>NC_049219.1:2104728-3304728 GCF_013347855.1 Anguilla anguilla | reverse complement strand
TATGCCTCAGTGGTGTTTCTCCCATCTCACTAGTAATGCATTAATTGGTGTTGTTCTGAGTGCCCCACAGCATATCCTCAAAGCTTTTGCCTGTTTAACATGTGATGCCAGGAAAGGAATTGGGGTGCAGTCCACCAGGGGACAGCATCGGCCCTACAGAGAGGTACTGCCGCAGCTGTGTTTGTATAACCATGGGCTCTATCAGAGGCCTAGCTTCCAGGCCTAGGGGAGGGTGCTTTTAGATGGTGCTTGTGCTGGGCTATGAACAGTACGGTGGGTTGGTGGGTTGGTGCCAGTTTTGTTTGGAGCAGCTAAAGGTGCATATAATGACCTTGTGCTTTCTATAGCAATGAGGAGTCTCCTTGTGTTCCTGCTATATAATGACCCTGTGCTCTATATAGCAGTGATGAGTCTCCTTGTGTTCCTGCTATATAATGAGCCTGTGCTCTGTATAGCAATGAGGAGTCTCCTTGTGTTCCTGCTATATAATGACCCTGTGCTCTATATAGCAGTTATGAGTCTCCTTGTGTTCCTGCTATATAATGACCCTGTGCTCTATAGAGCAGTGAGGAGTCTCCTTGTGTTTCTGCTATATAGTGACCCTGTGCAACTTCTACCCTCTGCCTAGCAAGATACGTAAAGCCAACTGCTATAAATTTAAATGTTCTGAAATCCAGACTTTAGCTTTGGATTTGGATCAGCTTGACTCTGCGGTGGACGTCACGTGATTGCGTTACCACGGTAACGCAGTAACCGCGGCAGCTCTAGTTTGCCGGCCACTGACCTGTGTTCAAAGCCTCTCTAACTACTCTGAGAAATCTGTCCTCTAGCTGCGCTTTTCGCAAGTCTTCTCGGGTGAACTGTTCTAGCTGACCCAAATTGAGATGAGTTGCAAAAGCATACAGCTCAGGAACACCTTCTGCTGGAACACCTAGTTTGTCTGCCAAGTGCACATCACTGTCACTAGACTCCTGCACATGCACACAACCACAAATCGCCTTCACATCACCCAGTGAAAGGTTTCTCCACGTCTCAGTGTCCTGTTCAATCCAGTTTCGGGAAAGCAAATCAGCCTCAACATTGACCTTCTCAGGGCGATATTTTACTTCAAAACCGTACGTGGCTAGGGCAGCAAGCCACCTATGCCCTGTAGCATTAAGTCTCCCTGTCGTCAACACGTGATTGCGTTTCCGCGGTAATGCAGTAACCGCGGCAGCTCTAGTATAAGTATGGATTTCATTAGAGTGCAGAGCAGGTAGTGAATAATGGGGATGGATGAAGACTGCAATAAATGACAGAAGTGAATCCAGAAGTCGGTGAAAACCTAGCAAATGAAACTCAATACAGCTCAATGTAAAGTTCTACATGTGGGAAATAATAACACAAGGCTAGATTACTTTATGGGAGGAACAACGTTGGAATGTGCTCCATTTTGGGAGTAATAAGGCTTGTGTGTATTAGTGATGTGCGGATCGCAGTTATATCCGCGGGCACCACGGTTAATCTGCGGATCGGGTGGGCCGAGTCATAAAAATTAACATTCTGATTAATAGCGGATGGGTTGTGGGTGGGTGAAATAATACATCATTAATGAGGAAAATATTAATTACATTCTCTAAAATGTGAAAATATTTTAAGCTTAATTTGTCGTCAGGCGTGAATTAGCAGACTAGACTCTCGTTGCGCCAATTGCGGCGTCCATTTGTCCATTTAAGCAGCAATGGAGGCAAAAACTATCTGAGAGAAAATTAAAAAAGGAGAATTTAAAAAAGGAAGGGCAGAAAAGTTCCGTGTGGGAGCGATTTAGTGAATGACGTGTCAAGTGCAGGGTGTGTCATATGCAACAGCTGCGAAATAATGAGAAATAGAGGTAATGTGTGATCGGGTGCGGGTCTTTAAATCAGATAAAATAATTTGTTCGGGTCGGTGGCGGGTGGATGATTTATGCGTACATGTGGATTCGGATGACGTCAGAGCCGATCCGCGCATCACTAGTGTGTATGTGTGAAACCGCGCCCTGTACTCCTCCGGGAGCAGCGCACACTTTTATTTGAGTTATTTGAGTTTGATTTATTTATTTGAGTTTGTCAAGCACTTTAAACATCAGCAATTTTTAAGTTTATTTTTTAAACAATTGAGGTTATTGCCATTTCTTGTTTTTGCTGTGATTTAAATAAAGAGAAAACATTTATCTGCACCTTTATTCCTGTTTACAATCATTTACATGTGTTAAGAAATTACCAATGTGTATGGGAACTGACAAAAACGGTAACTCTTAAAATGTATTATTACGGCGCCAAAAGGTGCGGTGAAAAATTTTGGGTCTAACTAAATTATGTGTTGGTGCACCTAAATGAAAAAGTTAGGCGCACCAGTGCATCCAATGTAAAAAGTTAGTCTGGAGCCCTGTAAATCCAAGGAAGTTATACTTATTTTATACAATACCTTTGTCAGACCACACTTACAGAATTGTGTGCAGTTCTGGGGACTGTACTACAAGAAAGATATAGAGGATCTGGAAAAGGTTGAAAGAAGGGAAACCAAACTGGTTCCTGGTATGAAAGATAAAAGTTTTGAGGAAAGACTTCAGATGCTTAACTTCTTCAAGCTTAGTAAAAGTAGACTCAGGGTTATTTGACTGAGTCTTTTAAATTCATAAAGGGGATCAACAAAGTGAACTACAAGAGATTCTTCAGGTTCAGCTCTCTGTTCAACCCTATATTTCACTGCACAGATCCATAATCACTAATTCTATTTAATTAAGGTCACACAGTACACAGCACTACTCACCCCAGTGTCTGTAGTTTACAGTCTGGACTCAACAGTGTAGCACAGAGCAGCTTCACTCCTGAATCTCCCAGGCTATTGTAGCTGAGGTCCAGTCTCTGTAGTTTACAGTTTGGACTCATCAGTCCAGCACAGAGCAGCTTCACTCCTGAATCTCTCAGGTTATTGTAGCTGACGTCCAGATCTCTCAGGGGTGAGTTTGATGACTGAAGAGCTGAGGCCACAATTTCACAGGACTTCTCTGTGATGTCACAGTAGTTCAGTCTGCAAAGAAGAGTTTATATATTATTGTATGATTAAATAGCGCAATATACTGTAAAATCTGATATGTGCAATGTAACAGTAATCGCAAGTGATGAAGAGTGATGTTGAGGATTTTAAGTTTGTGATGCTCTGAGGAAGTTCTTTGCTACAATTAGACGTCCTGTTGGACAGAACTCTGACAGTTCTACAGATGAAATTCTTAGCCAAATGGCCCCCTTTCTCTTGACATTTGGCACAGATACAATCAAAAGTAAAGATGCAAGAAATAACTCTCTCAGAGTGGATAGTGAGTTAGGCTCTGCTTCTTTACTTTAGCTGGTAACTGTGACTAAATACTCACAGCATTGCAAGCCAACACAGCCTGCACAATACAAAAGCCAGATTCACTTTAGAAACAAGAATGCAAAAAAGTGATCTGTTCACATATAACCAGGTACTGTAGTGCAGTCTATCTGTTTTGCTGAGGTTATATATAACCATGTAGTGCAGTGCATCTGTTCTGCTGGTGTTACATATAAACAGGTAGTGAAACCAAAGCTATGCAGGAACTGTTAATGATCCCTCTGAGTTCCTTTTGTTGGAATAGTGATACATTTGATGGAGACACCATTTCACTTTTTCCAGGCTTTAGGAAACTTCAGAACCTTGTACAGGCCAGACTTTAGCCTGAGATAAGCCACAGTATTACCTCAAAAACAGGCACTTTAACAGTCCCCTGAGAAGACCTCACCCTGACACCCCTTATATCCTACAATTCCTCTACCTTCCTGTTTTCACTCTGTCTACAGGCACTATTGGATTCTGGGTTAGCCTACACCAGAATAAAGCAGAGACCAGGGTGGCACTACTGGCCTTGTAACATGGTGCATTTACTGCCTGACCTAATCGCACAATACAGTAACACAAACATTTCATTCATAACCACACTTGCCTCTCCCAAACCAAATCCAGCATTACATTAATCATTATGTTGAAAAAATATCTCATCTTCATGAACAATGTAAGAGGGGTACAGCCTGAGCAGGCTCTCTCTGGTCATCTCCCACTCACAAATTATCTATGCATGGACTAGGGATAAAAGGGGGATTCTTCCCCCCTTTTGAAAAACATGGATTTGATTCAATCAACATTTGTCCTTAACTGACTGACATTTAAAAGGAGGGATTCTTTTTTCTACACAAACACAGTTTGAACTACTTCACCAAAGGACACTGCCGTTGTACCCTTGAGCAAGGTACTTACCCTGCTTCAGTATATATCCAGCTGTATAAATGGATACAATGTAAAATGCTATGTAAAAAAGTTGTGTAAGTCGCTCTGGATAAGAGCGTCTGCTAAATGCCTGTAATGTAATGTAATGTAATGTAATGTCTGACGGGTCGTGGCGGTGGTGTTGCTGCTGTATATCATTCTAATCTTTTTGCTACTTTGAAATCCGGCTTCAAATGTAACTTTTTTAAGTGCTTGTTCTGTTTCGCACATCCAGACAAAAAAGCAGTCAGTTTTACCCTTTCAATTGTATACAGGCCACCAGGGCCATACAGTGGCTTTTTACTTGAGTTTGCTGATTTCCTTTCCAGCCTTGTTGTTAATTCAGATAAAGTAGTAATTGTAGGGGACTTCAATATTCACATGGATAGTGAAGGTGATCCTCTCAGATCAGCACTCTTGTCTATCACTGAATCTATTGGCTTCGATCAACATATACATCAGTCCACACATTCTCATAACCATACTCTTGATCTGGTCTTAACTTATGATACAGAAATAGCAAATATAGCGGTTATGCCTAAAAACCCTGTGCTATCAGACCATTATTTAATTACTGTCCAACTTTCACAAGTTTGTCATGTGTCACCAGATCCTTCATTCTACCGTATCTGTAAGCTTTCCTCCAGGACTGCAAATGCTTTTATTAATGAGCTCCCAGGCTCATTTGTGCACTGTGGGGATTTTCTTGGCTCCCACCCAAACACATACAAAAGTGCAAGCATTAGCTCAATTGATCAGCTGACAGACAACATAAATTACGTACTTTCCAGAACCCTGGATACTATCGCACCTCTTAAGAAGAGGAAAGTCCGCTATAAGAAATTAGCACCCTGGTACAATGACCATACTCGTGCTCTCAAACAAGCTTCATGCCAACCTGAGCGCAAATGGCGTTCTACTAAATTGCAGGTATTCCTCCAGGACTGGAAAGACAGTCTACTAACTTATAAACATGCCCTCTCCACAGCACGTTCCTCATACTTCTCTACTTTAATAGATGAAAATAGAAACAATCCTAGGCACCTGTTTAACACTGTTGCCAGGCTGACCAAGAATCAAGTTGATCCATGTGCCTCAATATCATTTAGTAGCAATGACTTCATGAATTTCTTTGATGACAGAATTCTAAAAATCAAGGGCAAGATTCAAAGTTCTCCTACCACCCCTCATATAGGGTCTGCCCTTCCATCCACTCAACGCATGGATGCAGAATCTTCAGAAGAATCTTCAGAAAGGGCGGCCTATCTGAACTCTTGTGCTCCAATAGATCTCATGGAGTTTAATGCCATAGTTAATTCCTAAAAATCCTCTACTTGTCTTCTAGACCCTATCCCTACGAAGCTTTTCAAGGAGCCATTACCAGTGATTGGAACACCAATGTTACATATTGTCAATGTGCCTTTAGCATCTGGACACATACCACAGACTCTTAAACTTGCAGCCGTCAAACCCCTTCTTAAGAAGCCAAACTCGGATGTGAATGACCTGTCTAACTACAGGCTTATCTCGAACCTCCCGTTCCTTTCTAAAATACTAGAAAAGGCCATTTCAAAACAACTTGGTTCATTTTTGCACTCCAAACATATAGGCCTATTGGAAGTTTTTCAATCTGGTTTTAGACCCTCTCACAGCACTGAAACAGCCCTGGTCAAAGTACTCAATGACCTACTCCTCGCTTCCGACCATGGCTGCATCTCTGTACGTGTGCTTTTAGACTTAAGTGCGGTATTTGACACAGTTGATCACCTCATCCCCCTGGATAGACTTGAAAATCTTGCAGGTCTCCTTGGACAGGCACTCTCTTGGATCAGGGTTGCTTTTTATCACTTGAGAAACATCTCAAAAATTCGGAAAATACTGTCCTTACATGATGCAGAAAAGCTAGTTCATGCTTTTGTTACTTCAAGATTAGATTACTGCAATGCTCTTTTGTCTGGATGTGCAAATTGCTCTCTGAAGGGCTCCAGCTAATTCAAAATGCAGCAGCTCGTATTCTCACTAGAACAAGCCAGTAAAAGTCCGAATAGACTATAAGATACTACTTCTTACCTTTAAAGCCTTACATGGGCTTGCCCCTTTGTACTTAAATGATTTACTTCTTCCTTATATTCCCTCACGAACGCTCTGTTCGCAGGGTGCAGGCCTCCTTGTTATTCCTAGAATTCCTAGAATCTAAAAGTACCATAGGTGGTAGAGCCTTCACCTATCATGCTCCCCTCCTGTGGAACAAGTTGCCTGCCCATGTTCGAGGCACAGACACTATCACCTCTGAGTCTGGTTCTGCTCAAGGTTTCTTCCTGTTATCAGTCAGGGAGTTCTTCCTTGCCACTGTTGCCCTAGGCTTAACCTTTGGGGGCCGGTTCTCTGTAAAGCTGCTTTGTGACAAAGCTCCTTTGTTAAAATACAGATTATAAAAAATTTAAATAAAGTGTTGGCCTGTAAAGCAAAAGTGAGCCTTTGATCTTGTGCCATTTGCCTTGCTTCTCAGCTCTTCCTTGGTCTTTTATGATCACAGTCTTGGATCTCTGGTCTTGATTCTTTAGCTGCTTATTTTACCATCCTGGGTCACAGTGGGGCAGACAAGCTGTGAATCTGCAGGACCTTTCATTCATTTTTTTCACAATTATATTATTTATTTTCCATGTCTGTCTAATTTTTGTGTAAAGGAAGTGTAGCTTGTATTTTTTTATTTGATGGGGAATATGTTCATATTAATACTGTAACATACTATACCCTCTCTACATTTAAATCTGTGAGTTGTATGTTTGGACCATTATTGATCCATCACATTGGTTTGCCTAACAAGGAATTCATGATGTATTTAATAACTAGTATCTTTAATGATAATATGTAAATTAAATCTAATAAAATACATTTTACATGTTGGATACATTTTTTGCATTTGATGCTACTTCTGTATTCATTAAATGAGGGCACAATCTGTTAAAATAGCTAGACTCAAAAATCATAATTCTCACTTGCCTGACAATTATATTGTATTCTATGTTCACTTTAACTATGAAGTGTTTATAAAAACATGCTGTCATTATCTACTTTAATAATTACATAATACTCACATGGCCTTCCTGCAGTTCCTGAGTACTGGTAGCAGTCTCTGATGACCTGCTGCTGATGTGTTGTAGGTCTTCAAGTCAAACTCATCCAGGACCTCCTCTGACATCAGTAACATAAAGGCCAGGGCTGAACATTGGTGTGGTTCCAGCTTTTCATTAGAGAGTTTTCCTGATCTCTGGAACTTCTTTATTTCTGCCACTGGAGTGTTTTTATTCAGTTCATTGAGACAGTGGAACAGATTGATGGTCCTTTCGGCTGAAGATTCTTCTTTGATCTTCTTCCTAATGTACTGGACTGTTTTCCTGATGCTCTTTGAACTGCTCTCTGTCTGTGAGTCTGGCACTGGTGATCTGCTTCCTGTCTGTGGGTCGGGTACAGATGATCTGCTTCCTGTCTGTGTCTGAGGGTCTGGTACAGGTGATCTGCCTCCTGTTTGCATCAGCAGTGTTCCTAAGAGAGTCTGAATGGAGTCCAGAGAGAGGCCTAGAAGGAATCGGAGGAAAAGGTCCAGGTGTCCATTCTTACTCGCTAAGGCCTGATCCACTGCAGTCGTGTGTAACTCAGACAGCTGCACTCTGTATCTGCAAGGTGTTGACTCTTCTGCTCTGAGTACATTTCTGTCCTCATTCACACATGAATGAAACACAAACAAGGCAGCCAGATACTCCTGAATGCTCAGATGCACAAAGCAGTAGACCTTCTCCTGATCCAATCCACACTCCTCTTTAAAGATTTCTGTGCACACCCCAGAGTACACTGAAGCTTCACTGACATCAATGCCACTCTCTCTCAGGTCCTCTTCATAGAATATCAGATTGCCCCTTTCCAGCTGTAGTAAAGCCAGCTTCCCCAGTTTCAGGATGATTTCTGTATTTGATGCTGACATTTTCTTTGGGGTTGTCTCATTGGTGCCATGATACTTCTCATTCTTCACATTAGTCTGAATGAACAGAAAGTGTGTGTACATTTCAGTCAGAGTTTTGGGCATTTTTCTATTGCCTACTTTACCCAACATTGTCTCCAGCACAGTGGCAGAAATCCAGCAGAAGACTGGTATGTGACACATGATGTGCAGACTCCTGGATGACTTTACGTGTGAGATAATTCTGCTAGCCTTTTTCTTATCTCTGATTCTCTTCCTAAAGTATTCCTCCTTCTCTGGGTCATTGAACCCTCGTACCTCTGTCACCTGGTGGACGCACTCAGGAGGGACCTGATTGGCTGCTGCTGGTCGGGAGGTGATCCAGAGAAGAGCAGAGGGAAGCAGATTGCCCAGAATGAGGTTGGTCAGCAGCACATCCACTGATGATGACTCTGTTATATCACAGCAGATCTTATTGCTTTGGAAATCTAGAGGAAGTCGACACTCATCCAGACCATCAAAGATAAACACAATTTTCACTTTATCGCCTTCAATACTCTTGATCTCTTTCAGTTGCGGAAAGTAGTGCTGCAGAAGTTGCATCAGACTGAATTCTCTCTCCTTTTTCAGATTCAGATCTCGGAAAGGAAGAGTGAAGATGAAATCAATGTCCTGATTGGCTTTTCCTTCTGCCCAGTCCAGAATGAACTTTTGCACAGAGATGGTTTTCCCAATACCAGCGATGCCCTTTGTAAGCACAGTTCTGATGGGTTTCTCTTGTCCAGGTAAAGGCTTAAAGATGTCATTGCAGAGGATTGCAGTCTCCTGTGTGGTGCGTCTCTTGGATGCTGCCTCAATCTGTCTGACCTCGTGTTCATCATTGATCCCCCCACTTCCCCCCTCTGTGATGTAGAGCTCTGTATAGATCTCATTGAGGAGGGTTGGGTTGCCCTGCTTTGCTAAACCTTCAAATATGTGTTCAAACTTCTTCTTCAGAGCAGTTTTCAGCACCTTCTGGGCTCTTTCTATGGATGTATCTGAAGAGAGGAAACATGAGAAACAATGTTCAAAATAACAGAACAGATAATAAAACATACATATGCAGTCCATTTTCACAATGGTTTACACACCTCTAATAGTATTACACACTTCTCACAGTGTGCTCTACACACAAAATGAAAACATATCAAACAATGAAAAAGGATTCAATTCCTTTATCACCTCAAATTTCTTAATTTGTCATAATATGTGATAAATATGGTCTTCATGGGTCATGTAGTAATTTAATCATCTTATAATTTTTATGCTCAGTGCTCATTAAAGGAGTACCATGGTGATTTTCACACTTTCTCGGTTTTATGTGCTGTTTGCACAAGAGGCATTGAAGAAACACAATGAGCAAAGTATTAAATATGTCCGTTCTGTATTTTTTGAGAAATATGCGTTTTAAATTCATTGTCCTATTTTCAACCGGTTGAGAAAGTTGTCATTTTGCTACGTCACAAATACAGTAACCACTCCCATTTCCACGCCCCGTAAAGAAATCTGACAGGACACACCGTCCTGCTGTTCAGACAATGCAAATATTTGACTAACGTTAGGTTCACTTATATTAGAGTGCCTTTAGATTATTTCTGGTTATATTCATTTAGCTAGCTAGCTAACGTTAGCTAGCTAGGAGGTTTGCTTTCATAAGGCAATGTTATCGATAACGTTAGCTTGCTAGTTTGCTTTTATGAGGACGTTATAGTTGTGCTTTTATCTTAACTTGGCTAGCTAGATAGCAAAAATTATAATTGGATATAAGTCAACGTCCTTAACTTACCTAAGCTATCTATCGATACTTGATATACTACTAAGCTAGCTAGCTTGTGAAAATTCAGTCTCCCAAAGAGAGAGCGTATCATGGGGGTAGCTATGGTAACGGGGCACGGTCTGTCAATCATAGCTAACTGACGGTTCTCATTACCACGCCCAGACGGTTCGGGTGAATTTTTATAGTGGGAAATTTAGGCTTAGAAAAATACATTTTAAAGTACATTGAAATGACTGAAGAATAAAAAAATTATGCACATTTGTTTTGTTGTTGCCTGAAGACAACTGGGAAGTGTCACGTTCAACCACCATGGTACTCCTTTAATCCTGGATGAAAAACATAGACCAGATTTGAATCTCTTTCAGGGACATTTAATCTCATGTGCATTTGCTTGCCCCATAATCACTGCTGGATGGAATATTTTAATTTAAACACTGTTGTGTACATGTAGTGTGTGATGTTTTCAATATGCAAGACTGTTGATGTAAAACACTATTATGAAAGTGTAGATGCTATAAATCAAAACATTGTACTCTGTTATATTCGATTGCTAAGCTGATTTCAGCATTCAAATGGACACCCCGTAGCAATGAGTGAAAACTCTTACTGTGCGGCTCATCTCTCTCCAGTGAGTCAGTGAGATCCTTCTGCTTCACAAGGCTGCTGGTCAGCTGTATTAATGTGAAATAAACACATGAAGAGGTGTGCTGTATCAGTGTGAAATAAACACATGAAGAGGTGTGCTGTATCAGTGTGAAATAAACACATGAAGAGGTGTGCTGTATCAGTGTGAAATAAACACACAAAGAGGTGTGCTGTATCGGTGTGTGAAATAAACACATGAAGAGGTGTGCTGTATCAGTGTGTGAAATAAACACATGAAGAGGTGTGCTGTATCAGAGTGAAATAAACACATGAAGAGGTGTGCTGTATCACTGTGAAATAAACACATGAAGTGGTGTGCTGTATCAGAGCCATTGAAACAATCAGATTCTTGCAATATACCTCATGTTTTCTCTTATAGGAAGGCCAGAATGGGGACAGATACTTTTAAACAGTATACATGCAGAAGGTCCAAAGCCTCAAGTTTGTAGTGCACCTTTTATCCCTGATTAATACACAGTAAAATGTCCAGTTAATGTCCAGTGTTAATTCAACTCTCAACAGATAACATTTGGTCCCACATTGCAGAGTGGGATGAAACATTATCTGTTAAGAGATGAGTAAACACATTGAGAGTTGAATTAACACTGGACATTTTATTGTGTGGTTTTGTAGACACTACTTGTGATAAATCAAGAGTTCCCATAGAATAAATCAGTTTCTCAGTGAAATACATTTGGAAAATTCGGACTATAAACTGCATGCTTCAAACACTCTGTTTGGAGTCATACTCTGCCATTGTGTTTGGGTCCTAAAAAAGAATTTGGGTCTTTCTGTGAGCCAGGAGGGCCAGGTAGCACTCTACACAATTAAAAAACCTGATTACATATTCAATCTTATCAATTAAAGGGTACTAATTCATTTTTGTCAAGCGATCATATTCAAAGGAAATGCAGTGTATAGTACAATCGCACAAGCAAATATTAAAATAGAAAAAAATGTAAATAATACCTGTTTTGAGAACAGTTTCTCTGAACTCCTCTCTACAATATGGTTGGACACCTGTGAGCAGTGGATCCTGTGAACAAATCATAAGACAGAATTTACACTTAAACTCATCCTCTTACTGCAGCTCTAACTCACAGCACATGGAGACAGAGCATCCAGTTAAACTCATCTTCTTACTGCAGCTCTAACTCACAGCACATGGAGACAGAGCATCCAGCTAAACTCATCTTCTTACTGCAGCTCTCTAACTCACAACACATGGAGGCAGAGCTTCCAGTTAAACTCATCCTCTTACTGCAGGTATAACTCACAGCACGTGGAGACAGAACTTCCACTTAAACTCATCTTCTTACTTCAGCTCAAATTCACACCACATGGAGACAGAGCTTCCAGTTAAATTCATCCTCTTACTGCAGCTCTAACTCACAGCACATGGAGAAAGAAGGTCCAGTTAAACTCATCTTCTTACTGCAACTCTAACTCACAGCACATGGAGACAGAGCTTCCAGTTAAACTCATCCTCTTACTGCAGCTCTAACTCACAGCACATGGAGAAAGAAGGTCCAGTTAAACTCATCTTCTTACTGCAACTCTAACTCACAGCACATGGAGACAGAGCTTCCAGTTAAACTCATCCTCTTACTGCAGCTCTAACTCACAGCACATGGAGACAGAGCATCCAGTTAAAGTCATCCTCTTACTACAGTTATAACTCACAGCACATGGAGACAGAGCTTCCAGTTAAACTCATCCTCTTACTGCAGCTCTAACTCACAGCACATGGAGACAGAGCATCCAGTTGAACTCATCCTCTTACTGAAGCTCTAACTCACAGCACAAGTAGACAGAGCTTCCAGTTAAACTCATCCTCTTACTGCAACTCTAACTCACAGCACATGGAGACAGAGCTTCCAGTTAAACTCATCGTCTTACTGCAGCTCTAACTCACAGCACATAGAGACAGAGCTTCCAGTTAAACTCATACTCTAACTGCAACTCTAACTCACAGCACATCTGAGTCTGATATAAGGCCCTGTCCGCAGGTATATGGATTAATCTGAAAAAGTAGTTATTTACCCCTCCGTTTAAAAAAAAAAAATCCCATCCACACGACCGGTGTTTTAAAAAATATCTCCCTCCACACGAGAACGCTAAAACGATTGCCGCATGCGCAATACACCAATTGCCATGGTAACAGATGCGCGAGTTGACGTCATGACGTCAGCGTTTTCATGAAGCTCCGTTTTTCTTGTCGACACGAAGACAGAGAAACCGGAGTTTTGAAAAATCTCCACCTTGGAAGGCGTTTTCAAAAATCTTAGTTTTCAGTGACTTAAAACGCCATTTTCGTGTGGACGGGAGGCCAAAACGGAGGGAAAAACTATGTTTTAAAAAAAATCTGTATACGTGTGGACAAGGCCTAAAACACATCATGACACTTTAAAATGATTTAATACACCCATGTGGACCTGAACGTGCTATCCTGCACCCCACTACACCTGAAAGTTGGCAATTAAATTTAAGATTAATTCAACAATAATGCCAATGTGAACTTGTATCATTACCTTTGATCACCTGTGAACTCTCCTCTGAAGTTGATTGAATGAGGCATTGAATGATCACTCTTCATAGACAGACAGCTGGGTACAGGTGACCCTGCCCTCTCTACCCGGACCCTGTGACCAAAACATGGAGACAGAGCTTCCAGTTAAACTCATCTTCTTACTGCAGCTCTAACTCACAGCACATGGAGACAGAGCTTCCAGTTAAACTCATCCTTTTACTGCAGCTCTAACTCACAGTACATGGAGACAGAGCTTCCATTTAAACTCATACTCTAACGGTACGGTCGTGCGGTAGAAAACCTTTTTGCTTCCCCGGTCTTAACCCCTCCCACATCCGTAACCATTATCATCCACGTAAGATATACAGGTAAGCATACGTAACCAGGCCAGGTAAGGTCTTCTGACGGGAAATTATAAGGCATTAATGCATATCAAATAATAAATCAAAAGAATCCCCAAATCTAATGCTTACAGTTTCATAGTTAATTCATTATTAATAATTCTCATTTACAATAACAAAAAAAATTCATAAACGGCTCCTACACTACTGGTATAACTCACAGCACATGGAGACAGAGCTTCCAGTTAAACTCATCCTCTTACTGCAGCTCTAACTCACAGTACATGGAGACAGAGCTTCCAGTTAAACTCATCCTCATACTGCAGCTCCAACTCACAGTACATGGAGACAGAGCTTCCAGTTAAACTCATCCTCTTACTGCAGCTCTAACTCACAGCACATGGAGACAGAGCTTCCAGTTAAACTCATCCTCTAACTGCAGCTCTAACTTACAGCACATGGAGACAGAGCTTCCATTTAAACTCATCCTCTTACTGCAGCTCTAACTCACAGCACATGGACACAGAACTTCCAGTTAAACTCATACTTTTACTGCAGCTCTAACTCACAGGACATGGAGACAGAGCTTCCAGTTAAACACATCTTCTCACCGCAGCTCTAACTCACAGCACATGGAGACACAGCTTCCAGTTAAACTCATCCTCTTACTGCAGTTCTAACTCACAACACATGGAGACAGAGCTTCCAGTTAAACTCATCCTCTTACTGCAGCTCTAACTCACAATACATGGAGACAGAGCGTCCAGTTAAACTCATCCTCTTACTGCAGCTCTAACTCACAGCACATGGAGGCAGAGCGTCCATTTAAACTCATCCTCTTACTACAGCTCTAACTCACAGCACATGGAGACAGAGCTTCCAGTTAAACTCATACTCTTACTGCAGCTCTAACTCACAGCACATGGAGACAGAGCGTCCAGTTAAACTCACCATCTTACTGCAGCTCTAACTCACAGCACATGGAGACAGAGCTTCCAGTTAAACTCATCCTCTTACTGCAGCTCTAACTCACAGCATATGGAGACAGGGCTTCCAGGTAAACTCATCCTCTTACTGCAGCTCCAACTCACAGTACATGGAGACAGAGCTTCCAGTTAAGCTCATCCTCTTTCTGCAGCTCTAACTCACAGCATATGGAGACAGAGCTTCCAGTTAAACTCATCTTCTTACTGCAGCTCTAACTCACAGCACATTAACTCTCTGATTCATGCATTTTTACCTCTTTCTCGCAGGGCCGTGGGTTCCATCGTCAGTCTCGGTCTCCTCTGAGGAACTCATTTTAGAAACAGCGCCCCCTGTCTCAGGACACCTGAACACACCAGATCAGATTCACAAGTGGGTTCTGACCCAAATTGGCAGACCTGTAAATACACACAAGAAGAACATGATAACGCACAGACATAATAATACACTGTGAGGGCCACATAATGTAAATGTGTAACACAAAAAGGTAATTAAATTACGTTTGGTGCATTAAAATATGTACACACCATATTATGTTATTTTTGCATTTTATCCCACTGATATACTCAATGTAGCCTATGTATTGATCTCATAAAAAACATGTTTTCAACGTACAAAAATGCCAAGTTACTCACACATACAAGACCACTCCAGGCCTGCCATTAAAAGTATTGATATCAAAATGATGCCAGGTTACGGTACTACAAACAATATAGGCTATCTTGCCTCACCGAAATTAAATAAGATGTATTCCAAAGCAATGCTACCCAATATTTCCTCCATTCTTTCAAGTCACTTGGCCCTGTGTGTATAAGAATGCACTACATGGACAGGCCAAACATATGTGTGGATAGCTGTCTCACAGTCAAGATTGATTGAATAGGCGTCTATATGTCCAATTTGTGTTGGTATGTATGTATTTTGCTGCCCAGCCTTTCTGTTGCGTGAATGATAGTATGTTTCTTGGTATAAGTGTGTGTTCGTAAATGTGAATGTAACATGCTGCTAGGGAAATGTCCCCATGGGGATAAAGAAGTTCTCTATTTATGTGTGTACAATATGTATTTTACATGCAGTATTTATTGTACGTAGCAAATCTACAATAACTTGTACATGTACTCAAATTCAGTTCAGAAGCAAGTATAAACATGTTTTCTGGAGAAATATGCTTCCTGTAGTTACTCAGCAGCAGTTTTGTACATGAATTTCAGTGTGTTCCATGAGGCAATTCGAAATATTTGACTCTGTGATCTGACACAAAGATTTCATGACATTGTAAAATGGTAAGATTACAAAACACAGGGCCAAGTGACTTGAAAGAATGGAGGAAATATTGGGTAGCATTGCTTTGGAATTCATCTTATTTAATTTCGGTGAGGCAAGATAGCCTATATTGTTTGTAGTACCGTAACCTGGCGTCATTTTGATATCAATACTTTTAATGGCAGGCCTGGAGTGGTCTTGTATGTGTGAGTAACTTGGCATTTTTGTACGTTGAAAACATGTTTTTTATGAGATATCATTTCTTTTTGCAAAGCGTTTTATTATGAGTGAGAAATGCGAAGTGACCCTGTAAGAAACGGTTGTGGATTATGGCTATCCTTGTGTGAATTTGTACAGTCTGATGAGCGTGTACTGTTTAGCAGTTTCGGTTTGCTCTATATGTAAAACAGTGGCTGTGACAAAGGGTGCGATGGCATAAGTGTAAACGCAACAGAAACGAAGGTGAAATATGGCCAGTGTATGTACTCGCGGATTTGACGGCCATCCAACGAGCCTTGATTGAGAAAGGAATCAGCAAGCCCGTAGAATTAGAGCTCCCTAGGTCGCAACTTGTGTACTCTGCTGTCCTGCTCCGTTATCTGTTATTTCATGGAGATGCACTTTTAGTGTTTGTAAGGTTTATAAGGCATTTTGATAGGCTTATCTGCAGGTGGGAAACCTCTTTGCTGTTTTGCTAAGCTAGAACCGGAAAACTTGATAGTGGAGAATAGGAGCAGACACATATGTCCCAGCAGGCTTTGCATATGAGAAAATAACAACAGCGTGAGAGAAATTAGGATGAAATGATGAAATTGCGTAGTTGAAACAATATGTTTTTAGCAGAATGGGCATGTAGGTGAAGGTTGACATGATCACAGACTATAATGCGAAGTAAATGAAGAGACCATGAGCGAGCTTAGTTTCCTTATGGAACGACATAACAGTCGGTATAAAACATTGGCTGTTAAAGTGGAGGGTTAAGTGACGTGTGAATTCTATTGCACTGATGTGCTTTTCTCATGTTCAGTACTAGTAGTTATACTTATGAGTGAGTCATGATTTTAAATGTAATGTTTTAATGGGGAGTTGCAGAACGTACATACGTAGTAATTGTTTGTATGTGGCTAGATAGAGAACAGGGCGAGGTAACATGAATGTAGAAACGTGGCGTTTGCTGAGAGGAAGGTTTTGTACGGTAGCCAAGTGAAGATATATAGTTAGTAGAAATGGCACAGTGGTGAACTGGTGTAACTTTTTAATAAAAGGAATACATTTGCTGTCATGAAATGCATATGGGTGGCCGTGAGTGAGTTTTGGTAAAGAAAATATAAAAGCATAAGAAAACGTTAGTGTAAAAGAGGAAAATATCTGCCTGAGGGCGAGGCGGGATTCAATCCTTCAACCGGAGGTTTACCAGTCTGTGACTTTGTTAGTGCAGCACCATGACATAGCTATACAATGCGTGAAATATCATTAGCAAACCTGTCCATGGTTTTAAAGAAGAACACAGGCCAGTAAGCACAGAAAAGCTCCCGTTGAATCCGTATGGCTTTGCAATATTGTAGCCGGTTAATAACTGAACGTGCAGACGGTACGTCATAATGCAGTATATACGTTCGGTGAACGGTGGGTAGATATGGTGCAAAAGCAATAATTGAGAAGTAGTAGACAATTATTAGTGAGGGTAAAAGTAGGTTAAAGAAACATGCCCTTAGCTGGGCTTGAACCTAAGACCCCATGTTCCCAAGACTGTAACCTTACCCACTAGGCCACAGGCAGATCAGCTTTTTGAACACGAAATGTTTCAGAGTAAAAAGGTATGGGTATTTTGCGTGTGTATGCGAGTTTTTGATTGGGTCGTGAGGGTGAGGATTTGGCTGATGTCGGTAAAATGTCCAATGGGGAGACATGTTGTTAGTGGGATATGCAGCAGGGAAAATAAGAATGAGAAGAAGAAGAAGAAGAAGGAGAAAACGCAAAATCCCCTTAGTTTGGGGCTTTATTGTGTGGACATGTGAAGTTGTTTATGAAATCTGTCTGTTGAAATGGAGTCAGAATGTACAGAATTTAATGTTTTTAAGGGCTGAGTGTCTGTGGCTGTTGTGGTTATTTCTGTGGGGAACCCTGAAAAGTGCCAAACTCTCGGTGCTGTATAGGTATGGGGCATGCCCCCGCCAAGGCATACCTGCCATCCCAATAATGAGTCCTTTGCGAAGTATCGCAATTTGTATGCCGGCTCTTTAAGAGTTGCGCTCAAGCAGCAAACAGGTGGTGACGGGCCAGGTGGTTTTTGAAATAGATTGGGGGCAAGAGGTAGCAATGGAGAATGGAGTAAAGGGGAGTCAGCAGAAAATAATCAAGAATCCTGAGATTTGTTGGCGTTTTTGTTTGGATTGTATTTTTTTCAATCTACAATTATTCAACACAGCTCCAAGACAGGAAAACGAGTAACCTGCTGAACCTACGTTTTAAAAGAATTCTCTTCTACTGCATCAGGAGGGTGAGCCGATGCTTTTTGGGTTTTTTTTTTTTTGCTTCTTTGAATGCAATGCATTGCTTAATTATTTGTTTTTGGAAAGAAGCTTTTTGCACTTATGCATTAATTTTGGTTTCGGGACTTATTATTTTTGGCACGTTTTCTGGATTTGTGTTTCCGTGGATACCTGACAACTAAACTAAACTCGGACTTCAACTTTAACTGTTATTCAATGGACAACCAGTTACTATTTCACATTGCCAGTTGAGTAATGATTGTACCTGGGTTTATGTTTTCCTGATCAAATACTTGCCATATCGTTATTTTGTTGTTGTTTTTTTTGTTTTGTTTATTGTTTGGTTGCCTCTGTTGTAATATATAAATTCCGTTCGATTAGATTCCCGTGAATATAGCATGTTCATTTGTTTAAATTGGTTTGAATTTGTTATAACACACACACACACACACACATCAAATCTCATAGAACAGACAGCGACAAATCTGGAATTTAACTGAGCCATAAACTTGTACAGTAATACAATTCCTTCCAAAATATTCTGCACCCATGATAACAATTACTAAGACGGTTCAATATAAGGAGTACCAGTGCTGAGGTATATTTTCATTGTCCAACATATGGAATATATTTAATGATATAATGGAAACTACCAAAATGACACATTTCTTTACAAAAATTGTGCATCACAATTATTGGCACCCCTGTATTTGGGACTGTGTGCACCCTCCCCTTGCAGGGATAATGGCACTGAGCCTTTTTACATAACGTGTTATAAGACCAGAGAACACATTGGGAGGGATCTTAGACTCTTCCTCCACCCACAATCTTTCCCGATCCTGATGTCTTTGTTGATCTGTGCTTATGGGCTGTGCTGTTCAATTGAGTCACCGGTTTTCAGGGAGTTTCAGCAGTCTTTAGACTGTTGTAGCCATTGCACAATGATGCTTCTGCATCATTAACCTTTTTATTTGTGGATGTTAACGTGAATTTGGGGTCATTGTCTTGCTGAAAGATCCACTAGTTTCAGTAGCTGGCAGAGGCAGTCAGGTTTAGGGCTAAATTGTCCTGGTACTTGGGTAGAGTTCACGATGCTGCTTTCCTTAACAAGGGCCCCAGGACCAGCGTGAGCAAAGTAGCCCCATAACATTAAAGATCCATCACCGTATTTTTCTTTTCAGTATATGCATCCTTAAATCCATCCCACATCATATTCCTGGACATGGTTGTGAGGGGGGCTGGAGCCTCTCCCAGCATGCATTGGGCAAGAGGCAGGAAAAAACTCTGAACAGGTCACCAGTCCATCACAGGGCACACACACCATGCACTTACACACTCATACAATTTAGTGTCTCCAATTAGCTTAACCTGCATGTCTTTGGACTGTGGGAGGAAACCCATGCAGACATGGGATGAGAATATGCAACCTCCACACACACCACCATGCTGCCCTCCAGCAGTTTTAAACTTCTTCAATATTGTCCTCACAGTAGTAACTAGCATCTTCAGTTTATTTTTTGATCCATTGGCCTGATTTTCAAAGGTCAGCAACCATTTTAATTTCGTTCGTCAGTTCTTTGTCTTTCTCTGTGGCGGAGATGAAAAATGGGTTTCACAACCAGGTTCTCAGTTTAATCCTCCAGTGAAACAGGAAGTCATGGAAGGCCACAAGAGTTCTTAATATTGGTGTAGATTGATTTTATTTTATTTATAAGAATCTTTAGGGGTGCTAATTATTTTTATGTATATTTGGGAAATAACCCTACCTGAATCCAACCGTTACACTAGAGGGCGCCAGTTCCCCCAATCTTAGTTTGTTTTCTGTGCCTGGTTAGTGATAATTAAGGAGCTGTGTCGCAAACATTTAATAGCCTGACCAGATTCACATTACAGGTATCTGTAACTGATTTATGACTAGTCAAAGAGCTAATTTAAGATCTAACTGCATTTTCACTCATCAAAAAACTTTTAATATCTCAAATTACATTTTGCTAGTAAGATTGAAGTTACTTTCGCCATTCAGTTGTATGGGACCTCCAATTAAGATATCTACAATTCAGTTTTGACTATCCAAAACGTGACTTTCAGATACTGTATTGCCATTTCAATTATGACTAGTCATAACTCAAATTAGAGATCTCCACATTAGCTCTGACTTAGTCATAAATTCAGTTAGATATCTTTCATTCCTCCGGATTCAAGATGTGTCAGGTAACGGGGGGACCAGGACCCAAACGCAGAGTGGGAAAAACACCAGGAACTCCAAAATGGAAAATACAAAGACTTTACTCTCATACAGGTAACAGAAAACAGGGAACAAAAACAAGGCTAGACATTGCACTTTCAAAAACAGCAGAATTTTCCAAAAAAAAAAAAAAAAAAACCACACACAAGGAAACAGAACTCAGGGAGGGCAGAACTCACAGACAGAAATGCAGGCAGAAACAGAGAGGCAGATACTCTCAGGCAGAAACACAAAGAACCAACACCCAAGTCAGGAAAACAGAGAACTTAAATAGCCACAAAGATAACAAGACACAGGTGAACTCAAAGCACAATCAAACCAGAGCAGGGAGGGATAACGAGACACAAAGAAAAACAATGACAGAATAACTGAAAACAATAATACAATTAACACAGGGGTGACTAGAGCAGAGGTGGGTAACCCGGCTTCAAAGAGTAAAAAGACTGACCATGCATTTGCTCCACCACCATGCACTAAACCAGCTGATTCTAATTAGCATAACTCTTCAGCATGATGGGAGAACTAATTATTGTGATCAGCTGGTTTAGTGCATGGTGCTGGAGCAAATGCATGGTCAGTCTTTTTACTCTTTGAAGCCGGGTTACCCACCTCTGAACTAGAGTGAGCAAACTGAAATACAAACTGAAGTACCGCCATCTGGCGGCCCAGAAAAGGAAAAAACAGAAACAGAAAAGGGCAGAATCCTGACAATAAATGATCTTTTTTGGATAACTGAATCTAAGATATTACTAGCCAAAATATGGCAAGCCATTTTAACTTGTGCGGTTTCACATTACAGATATTTGTCATTAATTTATGACTAGTCAAAACTCTAATTTAAGATATCTCTAATTGTATTTTGACTAGTTTCGCCACGAAGTTCTATGTAACTCCAATTAAAGATATCTACAATTCAGTTTTGACTATCTAAAACGTGAATTCCAGATATCACCACTTAAATTATGACTCTTAGCAAGTAGGAAGCAGCCATTACCCAAAGCACCACTTGTCACAAACACATACATATATGAATTGTAAGGTCAGCTAACCTTATTTTTTTCCTAGTGGGAAAACTAGAAGACCTTCGCCAGTTAGCCTAGCCGCACGGCTAGCCTGCCCATAGACAGACACCCCCAGTCAGCCTGCGAGAGTAGACAGTAAACTGTCGCGATATCGTCATCCAGTGCCGAATTGGCCCATTTTATTCACTCGAACAGGGTAATGTTTATTAAAGTCGTCCTAATATGTCCATATATGTTTGGATGGACATGACATTTCAGTCATGACATTTCAGACAGTAGTCATTCTAAATACCGGACACCTACTCCCAGGGGTTAAATTGGGCCGGAGCCCACCGGAGCTGAGCTCCGCCTCCTCACTTCCAAATTGCACCTTGCCGGAGCTGAGCTCCGTCTCCTTCAATATCATATCATCATATCACACTTGTATTTTTTAAATCTCCCAGTAAATGTAATAGCATGTAAGTCTTGATGTATAATTCTCTAGACAACAAATAGAGACATTTGAGTCGAATTCTACATCCAAAACTATGTAAACAATGAGCTTGTAACAATTATTAGACGTCATCAAACGCGCGTGCGCCCGCACAACATCACGCAAACCGAGTTTGTTATGGCGCGAATCGCATTCGTCTCGAACATTCCGATTCCGTCAAATTGTTTTTCTCCTCGGTAAGTTTCAAAAGTTCAATTCTGAGTTAGCTAACATTTTATGTGTATTTACTAAGCTGTCTGTTAAGCAGGATTAGCTGTGTGTTGCCTTGGTGGACTGAAATGGCTGTTTTTAGCTTCTCAGGCAGGCATCACATCAGAAACTGTGTAAATCAGCTGAAATTAAGCTAACTTTAGCAGCCAGTAACTGTTAGCGCACATAAAGCCTAAACTAAGCCACATTCCTCATGAGAAAAACTAACGTTGAACGGACGTTAACTTCTTGTGGAAGCGGCCGCTTCCCCGTGTTTTGTTCGGAACACGATGAGTTTACGTTTGTACAATAAGTGGAAGATATGAGTAACTTGGATAACTGGCAGCTTTTTAGTTAGCTAAGCTAATTGTGTTCATTCATTCAGAGGCTTAATGAACAGTCCATTTTAACAATGAAGAGGAAGAGGACCTTAAAAGATTTCTTTTTTTGGTAAGTGTGGTCGTTTTGCTTAAAAAAAATAAAAAAACTAATGCTGAATAGGAATGAAGACAATGACGATATTAAAGCCCAAAGTCATGTGTAGAATAAGTAATTTTTCATAATCAAAAACATGTTTAACTAATGCTATTGTGTTCTCTCTTCGTTATAAGTGCTCCATTGCACATCTACTCTAGCTGCATGTTTTAGCATAAACTGTACAGATATTTTTTTCACTAGACATGACAGAAATTGTTGTAATAGGATAAAAGTGCACCAAAATGAACATAGTTAATAATTTGGCCATAATTAACAAGTATTTTGTTGGTTATTTTCACAGTAGTATACTGGATGTCTGTTAGCAGGTGTATGCATTTAAAGTATAATGGAAAAGAGGCCATGGCTGATATAAATGTGAACTTTGCAGCAGTAGCAGCAGCACAGCGCTCAGCAACAGCAGTAGCAGCAGCAGCACAGCCCTCAGCAACAGCAGTAGCAGCAGCACAGCCCTCAGCAACAGCAGTAGCAACAGCACAGCCCTCAGTAACAGAAGTAGCAGCAGCACAGCCCACAGCAACAGCAGTAGCAGCAGCACAGCCCTCAGCAACAGCAGTAGCAGCAGCACAGCCCTCAGCAACAGCATCAGCACAGCCCTGAGTAACAGCAGTAGCAGCAGAACAGCCCTGAGTAACAGCAGTAGCAGCAGCACAGCCCTCAGCAACAGCAGCAGCACAGCCCTGAGTAACAGCAGTAGCAGCAGCACAGCCCGCAGCAACAGCAGTAGCAGCAGCAGCACAGCCCTCAGCAACAGCAGTAGCAGCAGCACAGCCCTCAGCAACAGCAGTAGCAGCAGCACAGCCCTCAGCAACAGCATCAGCACAGCCCTGAGTAACAGCAGTAGCAGCAGCACAGCCCTGAGTAACAGCAGTAGCAGCAGCACAGCCCTCAGCAACAGCAGCAGCACAGCCCTGAGTAACAGCAGTAGCAGCAGCACAGCCCGCAGCAACAGCAGTAGCAGCAGCAGCACAGCCCTCAGCAACAGCAGTAGCAGCAGCACAGCCCTCAGTAACAGAAGTAGCAGCAGCACAGCCCTTAGCAACAGCAGTAGCAGCAGCACAGCCCTCAGCAACAGCAGCAGCACAGCCCTCAGCAACAGCAGTAGCAGCACCACAGGCACAGCAACCAGTAGTGGCAGTACAGCCATTAGCAGTGCACAGCTGCAAGTTTGCCGATTTGTTGGACTTTTTCACAATTTGAACACTTCAAGACAAAATTTCCATTCATATTTATGTCAAATAAGGCGCTAGGGTGTGAGAATTGTAGAGATGCTGGTTCACCAGGGGTTTTAAGGTCAGGGTCCAACAAACATACATTTTCTTCTGAATGGAAAAATGGCAATGTCACTCCATATGGAAACACAAAAGAAAAACAAATGAAATCACTGAGAAAAAAGCTATATGACCACAAAACATCTCACAGTCATAAACTGGCTGAGTAGGACGGAGTGTGGCACAGTGGGTAAGGAACTGCGCTTGTAACCGAAAGGTCGCAGGTTCGATTCCCGGGTAAGGACACTGCCGTTGTACCCTTGAGCAAGGTACTTAACCTGCATTGCTTCAGTATATATCCAGCTGTATAAATGGATACAATGTAAAGTGCTATGTAAAAAGTTGTGTAAGTCGCTCTGGATAAGAGCGTCTGCTAAATGCCTGTAATGTAATGTAATGAGTCAATTTGTCAAAAACAAGCAGAAAACCTGTTAGATGCCAGTTTTCTTAGAGCACAGCAGGAACTACTAAGCACCACTGAAAAGGTTTTCAGAACGGCATATTATGTTGAAAAAAACAATCGCCCATACACCGACCACCCTGCTCTCATAGACTTACAACGTGTTAATGGACTTAATATGGGAAGAGTCCTTCATAGCAATGTTACATGCACAGATATTGTCCATTTCATTTCAAAAGAAATGGCAAGCATCAAGTGTACAAGACCCAAAGTGTCCATTCTGATCGATGAAAGTACAACACTTAGCAAGAAATCTTGTTTAGTTGTATATATTAGAGCATCTGTACAAAATTCAGACCCACTTACTTTTTTCTTGGATGTCATTGAACTTGAGCAGACAACAGCAGATGGCATAACTGATTCATTGCTCAAGTGCCTCACGCACAATAGTTTAGATGATGAATTTCTTAAGGAATGCCTTCTTGGGTTTTGCTCAGACGGGGCATCAGTGATATTGGGTAAGAAGTCAGGGGTTTATGTCAAGTTAAAAGCCAAATATCCAGATATAGTTGGCTGGCACTGTTTAAATCACAGGTTAGAACTTTCTGTAGGAGATGCTGTAAAGAGCTGTGTAGAGACAAACCACTTTACCAGTTTCTTAGACAAGCTGTATTGTCTCTATAGTCAATCTCCTAAAAATATCAGAGAGCTGGATCAAGCAGCATCAGCAGTGGGTGCACAGTTGCGCAAGATAGGCCGTGTTTTAAATGTGAGATGGGTGGCTTCTTCCTACAGAACTGTTGAAGCTGTGTGGAACATGTACAGTGCTTTGCACCAACATTTGTCATGTGCTGGTAAAGATGAAAGAAGGAGCTCTGCTGAGAGATGCATGTATGAAGGGCTCTCAGCAAAACTGGCCTCCGCAGATTTTATTAAAAATATTGGACTTATGTTTGATGCTTTAGAAGAGCTAAAAGACTTGTCAGAGTCATTGCAGGACAGGAATGTCCATCTGTCAGATGCTGTCAATATGGTAAAAAGGCAGGCTGAAGTTTTTTCAGTTATGAAGGAGACACCAGGGCCACACTATCAAATTGCCTCTCAGGCTGTTGAGAATGGCACTTTTAAAGGCGTGTTGGTTAAAACAAATGCCAAGCAAAAACTCATTGAACCTAAGAAGTTTTTCCATGAACTGAGCAACAGCATGATCTCAAGGATGGTCCCAAAGGATGAACTTGAACTTTTTGAAAAGCTGAATGTGCTTTCACCTAAAACCTGGCCTACTCCAGTGCCATTGCTCTATGGAGAGCTCGAAGTAAGAGAACTCTGTGATTGTTTCAAAATAAGTTCTCTAGTGTAAAGCAAGCCTTCAGGGACTTTAAACAGAATCCAGATATGACACCCAGGGAGGGACTCTTAAAACTGAAACAAGCAGCTGATACAATGGTTGTAAGCACAGCCGAATGTGAACGAGGATTTTCTGTCATGAACACTGTTGTCTCACCACTTCGCACTCAGCTGAAGGTACAGAATGTTTCCTGCCTAATGTTTATCAACATAGTGGGTCCACCATTAGAGGTTTGGAACCCAACAAAGTATGTCAAGAAGTGGGTCATGACCAGGAGGTCAGCAGACCATACAGCTTGTAGAGAGAGACAGGAAAGACAGGAGAAACATGCTTTCAGCCCTATTTGGAACCTCATGAATTAAAATGAAATGACTGTAAAGCTAATATGTGAACTGATGGCATGAGATATAAATAAGTGGTGTGAGATGTAAATGTGGCGTAAGATGTTGTGAGATGTAAATAAAGATGCATTGAAAGACGTTGACCATTGACGGTAATATGTAAACAAGGGCTCCCCCTCCTTAGAAAACCCAATTTAACCACTGCCTACTCCCCCCCCCCCCCCCCTCCGATGAACAGGGTTTGGGATGGTGTACAACTATGAGTAAGATGATAACATGTGTCATCATATGTACCATTATCTGTGTTGTCTATCTACCTGCTATGGACCTCTTTTTAAGATGAGTCTTGAATAAAGTTGAAATGAAATATAGAGTAATCTCTGCCTAATATAATCACTCCACTGTATATTTTGCCTCAATATTAAACCAATTAATATGATTTAGTAATGGGAATGATTTCCTATGAAAATTAAAGGAATAAGTAACAACCTCTTAATTGTTTAATTAAAAACAAAATCCGGGTTTATAGGCTACTACAGCGTCAAAATGTCAACAACAAGCGACAAGTCCTGTGACCTCCGACTCGCTAGGCTACCTCCTCACGAGGTAGAATTGGTCATTGAATATTAAAAATAGGCTACTGAAGTAAACTTTCTTAAAGGTTATTTCAATATTACTTTCTGGTCTAAATGGTATGTTCGGACTCCGTGTGAGCTCTTAGCTTATCAGGCTACGCCTTAAACACACAATTTTATTGCCAGTTGTCAGTTTTTCTGAATTACGCGGGTTAATGCTATTATACCTGCAGATTCCCATTCCTCCCCGCAGCCCTTTACGTTCAGCTTTTCTTACCTCAGTTCCACTCCACAACAGACTGTTTACTCCGTTTTTTACATTTAATTTAATTCCTTCTTTCCTCGGGATTCTTTCTCCTCCGTTTTTAAAATGACCGTTAAGTTTCAGTTCCTCTTTTGGACCGCATTTCCTTACTTACTGGCTCAACTGAATGTTCGATGGGCGGAGTTTTATATATTTACACTATTTCTGAGCTGAATCCGTCATGGTATTTAATAAGTTATGCAAAAGAAACAAATATTTCATCCATGTAGATCTTTGCCAAATTTTAGCACATAGCCTAAATATATCAGGCCTATTCAACAACTCGTGAATTATAATGTTGGGATTTATCGTTTTCCAATATAATGGTGTAACCTGTAGGCTGAACACACAAATAAGCCTTCTTGATTATAACAAAGCATTTCAAGACAAATAGCCTACTACAGACAGCAAATTAAATAAATAAATAATTTAACGCTCCACCAGTCTCCCTGCCATAGTCGCTGACCCTTTAACATCCTGAGTGATGGCCCTATGTAACACGCTAATGTGTGAGGTAAGTGATTATTGTTATTTCCTATTACAAAATAATAAAAAATAACAAGCATGTGCTTTTGTTCATAAGTTTGTGTAATTTTTGGTATTTTGTCTGTACGTCTTGTGCCTTCCCCAATCAACTGTTTCTTTTTTTCTCTCTCTCACTTTTTTTTTGTTGACAATTTTTAAGGTTAGGCTATTTGCCCTTTGTATACTCATCAAATGTGTTTGTGAAGTATTTAAATAAAATAATAAAAAACTAACGAGAGCTGACTTTCCATGATACCTGCTCTAACCAGTTCCACTTCATTTTATTTTTCTTCTATTTTTCATTTTATTTTATTTGCATTTCAGGGCTGAAATGAGCAGTGTGAATCCAGCGACTGTAAGGACTTTCGCGCGCGTCTGAAAATTTCAAAATAAAAATACAACGATTAAATCACTATTACGTTCAGCAAAATAAAATTAATTAAGGAAAAAATGAACTGCAGTTGTCCTAAAATATGAACTATTCGTTTTCTACTTGTACAATATTACACCTAGTTCCACTCCACAACAGGCTGTTCACTCCGTTTTTTTTTTACATTTATTTTGATTCCTTCTTTCCTGGGGATTCTTTCTCTTCCGTTTTTAAAATGGCCGTTAAGTTTCAGTTTCTCTTTCGGACCGCATTTCCTTACTTAGGTTTACTGGCTGAACTGAGTATTCGATGGGCGGAGTTTTATATATTTTGTACTTTTTATTAGCTGCATCACTCACTGTATTGAATAAGTCATGCAGAAGAAACAAATATTTAATCCATGTAGATCTTTGCCAAATTTTAGCACATACATATATCAGGCCTATTCAACAACTCGTGAATTATATTGATGTTGGGATTTAATGCCTCCTTCCAGCAGGTTCTTGTTATCTTAGCAGATTCCTGGCACACTTAAGTGTTTTTGGGACCAAGACTTTGTTTCACGGCCTTTGTCTAAACTATTTAGCCAATCTAATATGCAGCAAAGTCATGTTTGGTGTTGTTGGAGAGCTAATATCATGAGCAGGTAGATGGTCTATGTTGAGAATGTTGTCATTCAAAGTTTATGTGTCACATGAAAGTGAAACACCCATCACGGAAATGTAGCTATTCAGCTGTTACACCTGAAATTGTGAAAATGGCGACACTATGTTTGAACAATTGTCTGCATCCAGTGCTTTGGGTGCTGTTTGGAATAAAATTCTTCTTCTTCTGCTTCCTATTATTATTATTATTATTATTATTCACAAATATGATTTTTACATTGTAAAATAAATGGTACTATTGTGTTAAACTTTATGCAACCCACAGCCATAGAGTACATTAATTGGGAAAATGTCTGGATAGTTTTGTAATATTAAAAAATGTTTTAATAGGCCACAATATTTGCCATTATTATATGTATTTATTTATTCACTGCCCCACCCCTTTTTTATATGAAAAGTATTGATGTCAAAAAACTTTTAAAGGCCTAGATTTTGCAAGTTTTAATTATAGGCTTATAGACAGTGCTTTGGGTGGGTGAGTGTCTTGGCATTTTTGTACGTTGAAAACGTGTTTTTTGCCATGGCTCTGTGTTTCTGTCTGTTTTTCCCTGTTGGGCCGCCAGATGGCAGCACTTCTGTTTTGTGTCCTGCTCGTTCCCCTGTTGGTTAATTGTATCTCATAAAAAACACGTTTTCAACGTACAAAAATGCCAAGTTACTCAAAAGTATTGATATCAAAATGACGCCAAGTTACGGTACTACAAACAATATAGGCTATCTTGCCTCACCGAAATTTAATAACATGTATTCCAAAGCAATGCTACCCAGTATTTCCTCAATTCTTTAAAGTCACTTGGCCCTGTGTGTATATAAGTGTGCAGTACATGGACAGGCCAAACATATGTGTGGATGGCTTTCTCACAGTCATGATTGATTGAAAAGGCATCTATATGTCCAATTTGTATTGGTATGTATGTATTTTGGTGGCCAGCCTTTCTGTTGTGTGAATGATTGTATGTTTCTTGGTATAAATGCCTGTTCGTAAATGTGAATGTAACATGCTGCGAGAGAAATGTCCCCATGGGGATAAAGAAGTTCTCTATGTATGTATGTACAATATGTATTTTACATGTATTTATTGTATGTTGCAAATATACAATCACTTGTACATTTAGTCAAATTCAGTTCAGAAGCAAGTATAAACATATGTTTTCTGGAGAAATATGCTTCCTGTAGTGACTGACCAGCAGTTTTCTACATGAATTTCCATGTGTTCAATGAGGCAATACGAAATATTTGACACTTTGATCTGACACAACGTTTGCATGACATTGTAATATGGTAAGGTTACAAAACACAGGGCCAAGTGACTTTAAAGAATTGAGGAAATACTGGGTAGCATTGCTTTGGAATACATGTTATTAAATTTCGGTGAGGCAAGATAGCCTATATTGTTTGTAGTACCGTAACTTGGCGTCATTTTGATATCAATACTTTTGAGTAACTTGGCATTTTTGTACGTTGAAAACGTGTTTTTTATGAGATATCATTTCTTTTTGCAAAGCGTTTTATTACGAGAGTGAGAAATGCGAAGTGACCCTGTAAGAAACGGTTGTGAATTATGGCTATCATTGTGTGAATTTGTACAGTCTGAAGAGCGTGTACGTTTAGCAGTTTCGGTTTGCTATATATGTAAAACAGTGGCTGTGACAAATGGTGCGGTGGCGTAATTGTAAACGCATCAGAAAAGGTTAAATATGGCAGGGTGTAGCTATGTAGGCTACTCACGGATTTGACGGGCATCCAACGAGCCTTGATTGACAAAAGAATCAGCAAGCCCGTAGAATTAGAGCTGCCTAGGTCGCAACTTGTGTACCCTTCTGTCCTGCTCCGTTGTCTGTTATTTCGTGAAGATGCACTTTTAGTGTTTGTAAGGTTTATAAGGCATTTTGATAGGCTTATCTGCAGGTAGGAATCCTCTTTGCTGTTTTGTTAAGCTAGAACCGGAAAAGTTGATAGTGGAGAATAGGAGCAGACGCATATGTCCCAGCAGGCTTTGCATATGAGAAAATAACAAGTGTGAGATAAATTAGGCGAAATGATGAAATTGCGTAGTTGAAACAACATGTTTTTTTTTTTAGCAGAATGGGCATGTAGGTGAAGGTTGACATGATCACAGACTATAGTGCGAAGTAAATGAAGTGACCATGAGCGAGCTTAGTTTCCTTATCAAACGGTACATATAATAGTCTGTATTTAATGTTCGTTGTTGAAGTGGAGGGTTAAATAACGTGTGCAATCTATCGCACAAATGTGTTTTTCTCATGTTCAGTGCTAGTAGTTATACTTATGAGTGAATCATGATTTTAGATGTAATGTTTTAATGCGGAGTTGCAGAACGTACAGACGTAGTAATTGTTTGTAGCCTATGTGGCTAGATGGAGAACAGGGCGAGGTAACATGAATGTAGAAACGTGGCGTTTGCTGATATGAAGGTTTTGTACGGTAGCCAAGTGAAGAAATATAGTTAGTGGAAATGGCACAGTGGTGAACTGGTGTAACTTTTTAATAAAAGGAATACATTTGCGTCATGAAATGCATATGGGTGGCCGTGAGTGAGTTTTGGTAAAGCAAATGTAAGCGTAAGAAAATGTTAGTGTAAAAGAGGAAATGATCTGCCTGAGGGCGAGTCGGGATTCAAGCTTTCAACCGGAGGTTTACCAGCCCGTGACTTCGTTAGTGCAGCACCATGCCGTAGCTATGCAGTGAGTGAAATATCATTAGCAAACCTGCCGGTGGTTTTAAAAAAGAACACAGGCCAGTAAGCACAGAAGAGCTCCCGTTGAATCCATATGGCTTAGCAATATTGTAGCCGGTTAATAACTGAACGTACAGACGGTAAGTCATAATGCATATGGCTTAGCAATATTGTAGCCGGTTAATAACTGAACGGTGAACGGCGGGTAGATATGGTGCAAAAGCAATAATTGATAAGTAGTAGACAATAATTAGTGAGGGTCGAAGCAGGTTAAGGAAACGTGTTCCTAGCTGGGTTTGAACCTAAGACCCCATGTTCCCAAGACTGTAACCTTGCCCACTAGGCCACGGGCAGACTAGCTGTTTAGACTGCGGAGTTGCAGAACATACATACGTAGTTGTTTGTAGCCTATGTGGCTAGATCGAGAACAGGGCGAGGTAACATGAATGTATAAACGTGGCGTTTGCTGATAAGAAGGTTTTGTACGGTAGCCAAGTGAAGAAATATAGTTCGTAGAAATGGCACAGCGGTGAACTGGTGTAACTTTTTAATAAAAGGAATACATTTGCCGTCATGAAATGCATATGGGTGGCCGTGAGTGAGTTTTGGTAAAGGAAATATAACCGTAAGAAAACGTTTGTATAAAAGAGGAAATGGTCTGCCTGAGGGCGAGTCGTGATTCAAGCTTTAAACCGGAGGTTTACCAGTCTGTGACTTCGTTAGTGCAGCACCATGCCATAGCTATGCAATGCGTGAAATATCATTAGCAAACCTGCCGGTGGTTTTAAAGATCACAGGCCAGTAAACACAGATTAGCTCCCGTTGAATCCATATGGCTTAGCAATATTGTAGCTGGTTAATAACTGAACGGTGAACGGCAGGTAGATATGGTGCAAAAGCAATAATTGATAAGTAGTAGATAATTATTAGTGAGGGTTGAAGCAGGTTAAAGAAACGTGTTCCAAGCTGGGCTTGAACCTACGACCCCGTGTTCTCAAGACTGTAACCTTGCCCACTAGGCCACAGGCGGACTAGCTATTTACCCTGCAAATGTTTCAGAGTAGAAAGGTATCGGTATTTTGCGTGTGTATGCGCGTTTTTGATTGGGTCGTGTAGGTGAAGATTTGGCTGGTGTCAGTGAAATGTCCAATGGGGAGACATGTTGTTAGTGGGAAAGGCGGCAGGAAAAATAAGAATGAGAAGAAGAAAGAGAAGAAGAAGGAGAAAACGCAAAATCCCCTTAGTTTGGGGCTTTATTGTGTGGACATGTGAAGTTGTTTATGAGTTCTGTTTGTTGAAATGGGGTCAGAATGTACAGAATTTAATGTTTTTAAGGGCTGAGTGTCTGTGGCTGTTGTGGTTATTTCTGTGGGGAACCCTGAAAAGTGCCAAACTCTCGGTGCTGTATAGGTATGGGGGCATGCCCCCGCCAAGGCGTAACTTGGCGGGATGGCATACCTGCCATCCCAATCCCAATTATTGCTTTCAATTATTTTATTATTGTCTCGTTATTTAATCATCGTCCCCACCTGCCTCTCGTTTTCCCTTCCCTCTGGTTTGATTGTTCTTTGAGTTCACCTGTGTCTTGTTACCCCTGTCTATATAAGTTCTTTGTCCCCTTGACTCAGGTGCTGGTTCCTTGTGTTTGTTTCTGACTTGTGCTTGTTCCGAAACTGGATGTATCTTCTTGCGGTTCTTTTATGTGTTTGCCTGTGTGTTCCATATGCCTTTACCCTTCCTGCCTCTGTTCTGTTCTGTGTTTTTTTTTGTTCTTAATTTTTTGAGTTTGTTGTTTTGTCCTTCATGGCCTTATCTGTTCCCTGTTTGTGTTTGCCTTTTTTGTTGTTGTAGTAAAGTCCTTATTTGTATCTATCCTTTTGAGTTTCATGTGTTTTTCACTCTGCACCTGGGTCCTAACCCCCCTGAACCTTGACATTTTTGTTGAGATTTCATTATGTACTGTGTTTTCTATGAGTAACTGATAATAATAATACATAACGTATGTACCATAATGAAATATGGAGAGAGACATGTATACATATGTATACACATACAAACAGTTGAGGCCAAAAGCTTACATACACCTAGGCTAAAGATATTCAAACTAAGTCTTTATAACTCTGCACATTTCATGTTGCCAAACATTTAGTTTGGCAAGTCAATTAAGGCATCTGCTTTGTTCACATCAGAGGTAATTTTAAAACAATCGATTGGAGACATATTTATTTCAGCTTTAATTCACTATCAAATTTTACATACACCTAGTTTAGTGTGTCTAAACAGTCTGGAAGATTCCAGAAATTGATGCAATTACTTTTTAGAAGCTTCTGATTGGCCAATTGTCATAATTAGGAGTTAATTGGGAGTTAATTGGCACACGTGGCTGTATTTAAGGGCCTACTTTTAGAGCCACTGCCTTTTTGCCCATGATACGATGGGAAAATCCAAGCAACTCTGCCAAAAAATTGTGGACCTCTACAAGTCTGGTTCCTCCTCAGGAGCAATTTCCAAACAACTGAAGGTAACACGAACATCTGTACAAACAATTATATACAAATACAAAAATCTTGGGCCCACACAGACACTGCAGAGTTCAGGAAGGAGGCATAAATTAACTCCCAGGGCTAAACAAACTTTGGTCCGAAAGGTTCAACTGAACCCCAAGACAACAACAAAGGAACTGGTGAAGGAGTTGGAAGCATCAGGTACCAAAGTATCTATATCCACCATTAAGAGAATCCTACATCGCCATGGCCTGAAAGGCTGCTGTACAAGGAAGAAGCCCCTACTCCAAGTCCGCCATAAAAAATCCAGAATGAAGTTTGCAGGTGATCTCCAGGACGAAGACCTAGCCTTTTGGAGGAGTGTTCTCTGGTCAGATGAAACAAAAATTGAACTTTTCGGCTATAACGGTCAGCATTATGTATGGAGGAAAAAGGGAGAGGCTTTTAATCCGAAGAACACCATCCCAACTGTGAAGTATGGGAATAGCAGCATCATGTTGTGGGGGTGTTTTGCTGGAAATGGGACTGGTGCACTTCAGAAAATGAATGGTATCATGAGGAAGGAGGATTATCTAGAAATACTGAAGCAAGACCTCAAGACATCAGCTAGAAAGTTAAAACTTGGTCAGAACTTGGTCTTCCAGCAGGACAATGATCCTAAGCATACCTCCAAAGTTGTAACAAAATGGCTTAAAGACAACAAAGTGAAAGTATTGGAGTGGTCATCACAAAGCCCTGACCTGAATCCCATAGAAAATTTGTGGACTGCACTGAAAAAGCATGTCTGAGCAAGGAGGCCCATAAACCTGACTGAGTTACACCAGTTCTGGCAGGGGGAATGAGCAAAAAGTCTGGCAAAGTATTGTGAGAAGCCTGTGGAAGCTTACCCAAAGCATTTGATTCAAGTTAAGCAATTAAAAGGCAATGCCACCAAATACTAACAAAGTGCATGTAAACTTTTGACCCACTGAAAATTTGATGTAGTACATACAAGCTGAAATAAATGTCTCTTAGCGATTATTTTGAAATGACCTCTCAAATAAAGTAGATACCCTAATTGACTTAACACAGGAAATGCATGGTAACATGAAATGTGTGGAGTTGTGAAAATTTGAGTTTGAATGTCTTTAGCCGAGGTGCATGTAAACTTTTGGCCTCAACTGTAGCCTACAAGTTAAACTGTATATATAGATGTGGTGGGGGGGGCGTGGTTTGTGCGTTGGCTGCAGAGAGAGAGTGGGCGGGGCGGCTCTCAGACTCTGCACCACAGCTGAGGTTGCTAATCAGCACCGCTCTTTAAATGTTTAATTGTTTAACGATGTGCTGATTACCTTGACAGTGAGCCTGGGTGTTTTAAAAGGCATTCGCCGAGGCTGGTGACGGAGGAAGTACGGCAGTACGGCGATTGTATTGTAAAAACTCCATGTAACCGGGTGAACGAAAAGCTGTGTGTTCGGCTACAAATAAAAAAGAAGTGATTACTTCGAACTCGTCTCTCTCTCTATACGCGAGCGGTGGCACTCACCTTGCCACAGTGGTGGCCCGTACGGGGAGGAGAGTCTGGTATCGAGAGAAGAAAGCAGAAACGGTTCAGCCCACCAGCCACGCAAAGTAGAGTCCGGGATGGATCCTAACCTGAACCGGGGAGAGGTAGCACAGCCTCTCGTAGCGCTGGCGCGGATGCTAGAGGGGATGGCTCAGATGCAGGAAAGGCAGGCAGGGGTGCACGCTGCTGTGTGCACAAGCCTCCCTCCAGACGCAGGCGCTGCGACAGCTGGCCGCCGCCGGCGAAGCCAGCTCCCGGGACCGCCAGTCCCGTCCCCAATTCCGGATCCAGCTCCACAAAAATGACCGCCGAGGATGATGTCCAGGCGTTCACAGAAAGTTTTGAGGTGGCAGCGGAGGCGTGCCAGTGGCCCTTGGTGGAGTGGGAGGTACGTCTCCTGCCCCTCTTAACTGGTGATGCTCAACAGGCGGCGCGTGGGCTGCCTCCCGGCGCCCGGGCCGATTACAACTCCGTCAAGAGGGCGGTTCTGGACCGGCTGGGCTGCAGCCCGGAGGATCAGAGGCGCCGGTTCCGGGAGGCAAACTTGCGGGCGGGAGACCGGCCCTTCGCCTACGCGCAACACCTGACCGACATGGCCCGGCAGTGGCTACAGCCGGAAATCCGGTCCGCGGGGGGGGGGTCGTCGAGCAGGTCGTCCTGGAGCGGTTCGTGGAGGGGCTGCCGGAAGGGACGGCCAGCTGGGTTCGGTGCCATCGACCAACCAATTTAGACGGGGCAGTCACGCTGGTGGAGGACCACCTGGCGCTTTACTCTGGCTCCCAGCAGCAAGAGCTGCCGGAACCGGCTCCCCAGAGGAGACCCCCTCTTCGTGCTGGCCCTTCTCCTCTTCCCCGTGCCTTGACCCCTCCCCTCCCTCGACCTAATTTCTCCTCTGCTTATTTTCCCTCTACAGACCCAGGCTCAGTGGCGGGGGGCTCTGCCTCAGTGAGGGCTCCTCAGGCGCTCGGACTGGGGTGTTGGCGGTGCGGGCAGCCGGGTCATCTGCACCGCGACTGTCTGATCATGGAAGTGGGGCAGCTGGTCCGGGTGGTCGGACCGCCCACTTCCGCTCCCGATCCAGAGGGAGCGTACTGCATCCCGGTAAGGGTGCAAGGGAGTGAACACCGGGCGCTGTTGGACTCGGGGGCTATGCAGTCCGTGATACAACAAAGCCTGGTTCGATCCGAGGCATTGGTAAAGGCGTCCTGGGTTTCCGTTCGGTGTGTGCACGGGGATGTGCACGAGTATCCTGTAGTACCCGTGGAAATTCGTTACCAGGGAAAAACGCATATTCTGAAGGCTGCGGTTAGCTCCCGGCTCTCGCACCCCCTAATTTTGGGCACTGATTGGTCGGGGTTTCGAAAGATTCCTGGGAACCTGTTTGGGGTGTGACCACGACTGATAGGGACGTGTGACGTCTGTCCGACACGGCCGAGGGGGGGGGGCAGACCCAGGTGAGTCTCAGGTTGAGACTCCCCGGGTCCCGGTGTTCCACCCCATGGAGGATTTCCCCACTCGAGCAGTCTCGGGACGACACCTTACGCTTTGACTATTACCAAGTGATGCGCATTGATGGTCAGCAGGTGCGCCCCGACGCAGTACTCTCTCACCCTTTTATTTATCATTAGGGACAGGTTGTATGGAGTGTGTCGTGACGCTCAGACCGCTGAAGAAACGACCCAATTGTTGGTACCAAAAAGCTGCCGGGAAATGGTTTTCCAGGCGGCTTATTACAACCCCATGGCGGGACACTTAGGGTATGATAAGACACTACACCATATGTGTCCCCGCGGGCCACATCCAGCCCGGCATACAATTATATTCGGCCCGCGAGATCATTTTATATAGATCTATTATTATTGTTATTAATGGACCAGCGATATGAAGCGCTGATAACACACAAACTACAGATCCCATAATGCAGCGCAACAGCTGCCTTGCCCAACGATAGGTTACACGGGAACATTCCCGCATCAATCAACTCAAGCGTCTGTTGCTGTTTACAACCCTACTGTAAAGTCAAAGCTAGCCCCTAACAATGGCGAAAAGAAAAGTTGATTCTGAAAACAGAGCCTTTCAAAACCGATGGGAGGCTGAGTATATGTTTATTGACATTGCCGGTAAACCCGTGTGCCTTATTTGTGGAGGAAATGTGGCTGTAATTAAGGAATTTAATCTAAGACGGCACTTCGAGACAAAACACCAGGATAAGCTGAAAAACCTGAGTGCAGAGCAGAGGCTACAGAAAGTAGAAGAGTTAAAAAAGAATCTGAAATCTCAGCAGACGTTTTTCACCAGAGCGAAATCACAGAGTGAAGCTGCTGTGAAAGCAAGCTTTATTGTGGCAGAAGAGATCGCCAAATCAGGCCGGCCATTTACCGAGGGAGAGTTTCTGAAGAGCTGCATGATGAAGGTGTGCGATGTCTTGTGTCCAGACAACAGGCAGATATTGGCAAATGTAAGCCTGAGTAGAAATACGGTTGCTGATCGGGTTTGTGAGATGGCCACTGATTTAAGAACACAGTTGATGGAAAGAAGCAAAGACTTTATTGCATACTGTCTTGCTGTGGATGAAAGTACTGACATGACGGACACTGCACAGCTAGCCATCTTCATCCGTGGAGTGGACTCCAGTTTGTGCGTCACAGAGGAAATATTAGACATTAAATCGATGCACGGGACAACGACAGGAAAAGACATTTTTGAAAACGTATGTCAAAGTGTAACCGACATGAAACTGCCCTGGGACAAACTGATTGGACTTACAACAGATGGAGCGCCGGCGATGTGCGGCGGAAAAAATGGGCTAGTGGGGAGGATGCGGGTAAAGATGCAGGAGGAGAACTGTACTGGTGAGTTGAAAGCATATCACTGCATCATACATCAGGAAACGCTGTGTGGTAAAGTGTTAAAAATGGAACATTTAATGAGCACTGTAACGCAAACCGCAAACTTTATCCGAGCTAAAGGTTTAAATCACCGGCAATTTCAGTCTTTCATGCGAGAAATAGATTCAGAGTTTGCCGACATTCCTTATCATACAGAGGTGCATTGGCTGAGTCGAGGAAAAGTTCTCAATAGAGTTTTTGAGCTACACAAGGAAATTTGTCAGTTCATGGACAGTAAAGGAAAAGACTCCACAGTTTTTCGGGATGAGAAGTGGAAATGTGAGTTGGCGTTTCTGGCAGACATAACAACTCATCTCAACGTCTTGAACCTTCAGCTCCAGGGACGTGACCGCATGATCACTGACATGTATGATGCAGTGAAGGCATTTCAAGTGAAGCTGCTCTTATGGGAGACACAAATGCACCAGTGCAACTTGCCTCACTTTCCCTGTTGCCAAGTAATGTTGAACCAAGTCGGTGCAACGATGTTCCCTAATGCGCACTTTGCTGACAAACTGAGCGCACTTCGCACTGAGTTCTTACGGCGCTTTGGAGACTTTGAAGCACAAAAAAGGAATTTTGAGCTGCTTCGCAACCCATTTGCCGTCGACGTGGAAACTGCACCTGTACAGATTCAGATGGAGCTGATAGAGCTGCAGTGTAATGGGACACTAAAGGCAAAGTATGACACTGCAGGGCCCGCACAGTTTATTCGCTCCATTCCTGAAGCAATGCCTCAGCTCCGTCTACATGTGGCTCGAACCTTGTGCATGTTTGGTAGCACATATCTGTGTGAGAAGCTGTTCTCAGTGATGAAGATTAACAAAACAGCACACAGGAGTCGTCTCACTGATGAACACCTGCAGGCCATCCTGAGAATCTCCACAACACAGAATCTTACACCAAACATAAATGAACTTGTTGCCAAGAAAAGAAGCCAAGCATCCAGCTCTGACAAAACAGCATAAGAGCAAAGAAAACTGAATGTTTTGATTTGTTTTTTTTTTTTTTTTGCTGAAAAGCACAAATTTTATTTATATTTCCAGAGTTTTTTGGACCATGCTCATATTTTGACAAGAGATATTTTTATGGAGAGCAAAGTATTTTAAGTTATATAAAGTTTAAGTTAATTTATTCTAGAATAATATTCCTGTCTGTTTTTATTCATATTTATGTTCAAAAAACATTTAGTTTTAGCGTGTTCAATAAATGTTTATCCTGTTCGGCCTGCGACCTAAAGTGTGCTTTGAGTTTTGGCCCCCTGTGCAATTGAGTTTGACACCCCTGCACTACACCGTATAATGGCTCGGTTTTATTGGCCGGGCATTTGGGCGGACGTACGCCGGTGGTGTGCGTCCTGTCCTGAATGTCAATTAGTGAACGCCCCAGCCACCCCAAAAGCGCCGTTGCACCCCCTACCCTTAATAGAGGTCCTGTTTGATAGAGTCGCTGTGGACCTCATCGGCCCATTTGAACGGAGCACCCAGGGATACCGCTTCGTATTGGTCTTAGTGGATTATGCGACCCGGTATCCCGAAGCAGTGCCATTGCGCAATATTTCAGCTAAAAGTGTTGCAAGGCTCTGTTTCAGATTATCTCCCGCGTCAAAATCCCAAAAGAGGTTCTAACTGACCGGGGCACTTCGTTTGTGTCACGCACACTAAACGAGCTATACGGCTTATTGGGCGTCCGGTCTATTAGAACCAGCGTGTACCATCCCCAAACGGACGGGCTCGTTGAACGGTTTAATAGAACTTTGGAGTCCATGGTTCGGAAGTTCATTCACGACGATAGCCGAAATTGGGATATATGGGTAGTCCCTCTATTATTTGCAGTGCGGGAGGTTCCCCAGGCCTCCACAGGATTTTCTCCCTTTGAGTTATTATTCGGTAGAAAGCCTCGGGGAATATTGGACCTAGTTAAAGAAAGCTGGGAGGACGGTCCAAGCCCCAGTAAAAGTGAGGTACAATACGTTATGGACCTGCGAGCAGAACTCCATACACCCCTAATTTCTCTCTTTACCCTGCAGACCGATGCCTCGGACAGAGGGCTGGGGGCCGTTTTGACCCAGCAGGTGGATGGAGTCGATTGCCCGGTGCTGTACATCAGCCGGAAATTATCACAGCGGGAGGCGAGGTACAGCACAATTGAAAAGGAGTGCCTCGCCATCCGGTGGGTGGTCGGTCACCCATTCACCCTCTGTTCGGACCACGCTCCCCTCCAGTGGCTCCACCGCATGAAGGATGCCAACGAACGAATCACCCGTTGGTATCTGGCTCTGCAGCCATTTAATTTCAAGGTGGTTCATAGGCCGGGAGCGCAGATGGTGGTGGCGGACTTCTTTTCTCGCCCCGAAAGGAGGGGGGGGGGGCCAGATGGCTCCCCGGCCTAAGTCGGGCGGTGGGGGTATGTGGTGGGGAGGGGGCGTGGTTTGTGTGTTGGCTGCAGAGAGAGAGTGGGCGGGGCGGCTCTCGGACTCTGCGCCACAGCTGTTAGAGGTTGCTAATCAGCACCGCTCTTTAAATGTTTCATTGTTTAACGATGCGCCGATTGCCTTGACAGTGAGTCTGGGTGTTTTAAAAGGTGTTCGCCGAGGCTGGTGACGGAGGCAGTACAGCAGTACAGCGATTGTATTGTAAAAACCCCATGCAACCGGGTGAACGAAAAGCTGTGTGTTCGGCTACAAATAAAAAAGAAGTGATTACTTCGAACTTGTCTCTCTCTCTATACGCGAGGGGTGGCACTCACCTTGCCACAGTACAGCGGTTAGTTGGAGTTTGGGTTGCTTACAGCAGTAAAATTGAATTTCGTGATTGGAGGCGACAGTGATAACGTTGTCGTAAATATTGTTTCCCCCATTATTACCCCATAACGCGGCAGTTTTTTTTTGGAATCCTGTAGAGTAGTAGTCCTTCCTCGACTCAGTGCACACACTGACGCCGCGAACAAATAGGGTTCCGTTTCTTAAATTATTTGTACATGTCCGGTCTGTGGTCCCGATTGAATGAGTAATTGATTGAATAAATTTGTAGTTTGTAATGAATTTGCTTGTCTGCGACTCCCTGATCTGACATCGGTTTCAAGGGGGTTTCCCGGAGTTGTTGGCGGTTTCCAGAGGATTCCCCCTGGCTAATGTGGATGACAGACAACAGGAGCAGAGTTAACACCATCCTACAGCCATCCTGCTTGTCTCTTAGGAGTGATGATTCATATCGGCGTGTAAGCACACGCACATTACAGCGTTCCTGCTCTGAACATGGACTCAGGCTGGTTGATCTGAATGTACAGAGTAAACAGGCACATGCTGACTTGTGCATCACATCTCATGTACAAAATCTATGCTCAAATGGTTTTAAGGCCACGTCTGAAGGGTTTATATATGCTTCCTGTACTTTCGGGGGTGCTCTGTGCTGTGTGGTCTTCCCTCATAAACCGGTTGGATTTTATTCATATTTTAATAATCTGACTTTTTATCCTACGAGCAGGCATATCATAAGCTCCCCAGAAACCTGATGCTAAAGGCATTGTTCAGTTCTGTTGTGCAGAGTGACCGCACATGACCATTGTAGCACCCACAATTATAATATGGAGCTTATTTTCATATACACAATTTCTAGATGATCTTATTCAGATTCCTTCTCACATACAGCAAGTAATCTAGCAGACTTGCAAACTGAGACACGTTGATCATGGAGGAAAATCATGAAACTCCACAACAGAGCCCATAACAATGCCTCTACATGCACAAGATGTCTTCCAGTGTGGAGAGTATGTATAATGTTCTTAAAATGTTTTCAGAAATCGCATGGCACTTTCTAAAATGGCCTTAACTTGATGCACTTAAAACTAGTTTTTCCTATACATATGAAGGTTATAGATAAATACTTATGTGACCTTTGTGACAGAAATTGCTTGCACATGGAAAATACAGTGGATTTCCTATAAGCCATCTCTACTGAACTTGACTTGACTTTATTGTCCCTGTAGAGAAATGTGGTTTGCAGCACTGTGTTATGTTAAAGGGCATCACAGACGCAGACAATAGAAAGTTATAAACATTGCAAATGTCACAGTAGTAGTAGCACAGGAGTATGCAATATGCAGGGATGCAGCACAGGCAGCCCAGTGTGACACAGGCAGATGGCAGGTATGCCATCCCGCCAAGTTACACCTTGGCGGGGCGGCATGCCCCATACCTATACACCACTGAGCGTTTGGCACTTTTCAGGGTTCCCCACAAAAATAACCACAACAGCCATAGACACTCAGCCCTTAAAAACATTATTTTCTGTACATTCTGACCCCATTTCAACAGACAGAATTCGTAAACAACTTCACACGTCCACACAATAAAGCCCCAAACTAAGGGGATTCGCATTTTCTCCTTCTCCTCCTCCTGCTTCCTGCCACCTAGCCTACAAACAAAATGTCTCCCCATTGGACATTTTACCAACACCAGCCAATCCTTCACCTACACAATCCAATCAAAATCTCAAATACACACGCAAAATAGACCTATCTTTTTACTCTAAAACATTTCCGATCTCAGCAGCGAGTTCCTTTGGCTGAGTGGTTAATGTCGTGGTCTATGGATTACAGGGTCCCTGGTTCAAGCCCCACTGGAAGCAAGTTTCTGAACTGTGCTATTTTGCTCTCTAATATTTGTCTATTATCAACAACCACATCTACCCAGCGTTCACCGAACATATACACTGCATTATGATGTACCATCTGCACGTTCACTTAATTGGCTACAATATCTTCTGTAAAACCACAGACAAGTTTGACCAAAAAATTTCACGCATTGAACAGCAATGTCATGGTGGCGCACTGCCAAAGTTACAGCGTATAAAGGTTGGAACACAAACAGACAGTCAGTTAGAGGGGAGGACACCAAAATCAGATGCCCTCCTTATCTCTAGATTGCAGTGTTTGAAACAGTGCCTGTTTGTACACACTTACACAGAGAGAATAAGGACACAGTGCTGTCTGTACACAGTTACAAGGGAATAAGAACACAGTGCTGTTTGTACACAGTTACACAGAGAGAATAAGGACATAGTGCTGTTTGTACACAGTTACATAAAGAGAATAAGGACACTGTTGTTTGTACACAGTTAAACAAGAGAATAAGGACACAGTACTGTCTGTACACAGTTACAGGGCGAATAAGGACACAGTGTTGTTTGTACACAGTTAGACAAGAGAATCAGGACACAGTGTTGTCTGTACACAGTTACACAGGGAGAATAAGGACACAGTGCTATTGTACACAGTTACACAGAGAGAATAAAGACACCGTGCTGTTTGTAGACAGTTACACAAGAGAATAAGGACACGGAGCTGTTTGTACACAGTTACACGGAGAATAAGGACACAATGCTGTCTGTACACAATTACACAGAGAAAATAAGGACACAGTGCTGTCTGTACACAGTTACACAGGGAGAATAAGGACACAGTGCTGTCTGTACACAGTTACACAAGAGAATAAGGACACAGTGCTGTCTGTACTGAGTTACACAGAGAGAATAAGGACACAGTGCTGTTTGTACACAGTTACACAGAGAATATGGACACAGTGCTGTCTGTACACAATTACACAGAGAGAATAAGGACACAGTGCTGTCTGTACTGAGTTACACAGAGAGAATAAGGACACAGTGCTGTTTGTACACAGTTACACAGAGAATATGGACACAGTGCTGTCTGTACACAATTACACAGAGAGAATAAGGACAGTGCTGTCTGTACACAGTGACACAAGAGAATAAGGACACAGTGCTGTTTGTACACAGTTACACAGAGAATACGAACACTGTGCTGTCTGTACACAGTTACACAGGGAGAATAAGAACACTGTGCTGTCTGTACAGTTACACAGAGAGAATAAGGACACAGTGCTGTCTGTACACAGTTACACAGAGAGAATAAGGACACAGTGCTGTCTGTACGCAGCTACACAGGGAGAATAAGGACACAGTGCTGTTTGTACAGTAGCACAGAGAGGACGGACTAAACCGTGCAGGTATACACACTTTATTGATGTATGGGGTTGTGCTGTGTTATAGCGTGTGCTGCACGCACACCCAGTGCTGTCAGAAAAAAGAGGCCAATCAATCCTCCGGCCACTGACAGCATGATCTTGGCTCCAGGCCCTGCACGGAGTGAGAAAAGCAACCAATCACACAACACATTCTAATCCATTCTACTACAATCACACAGCACATTCTAATCCATTCTACTACAATCACACAACACATTCTAATCCATTCTACTACAATCACACAACACATTCTAATCCATTCTACTACAATCACACAACACATTCTAATTCATTCTGCTCCAATCACACAACACATTCTAATCCATTCAACTACAATCACACAGCACATTCTAATTCATTCTACTACAATCATACAACATTCTATTTCATTCTACTACAATCACACAGCACATTCTAATCCATTCTACTACACTCACACAACACATTCTAATCCATTCTACTACAACCACACAACACAGTATATAATAATAATAATAATAATAATAATAATAATCATTATTATTATTATTATTATTTTGAAGAAAATACCCCCCCTTTTAAACATGTTATACACATAGCTCATTGCTTGCTTATTTATAGAGCCTTCTTTGTTCACTTTTATCAAGTGTAAAAATAATTCTGGAAGGCAGTATATATAAAAAATGTAGGTTGTGTGTTGAAGTTGCTCTGGACAGGTTTCTGCTAAATGCCTACATTCTAGCAATCCCTCACTGAGCCAGCATAACCAATCCCTCAGAAACGCACACTTACACACATACATGCACACGCGCACACACAGATGCGCATGCGCACAAACGCACGCTTACACGCATACATGCACACGCGCACACAGATGCGCATACGCACAAACGCACGCATACATGCACACGCACACACAGATGCGCATACGCACAAACGCACGCTTACACGCATACATGCACACGCACACACAGATGCGCATGCGTGCGCGCACAAAAAATGCACAGAAATGCGCACAAGCAAGTTTCAAGTTTAATTGTCATTCCCACATACATAGTATACGGGAACGAAATGTCGTTCCTCAGGGTCCAAGGTGCTAACACAAATACAACACAGTCTCGAAACATAAAAACAGAATAAAAGCACAATAAAAGCAGTGATACATATAAATAATGCAGTATAAGTGTAATTATAAGAACTATAAGAATACAGGTAATATAAATACTGCCTAACCAGTGGCCTCAGTGGTAATTATACATAGTATAAATAGGAGGCACAGCGGTGATGATGGCCCGGAATAAAGGGTCGGTACAGGGTAGTCATAAAATGTCCATTACAGGGGCAGAGAGGTGTAGTCCAGGTGCGCATCTGCGCACACACACAGATGTGCCCGCACACACGCACGAACCCACACACACACTCTCTCTTGCACTTCTATGAAGATGTGGGGTGGGGCAGAAAATTAACTGTCAGGGAGGAAAAATATTCAGTGACAACAATTGTAACTACAGAACCCTTTTAAAATACTCCAAATATTACAACCATTTTTACCACATGCCATTATTTAGAGAAATTTCACACTATATTTGGTATTTTTTACATAGTATCAATTTATACAGCTGTCTACATATTGAATCAATTCAGGTGAAGTATTCTGCTTTCAGCATAACAGCTGTGTCCTACCTGGAAATCGAACCTGAAACCTTTAGAATGCAGGCATAGTTCCTCAACCAGCAAGTTACTCAACCACCAAGTTACTCACACATACAAAGAACTGTCAGCAGGTCATTAATTCAAATGGTGTAGGTCATATTTTTTAGACTGAAGTGTTTTTTAATGGGCTATTGTATACAAGAGACCTACTAATTGTTTGTATATTGGCAGAGGATCTATAGGGCTAGATAACATTAATTTAGAAATGTGGGTAGCTACAGTAGTTAAAAAGTAGTTATCAGTACAGGCTCAACAGTGAACATGAACCATTCTGACTTAAAGAAAATCGATATACTTGGTGTGAGGAAATCATTATCTTGCGCCAGTTTCTATACCGAATTGCAACACAGATTGTACTTAATTTCAGAGGCGTCTATCTCCACTAACATAATACAGTCGGTCTGTCGTCTCGTTAACAAGGTAGCTAACATTAAACTCGGTGAAAATGCAGAAAGCGGAACTGTCTAAAGTGGGTGTATTTTATTTGGATTTCAGAAATGTTTCCCGCAAAGACATAACCGATGCAAAAGCAATAGCTTAAATGTTTGCTTTTTAGTTAGCCAACCAGCCAGTTTAATGAGTTAGAGGTTCGCTTGAGTCTGAGGGGGGTTTTGAACCTGGGTTTGTCACTTGTCCATAATGTTCCATTGGCAAACGTTGCTACCCAGTGAACTATGAGGAAAACAGATGTCGGGGCTGCATATTCTTGGTCTTTTAAACGTATGCAGGAAGAAGAAAACGCAAAATCCGGGGCTTTATTTTGTGGACGTGTGAGGTCAGAAGGTACAGAAATGAATGTTTTTAAGGGTTGAGTGTCTGGGGTCATTGTGGTTATTTCTGTAAGGAAACCCTGAAAAGTGCCAAACTCTCGGTGCTGTATATGTATGGGGCATGCCACCCCACCAACATGTAACTTTGCAGGATGGCATACCTGCCACCCCAATTTCACATACTTAAGGTATGAATATACTATCACATGGGAGGACCTGGAACTTGTATAAATACATACAGCCATTCAAATTTGTGCATAATGAAAAACAGGATTGACAGAACATGTCTACTCTTCTGCCTCCTCTTCCTCCTCCTGGCTGTGTTCCGCCTGGCTGCGGATGTGGGTGTGAAGGATGAGGTCCACGGACAGCAGGCTTGACGCAGTGTGCAGGACGGAGAGGAGGAGCTGGTATTTACAGGCCAGGGACTCCAGCCCCCGAACCCTCCAGCTGGGGGGGGCGGCCCCAGAGGCCCTGAGGAAGTGTGACTGGGCGTCCAGGAAGCGTGGGCCGGGGTACAGCCGCCTGGGCACGCTCAGTACGGCCCCCGCCACCAGCCGGCAGGCCGCGCGCAGGTCGGGGCAGCGCCGCTGGGAGGCCTGCTGCAGGAGGCAGTGGTGCAGTACGAACTCAAACGCGCCCCCTGCTGGTAGCACGCTGCCTGCCTCTATTAGGACACCTGAAGAGGCGGGGCCTGTTTCTCGGGTACGGGTCCCCAATGCTCCTTCTTTCCCTTCCCCAAAATGGACGCCGGGCCGCTCTCCTGATGCCTTGCCATTTCGTAACCAGTCCGGAATTGGATGTTCAGGTTCTGCTTCGGGCTCTGTGCTGTCAGGATTTTGGCTTCGGCCTGCACACAGTGGCCCCTCAGCCTTGTTTGGGTCCCTAATGAGGACCTGCGGCCCCTCACCCCTGTTTGGGTCGCTAATGAGGGCCTGTGGCCCCTCACCCCTGTTTGGGTCCCTAATAAGGGCCTGTGGCCCCTCACCCCTGTTTGGGTCGCTAATGAGGACCTGTGGCCCCTCACCCCTGTTTGGGTCCCCGACAATGGCCTGTGGCCCTCCAGCCTCTGTGCTGTCAGTGCTCAGGTGGGCATTGTCCCTCATGCTGGCGGGTGCTCTATCTAACCTTGTGCCATTGTGTAGGCCGGGTTGTTTGACCATGTAATGAGCTACGTTCTCACTGTCCTCCTCCCTGCCCTGCGGGTGATGTGATTGGACAGGACCCTGTGCGTGACGCGACTGGACAGGCTCGTACACGCGCTGAAGCATCCGGAACAGTCCGCAGAAGGCCGTGCTGCACTGCTCCGCCAGGCCGGGACTGGGCCCGCACAGAACCAGGCAGTGCGGTGCCAAGCCCCGCCCCTCTGGGAAGCCCACGTGGGCCAACCTGTCGGGACCCAGCACCACGGGCTTGCAGAATGTCACCGTGGCAACGTGCTCCTCTCCAATCAGGCTCCAGTCACCGGGGTCGGCAAAGAGCTCCGCCCCCGCCAGCCGACAGAACAGCGCCAGCTCGTCACTGTCCACGCACTCCACCACGGACAGGCCGGCCCGCCGAGCGAGGTCCAGCGCCAGCTCCGACTGCTTCGCTGCCGAGAGCAGCAGCCCCACCCTCAGCCTGCGCAGGCAGGCCACGCCCCGCTCTGCCCTCCCGCCCACCCCGCCGCAGCACCTCTGCGCCTGCGCCGCGCTCGCCAGGTTCAGAGAGACGCCAGGGGGCGCCAGAGGGGACTGGAGCGGCACGCTTGTGGCCAGCGCTCGGAGCGGCCCGTCGCCAGGGCAACGCACCGCAAAGTCTCTGTGGATCACCAGGCCCTGGAGGACCCGGGACCGGCTCACGGGCAGGCCTGGTACGGGCGTGTGGAGCGCCGTGAAGTGGCGGGCGATCAGGGTCACGCCGGTGCAGTCCTGCTCACACCGCCACCTGCGGTAGAACTCGCAGGCCGTCTGGTTCAGGACCCCCCAGTGGGAGCTCGCCGTCTTTCCCCGGAAGTAGGCGTCCGTGAGCGGGCGCAGGTGGGCGGGGTCCTGGAGAAGGGACAGGGCGCGAGGGGCGAGGCCCTGCCCGATCACCCCATCCAAAACGAGCGTCTGGAAGAAAAGCAGAATGTGAGCCACGCGGCGGGCCTGCATGCCGTGGAGATGGTCACCATGGATACCCCGCAGAAGCGCCCCCAGCAGGAGAAGGAAGGACTTGGCTCCATCACCCGTGATCTTACAGTGTGCTGATACACATCCCACCAGGACTCTGTCACAGGCACAACACAACACCATTATCAGCACACACATCTTTATCCATAGTCTTTTACTCACTATTACTCATACAGTATGATTTACACAGTCACTCATACAGTATGAATTGCAGTTACTCATACACATTGCTAATTGTGCAGTATTATTTACACACTGTTACTCACACAGTATGATTCACAGTTACTCATACACATTGCTAATCACACAGTATGAATTACATACTGATACTCACAGTATTATTTACACACTGTTACTCACACAGTAGGATTTACACACTATTACTCATACAGTATGATTTACACAGTTACTCATACACATTGCTAATCACACAGTATGAATTACACACTGATACTCACAGTATTATTTACACACTGTTACTCACACAGTAGGATTTACACACTATTACTCATACAGTATGATTTACACAGTTACTCATACACTTTGCTAATCACACAATATTTACACACTGTTACTCACACAGTATGATTTAGCCTACACAGTCACTCATACACACTATTACTCATAGAGTATGATTTACACAGTTACTCATACACATTGCTAATCACACAATATTTACACACTGTCACTCACACAGTTTGATTTACAGTGTGACTCATACAGTGTTACTCACAGTATGATTAACACACTGTTACTACAGCATGATTTACACACTGTTACGCACACAGTATGAATTACACAATGTAACTCACAATACGATTTGCGCACTGCTACTCACAGTATGATTTACACACAGTTACTCACCCAGTATGATTTACACACTGTTACTCACACAGTATGATTCACACACTGTTATGCACACAGTATGATTTACACACTGTTACTCACACAGTATGATTCACACACTGTTATGCACACAGTATGATTTACACACTGTTACTCACACAGTATGATTTACAGTGTTACTCACACAGTATGATTTACACACTGTTACTCACACAGTATGATTTACACACTGTTACTCACACAGTATGATTTACACACTGTTACTCACACAGTATGATTCACACACTGTTATGCACACAGTATGATTCACACACTGTTACTCAAACAGAATTTTCCACTTGTATACTTTCGTTTCTCATTTATAGTGCAAACGTCACATCCCCAACATCAAACTGTCCATACTGCAGTCAGACGTAGTGGTGAAAAACCGTTTTCTGAGCTGGAGGAATGGAAGAAGCCCCAGGTTGTTGGCTGTGCTGTATGTCAGTAAGAGGGAGAACAGGTTCTGGGGCCTGTTACCTGGCAACGGGTGTGGTCAAGCCGAAGGGAGGTAAGGATTAAGGATCCTCCGGCCATCCCTGGTGATGAGGACCTCTCCAGAGTCGCGGGTGAAGAGGACCTGGCCCCCGGACGGACCGAAGCACGGGCCCACCACCGCCTCCAAGGCCTGAGTGACCTGCAGCAGGGTCCCCAACTCCACCCTCTGCACCCCCTTCATCTCCACACTGCCTTTAACAGGGGCCTGCTGTACACACAGGGGGCAATCAATGAGCTGCGTTTCCAACCCAGACACAGCGTCCTCAATCTGAAATGCACACGGTGCATTTCCCACACAGACACAGCGTACTCAAACTGAAATGCACACGGTGCATTTCCCACACAGACACAGCGTACTCAAACTGAAATGCACATGGTCCATTTCAAACACAGACACAACATACTCAATCTGAAATGCACACGGTGCATTTCCCACACAGACACAACGTACTCAAACTGAAATGCACACAATGCATTTCCAACACAGACACAGCATACTCAATCTGAAATGCACACGGCACATTTCCCACACAGACACAGCGTACTCAAACTGAAATGCACACAGTGCATTTCCCACACAGACACAGCGTACTCAATCTGAAATGCACGCGGTGCATTTCCCACACAGACACCATGAGTGAGTTTTGGTAAAGCAAATGTAAGCGTAAGAAAACGTTAGTGTAAAAGAGGGATCTGCCTGAGGGCGAGGCGGGATTCAATCCTTCAACCTTCAACCGGAGGTTTACCAGTCTGTGACTTTGCTAGTGCAGCACCGTGACATAGCTATGCAATGCGTGAAATATCATTAGCAAACCTGTCTGTGGTTTTAAAGAACACAGGCCAGTAAGCACAGAAGAGCTCCCGTTGAATCCATATGGCTTTGCAATATTGTAGCTGGTTAATAACTGAACGTGCAGACGGTACGTCATAATGCAGTGTATACGTTCGGTGAACGGCAGGTAGATATTGTGCAAAAGCAATAATTGAGAAGTAGTAGACAATTATTAGTGAGAGTACAAGCAGGTTAAAGAGACGCATTCCTAGCTGGGCTTGAACCTCAGACCCCGTGTTCCCAATACTGTGACCTTGCCCACTAGGCCACAGCAGACCAGTTGTTTAAACTGGAAATGTTTCAGAGTAAAAAGGTATGGGTATTTTGTGTTTGTATGCAAGTTTTTGATTGGGTCATGTAGGTGAAGATTTGGCTGGTGTCGGTAAAATGTCCAATGGGGAGACATGTTGTTAGTGGGATAGGCAGCAGGAAAAATAAGAAGAAGAAGAAGAAGAAGAAGAAGAAGAAAAAGGAGGAGGAGGAAACACAAAATCCCCTTAGTTTGGGGCTTTATTGTGTGGACATGTGAAGTTGTTTATGAATTCTGTCTGTTGAAATGGGGTGAGAATGTACAGAATTTAATGTTTTTAAGAGTGTCTGTGGCTGTTGTGGTTATTTCTGTGGGGAACCCTGAAGGCATAACTTGGCGGGATGGCATACCGGCCATCCCAATTTTTCTCATCCAAGCAGAGTAATATTAATCCATTAATGTAGGCTTGTTATCATACCAAAGCTGACTTTTTTTAAAGGAAAGCCTTAAGACTAAACATAAGGTCATGTCATGGCTGTGGCTCTATCACATGGGTGTGTGATGTAATTACAACAGGGAAAAAGTTACTCAGACGAGCTCGCTCCTGTTAAGATAATATACTCCATACTGGTGTGTGGCATTAGCAAACTTCTGAGAATTCCTCTGCAGGCTGTGTAGTGTGTGTCTCCCTGGTGCCCCTTATATTAAAGCCTGTTAAAGGAAACCTGTCTACCTCATGTACAGTGCCGTGAAAAATATTTTCCCCCATTCTGATTTCCTATATTAGGGCCTAGTTTCAGATCTTTACAAAAAATTTTATATTAGACAGAGGGAACGGGAGTAAGCAGTCAAAGTTTTAGAAACTCCCAACTTCTGCCTTGAGTCTCACCCTTTGGAGTTCAGTCCCTTGTAGTAGCGTCACAAGACCACCGGATGGCAGAAAGCATCCACTTTGTGTTTCCAGTGTTCCAACACAGCCCACAGGTCTGATAGCAAAAGTAAATACTCTGATATTTTCGACTATTTCAAGCTCCTGCCACGGCACATAATGGTTTTATTAAATTCCATTTAGCATGAGGATGGGGGTGTAATTTCAAAGAAACACTGCACTGGTTGATGCACTGAAGATGCTCATTTTTATTGTACACACAGAGCACGTACACAGCACATCAATACACACAGACGCACGCACATGCACAACATGCACACACACGCACACAAACACACACACAAACACATATACACCATGTTCACCTGATCGTATAGATAGATGGTTTGATACTGTGGTTTGTGTCTTTGGAGGCCCTACTAGACTGAAGGCTCTTTTCTTTCTGGGGAGGCTACGCTCCTTCGGTGTGTGTAGCAGGGTGCTGGCCATGTTCTAACAGATCATTGTGGCCGGTGTCCTGTTTTACACCTGTCTGTGCTGGGCTGGGAGCCTCTACTCCAGGAACACAAAGAGGCCCAAACTGATCCAGAAGGCCAGCTGCCACCCTCTGCTGTTGTTTTGGGTGCAGTGGGTGTTTGCCGACTCTCCCCCCCTCTCTGAGTCAGCCCCCCTTCTCTGCTTCCTCGGCCAGCCCTCTAGTTGCCCTCCTCAGCCTTGCCCCTGCCATGCCCGTGTTCTCCAGAAGGTAGAGCACTGAGTGTGGCACAGTGGGTAAGGAACTGGGCTTGTAACCGAAAGGTCGCCGGTTCGATTCCCGGGTAGGACACTGCCGTTGTACCCTTGAGCAAGGTACTTAACCTGCATTGCTTCAGTATATATATCCAGCTGTATAAATGGATACAATGTAAAATGCTATGTAAAGAGTTGTGTAAGTCGCTCTGGATAAGAGCGTCTGCTAAATGCCTGTAATGTAATGTAATGTAGAGCACTGACTGGCGGGTGAACCCCCAGCGTCCCACCTCCACTGGATATACTGTCGCTCTCTAACCGACCTCCTTACACTCCTTACACTCTCACACTCCGCTGCCAGGTCGGAGTACTTCAGGCGTTTCCCCTCCTCCCATGGGAAGGTGAGCTCCATAAGGAGCACCACCTTCACCCGAGAGGACCACGTCTCCATATAAGGAGCACCACCTTCACCCGAGTAGAACACGTCTCCATATAAGGAGCACCACCTTCACCCGAGAGGACCACGTCTCCATATAAGGAGCACAGCCTTCGCCCGAGTAGAACACGTCTCCATATAAGGAGCACTGTTCTGTGTCCCTGTGCTGGAGCCATCTCACAGCCTGACAGACCTGCTCAGTGTCCCTGTGCCGGATGCCTCCTCTGTGTCCCTGTGCTGGGGACCTGCTCTGTGTCCCTGTGCTGGAGGCCTCCTCTGTGTCCCTGTGCTGGAGGCCTGCTCTGTGTCCCTGTGCTGGAGCCATCTCACAGCCTGACAGAACGTGCCGGAGGCCTCGTTTGGGGGCAGCACAGAGCGGACGGTCTCATCCGCACCAAACCATTAGCGCAGGTTCTGAGGAGAAGGCAGGGTGTCATAATTGGCCCTGATCAGGAAGCTAAGCCTGGCTTGTGGTATCTTCCACCAGTCTGACCCACTGAGTGATCGGTCCTCCACACTTTCCCACGCTGTCCATCCTCCCAGACCACCTTAGCAAACTGCTATAACCTGCTACCTTTCCTACGCTGTCCATGGTGGGATGACCCAGTCTTGTGCCCCTCTGTTTCCCTGCTGTGGGGGTTGTGTCCCTCTGTTTCCCTGCTGGGGGGGTTGTACCCCTCTGCTTCCCTGCTGGGGCGGTTGTACCCCTCTGCTTCCCTGCTGGGGATTGTGCCCCTCTGCTTCCCTGCTGGGGGGGTTGTGCCCCTCTGTTTCCCAGCTGGGGGGAGCAGTCAGGTAGAAGCAAACTGCAAATATAGAATGCATATCAGACCACTGCTATATGTACCACAATTAAACCATCAGTGAAAGCCCAGGATATACCGGTATATTTATAAATCAATGACAAAGTATGTTCTACAGCATATCCAGCAATTTACCCACCCAGATATCATTTCTGATTAACAATGTTGTACATTTTCAGCTCTCATAAAACGCCAGTAGTACAGATTCTGATGTAGTCAGCTGAAAGGAACTTCTTAGCTTACAAAGGAGATGGTACAGTAGAATGGGCACATCCAATTTGTTCAGGCGCAGGGCATAAACAATATGTAGAGTTAAAAAAATGTCTGATGTTTGAACAGACTAGGCAGAATCTGTGTCATTTCAAACAGATTGGAGTATGTGTTTTACATCAGCATGCCTTTGGAGCTGAGAGAGTACTTTTAACATGGTCGGTGAAAATAGCGGCGATATGTGTTATTCAACCAATCATTTAAACAGAAACATTTACACTCTAGACATTTGACACGTAAACAGTAAAAATAACACATACAAATGCAACATTACAAACTTGCACCAGCAGGCCTTATCTGATAGAAGAAAAATAATCACATTATCAGAACAGTGGCTCTAAATTCATTGGATACAACAATATTTCGTCTGTCTGCTTGACCACAACCTCAGCCACAGCCACAACCCGTCCATCAGTACCAACTGCATTGGTCTGCTCCATGTTGTCAGACACTGCTGAATGTAGTGCTATAAAACAGCCTTTTATGTTGGGATTACCAATCGTGCTGCAATGCGACTCACCTGGGAAATGTTGCTGGAAGTGATGAGACAGAATTGCAAACATCTTGACTTCATTTCACAATCTGCATGTCTAGCAATAATCACTGGAACATTGTACTAATACGAGACAACTGTATTGTGAAAACTGAGTGTGATTTAGAGTTGTGCACTTTGTGGGTAGGTACTGCAATTAGTGTCGTAGGGTAAGAATTTTGCCAGTCAGTTTGGCAAATTGAGTTTTCCACACTGAGCCAAAGCAATCATAACATACTGTAATGCATTTGTAATGTGTGACTGCAGATATCAGAAATGCATCTGAAAAAATGAGAAAAACTGTAGGGTCTCAGGAACATCTCAGAGACTGGATGTCATGCAAACCACACTTCTGCCCTGATTTTGGCTTAGTGGTCTAATCCATTCAACTGATGTGCAGCAGATCCAGGTTCAAACCTACAGGAAAACTATTTCTTTGAGAGGTAACATAAACATACCAGCTCAATAGACAAGCAGTGACTTTTCAAAATGTATTGAGTTGTGGTTACACTACAGTAACAGAAGCAAGCATTCATCAGACACTACTCAACTTCTCTTATAATGGATCTTATTTCCACTGTAGATGAATGTCATTGCTTCAACTGCAGATTTTAGCTCCATGCTGATCTACCCATATTGAGCCCAAACATAATCCCATACAGAATATGAAATAAGTACTACTGTGTCACAGGAGTTCAATACATCACACAATAATAAATCACAACAGCAAAACATTTGATATTTTTATAATTCAGGTTTAATCATTGCATATTATTGTCTGAAAATACAGAAAATTAAAGCAAAAAAAAAAAACAATCCTAAAAGAATTAATAAGGAAACTCAATCCATCGTTGTTTACAGTAATGAAAGGAAATAAGTACACTGCAGTGATCATTCTGCATTCTCCCTATCAGCTGCATTTGCCCACAGAAATTTGCACATTGGAACTCTTGTGAAAATGAATGAAAGCAACTGTAAAAACTAGTAAAATGCACATTTAAGTGGAGGAGTTTGCCACTGGATTCTTTTAAAAAAGATGCAGATACAGGAGATAGAATTATTACTTCAAAAACATTTTACCTTGCCATCTTTTGGCATTATTACTCTCAATGTTATATTAATGTTTTAATAATCAAAAGTACATAACACACCTTGAACATTTGCAATATAAATGTATTAAAATGTAAAAAAAAATCACATTTAGACAGCAAGCGCTTAACCTGAACTGCTAAAAGATAATACTCTTATGTACAGGGGTTAGGCTGTACTGAGGTTATATATATATATATATATATATATATATATATATATATATATAATATTGGGCACAGCTGAAATTGCACTGGTAAGGCATTGGTCAAGGAAGGTTGCAAGTGTGTCGATGAGTGTGTGTGTGTGTGATTGGGTGAGAGTGTTTGTGTGCGTGAATTTGTGAATGTGTGTGCATACATGCGTACGTTTGTGGGAGTGACTGTGGATGTGAACATGTGTGTGTATGTGTGTGAGTGCATGAGTATGTGTGTGACCGGATTGTGTGTGTATGGGTAAGAGAATGTGTGTGCGTGTGCACGCATGTATGTGTGTGTGCATGTGTGAGAGTATGATTGAGTGCATGAGTATGTGTGTGTGTACACACGGGTGCGTGTGTGTATGGGTAAGAGAAAGTGTGTGTGCATGCGTTTGTGTGAATGTGTGTGTGATTGTTTATTTGAGTGTGTGTACGTGCAAGAGAATGAGTGTATGTATGTGTATGTGTGTGTGCGTGAGAGTGCCTTTGTGAATGTGTGTGTGTTTATACATGTGTGTGTGTGTATGTATGGGTATGAGAATGTTTGTGTATACATGTGTATATGATGTGTGCACGCATGTATGTGTATGCATGTGTGTGCATGTGTGAGTGCATGAGTGTGTGTGTGTGCATATGGGTAAGAGAATGTGTGTGTTTATACATGTGTGTGCGTGCGTGCGTATCGGAATGAGAATGTGTGTGTGTTGACACGTTTGTGTTTGTGCGTGATTCCATAAATGTGTGTGTGTGTGCGTTTGCGAATGTGTGTGTCTGTATACTGTATGTGAGTGTGTGAGTGAGAGAAAAAGTGTTTGTGTATGAGTGCGTGTATGTGTGCATGCGCGTGTGCATGAGATTGTGTGTGTCTGTGTGTAGGTGTGTGTGAGTGACTGGGTGTGAGAGAGTGTGTGTGCATAGGTCTGTGTGTGCATGAGTAAACATGAGTGTGTGTATTTGTGAGTGCGTGGGCATGACAGAGAGAAAGGGTGTGTGTGAGAGTATGTGTGTGTGTGATGGAGTGTATGTGAGAGAGAGAGGGTGTGTTTGTGTGACTGGGTGTGTGAGAGGGTGTGTAGGTGTGTGAGTGCGTGTGTGTGAGTCTAGGTGCATATGAGTGTGTGTACATATGTGTGAGTGTGTGACTGAGTGTGTGTGTATGTGTATATGAGTGTGTGTGTATATAAGTGTGTGTGTGTGTATAGGAGTGTGTGTCTGTATATATGTGTGTGTGCGTGTGTGTGAGTGTGTGTGTGTGTGTGTGTGTGTGTGAGTGTGTGATTGAGTGTGCGAGCATGTGTGTGTGTCTCTACTCCAGTTAGGAGAGGGACACTGAGAAGTGTGTGTATTGACACGTGTTTGTGTCTCTGCAGGCATGTGTGTGTGTGTGTGAGTGCATGAGTTTGTATGTGTGTGCGTGCGTTTGTGTGAATGTGTGTGGATGTGTGTGTGTGTGTGTGTGTGAGAGAGAGGGTGTGTGTGTGAGTGACTGAGTATGAGAGAGAGAGAAAGTGTGTGTGTACATACGGTTATGAATGTGTGTACATATGCATGCATGCGTGTGTGCGCGTGAGAGTGCACTGGTGAATGTGTGTGTTTGTGTGTGCGAGATATTGTGTGTACATGTGTAGGTGTGTGTGTGCATGTGTGTGATTGGGTGTGAGAGAGTGTGTATGTGTGTAAGTGTGTGTGCACAAGTGTGTGCGTGCGTGGGTGTGTGAGTGCGTGTGCATCAGTGTACATCAGTGTGTGTGTGCATAGGTAAGAGAATGTGTGTGTGTTTATACATGTGTGTGCATGCGTATGGGAATGTGAATGTGTGTGTTGACACGTGTTTGTGTCTTTGCATACATGTGTGTGTGCGTGCGTGAGTGCATCATGAGTTTGTGTGTGAGTGCGTACGTTTGTGTGATTGTGTGTGTGACCGTGTATGTGTGTGCATGTGTGAGAGTATGATTGAGTGCATGAGTATGTGTGTGCCCGGATTGTGTGTGTATGGGTAAGAGAATGTGTGTGCGTGTGCACACGGGTGCGTGTGTTTATGGATAAGAGAAAGTGTTTGTGTGTGCGTTTGTGTGAATGTGTGTGTGACTGGATGTGAGTGCGTGTGTGTGAGAGAGAGAGGGTGTGTACGAGTGACTGAGTGAGAGAGATAGATAGTGTGTGTGTGTGTACATACGGTTATGAGCGTGTGTACATATGTATGCATGTGTGTGTGCGCGTGAGAGTGCACTGGTGAATGTGTTTGTTCGTGTGTGCGAGAGATTGTGTGTGTTCATGTGTGTAGGTGTGTGTGTGCATGTGTGTGATTGGGTGTGTGAGTGATTGGGTGTGAGAGGGTGTGTATGTGTGTGTAAGAGTGTGAGTGTGTGTGCACGAGTGTGTGTATGCGTAGGTGTGTGAGTGCGTGTGCATGAGTGTACATCAGTGTGTGTATTTGTGAGTGTGAGAAAGCAAGGGTGTGTGTGAGAGTATGTGTGTGTGTGTGGATGTGTGTAAATGGGTGTGTGTGTCTATGTGTATCTGAGTGTGTGCGTGTATGTGTATATGTGTGTGGTGTGTGTGTATGAGTGGGTATATGAATGTGGTGTGTGTGTGTGTACATGAGTGTATGTATTTGTGTGTGCGTGCATGTGTGCGGGTGTGTATGCGCACGTGTGTGTGTGTGAATGCGCGTGTGTGTGTGCACAAGCATATTTGTGTGTGTGCGCACGTGTGTGTGTGTGTATGCGTGTGTGTGTGTGCACATGCATATTTGTGTGTGTGTGCACGTGCATGTTTGTGTGTGCGTGCACGTGCATGTGTGTGTGTATCCGTGTGTGTGCACGTGCATATTTGTGTGCACGTGCGTGTGTGTGTGTGTGTGTGTGTGTGTGTCTCTACTCCAGTTGGCAGAGGGACACTGAGGAGGAGTCCCACACTCCAAATCCAGCACAGAGGGGTGTGTGTTGAGTGAAGTGTGTGTGGAGTCTGTGCAGGAGGGTCAGTGTGTCAGAGTCAGAGACGCTGTAGAAGGACAGAGTGCCGGTTGGACGGTCCACACACACTCCTACCCTGTACACACACACTCCTCTACCATCATCATCATCATCATCACACACTCCTGCTCTGCGGTCGGGGGAGAGGGGGGCAAGTATGTCTGTTCGGTTCCCATTGTGCCAGACACAGTAACTGAGTTCATCAGGGTCACCGTATTCATCAAAGCACCACAGACTCCAGGAGTTTTTATTCCATCCAAACTCACAGTCAGTACACCGTCCTTTCCTGCTGATTCCTTTATCTGTCACTGCTATAGAAACCTCTCCCTCCTTAAACACACTGAACTCAGCCTCCCAGTAACAGCGCTCACACACACTCTCTCTGCACACAACCTGGCGCTCAGACTCAAATCTCTCTGGATGATCAGGATATGGCTGCTCCTCTCTCCCCCGTGTGTGTGTCACCCTCCTGTTCCCCTCAGACAGAGACAGCTCTCTGTGCGCTGTGTTTGGATCCAGTGTGAGTTGACAGCCATCTGCACACCAGAGACATACATGAGATTAATTATCATTATTAATATTCACCTTATTATGTGTGTGAGAGAGAAAGGACTGTCATTGTACCTCTGTGTGTGTGTTTGTGTGCATGTGTGTTTCTGTTTGTGTGTTTATGTGTGTAAGAGAGACGTCTCTCTCACACACACACAAACACACACACACAGCAGAGTGTGTATCTATGGAAAGTGTTCTGTGTCGATACAGACTCACATTTCCTGGGTCCTGGTTTGGTCCTGTTCTCTCCTCCATGGTCCACACTGTAAGAACAGCAGAACAGAATTTTAACCATCCTTTATTTCCACTCTTAACACACCAATGACATCACATATATAAACACAAAGGCACAATAAAACACAAAACCACGATCATATGAAAAAACACAAATCTGTCAGAAAGGAAACTTATTCCATTCATTGTGTGTGTGTGTGAGAGGTGCACTATGGAAACTCTCTGTACTTACAGCAGTGTGAGTGTGTGTGTGTGTGTGTGAGGTGCATTGTGGAAACTCTCTTTACTTACAGCAGTGTGAGTGTGTCCAGTTTAGCAGCAGACAGCGCTCTCACTCCTGAGTCTCCTGGGTGATTGTATCTCAGGTCCAGCTCTCTCAGGTGTGAGGGGTTTGAACACAGAGCTGAAGCCAGAGAATCACAGCCTCTCTGTGTGACTCTACAGCCTGACAGCCTGCAGAGACGACACACATACGTTACATGCATTAATATAAACGAACAGGGCTGTGTGTGTGTCAAACACAGAGCTGTGTGTTACATACCTTACACACATTAATATAAACTAATAGGGCTGTGTGTATCAAACACATAGCAGTGTGTTACACACCTTACAGCACATTAATATAAACTAACAGGGCTGTGTGTGTCAAACACACAGCAGTGTGCTACTTTACAGCACATTAATATAAACTAACAGTGTTGTGTGTATCAAAACACATATCAGTGTGTTATACACCTGTGGTGTGGGGATGGCTGGTTTAAGCAGCCACACCTGCCCTGGGTCAAGCTAATTAGACCTGGCCAATTGGATGATTGGTTAAGAATGAGAGAATTGGCCAGGCTAATTGGACCCAGGAGCAGGAGTGGCTGCACCTGTGCGTAGTGAGGTAATCAGTGCGCACAGGTTAAATCTGCCATCCCCACTCACACGAGAGAGCCTCTCTGTCATGACAGGGTTTTACATCTGCTCATTTGGCTGTACCATCTTGCCAAACCCTCGTCAATAAATCTGGACTGTTGGAACATCATCTCCCTGTGTCTCTGTGCTGGAGGGCCCCTAGGAAAGCCACTTCGGTGGCCTGTGGCAGGCGTGTTTGCCACAACACCTTACACACATTAATATAAACTAACAGGGCTATGTGTGTCAAACGCATAGCAGTGTGTTACACACCTTACACACACTAATATAAACTAACAGGGCTGTGTGTGTCAAACGCATAGCAGTGTGTTACACACCTTACACAAATTAATATAAACTAACAGGGCTGTGTGTGTCAAACACATAGCAGTGTGTTACACACCTTCTACAGCTCAATATAAAATAACAGGGCTCTTGAATTAATCATGACTATTTAAGAAAATTACCAGTTAAACTAAATTTGAACAGATTCAATTAATTTTCATAATTTTGAATAATGTATGAATAGAAACGATTTGACGCTTCTCAAAAATATGTTTTTTCCAACTCATGTCAGATTTAAAATGGGTTTCTACCAAGAGGAAGAACAGGAAAATGTTGCTTTATTTCTGTGAAGAAAAATAACTCTCTTGTCTATTTTAACATTAAAAACATTAGTAATATCAGTGCCATATTTTGTCATTATTAACATTAGTGATGTATTGTGTCACATTGGAACCCTTTTTGATTGAAGGGGTTTGTGTTTGTACTCACCCCAGTCTCTGCAGTTTACAATGTGGGTTCTCCAGTCCAGCAGAGAGCGCTCTCACTCCTGAATCCTGCAGCTCATTGTCTCTGAGCTCCAGATCTCTCAGCTCTGAGTGAGGAGAGTGCAGGACTGAGGCCAGAACATCACAGCAGCCATCTGTGAGACTACACCAACCCAGCCTGTGAAGAGACCACACACACACACACACACACACACCACACAGACACACACACACACAGACACACACACATACAACCACACACACACACACAACACACATACACACACACACACAGACACACACACATACACACACACACACACAGACACACACACATACACACACCACACATATAACACACATAGGTATACACAAACACACACACACAATTGAAATTCACTGCTAATTGTCACACTGTGCACCTTGGCAGCAGATAAATGTGGAATTTCCTATTTGTACAGTACCTGCATTCCTGGGATGTACACAGTACACACAAAAAAAGGAAGAGTTTATATTAATTACGTTCATAAAGTATTCTGACTAATTCATAAAAAAAAGGTTATCACTTGGCTCAATTAACAAAAAATAACTAAAAATAAGGAGCCAATTCAACTCAAGGTTGGGGGCTTCCTGCAAGGATTTCATTAACAAAACTGTTCCATGTTGCGATGATATCACATGGCAAACAACATGATTGCAAACATATTTCATTTGCTAACACAAGAAACTGCAGTAGTATGATCACTATGGTGTACTTTACCTCACCTTCAGTCTACAAACATCTTTATATTTTAAAAACATTCAATCTTCATCTAATAATGTAACCAAGGCGGCAAATGAAATACACTGCAGCGCCATCTGCTGGCTGCAGAGAAACACCATAACTGATTATTGCCATTGACTGGTACTACAGGTAATATGGAGGACCAAAAATGTAAAAATAATAAATAAATGAATGACTCAATAAATGAATTAATGTATAAATAAATAAATAAATACAAAAGCAAGAAAATGTAAAAATTAATGAATGTACAAATAAATTAATAGACAAAATCTGACAAATGGGTATTTGCATTTATTTACATATTTATTTCTTGATTCATTCATTTCTGTGGATGTTCATTTCCATATTTATTTATTGCTTGATTCATTTATTTCTGTATATACTTATATCCTTATTTATGTTTTGATTAATTTATGCCTGTATATATATATTGTGGCATGGATCGGGGCATGCCCCCACAGTGCTCCTCCCAACCTTATAGGCATCAGCTAAAACCTGCCACCAGGCCAGCTCTTCAGGACCGAGGACAGCGCCCCACTATGAAGCCCAGCCACAGGACCCTGGAGAGCGGCAAACTGGACATTCCTCAACTCCCTCCTTTGCAGTCAACATACCTGCAATCAATGAGGCAACACAGCTGCTGCCACTCCAGGGAGATGGCTGGGAGCTTAAAAGGAGGCCTTTTGTCTCCCTTGAGGAGAGGGGGTTTTGGGCTGCAGGAGAGCTGTTGAAAACTGTTGATAACTTTTCCCCTACTTTGCAGAATCCGGTGGAGACGCAGGACCACATCCCTCTTCCTGCTTTGAAGAGGGATCCCCTCAGCGGTCTTCCGGACGCCGTTACTCCTAATTTTGGTTGCTTTACTTTAAGTTAATTCTGACAAGAGACTTTAGTTGTTGAGTTTGGTTTTGGTTTTTTTGTATATAATTTTTGGTAAATAAAAATGCCTGTTGGGCTATTTTTCCCCAAACCTCCGGTCTGTGTATTTCTGTGCCGCCCCGCCTGCACCGTCACGCCCAGTGCGGTGCCACAATATATTTCTGTATTTATTTCTGTATTTTTTCATCCATATGTTAATGAGGGGGCTGTCAATGAAAATGTCATAGTGTCACAATATTTAAATTGGTTGATCGATACTAGAGTACGTAGATTCACTGTACATGCCTTGCTTCAACACCGGTTGCTTTTTACCACATTTACATTAGTAGGGCAGAGCGGGGAAAAAAGTAACACAGATTTTATTTTTTTTGGTTAGGTGGTGCAGCTTGAGTGACGTATTTCAGGATAAACACTCAGAATGACCCTTGCTTTCTCTCCAACGAAAGGTAAGGGATTTTGATAAACATTTTGGGAGAAATTGCCAAATAAAAGTTTGTTTTGGTGATATGTAAGCACATTGTTTTACCATAAGTATTTTTTGGGTGCTCTAATGTGTGTGCATATCAAAGGATCCAAATGTATGTAATCGTAAACAGTCTTTTCGTGACTAACAGATTGCATATTTTTGATAGAGCAATCAGCTCCACCTGCAGGATTAAGACATGCACGCAGACTCACAGAGCAAGGGAACATAACAGGACTGAAAAGGGAAGACATTCAACGGGAACTGCAGAATAATGCTGGGATAACTTCAGAAGGGAATAGAACAGGACCACATAGAAGAGTTTATGATAAACTTTACTTTGGAGCTTAAAGAACTGTGGCATACATACAGCACGGCTGCACTCAATCTCCTGAACAAGCTACCCCACTACCTCACTGACGTCTTACATTGGTTGGTATATCCTGTTTCGAAATGCCTAGGGCTCCACCTAGTGGATAACCTGACTACACTACAAATGTACATTATCGTGATAAGTTTTCACCAGTTGGCAATAGGCTATGAAAAACATTTAAATCTAATCAATAGATAGATTAGAAACAGTGTTTGTATCCTAAAACATCAAACTGTATTGAGTTACCTTACTTTGTGTGAACCTTTAAAGGTATTAAAACTTAGGTTAGCTCGCCATGTCAGTTTCTGAATGGCACGTCCCAGAAATTCCATTATGGTATTAAATCATAATTAGGATATAGGTGTGAATGGTTTGTATTAAAAATGATTAATCTAGTTCTAGTTATATTTTCAGAATTGAGCCAAATAGGAAAACTGTTGTTTCCTATACAGGCAAGAGATAGCCAGAGGCTTGAGTCTGGCTGACCTAGCTGAAAACGCTAGTCATCATTATGTGCTCTTTTGTGTGGATGCTTTGACAGTTTGTTCCAGGTAGCTGCATCACAGAGATTGACCCTGTAGTGTTCAGCCATTTGGAGGAAGTGGCTCTACGCCTGAATGTTTCACTCCATAATTCAGATTACGCCAGATCAATTGGATGCCCTTCTCACATACTGCCTGAGGAAGCACTGGAGAGTTATTTATTATTAGTTGGTTTGTCTGTTCTTCATGTTGCAGCACAATTAATTAACAATGAATCCTTTGCATGTCCACTTCCCATGAGATCTCAACAGGATTCTTAGCAGGGTGATCTACACTAGATCATTTAAACTTAATCCAGTTATGCAAAGCAAGTTTTATCCATCTATGCCTCGTTGGTATTTCTCCCATCTCATTAGTAATGCATTAATTGGTGTTGTTCTGAGTGCCCCACAGAATATCCTCAAAGCTATTGCCTGTTTAACATGTGATGCCAGGAAGGGAATTGGGTGCTGTCCACCAGGGGGCAGCACCGGCCCTACAGACGGGTATAGCTGCAGCTGTGGTTCATTGCAATCACATCAGCTGTGGCCCATTACCTAACCATGGGCTCTATAAGTGACCTAGCTTCCAGGCCTAGGGGAGGGTGCTTTTAGATTGTGTTTGGGAGCTTCGCTATGGACAGTATGGTGGGTTGGTGCCAGTTTTGTTTGGAGCAGCTAAAGGTGCACAAATGACCCAGTGCTCTATATAGCACTGAGGAGTATCCTTGTGTTCCTGCTATATAATGAGCCTGTGCTCTATATAGCACAGTAGTGGATTATCCTTGTGTTCCTGCTATATAATGACCCTGTGCTCTATATAGCACAGTAGTGGATTCTCCTTGTGTTCCTGCTATATAATGACCCTGTGCTCTATATAGCAGTGAGGAGTCTCCATGTGTTCCTGCTATATAATGACCCAGTGCTCTATTTAGCAGTGAGGAGTCTCCTGGTGTTCCTGCTATATAATGACCCTGTGCTCTATATAGCAGTGAGGAGTCTCCTTATGTTCGTGCTATATAATGACCCTGTGCAACCTCTGCCTAGCAAGATAAGTAAAGCCAACTGCTGTAGAATTTAAATGTTCTGAAATCCAGACTTTAGCTTTGGATTGGAACCACAGAAGAGTGACAAAACTAAGTGATGTAACATTGCACCTAAACAGTAGTTTGCATGTTGATCAGATTGACACTCTTCCCTAAGATGTACACACATACCTTATCGACCAATAGTTGATTTTACCAACAGTAATAATATCTGATTTTATGCTCAACATCTTCAGAAATGCCACAACCCTGTAGCACACACAGGTGTGTAATGATGAAGGAGTACAACTCATCTTCATTACAAGGTCAGCATGAGAAAGAGAGTGGGGTATAAGTTAGAGCTGCCGCGGTATTGATTTATTTCCTTACCGCAAAAATTAGCGAAGCCATTCAAACCGTTGCAGTAACCGCCATAAAAAATAATAATTTAAACCTCCGGGCTACGATTTCATTGTTTACTTTCAAGTACATTTCTGGAATGGCTGTTTCCGACAAATAGGTTCTGCCCGGCAGTTTATACTGCTTGTCGAGGGACTGAAGCATAGCTCGGAATGATGGCTTTCCTACAGTCCGGAAGGGCACCATCTACACAACCAAACACTTTGTTACAGCTGTTGTAAGTGCTCGCCACTTGTTGCTGTCCCGGTTGTATTTAGTCACTCTGGCAAATGCCTCTGAGACTCCTAACTGACGTAGTGCCGAGCCGGTACCTCCCGAGGTAGATGGGGTGCCTTTCATTGCATTGTATAACGGACGATGAGTGGTCCTAAGATGCGATTCTAGATTTGTCCTGTTTCCTCGCATGACGTTGATTTTCTTGCTGCAAATGCGGCACACTGCCTCATCCAAATTCTTTGGCTTTCCATGTTCATCAGACTCAAAGCCAAAATGTTCCCAAACAGGAGAAGTAACGTTGGGTTTCGCTACAAGATCCATGTTTTTAGCCTAATTTGAAGCGAAAACTTTCCGTAGCCAACAGTTGCAAAGCACGTTCTGGGTGACACTTTCTCGTTAACTGCGCAACTATGAGTGGAAACTTTCGAACACATGGCGTGAAGAAAATAGGCTACACAATTATAATTATTTTAAAAATTGCTTTGTATTTATTTCAGATCACAACTTTTACAAGTAAAATTGGAACATAAACAATTGGCCTAAAATAAACGGGAAAAAACAAAACCCAGCGGTGAAGCGGTGATCAGGTTTACTCTGCGGTGGATGTGACGTGATTGCGTTACCACGGTAATGCAGTAACCGCAGCAGCTCTAGTTTGCCGGCCACTGACCTGTGTTCACAGCCTCTCTAACTACTCTGAGAACACTGTCCTCTAGCTGCGCTTCTCGCAAGTCTTCTCGGGTGAACTGTTCTAGCTGACCCAAATTGAGATGAGTTGCAAAAGCATACAGCTCAGGAACACCTTCTGCTGGAACACCTAGTTTGTCTGCCAAGTGCACATCACTGTCACTAGACTCCTGCACATGCACACGACCACAAATCGCCTGATTGGCTCTGACCCTGATATTCTTCTTCGCTGATTGCGGGTGGGGAAAAAAATAAGGCATGTGTGTATTCGTGATGTGCGGATGGCAGTTATATCCGCGGGCACCACGGTTAATCTGCGGATCGGGTGGGCCGAGTCATAAAAATTAACATTCTGATTAATAGTGGATGGGTTGTGGGTGGGTGAAATAATACGTCATTAATGAGGAAAATATGAATTACATTCTCTAAAATGTGAACATATTTTAAGCTTTATTTTTCGTCAGGCGCAAATTAGCAGACTAGACTCTCGTTGCGCCAATTGCGGCGTCCATTTGTCTTAAGCAGCAATGGAGGCAAAAAAGATCCGAGAGAAAATTTAAAAAGGAGAATTAAAAAAAGGAAGGGCAGAAAAGTTATGTGTAGGAGCAATTTAGTGAATGACGAGTCAGGTGCTGGGTATGTCATATGCAACAGCTGCGAAATAATGAAAAATAGCGGTAATGTGTGATCGGGTGCGGGTCTCTAAATCAGATAAAATAATTTGTTCGGGTGGGTGGCGGGTGGATGATTTATGCGTACATGCGGATTCGGATGACGTCAGAGCCGATCCGCGCATCACTAGTGTGTATGTGTGAAACCGCGCCCTGTACTCCTCCGGGAGCAGCGCACACTTTTATTTGAGTTATTTGAGTTTGATTTATTTATTTGAGTTTGTCAAGCACTTTAAACATCAGCACTTTTTAAGTTTATTTTTTTAAACAATTGAGGTTATTGCCATTTCTTGTTTGTGCTGTCATTTAAATAAAGAAAAAACATTTATCTGCACCTTTATTCCTGTTTACAATCATTTACATAATGTGTTAAGAAATGACCAATGTGTAAGGGAACTGAGAAAAAAGGTAACACTTAAAATGTATTATTACGGCGCCAAAAGGCGCGGTGAAAAATTTTGGGTGCAGCTAAATTATGTGCTGGTGCACCTAAATGAAAAAGTTAGGCACACCAGTGCATCCAATGTAAAAAGTTAGTCTGGAGCCCTGTAAATCCAAGGAAGTTATACTTATTTTATACAATATCTTTGCCAGACCACACTTACAGAATTGTGTGCAGTTCTGGGGACTGTACTACAAGAAAGATATAGAGGATCTGGAAAAGGTTGAAAGAAGGGAAACCAAACTGGTTCCTGGTATGAAAGATAAAGGTTTTGACGAAAAACTTGCTTAACTTCTTCAAGCTTAGTAAAAGGAGACTCAGGGTTATTTGATTGAGTCTTTTAAAAGGGGATCAACAAAGTGAACTACAAGAGATTCTTCAGGTTCAGCTCTGTTAGTATGACGAGGGGGCATAAAAGGAAATTAGCAAAAGGTAAATTCGACACCGACGTTAGGAAGTATTTTTTCACACAAAGAGTAGTCACTGTGTAGAATAGCTTGGTGCATGTCATGTAGTAGAGGCAGAAACTCTGGGGGTTGTCAAGACCGGGCTTGATACGATGCTGGATACTATCTAGTTTGTAGGTAAACCTAGTACTAGTGGTAGGTAGTAAAACGGTGAGCATGTCGGGCTGAATGGCCTATTCTCATCATTATGTTATGTTATGTCATTTTTGTTATGTTATGATCGACATGAAACATATTACTGTACTGAAGTGATCAATATTTTACACTGTCAATCATGCATTCAGCATTCAGTCATCACCTGTGACCTGATACTACAGACTCTACTGAAAACGTACATTCTGGTCAAGAACCACACACCTGGCAACCCTAAGACTCATGAGGGTTTATCCTGCTTTTCATTGTTGTGCTAAAGCAGTTAGAAGAGAGGGATGAGAACAATGTGGACAAAGAAAGAATTCTGGTGGACATGGAAGTAAACAGAGAGAAAGCACTTCATATATTTCACTGCACAAAACCACAATCACTAATTCTATTTAGTTAAGGTCACACAGTACACAGCACTACTCACCCCAGTCTCTGTAGTTTACACTTTGGGCTCATCAGTCCAGCACAGAGCAGCTTCACTCCTGAATCTCCCAGGTTATTGTAGCCGAGGTCCAGTCTCTGTAGTTTACAGTTTGGACTCATCAGTCCAGCACAGAGCAGCTTCACTCCTGAATCTCCCAGGTTATTGTTGCTGAGGTCCAGATCTCTCAGGGGTGAGTTTGATGACTGGAGAGCAGAGGCCACAATTTCACAGGACTTCTCTGTGAGGTCACAGCTGTTCAGTCTGCAAAAGAGAGTTGATATATTATTGTATACTGTAAAATCTGATGTGCAATGTAACAGTAATCACATTGAGTGATGAAGAGTTATATTGAGGATTTAAAGTTACTGATGCTCTGAGGAAAATGACTTTGCTACAATCTCCAACTGCAGCACCTTAGGCCTGATAATTAGACGTCCTGTTGGACAGAACTCTGACAGTCCTACAGATGAAATTCTTACCCAAATGGCCCCCTTTCTTCTGGCATTTGGCACAGATACAACCAAAAGTAAAGATGCAAGAAATAACTCAGAAATAAAATCTCTCAGAGTGGATAGTGAGTTAGGCTCTGCTTCTTTACTTTTGCTGGTAACTGTGACTAACTACTCACAGCATTGCAAGCCAACACACAGCCAGCACAATACAAAAGCCAGATTCACTTTAGAAACAAGAATGCAAAAAGTGATCTGTTCACACATAACCAGGTACTGTAGTGCAGTCTGTCTGTTTTGCTGAGGTTATATATAACCAAGTAGTGCAGTCCATCTGTTCTGCTGGTGTTACATATAACCAGGTAGTGAAACCAAAGCTATGTAGGAACTGTTAATGATCCCTTCGAGTTCCTTTTGTTGGAATAGTGACACATTTGATGGTGCTGTCCAAGGAGACACCATTTAACTTTTTCCAGGCTTTAGGAAACTTCAGAACCTTGTACAGGCCAGACTTTAGCCTGAGATAAGCCACAGAATTACCTCAAAAACAGGCACTTTAACAGTCCCCTGAGAAGACCTCACCCTGACACCCATTATACCCTACAATTCCTCTACCTTCCTGTTTTCACTCTGTCTACAGGCACTATTGGATTCTGGGTCAGCCTACACCAGAATAAAGCAGAGACCAGGGTGGCACTACTGGCCTTGTAACATGGTGCATTTACTGCCTGACCTAATCTCACAATACAGTAACACAAACATTTCATTCATAACCACACTTGCCTCTCCAAAACCAAACCCAGCATTACATTAATCATAATGTTGAAAAAATAGCTCATCTTCTTGAACAATGTAAGAGGGGTACAGACTGAGCAGGCACTGACTGACATTTAAAAGGAGGGATTCTTTGTTCTACACAAGCACAGTTCGAACTACTTCACCAAACTGAGTTAGATAAGAATAAGTGTAACACTTGTGTTTACTTGCCCAAGTCAAAGTTAAGGACAAATGTTAGTTCAATAAAGACCATAGGGGTGTTTGTATGACTAATCTGCCAAAAAATCGGGCCTTGTTATTCTACTAATAATGAATTATTACTGATCACCAAGTTGAAATCTTATGTGTAACTGAAACTTGGCTTAAAACTGTATATTGCCTTAAATGAATCCACCCCTCCTGGCTACAGCTATACTCACGTTCCCCATCTGACGAGTCATGGCGGTGGTGTTGCTGCTGTATATCATTCTAATCTTTTTGATACTTTGAAATCTGGCTTCAAATGTAACTTTTTTGAAGTGCTTGTTCTCAGTTTTGCACATCCAGACAAAAAAGCAGTCAGTTTTATCCTTTCAATTGCATACAGGCCACCAGGGCCATACAGTGGCTTTTTACTTGAGTTTGCTGATTTCCTTTCCAGCCTGGTTGTTAATTCAGATAAAGTAGTAATTGTAGGGGACTTCAATATTCACATGGATAGTGAAGGTGATCCTCTCAGATCAGCACTCTTGTCTATCACTGAATCTATTGGCTTCGATCAACATATACATCAGTCCACACATTCTCATAACCATACTCTTGATTTTGGTCTTAACTTATGATGCAGAAATAGAAAATATAGCAGTTATGCCTAAAAACCCTGTGCTATCAGATCATTATTTAATTACTTTCCAACTTTCACAAGTCTGTCATGTGTCACCAGATCCTTCATTCTACCTTAGCTGTAAGCTTCAGTACTGCAAATGTTTTTATTAATGAGCTCCCAGGCTCATTTGTGCACTGTGGGGATTTTCTTGGCTCCCACCCAAACGCATACAAAAATGCAAGCATTAGCTCAATTGATCAGCTGACAGACAACATAAATTACATACTTTCCAGAACCCTGGATACTATTGCACCTCTTAAGAAGAGGAAAGTCCGCTATAAGAAATTAGCACCCAGGTACAATGACCATACTCGTGCTCTCAAACAAGCTTCACGCCAACTTGAGCACAAATGGCGTTCTACTAAATTGCAGGTATTCCTCCAGGACTGGAAAGACAGTCTACTAACTTATAAACATGCCCTCTCCACAGCACGTTCCTCATACTTATCTACTTTAATAGAAGAAAATAGAAACAATCCTAGGCACCTGTTTAACACTGTTGCCAGACTGACCAAAAATCAAGTTGATGAATTTCTTTGATGACAAAATTATAAAAATCAGGGACAAGATTCAAAGTTCTCCTACTACCCCCCATATAGGGTCTGCCCTTCCATCCGCTCAACGCATGGATGCAGAATCTTCAGAAGAATCTTCAGAAAGACAGGTGGCCTATCTGAACTCTTTTGCTCCAATAGATCTCATGGAGTTTAATGCCATAGTTAATTCCTAAAAATCTTCTACTTGTCTTCTAGACCCTATCCCTACGAAGCTTTTCAAGGAGCTATTACCAGTGATTGGAACACCAATGTTACGTATTGTCAATGTGTCTTTAGCGTCTGGACACATACCACAGACTCTTAAACTTGCAGCCATCAAACCCCTTCTTAAGAAGCCAAACTTGGATGTGAATGACCTGTCTAACTACAGGCTTATCTCGAACCTCCCTTTCTTTCTAAAATACTAGAAAGGGCCATTTCAAAACAACTTGGTTCATTTTTGCACTCCAATCATATAGGCCTATTGGAAGTTTTTCAATCTGGCTTTGGACCCTCTCACAGCACTGAAACAGCCCTGGTCAAAGTACTCAATGACCTATTCCTCGCTTCCGACCATGGCTGCATCTCTGTCCCTGTGCTTTCAGACTTAAGTGCAATATTTGACACAGTTGATCACATCATCCCTCTGGATAGACTTGAAAATCTTGCAGGCCTCCTTGGACAGGCACTCTCTTGGTTCCGGGTTGCTTTTCATCACTTGAGAAACATCTCAAAAATTCAGAAAATACTGTCCTTACATGATGTAGAAAAGCTAGTTCATGCTTTTGTTACTTCAAGATTAGATTACTGCGATGCTCTTTTCTCTGGATTTGCAAATTCCTCTCTGAAGGGCTCCAGCTAATTCAAAATGCAGCAGCTCGTATTCTCACTAGAACAAGGAGATTCGAGCACATCAGCCCAGTGTTAGCATCGCTTCACTGGTTGCCAGTTAAATTCCGAACAGAGTACAAGATACTGCTTCTTACCTTTAAGGCCTTACATGGGCTTGCCCCTTTGTACTTAAATTATTTACTTCTTCCTTATATTCCCTCATGAACACTCTGTTCGCAGGGTGCAGGCCTCCTTGTTATTCCTAGAATATCTAAAAGTACCATAGGTGGTAGAGCCTTCTCCTATCGTGCTCCCCTCCTGTGGAACAAGTTGCCTGCCCATGTTCGGGGCGCAGACACTATCACCTTATTTAAAGCTAGGCTCAAAACATATATTTTTAGTCTCTCTTATATTTGAGGGGCAGGAGTGGGTGGTGGGCATAGCTAACCCTAACCCCGGCCCGAAGCTCCAGCCCTAGACCAACTAGACCAGCTGGGCACCCCCGCCTCCTGCCACTGTTGATTTTCCATAACAAACCGGTGCCTGCCCGCGGCAGATGGGTTCCCCTATTTTCCGTGTCTGTCTAATTTTGTGTAAAGGTAGCTTGTATTTTTTTATTTGATGGGGAATATGTTCATCTTAATACTGTAACATACTATACCGTCTCTTCATTTAAATCTGCGAGTTGTATGTTTGGACCATTATTGATCCATCACATTGGTTTGCCTCACAAGGAATTCATGTATTTAATAACTGGCATCTTTAATGATAATATGTAAATTAAATCTAATGAAATACATTTTACATGTTGGATACATTTTTTACCTTTGATGGTACGTTTGTATTCATTAAATGAGGGCACAATCTGTTAAAATAGCTTGACTCAAAAATAATAGTTCTCACTTGCCTCACAACTTTATTGTATTCTATTTTCACTTTAACTATGAAGTGTTTATAAAAACATGCTGTCATTATCTACTTTAATAATTACATAATACTCACATGGCCTTCCTGCAGTTCCTGACTACTGGTAGCAGTCTCTGATAACCTGCTGCTGATGTTTTGTAGGTCTTCAAGTCAAACTCATCTAGGATCTCCTCTGACATCAGTAACATAAAGGCCAGGGCTGAACATTGGTGTGGTTCCAGAATTTTATTAGAGAGTTTTCCCGATCTCTGGAAATTCTTGATTTCCTCCACTAGAGAGTTGTCATTCAGTTCATTGAGACAGTGGAACAGATTTATGGTCCTCCCTGCTGAAGATTCGTATCTGATCCTCTCCTTTATGTACAATACTGTTTTCTCAATGCTCTCTGATCTGCTTCCTGTCTGTGTCAGTATTCCTCCTAATAGAGTCTGAATGGAGTCCAGAGAGAGGCCTAGAAGGAATCTGAGGAAAAGGTCCAGGTGTCCATTCTTACTCCCTAAGGCCTGATCCACTGCAGTCCTGTGTAACTCAGACAGCTGCACTCTGTCACTGCGAGGTTTTGATTCTTCTGCTCTGAGTACATTTCTGTTCTCATTTACACATGAATGAAACACAAACAAGGCAGCCAGATACTCCTGAATGCTCAGATGCACAAAGCAGTAGACCTTCTCCTCACCCAACCCACACTCCTCTTTAAAGATCTCTGTGCACACCCCAGAGTACACTGAAGCTGCACTGACATCAATGCCCATCTCTCTCAGATCCTCTTCATAGAATATCAGATTGCCCCTTTCCAGCTGTAGTAAAGCCAGCTGCCCCAGTTTCAGGATGATTTGTGTATCTGATACTGACATTATCTTTGGGGTTGTCTCATTGGTGCCATGATACTTATCATTCTTCACATTAGTCTGAATGAGCAGGAAGTGTGTGTACATTTCAGTCAGAGTTTTGGGCAGGTCTCCACTCACTTTATCCAACATTGTCTCCAGAACAGTAGCAGAAATCCAGCAGAAGACTGGTATGTGACACATGATGTGCAGACTCCTGGATGACTTTATGTGTGCGATAATTTTGCTGGCCTTGTTCCAATCTCTGATTCTCTTCTTGAAGTACTCCTCCTTCTGTGGGTCATTGAATCCTCGTACCTCTGTCACCTGGTGGACGCACTCAGGAGGGATCTGATTGGCTGCTGCTGGTCGGGAGGTTATCCAGAGGAGAGCAGAGGGAAGCAGATTCCCCAGAATGAGGTTGGTCAGCAGCACATCAACTGATGATGACTCTGTTATATCACAGCAGATCTTATTGCTTTGGAAATCTAGAGGAAGTCGACACTCATCCAGACCATCAAAGATAAATACAATTTTCACTTTATCGCCTTCAATACTCATGATCTCTTTCAGTTGTGGAAAGTAGTGCTGCAGAAGTTGCATCAGACTGAATTCTCTCTCCTTTTTCAGATTCAGATCTCGGAAAGGAAGAGTGAAGATGAAATCAATGTCCTGATTGGCTTTTCCTTCTGCCCAGTCCAGAATGAACTTTTGCACAGAGACGGTTTTCCCAATGCCAGCGATGCCCTTTGTAAGCACAGTTCTGATGGGTTTCTCTTGTCCAGGCAAAGGCTTAAAGATGTCATTGCAGAAGATTGCAGTCTCCTGTGTGGTTTGTCTCTTGGATGCTGTCTCAATCTGTCTGACCTCGTGTTCACCATTAACGCCCCCACTTCCCCCCTCTGTGATGTAGAGCTCTGTATAGATCTCATTGAGGAGGGTTGGGTTGGCCTGCTTTGCTAAACCTTCAAATATGCATTCAAACTTCTTCTTCAGAGCAGTTTTCAGTGCCTGCTGGGCTCTATCTATGGATTTATCTGAGGAGAGGAAATATGAGAAGCAATGTTTAAAATAACAGAACAGGTAATAAAAAATACATATGCATTCCATTTTCACAATGGTATACACACATCTTAAGGTGTTACACACTTCTCACAGTCTGTTCTACACGCACAATGAAAACATATCAAACAATGAAAAAGGATTCAATTCCTTTATCACATTCAATTTCTTGATTTTTCATAGTGTGATGTGGTAAATATGGTCTTCATGGGTCATGTAGTAATTTAATCATCTTATCATTTTTATGCTCAGTGCTCATTAATCCTGGATAAAAACTCAGACCAGATTTGAATCTCTTTCAGGGACATTTAATCTCATGTGCATTTGCTTGCCCCATAATCACTGCTGGATGCAATATTTTAATTTAAACACCTTTGTGCACATGTAGTGTGTGATGTTTTCCATATGCAAGACTGTTGACGTAAAACACTATTATGAAAGTGTAGATGCTATAAATCAACAAAACATTACAAAACATTGTACTCTGTTATATTTGATTGCTAAGCTCATTTGAGCATTCAAATGGACACACAGTAGCAATGAGTGAAAACTCTTACTGTGCTGCTCATCTCTCTCCAGTGAGTCAGTGAGATCCTTCTGCTTCACAGGGCTGCTGGTCAGCTGTATTAGTGTGAAATAAAGACATGAAGAGGAGTGCTGCATCAGTGTGAAATAAAGACATGAAGAGGTGTGCTGCATCAGTGTGTGAAATAAATACATGAAGTGGTGTGCTGTGTCAGTGTGTGAAATAAACACACAAAGTGGTGTACTGTATCAGTGTGAAATAAACACATGAAGAGGTGTGCTGTATCAGTGTGAAATAAAAACATGAAGAGGTGTGCTCTATCAGTGTGAAATAAACGCATGAAGAGGTGTGCTGTATCAGTGTAAAATAAATACATGAAGTGGTGTGCTGTATCAGAGCCATTGAAACAATCAGATTCTTGCAATATATCTCACGTTTTTTCTTATAGGAAGGCCAGAATGGGGACAGATACTTTAAAACAGAATACATGCAGAAGGTCCAAAGCCTTGAGTCTGAAGTGCACCTTTTATCCCTGATTAATGCACAGTAAAATGCCCAGTTAATGTCCAGTGTTAGTTCAACTCTTAACAGATAACATTTGGTCCCACATTGCAGAGTGGGATGAAACATTATCTGTTAAAAGAGATGAGAGTTGAATTAACACTGGACATTTTATTGTGTGGTTTTGTAGAGACACTACTTGTGATAAATCAAGAGTTCCCAAAGAATAAATCAGTTTCTCAGTGCAATACATTTGGAAAATTCTGACTATAAACTGCATGCTTCAAACACTCTGTTTGGAGTCTTACTCTCCCATTGTGTTTGGGACCTAAAAAAGTTAATTTGGGTCTTTCTGTGAGCCCAGGAGGACCAGGTAGCACTTTACAAAATTAAAAAACCTGATTGCATATTCAATCTTATCAATTAAAGGCTACCAATTCATTTTTTGTCATGCAATCATATTCAAAGGAAATGCAGTGTACAGTACAAGACAATCACACTAGCAAATATTAAAATATAAAAAATATATAAATAATACCTGTTTTGAGAACAGTTTCCCTGAACTCCTCTCTACAATATGGTTGGACACCTGTGAGCAGTGGATTCTGTGAACAAATCATGAGACAAAGTTTACAGTTAAATTCATCTTCTTACTGCAGCTCTAACTCACAGCACATAGAGACAGAGCATCCAGTTAAACTCATCCTCTTACTGCAGCTCTAACTCACAGCATATGGAGACAGAGCTTCCAGCTAAAGTCATTCTCTTACTGCAGCACTAACTCACAGCACACGGAGTAGAGCTTCCTGTTAAACTCATCCTCTTACTACAGCTCTAACTCACAGCACATGGAGACAGAGCTTCCAGTTAAACTCATACTCTTACTGCAGCTCTAACTCACAGCACATGGAGACAGAGCTTCCAGTTAAACTCATACTCTTACTGCAGCTCTAACTCACAGCACATCCGAATGTGATATAAGGCCCTGTCCGCACCTATACGGATTCATTTGAAAAAGTAGTTATTTACCCCTCCGTTTAAAAAAAAAAAAATCCCATCCACACGACCGGTGTTTTAAAAAATATCTCCCTCCACACGAGAACGCTAAAACGACGATTGCCGCATGCGCAATACACCAATTGCCATGGTAACTGATGCGCGAGTTGACGTAATGACGTCAGCGTTTTCATAAAGCTCAGTTTTTTTTGTCAAGACAAAGACAGAGAAACTGGAGTTTTGAAAAATCTCCACCTTGGAAGGCGTTTTCAAAAAGCTTAGTTTTCAGTGACTTAAAACGCCATTTTCGTGTGGACGGGAGGCCAAAACGGAGGGAAAAAACGAAGTTTAAAAAGAAATCAGTATACATGTGGACAAGGCCTAAAACACATCATGACACTTTAAAATGATTTAATACACCCGTGTGGACCAGAACGTGCTATCCTGCACCCCACTACACCTGAAAGTTGGCAATTAAACTTAAGATTAATTCAACAATAGTGTCAATGTGAACTAGTATCATTACCTTTGATCACCTGTGAACTCTCCTCTGAAGTTGCTTGGATGAGGCCTTGAATGATCACTCCTCATAGACAGACAGCTGGGTACAGGTGACCCTGCCCTCTCTACCCTGTGAACAAAACATGGACACAGAGCTTCCAGTTAAACTCATCCTCTTACTACAGCTCTAACTCACAGCACATGGAGACAGAGCTTCTAGTTAAACTCATCCTCTTACTACAGCTCTAAAACACAGCACATGAAGACAGAGCTTCCAGTTAAACTCATCCTCTTACTGCAGTTCTAACTCACAGCACATGGAGACAGAGCTTCCAGTTAAACTCATCCTCTTACTGCAGCTCTAACTCACAGCACATGGAGACAGAGCTTCCAGTTAAACTCATCTTCTCACTGCAGCTCTAACTCACAGCACAGGGAGACAGAGCTTCCATGTAAACTCATCCTCTTACTGCAGTTCTAACTCACAGCACATGGAGACAGAGCTTTTAGTTAAACTCATCCTCTTACTGCAGCTCTAACTCACAGCACAGGGAGACAGAGCTTCTAGTTAAACTCATCCTCTTACTGCAGCTCTAACTCACAGCACATGGAGACAGAGCATCCAGTTAAACTCATCCTCTTACTGTAGCTCTAACTCACAGCATATGGAGACAGAGCTTCCAGTTAAACTCATACTCTTACTGCAGCTCTAACTCACAGCACATCCGAATGTGATATAAGGCCCTGTCCGCACCTATACGGAGTAATCTGAAAAAGTAGTTATTTACCCCTCCGTTTAAAAAAAAAAAATCCCATCCACACGACCGGTGTTTTAAAAAATATCTCCCTCCACACGAGAACGCTAAAACGACGATTGCCGCATGCGCAATACACCAATTGCCATGGTAACTGATGCGCGAGTTGACGTAATGACGTCAGCGTTTTCATAAAGCTCAGTTTTTTTTGTCAAGACAAAGACAGAGAAACTGGAGTTTTGAAAAATCTCCACCTTGGAAGGCGTTTTCAAAAAGCTTAGTTTTCAGTGACTTAAAACGCCATTTTCGTGTGGACGGGAGGCCAAAACGGAGGGAAAAAACGAAGTTTAAAAAAAAATCAGTATACATGTGGACAAGGCCTAAAACACATCATGACACTTTAAAATGATTTAATACACCCGTGTGGACCAGAACGTGCTATCCTGCACCCCACTACACATGAAAGTTGGCAATTAAATTTAAGATTAATTCAACAATAGTGTCAATGTGAACTTGTATCGTTACCTTTGATCACCTGTGAACTCTCCTCTGAAGTTGCTTGGATGAGGCATTGAATGATCACTCCTCATAGACAGACAGCTGGGTACAGGTGACCCAGCCCTATCTACCCGGACACTGTGAACAAAACATGGAGACAAAGTATTCAGTAAAACTCATCCTCTTACTGCAACTCGAACTCACAGCACATGGAGACAGAGCTTCCAGTTAAACCCATCCTCTTACTACAGCTCTAATACACAGCACATGAAGACAGAGCTTCCAGTTAAACTCATCCTCTTACTGCAGTTCTAACTCACAGCACATGGAGACAGAGCTTCCAGTTAAACTCATCATCTTACTGCAGCTCTAACTCACAGCACATGGAGACAGAGCTTTTAATTAAACTCATCCTCTCACTGCAGCTCTAACTCACAGCACATGGAGACAGAGCTTCCAGTTAAACTCATCCTCTTACTGTTGCTCTAACTCACAGCACATGGAGACAGAGCACCCAGTTAAACTCATACTCTTACTGCAGCTCTAACTCACAGCACATCCGAATGTGATATAAGGCCCTGTCCGCACGTATACGGATTAATCTGAAAAAGTAATTTACCCGTCCGTTTAAAAAAAAAAAAATCCCATCCACACGACCGGTGTTCTAAAAAATATCTCCCTCCACACGAGAACGCTAAAACGACGATTGCCGCATGCGCAATACACCAATTGCCAAGGTAACAGATGCGCGAGTTGATGTAATGACGTCAGCGTTTTCATAAAGCTCCGTTTTTCTTGTCCACACGAAGACAGAGAAACTGGAGTTTTGAAAAATCTCCACCTTGGAAGGCGTTTTCAAAAAGCTTAGTTTTCAGTGACTTAAAATGCCATTTTCGTGTGGTCGGGAGGCCAAAACGGTGGGAAAAAACGAAGTTTAAAAAAAAATCAGTATACGTGTGGACAAGGCCTAAAACACATCATGACACTTTAAAATGATTTAATACACCCGTGTGGACCTGAACGTGCTATCTTGCACCCCACTACACCTGAAAGTTGGCAATTAAATTTAAGATTAATTCAACAATAGTGTCAATGTGAACTAGTATCATTACCTTTGATCACCTGTGAACTCTCCTCTGAAGTTGCTTGGATGAGGCATTGAATGATCACTCTTCATAGACAGACAGCTGGGTACAGGTGACCCTGCCCTCTCTACCCGGACCCTGTGAACAAAACATGGAGACAGAGATTCCAGTTAAACTCATCCTCGTACTACAGCTCTAAAACACAGTACATGGAGACAGAGCTTCCAGTTAAAATCATCCTTTAACTGCAGTTCTTACTCATAGAACATGGAGACAGAACTTCCAGTTAAACTCATACTCTTACTACAGCTCTAAAACAAAGCACATGGAGACAGAGCTTCCAGTTAAACTCATCCTCATACTGCAGCGCTAACTCACAGCACATGGAGACAGAGCTTCCAGTTAAAGTCATCCTCTTAATGCAGCTCTAAGTCACAGCCCATTAACTCTCTGATTCATGAATTTTTACCTCTTTCTCGCAGGGCCGTGGGTTCCATCGTCAGTCTCGGTCTCCTCTGAGGAACTCATTTTATAAATAGCGCCCCCTGTCTCAGGACACCTGGATACACCAGATCAGATTCACAAGTGGGTTCTGACCTAAATTGGCATACCTGTAAATACACACAAGAAGAACATGAGAACGCACAGACATAATAATACACTGTGAGGGCCACATAATGTAAACGTGTAACACAAACAGGTAATTAAATTACGTTTGGTGCATTAAAATATGTACACACCATATTATGTTATTTGTGCATTTTATCCCACTGATATACTCAATGTATGTATTGATCTCATAAACACGTTTTCAACGTACAAAAATGCCAAGTTACTCATACATACAAGACCACTGCAAGCCTGCCATTAAAAGTATTGATATCAAAATGACGCCAAGTTACGGTACTACAAACAATATAGGCTATCTTGCCTCATCGAAATTAAATAAGATGTATTCCAAAGCAAGGCTACCCAATATTTCCTCCATTCTTTCAAGTCACTTGGCATTTTTGTACGTTGAAAACGTGTTTTTCATGAGATATCATTTCTTTTTGCAAAGCGTTTTATTATGAGAGTGAGAAATGCGAAGTGACCCTGTAAGAAACGGTTGTGGATTATGGCTATCCTTGTGTGAATTTGTACAGTCTGATGAGCGTGTACTGTTTAGCAGTTTCGATTTGCTATATATGTAAAACAGTGGCTGTGACAAAGGGTGCGGTGGCGTAAGTGTAAACGCAACAGAAACGCAGGTGAAATATGGCCAGTGTATGTACTCACGGATTTGATGGCCATCCAACAAACTTTGATTGAGAAAAGAATCAGCAAGCCCATAGAACTAGAGCTCCCTAGGTCGCAACTTGTGTACTCTGCTGTCCTGCTCCATTGTCTGTTATTTCATGGAGATGCACTTTTAGTGTTTGTGAGGTTGATAAGGCATTTTGATAGGCTTATCTGCAGGTGGGAAACCTCTTCGCTGTTTTGCTAAACTAGACCCAGAAAACTTGATAGTGGAGAATAGGAGTAGATGCATATGTCCCAGCAGGCTTTGCATATGAGAAAATAACAACAGCGTGAGAGAAATTAGGATGAAATTATGAAATTGCGTAGTTGAAACAATACGTTTTTAGCAGAATGGGCATGTAGGTGAAGGTTGACATGATCACAGACTATAATGCAAAGTAAATGAAGTGACCATGAGCGAGCTTAGTTTCCTTATGGAATGGTATATATAACAGTCGGTATAAAACATTAGCTGTTAAAGTGGAGGATTAAGTAACGTGTGAATTCTATTGCACTGATGTGCTTTTCTCATGTTCAGTACAAGTAGTTATACTTATGAGTGAGTCATGATTTTAAATGTAATGATTTAATGGGGAGTTGCAGAACGTACATACGTAGTAATTGTTTGTATGTGGCTAGACAGAGAACAGGGCGAGGTAACATGAATGTAGAAACGTGCCGTTTGCTGAGAAGAAGGTTTTGTACGGTAGCCAAGTGAAGAAATATAGTTAGTAGAAATGGCACAGTGGTGAACTGGTGTAACTTTTTAATTAAAAGGAATACATTTGCCATCATGAAATGCATATGGGTGGCCATGAGTGAGTTTTGGTAAAGAAAATATAAAAGCGTAAGAGAACGTTAGTGTAAAAGAGGAAATTATCTGCCTGAGGACGAGGCGGGATTCAATCCTTCAACCGGAGGATGAAGCACCATGACATAGCTATGCAATGCATGAAATATCATTAGCAAACCTGCGCGTGGTTTTAAAGAAGAACACAGGCCAGTAAGCACAGAAGAGCTCCCGTTGAATCCATATGGCTTTGCAATATTGTAGCCGATTAATAACTGAACTGGGTTTAGCAGGGTTTGAACCTGAGACCCCATGTTCCCAAGACCATAATCTTATCCACTAGGCCACAGGCAGATCAGCTGTTTAAACTGGAAATGTTTCAGAGTAAAAAGGTATGGGTATTTTGCGTGTGTATGCAAGTTTTTGATTGGGTCGTGAGGGTGAGGATTTGGCTGGTGTCGGTAAAATGTCCAATGGGGAGACATGCTGTTAGTGGGATAGGCGGCAGGAAAAATAAGAATGAGAAGAAGAAGAAGAAGGAGAAAATGCAAAAATAGTTTGGGGCTTTATTGTGTGGACATGTGAAGTTGTTTATGAAATCTGTCTGTTGAAATGGAGTCAGAATGTACAGAATTTAATGTTTTTAAGGGCTGAGTGCCTGTGGCTGTTGTGGTTATTTCTGTGGGGAACCCTGAAAAGTGCCAAACTCTTGGTGCTGTATAGGTATGGGGCATGCCCACGCCAAGGCGTAACTTGGCGGGATGGCATACCTGCCATCCCAATAATGAGTCCTTTTCGAAGTATCGCAAAAGAGTTGCACTCAAGCAGCAAACAGGTGGTGACGGGCCAGGTGATAGGTTTTTTTAACTTGATTGGGGGCAAGAGGTAGCAACGGAGAATGGAGTAAAGGGGAGTCAGCAGAAAATAATCAAGAATTCTGAGATTTGTTGGCGTTTTTGTTTGGATTGTATTTTTTTCAACCTACAATTATTCAACACAGCTCCAAGACACGAAAACGAGTAACCTGCTGAACCTACGTTTAAAAAGAATTCTCTTCTACTGCATTAGGAGGGTGAGCCGAAGCTTTTTGGGTTTTTTTTTTTGTTTGTTTCTTTGAATGCAATGCATTGCTTAATTATTTGTTTTTGGAGAGGAAAGAAGATTTTTTGCACTAATGCATTAATTTTGGTTTCGGGACTTATTATTTTTGGCACGTTTTCTTGATTTGTGTTTCGTGGATACCGGACAACTAAACTAAACTCGGACTTCAACTTTAACTGTTATTCAATGGACAATCAGTTACTATTTCACATTGCCAGTTGAGTAATGATTGTACCTGGGTTTATGTTTTCCTGACCAAATACTTGCCATATCGTTATTTTGTTGTTTTTTTTTTTTTTTTTTATTGTTTGGTTGCCTCTGTTGTAATATATAAATTCCGTTCGATTAGATTCCTGTGAATATAGCGTGTTCATTCTGTTTAAATTGGTTTGAATTTGTTATAACACACACACACACACACACATACATACATCAAATCTCACAGAACAGACAGCGACAAATCTGGAATTTAACTGAGCCATAAACTTGTACAGTAATACAATTCCTTCCAAAATATTCTGCATCCATGATAACAATTACTAAGACTGTTCAATATAAGGAGTACCAGTGCTGAGGTGCCTATATTTCCATTGTCCAACATATGGAATATATTTAATGATATAATGGAAACTACCAAAATAACACATTTCTCACATTTCTTTACAAAAATTGTGCGTCACAGTTATTGGCACCCCTGTATTTGGCACTGTGTGCACCCTCCCCTTGCAGGGATAATGGCACTGAGCCTTTTTACATAACGTCTTATAAGACCAGAGAACACATTGGGAGGGATCTTAGACTCTTCCTCCACCCACAATCTCTCCAGATCCTGATGTCTTTGTTGATCTGTGCTTATGGGCTGTGCTGTTCAATTGAGTCACAGGTTTTCAGGGAGTTCAGCAGTCTTTAGACTGTTGTAGCCATTACACAATGATGCTTCTGCATCATTAACCTTTTTATTTGTGGATTTTAACATGAATTTGGGGTCATTGGCTTGCTGAAAGATCCATTAGTTTCAGTCTGCTGGCAGAGGTAGTCAGGTTTAGAGCTAAATTGTCCTGGTACTTGGGTAGAGTTCATGATGCTGCTTTCCTTAACAAGGGCCCGAGGACCAGTGTGAGCAAAGTAGCCCCATAACATTAAAGATCCACCACCGTATTTTTCTTTTCAGTATATGCATCCTTAAATCCATCCTACATCATATTCCTGGACATGGTTGTGAGAGGGGCTGGAGCCTCTCCCAGCATGCATTGGGCAAGAGGCAGGAAAAAACCCTGAACAGGTCACCAGTCCATCACAGGGCACACACACCATGCACTTACACACTCATACATTCAAGCACTTTAGTGTCTCCAATTAGCTTAACCTGCATGTCTTTGGACCGTGGGAGGAAACCCATGCAGACATGGGATGAGAATATGCAAACTCCACACACACCACCATGCTGCGCTCCAGCAGTTTTAAACTTCTTTATTATTGCCCTCACAGTAGTAACTAGCATCTTCAGTTTATTTTTGATCAATTGCCTGATTTTCAAAGGTCAGCAACCATTTTCATTTCAGTTCGTCAATTCTTTGTCTTTCTCTGCTGGCGAAGATGAAAAATGGGTTTCACAAGCAGGTTCTCACTTTAATCCTCCAGTGAAACAGGAAGCCATGGAAGGCCACAAGAGTTTCTCTTAATATTGATGTAGATTTCGTTTGATTTTATTTTATTCATGAGAATCTTTAGGGGTGCCTATTATTTTTATATATTTTTGGGAAACAACAACCCTACCTGAATCCAACCGTCACACTACAGGGCGCCAGTTCCCCCAATCTTAGTTTGTTTTCTGCGCCTGTTTAGTGCTAATTAAGGAGTTGTGTCGCAAACATTTAATAGCCTGACCAGATTCACATTACAGGTATCTGTAACTGATTTATGATTAGTCAAAGAGCTAATTTAAGATATCTACAGGGTTCATACACTTTTTCACCAATGATTTTCAATGACTTTTCCATGACTTCTCCACAACCTTTAACTGAATATCCATGACCAAAACAAATGACTGTATCTCAGCAGGACAATTTAAAATTATTTATTGTAACACTAAGTAAAATTAGGTCTGCATCTGAAACATATGGTGCCTCTCTAAAACAAATAAACACCAGACAGACACACTTAGATACATTCTCTCATATTTTAATTCGAATAGTTTAACATTTTTGTCAGTTTTTCCAGTCGAACGTCTTTCTCTGTACATTCGCTAGTTAGTACACTCAGTATGTGCCTTGTGAGCTGACGGTAACCCTTCTAACCAATCGTGAGCTTGACATTCTTACCTTTAATGCTGATTTTAAATTGGTTAATATTAGCCTTCAATCACTCCCTTTCGCTGCACTCCACTGTCACGCGACACACAGAGCTAACGCGTTAACTAATGTTACCTAAATACAAAAGTTCAATTTATTAGCGTTATCGAAAGCTGAAAAGTTGAAGCGCACGATTACGGCATTTTTTTTGAAACGTTAACTTAGTGTTTTGTGTAGCGACCCGGTTGAAACAGCTCATTTCTCCGATGCAGTTTACTGGCGGTTGATTTAATTAGCGGTATTAATGTGACGAGAAGCTCTTTGTCGTTTGAATTCATAACACGCAATTCCTTGAAGAGTCGACACATTTTATGCGTGACAGTTTAACTGTTACTTGTAAACCGTACTGTTATATTGTCGTTTTTTATCAATAAAAAATCTATTGCATATATTGTTGGTGCTCCTTACATTTTGGTGGGTGCTCCTAACTTTTTGAAGTTGGGAGCACCAGTGCTACGAAGTAAAAAAGTTAATTTCGAGCCCTGATATATTATTGAAGCTGCACTTCCCTGGCATATTGTCGGCACAGTAGGGCCTACGTTTACTAACTGCTACATTAGCAGAAGCGTGCCTGTTGGGCGTGCCAGTAAACAGACTGAGCCAGACTGAATTAACTTCTCACACCACCAAAATACCGCGAAGGTTACGTGACAATTTACGTTTTATTACTATACATACTATTTTTATGATTGGATTAATTAGTAATTATATTTGACGGAACTTTAGCTGTGTTTCCATTACTTTTCAAAAAATATTATTTTCCATAACTTTTCCAGGGCCTGGAAATTGCATTTTAAATTTCTATGACTTTTCCAGGTTTTTCATGACCGTACGAACCCTGTCTCTAACTGCATTTTCACTCATCAAAAAACTTAATCTCGAATTACATTTTTGCTAGTAAGATTGAAGTTACTTTCGCCATTCAGTTGTATGGGACCTCCAATTAAGATATCAACAATTCAGTTTTGACTATCCACAACTTGAATTCCAGATACTGTATCGCCATTTCAGTTATGACTAGTCATAACTCAAATTAGAGATCTCCACATTAATTCTGATTTAGTCATAATTTCAGTTAAAGATCTTTCATTCCTCGCAATTTAAGATATGCCAGGTAACGGGGGACCAGGACCCAAACGGAGAGTGGGGAAAACACCAGGAACTCCAAAAAGGCAAATCCAATCAAAGATTTTACTCTCATACAGGTAACAGAAAACAGGTAAGAAAAACAAGTCCAGACAATGCGGGCTGAAACAGACAGGCAGATACTCTCAGGCAGAAACACAAGGAACCAGCACCCAAGTCAGGAAAACAGAGAACTTAAAGAGCCACAAAGATAACAAGACACAGGTGAACTCAAAGCACAATCAAACCAGAGCAGGGAGGGATAACGAGACACAAAGAAAAACAATGACAGAATAATTGAAAATTAAAGCCGCAAGCGGCGTTGGGAGGGGTCCGAGCATTGGCACCATCGTGCCCCCTATGGAGCAATTTTAAAATGGCTTTGTCCTCATGATCAGATATCTTCACCCAACATATCTACTGAATATCATGATGAGTGTATAAAAAATTGATGACTTATGGCCAATTTTGTGCTAAGAGATGCTGTCGGATGACAGTTGCGTCAACATGGATGTGTCCTGGCCGCATCCCGTAAAGGCCATTACTATGTCGTAACACTTAGATGGCATGTCGTAACACTTAGATGGCCCAGCATGTATGTACAGCTGCGACGCTTCCATGCCGCAATTAAAAAAAGTGTCACACTAGTGTTGTCATGGTACCAAAATTTTGACTTTGATACCGATACCAGGTTTAGTATCACGATACTCGATACTGAAGCAATACTGATTCAGTAATCGGTACCTAACGATACTGAAAATACCTTAATAGATCAGAAACGTAATGTCCACAAGGGTAGAGCTGATTTTCGATTTCACGGTTTATTAAAAACCTGGTTTATTAACAACCTTTAAGTTGAAGCCTGTTCAACACATCAATAAGCATAGGCCTATAGTGTTACAACACTAAACCATACAAAACTATATTAAATATATTTCAATAATTAAACAATTGTAAAGTAAATTATCTTTAAACAGATCTTTCACTTTTAAATAAATCTAAAAACAGCATATTTTAATAACATTACAGCATCTTCCTATAATAAAATATTTCACAAATTAGAACACCTATTTCTACTGAAGTCAATTGAGTCGAAGCATGCGCTGTATCACCGAAGGGAATGCACAAGCGCACGTCACCTCACTTGGCAACCTTAGTTGCTACTGCCATCTAGCGAAGAGTCTGACAAATTACACTTTTCATCCTCTCAATCAGTAGTGCCGGTGACACATTTCCCTGGCCTTTACATTTGAGACAAAACTAACGTCAGAAAATTCTAATAGTGAACAGTTTCATTTTTTTTTTTTATAGTACTGAAAAAGTGCTGAAGTTTCGGTATACCGTGCAACAGAATGTCAGACACATATTCCAATCCATTGCTCAGCTTAGCAGAGAATGCACATTTCTGAGTGCCTCAGAGACAGATAGAATAATAGCACATAAACACACATTTCAAATAATAAATACGACATTGAGAAAAAACGAAACAAGACGAAATATCAACAAAATATAACGCGTTACTACCCACCTCTGATCTTTTGTTTATATTCAATATTAGAAATTGCAGCGAGAAACTGCAGCTGTAGACACAAGATAGTTTGTTATGTTATGGTAGCAACGGAATGAAACGGACTATACATGTATTGACATCATTGTCTTATTATACCAGCGTGTTTTCGCGCATGTGCACAGAAACTCAAAACCTACCAATAAAATGGTTTAGCTATTTCTCAGCATAATGACAGATGCAAAGACTAAACAAACTCACCCGATACTGTCTTCAAATGGATCCATGCCAAAGAAAAGTATTCATCCTCTCAACTTTTACTAACAAACCTTTAATAGCCCAGCATGCACTTTGGCTGGCACTGTCTTCCATTGCTTCCCCGACGTTCAGACCCTCCCCTCACTGATAAAAACTAGACCCTATGGTGTCGTATTACTTGCGTCACCATGGATGTCGCTTGCCGTAAAGAAGTTTACTAGATGTTGTAACACTTAGATTTTGAGCTCCAGCTCTTCCGCACCCCAACTAATAAAAACATCCAAATGGTGGGCAAATAATATGGCGGACATAGGTGGTCCCAATAGCAAAGTTGTAGAGCACATTCAGATGCATCGGTTGATGACGTTTTGTGTTGATCGGACTTATGGTGTGGCAGTTATGGCCCTTTGTTATAGCGCCACCAACTGGTCGACATAGGTAGTTTGTAGTGCCTGAGTAGTGTGGGGCCATAGCAACCCACCTACCAAATTTGCTTGGTCTACAACTTATGGTTGCTGAGCCTCAGACATTTTAGTGGAGAAAGCTTCCACGCCCCAACTAAAAAGTCAAAATGGCGGGCAAACAATATGGCGGACATAGGTGGTCCCAATGGCAAAGTTATAGAGCACGTTCAGATGCATATGTCGATGAGGTTTTGTGTTGATCGGACTTATGGTGTGGGAGTTATGGCCTTTTACGCGTTACCCTTTGTTATAGCGCCACCAATTGGCTGACATACATGATTTTTAGTGCCTGAGTAGTGGGGGGCCATAGGAACCCACCTGCCAAATTTGGTTGCTCCAGGACTTATGGTTGCTGAGCCTCAGACACTTTTAGCGGAGAAAAATAATAATAAGAATAATCCTAACAGATACAGCTTCGCTGCTTGGACCCCTAATAATCCTAACAAATACAATAGGGTTCCACCAGCTTCACTGCTTGGACCCCTAATAATAATAATAATCCTAACAGATACAATAGGGTTCCACCGGCTTCGCTGCTTGGACCCCTAATAATAATAATTCTAACAGATACAATCGGGTTCCACCAGCTTCACTGCTTGGACCCCTAATTACAATAGTATTCTATCACGACTCAAATATCAGGATGATATTGTATCATAAGGTTGCTGAAGTTTCGCACCCCTAAATAAGTCATGTACTAATCTTTCAGGTTTTATATCATCCAAGGTATTATTCTTCATTTTCAAAAATCTAGGGATATCATATGAATTTCAGGCCATATTGCCCACCACTATACCCCACATGTAATTATAAAGCACATTTCTAAGAATCATTTTTGGCTTTGTCAAAATGCAAATTATTTATTATAGTGTGTATTTTTGTTTGACATTGTTTTAACCTCTTGCGTAGGTTAGCCAACATGTCAGCCATACATACAATAAAGGTACTGTAAAAATATAAAATGGAAAAAAGTGCCTACGGTTCCACAAGGCAGCTGAAAGATTTTTTAGTTCCTTCCTGTTTTCCCGTAGATGAACTTCACCTGCAGTCTGATCATGAAAATGAACAGAGGCTGACAGAAAAGGAATGTGATCTGGCAAGGCCAACCCAAGCGTATAAAGCTTCTTCAGGCTGAAACTTTAAATCCAGTTATACAGGTCAGTGATCTGTTGTTTTCAATGCGTTTCACTACAAGTGATTAATTTAAGTCATTGGCTGGCTAAAGAGTACACACACCTTGTTCTCTAGGTCTTAACTGGCAGCCCTCCAGGACTGGAGTTTGTCATCCCTGTAATACAGGTTGTTAACCTGAGGTATTTTGGGGTTCTTAAATTTAGTCACTAGCACAAGAGATGACATTGTCCTCCTCAAACCTATATTCAATTTAAACTTACCACTATTACCACATGTTCCCCAATTAAGTGGTTGTTAGTCCATTTTTAAGTTTGTTATGCCACATGGATGTTCTTTTAGTAAAGGAGTGGTTTGAGCCTATGATCAAGAAGGCCATGCATATTTCCCTGCCAAATTAAATTGGGTTTTTTAAGGAATTCCCCCCTAGAGCAAGTATAATTTCAACCTGAACTGAAAGAACTGTAACATCCCTTTCAAAGAGGGTTCACCCAAGGAGCAGGTCCACTGTCATTTATATTTTGGTAAATGTTTAAGGGAGAATACATTTAGAAATAATGCTTTTTAAGCGGGCAACTACCTGCTCAAGTTATTTTTGGAATAACATATTGATGTTACTTAAAATTCTTATTAATATCTTTGCTGACCCATGTTACATGTGTGATTCATTAATGTATAACTATTAATAATGTCAGTTCTTTAAAATGTAGGTGAAATTTTTCAAAATACATTTTCATGGCCTGCATTTTGAAAGTTCTGATTTCTGACAGCAGTGCAACCTCTGAGGAGTTGGTCTTAATTTCCTCATCTTCTGCATTTTGAGTCTGTTTTCCAATGGAATTTTATGGTAAATGGTTAATGAAATTAGAATTAACAAAGCAGCAGGGTTCACCTGTTTCGAAGCTAGTCTTGTATAAGATGACAACAATCTCAGGCCATTTCCACTCAAAACATATTTTCAGTTCCCTTCACCGGCTCAACTGAGACACTCCACAGATCAGTTCAGGAATGCAACCTGTTCAGGTTTGGCCACAATTGGGAAATGGCAGCCGGGCAGAGACACAAGTAAGGCCAAAAGGTTGGGTGAATCATCAGAGAAAACAATCAAGTCACACTGCAAGAAAGGTCACTTTTCAACTATGTATTGTAGTTCACTTTATCATCCTCACCTTTTCTGCTTTGCAGATTAAGGAATTGGGGGAGGGGCAGAACAGCAAGCTTGTCTTGTCCATTTATCACTTACAGGAAATGCAGATTTCAGTTATGAAACCAAAAATATAAGACACAAAGGTAGGTATGTGCACATGCTAATGGAATATTTAAATGACTGTTACATGTTTATGAAGAAAGCAATTGTTCATAAAAGTATGTAATAAAATGTAAAATGACACTTACATGTCATCATAGAAAGAAAAGCATGAAAATAGTACCCTCACTGAAAAATAGGATGAGTGTTCAGTGAAAAGTGATGAGCGATCTGCAGTTGTACAAAACTCGGAACTTGGGACATGGTGCAATGGCACCCACATCTTATATTTTACTAATGTTCAGGGTTGGACAATCACAGATACAGAAAGTAAGGAATTCAATTTTACAATAATTTTACATTACTTCAGAATAATTACACCTATATAGACCATTCCCAAACACAAGCCCAGGTATGGTCTGATTTGTTTTCCGATAAAACATTTTTTTTAAAGTTCATTCTATACGTGAAATCACAATAGGATAAGGTTAACTGAGGGTAACTTCTAACCCCACCAGTCAGTTGACTCCAACTGAATACAGTTTGATGTCACTAACTAAGCACAGAAAATATGCTAAACATTCATTTCCCCAAATTATTATTTCTTTGAACGGTGTAAAGAATGCCGTAGGACATTATTCATGTGATGACCAATTATGTTAATGAACAATAACAACAAAACAAACTTCCTTCATTCCTCAGAAAATATCAGTGTTTGTAAATCAATTTAAGCAATATATTCAACACAAAATTGTTGCACGCATAGTATGAATCCGAAAAGACTCGCGCTCCTTAGCATTCGGAGTATCCCACACACCACAAGCACCAGTACTTTCAGACATAAAATAGGCTATGCTATATTTTCTTTGCCAAATATTAATTAACTATTAACCAAACGCTAATAAATTAAACTATTAATACTGCCACTATTCCCTGGTGGACAGACTAATTGCATAAAGTTTCAGAAATTAGAATGTCACGCATAGTATAGTATCCACTTTTTTGACGCTCTCAGGAAAATCCATACACAAACCGAACTTCTTGGTTTAAAGACGAACCATGTACAAAGCGCAAGAGAGGCGAACAAGTTTGCTTAGACTTTAAATTTTAGTTTTTCATAGAGAATTACACATCACTGTCCCTGGTGAGAAATTGAAGAGTCTCCGTAGCAAAGGTCAAACTTAAAAAACCGAAATGTACATTGATAAGACATTTTCTATTTATCTAGGCTATTTATAATCCAAACTGCTCCATCTGAATTCTTGCATTCGTAGCTCAAGTAGCTAACTGCAACCGAGGTAGCCTACATAATTTAGCAACCTGTTGAACGAGTTTGGTTTAAAAATGTGAAGAGAACGTTTAACTCTATAACCACCATTCACAATTTCTCTCAATCGTATTCATTAACCTTATTAATAATTTTAAAACAATGTGTTATACTTACTTCAGTGCTGGGGATAACGTGAGTGTTTTGTCTTTTGTCCTTTATATGGTTGAAAAAAAATGTTCTCCTTCGAGAAAACTTTTCGGTAAATAAGGAAGACTACATACCGTAGGAATTCGTTTTTTTTTTTTTAATAGCTAGCTGGATAGCGACTTGATTTGTTACAACTGATAGCAACATGTCCACTAAAAACAAGGGTTTTTGTCTGCTTAGGCTACGCGAGTTTCCTTGCGGTAAGGTGTGAGTGCAGGAACGCCCATGCGGGAACGCCCACACGCAGGGAGCAAGCTCACGTTGAGCTAACCTTGGTAGCCTATTGGTTGCCATTGTCGGCAATTGAATTCTATGAATGACCAAAAATCCCATATTAAAGATAAATAAATAATGCAAGAAAAATGTAAAAATAAATAAATTTATACAGAAATAAATAGATAAAAATCTGACATGAATTGGTATTTTTGCATTTATTTCCATATTTATTAATTAACTCATTCAGTTCTATAGGATATATATATATATATATATTCATTGCCTTCTTCGTTTATTTCTGTACACGTTCATTTTCATGTTTATGAATTGCTTGAATGGTCTCTGTATATATTTATCCATCCATCCATTATCTATATCTGCTTATTCCTGGTCAGGGTCACAGGAGGTGCTAGAGCTATCACATGCATTGGGTGAGAGGCAGGAATACATCCTGGACAGTATTCCAGTCCACCGCAGGGCACACACACCATTCACTCACACACTCATACCTAGGGGCAATTTAGACTCTCAGATTAACCTAACCCGCATGTCTTTGGACTGTGGGAGGAAACCACTCGGAGGAAACCCACACGGATATGGCGAGAACATGCAAACTCCATTCAGAAAGGCCCCAACCGTGATTCAAACAAAGGGCCTTCTTGCTGTGCAGCAAGTGTTACTCACAGCACCTGCATATATTTATTTCCATGTTTATTTCTGCATTTCCTTTCTCCATGTGATAATGAGGGGAGCGCTGCTTTTTAATTCAAGCTTGGCAATCAAGCCAAGATCGGGAGAGTAGGGAAAGAGCTCTGCCATTCGACAGTGAACTGTTCTCTCACTAACCCCAAACAGAGTTGCAGTGCTGCAGAAACAAAGCAGCTAATAAATAACTCTTCACAGCTTCCACAGGCATGCGAGAAGGGTCTCCAACTGATTTGGTGTAATCTGAATTTGAGGGAAACATTTAGCAATGAGCTACTTCCCCCAAATTGCTGACCACTACAGGGTTTAGGATTAGGATTTTATCAGGATCCCCATTAGCTGATGCAGAACATCAGCTACTCTTCCTGGGGTCCACACAAAAACATCACAACAGAGAAGACACTTACAGACAAAACAACCAAACCAACCCACACAGGGTCAACCTCTGTGATGCAGCTAACTGGAACAAACTGTCAAAGCATCCACACAAAAGAGTAAATAATCATGACTACCATTTTCTGCCATGATTGTGATGTTCTGTGCAAGGACCCACACGCAGACCAGGGAAATCCAAAAAAAAAAACGTTGTCTTTATTCAGTCCGAGGTTCGAAGCCACGTAATCAGAGAGAGTACGGTGCCGAATCGAGTTTCCAAAAGAATAGTGAAAAAACAGGCGAAAAGTCAAAAACCAGGAGATCAGAGTGGCGAAGGTACAAAGGGACAGGCAAAAGAGAAGTCAAGGCAAAGCGAAGGTCAAACCAGAAGCAAACAAAACCAAAAGGGGCAGGCAAACTCGAAGTCGTACAAAGGGGTGTCGCAGGAATCTCGATAGACAAAGGCTTACTAACAGTCGGCACAATGAATTCAATCAACGTTCTGACACTGAACAGGTGGAAAAGACTGACATTTATACACTGGGGAAGATAACAATCAAGGAGGGGTTAAGTGAGTGAGGGAGCAGTAACAAATAACATCCAGGTGAAGAACATTAGGAAAACTAATTCAATGACAGGGGACTGACAAAACGCGGACTGGAATCACATAGACAACAATGATAATAGACGGCCTGGGTGAAGCAGGTAAAACACGTGCAGAGAGAGAGAGGTGCAGTCAGAGCAAGAGACAGGTGCAGGCAATTGCAGAACTCAGCGTTAGAGCAGGCTAGAAAGAAAAGGGGCGGAGCTACAGTGCAGCATGGAAAAGGGGAGACTGGTTAATGTATTAGTATAGTGATCTAAACTATCAAAAACCCAAAACTAGTGTGTGTTAGTCCATTAGTAATTTTCACATGTTAGTATATTAGTGAGGTTAGTACTTTACAATCTATAAATTAGTAGGGATTAGTAGAAATTAGTAAAACTAGAAATAAGCAGGAAGTAAGTAAAGCGAGACTGGAAAGAAGGGGGGAAACCACGAAAACCCGGAACCACCCGAATAGTGAAATCACACAAGTACAGGGGAGTGAAGCAGCTCAGGGAACACAGACACAGAGACAGTACTGGGGAGACAAGTGACCGAGAATACAGACTACAACAATGATAGCCAGTTTCAAATCTTTTGCCAGTAGGTTATAGGCATTAGTGTAAGAGAGATTGGGAAATGAAAACGACAACAATAGCTTTATTTGTATAGCACCTTTCATACAGAATGCAGCTCAAAGTGCTTAACAGGAATAATAAAAACAAAAGCCGCGTTTCCACCGCAGGAACTATACCCCGGAACTAGGAACCTTTTGAGGAACTCAGTGCGTTTCCACCGCAGGAACTAGGGTCTAAATTTAGTTCTGGGGGCTTTGTTTTACCCCCCAAAAGGTTCCTGCTCGGGGGGTAGTACTTTCCGAAAGTACAGGAACCTTTTGGGTGGAGCTTGCAGCGCTGAACATTTCTGATTGGTCGAGTACTCTTTTTTGTGTCTATATTTTCAGGCGCCATGTTTGAAAATATGCAGGCGCAAACCGACTTATTTTCATAATAACTTCAAATCAAACTTGGAATTATAACGTGTGCTCTTCTGCTCTTTTCTTGCTTTAGTATTAGTTTTATAAAATGCTAAGCATTCGTGCTGGGACAGCATATTACGTACTAAAACATTAAAACGGATTAATTCGGTTGCTGAATATTTTCTTCCGGATTTTCTTTGTTAGCCCGTTGTAATTGACTCAAAACGTTTGATACAGTTATGTGAGGTATGCGTAATTCACATTGGTGATACAGTAAAAGCAAACTGGAAATCACCTTCCGCACTTTTTGTCAGGGTAAAATAACAGGTTAATTCTAGTAATCGTACCTTTAGTTTTTTCAGACTGCCGTAATTTTACTCTGCCATTCTTCAATTCCACAAAAAGACCAGGAAGACTATGGACTAATTTATGGTGCATGGTTCGCATCTGGAGGGCACACTTCGCTGCTCGGCTAGCAGTAACTTCGAAGGAAAACAAACGGTGGCTCTACCACTGCTAATTTAAATTTTCACGCAAGTCTGAGTTTTCGTTCTATTCTTGTCATTTTGCGATTAGCCTATATAGAATTGACGATGAGAAAGTAATCAAACAGCAAATTGTTTACAACGTGTGCATGTTTTCTGCTGTTGTTGCCAGTTATATTGGAAATGTGAATGCATTCTGTCGCTTCGGATGTCAAGACATGAAAGCGAATGTTCGCATAAAAACATAATGAATGTGTTTGAGAGGATATATAAAACAGTTACAATCTGACTATTGGTCTGTTATATCCTATTTGTTGCATAACGGTCCAAGTTCAACTACCAACGACAGTTTTGCTTGACAACGGTAAAATATGCCCAAACGGCTGCAGAAGAATATTTCAATTCCATGTGATTAAATCGATAAAAATCAATAAATACAAAAGTAACCATATATAAAGTAATTGTGGGTAACCCGTTGTATATACGTGGAATAAACCCCTCCGGGCTGTCCCGGTTATTAGAAAATAATGTAGGCTACTTCGGTGGTAGTATGGGGTTACAGAAGAAATCATATGACAGATGGACCGACGACAACGTCGCTTTTTCATACGTCAGTGGGCTAATTTGCCTAATCTTCGCGGGACTTTAGACCCCGGTGGAAACGCAGACAACCATTGGCTGAAGGAACCTTTTAGTTCCTGGTAAAGTAGTTCCTGGGACTGAAAGTTCCGGGTAATTTTGGTGGAAACGCGGCTATAGGAAAACAGGGAATACCACAATGATCATACAAGTTAAAAACAGACCACTGTAGGTACCATGGCCTACAAAAGACACAGAACTACAAAGCCCATATGTCCACCTCAAAGTGACTCATTTAACCATGCCCCCTACCCCTACTGGCTTACTTTACATTTTCAGTTCCATTTTCCTTTCCCTTGACTCGCCACCCTTCTCCCATCTCCCTTTCGTGTGAGTCCACATGCCAGGAAGAGTTTGCAAGGCCTGCAACGGAGTAAGGCGCATCCTGCTTCATGCACCATAGTTTTTTTCACTAGCTTTACCTAGACTCAAAAACCCCTCCATTCATACTCCATCTTGTTCCTTTGTTCTCCGTGTCCCCGGTACACAACCCCCACGTATGGGAACATCCAACACTCCTCCTCACACGCACACACAACACCTACACACACATGCACTCACATAGTTTGTTATACTGTACATTATTGTAGAGAATTGTGCTTTGCCCTTTTCGGTACTTTGTGTTTACTAAGCTTTATTATATGTACATGGCTGTCTGCATTCATATTACTCTTGTGTTGAATTGAGTCAGCCACTGCTTATCCAAAGAACTTAATAGAATACCTTCACCTCTTAACTAAATCATTTATATTAATTTAGTATTAGCTGAATGTATGATATTACGATTTGGTTAAGATAGACTATAATGTCTAATTTTAATAATAATTAATTTAGTTATTAATTTAAATTGCCAATTTATAGTTTGTATATTTAAAATTATGAGACTGATTATTACATGCTGGTGCCACCTATGAGGGTACTGATGTATATCTCCTACAGTTTGGTTCCCCACTATGAGAAGTAGCGGCATGTCCCCTACACCACAAGATCAAGAAAGGGAGTAAAATAAAATATTACTAAAAATGTTAAAAATAATAAAATATTAAAATCACCTCATTAAGGTGGAAGCCAAGCCATATACTAGGTGTTTGTGTTCGAGTGGTCATTGCCAACTGGTAAGTTTATCATGTGAACAATACATACTTTATGTCCACTGAGAATGTCCAGAAGCTGGACCAATGAGATTTTCCAATGAAAGACATGAATAATGGGACCTAGGCAGGAACTGTGCAGTGTTTTGACTAAGCGGCATACAAGAAGTACATAAAGCACCAAAAAACTAAATTAGTCTTATGTCCTCACCAAACACCAAACATCTCTGCTTCAATACATTAGGATAGTTGAATAAATGAAATATGATATGATAAATGATATTCACCATTAACCCGGTACATTGTTGCTATTGTCCATCAACTGTTAACAGCAGGGTGAGGTGATACGAGTGATGTGTCACAACTGGTTTACTCAGGTTTCATGCAACTTGCCCGAGTTTACCACTGGAAATTTACGGGGACCAATATTCTGACAAACTGAGCTACCGAAGAAGACCTGCCTGCAGCACGCTGAGCAACCTCCACAAGGACGACCTGCATGCTGGGTTTCAGAAGCATGTGACCACCACCCCTGAAACGGAAGTCACATGAGCTTAACTACTTAGGAAGCAAGTATGTTTGACAGAAAATAAATCAGTGGCTAACTGCTTTTGCTAGCTTATGTGTGTGTTTTTCAAGTAAACAAAGGACTGATGCAATTACCACTAATTAGTAAGATATTGCCGCTTGTACAGTGTGTCATTTATGAATGTATACCAGTTTGAATTAATGGTTGATAATGAATTTCATGAGCTTGACAGTCTAAAGATTAGCCAAATGTACATATTTAAACAATGTATGACTATTTTGTATTGCACTTTTCAAAAGCATAGTTACAAAGTGCTTTATATTAGATATAACGCAATTAAAGAGATTACTAAAAGTTAAGCTAAAAAGAAAAGATTAAAACAAATTTAATCTACCTGGTTCTCAAATTGAAGCATGTTTGGCTTCAACCTCTATTTTAGATTAAATGATGAAGTGGAATTCTCCAGCTGGGCCTCTTGCTCCCATTTTTTAGTTCCTCATGCAAGCTCTGGAATCAAAGTGAGAATTACATTCATATTCAGCAGAATCAAGACACTTAATAGCAATGCAAAAGGAGCGTTCTTTTGTACAAACTAGTGGCATGACAATACATGACAATAGAGGAGGCACAGTGTATTGTGCACATATAGTGCTTTACATATAAGACACAAGACATACATTGGACAGAGACTATACATAGACTTGACAGTACAGAAAGAAATTGTCAAAAATCGGTAGCATGGTCCATGTCTATGTTGTATAGAGGTAGCCAGGATCAGATCGCACATTAGTCTTAGGCACCATAGATTTTTTAATATAATATATAGTGTATATTTGGTCTTAGATGTTTATTTTTTGTTTTCTGCATTAGTGTATCAGTAGAAAAGAGCAAATTTGAGATTTCAAAACATGAGTTTTACAGATACATTTTTGTATTTTGTTAAATAAAGTAATATTTTAAGTAATAGACTACTTTTCAGATAAAAACTTGATCATTACATTACAGGCATTTAGCAGATGCTCTTATCCAGAGCAACTTACACAACTTTTACATAGCATTTTTTTTTTTTTTACATTGTATCCATTTATACAGCTGGATATATACTGAAGCAATTTCGGTTAAGTACCTTGCTCAAGGGTACAACGGCAGTGTCCTACCCGGGAATCGAACCTACGACCTTTCGGTTACAAGCCCAGTTCCTTACCCACTGTGCTACACTCCGTCCGTTATCAAAGGTCTCTGGGATTACCTGGAGAGCCAGAAGCAAGCGAAACAGCCAACATCTGCAGAAGAACTGTGGCAAGTTCTCCAAAATGCTTGGAACAACCTACCAGGCAATTCTCTTATAAAACTGCAGGACAGCATACCCAAGAGAATTGATATAGTTTTAAAGGCAAATTTTTTTTACAGGTGCCTAAGACTTTTGCACAGTACTGCATATATGTGTATATATATATATATATATATATATATGTTGTCCTGGAAGACTGGGGGCCCAATGGTCTGTGAACATGTAATATCATAAATATCAAGCATTATTTATCACTGAAAAGTAGAAGGTACATCATGGTGTCTGGAGTTGTTTTTTTTCCTTTTTGTTTTGTTTTTTTTGCTGTTTTTGTACATCTGGCTTCCAAAGTAGCCTTCTGCGCCCTCAGTCACAGGTGCATCTGTCAACTTTCTGTCTCAGGTGGAAAAGCAAACTGTGAGCTGATCCAGGAAATCCAAGTGAGACACAAGGGGGTCTCTACCTAGTTTTGACACAGCTTTTTGTGGAGAATATACTGTAACTGTTTATTGTGATTAAGTCAATAAAGTTGTAAAACATGGTTTAAAAAACATGGGGAAAATCAGAAAGCGTGATTCCCATTCCACAATTTAATTATCATTTCACTAACTCACAGCCTTCACATTGCTGAATGCACTTACAACTCTTGACAACACCTGTTTATCCCCTACTGTCTCTGCCAAGTTGCCAGCAGTACCCCCACCCCCTGCTCCTCTGTTATCCAGAGATAATTCCTAACACAACCCAATCCCCCTGTTTGTGCCACTAAAACTTCAATAGGGAAGGAATGAGGAAGGGATAGGATATCAAACAATTACACATTCAATGTCAATATTTTGGTGAGACCGTTGTGCACAATACAACCATGGTGCCTATGGAAAACCAATCAAAATACCAAACAGAAAGTAAGTATTTTTGTCCTGCAGTGCAAAGCAATTATCACGATGGAAATAACTTGTGGGCTATTGTAACTTATTTGACAGAGGAAATAATAGCGTGAAAAACGTGCTCCAGGAAATACACAAGCGCATATGAAATGCCATATATACACAACCAAATTATGAGAATTATCTGAATGATTGATAAACAATAATTACATGTCATCCTCAAATGAATCGCTCAGACGCGGAATTAGCTGGGGTACGGTGCATCCATATGAGCAGCCAAACACAGGCACTAATTCAGGCCTAATTCATGAAACACATTGTTTAATGAAGCCAAGTAACATTTCGTTTTCGTTTGCATTAAAAGAATAACTATCTATTTTTTAATCAGTGTTGACATTAAAATGGACTGTCTTTTCCTTTGCATTCTCAGCATGTTTCTCTATTAACCATCTGAGGATATTTACCAAAACACTTACCTTAGATTACATGTTATTTTTGAGTTTTAGTGCTTACAGTGAAATATTACATCAATTTTGCTTATAAGCAACACGCCAGACCAGCCTGATACAAACCAGCCTAATATTGGTGCAACTTGTTCAGGGTTTATGCTGCAAATGGTTAAAACGGTTGTTGTTCAACTATTGTTTTGGCACGTATTTTCTTTAGGATGATGATGATTAATAAAAGCACTAGCCTGCTTATTTATGCTTTGTCGGCATGCTATTGCCAGACACCAGACACTTCACTAATCCCGAAATATGAATATAAACCAAGTTAGTATTGTAAATAGTGCAAGTGTCTTGCTGAATTTAAGCCATTTTCCAAGTCTCTGTGATGTTCACACCTGGTGTTGTAAAGCCATACAGTACATAGTATATTATATAACAGAGCAGTACCTGAATATGCAAGGATTGGCCAGATTTGGCATCTGTGTAAACAGGTTATGAGAGAGCAGTTGCCTATTAGCGTGTGATCATAGGCATTCTTACAAAATGAACTTGTTGTGAGCAGCATGCCCATTAATAAGCAATGTTCTTCATATTTTCAGGTAAGGCTTTAGAGGAGGTTGGCGCTCTCATCATGTCTTGCACACAAATGTATGACAGGCTAGTTCGGACCTCTGGTATTGGATTTCTTTGTCCGAGTACCAGGTACCCGCTGCAGATGATCCGGTGTCTACTTTAGTCCAGTGGTCATTGCTGGTCTCTTATTTTTAAGCCGCTAGTTTTCCCCATCTCTATCAATTCTGAAAATTATTGAGAATTGGGCTCAAACATATATGCATCCTAACATTGCAATTCATACAAAATAGATTTTCTTAAAAAAAAAAAATCATTTTTCTCATTTGCCTAGGTGAGTGAGTGTGACAAATGTCAAAGCTGTGGCCCACCACCTAAGCTTGGCCCAAAACTGGAGATTATTCAGCAAATAGTACTTGTCATTAGGTATAATTCCAAATGATGCTGCAATTCTGTTCAACATTGGCTATCCTCATCCTGTCATATAGACATACCATATCAGAATGGGCTTCTACATACCATAGGTTATTTAAATTTTACTTACGTGTATATCACAATTGAATAAACTACTTTATAGATAATCCCACAACAAAAGCTATTGAACAAAAGGGATGTCTGCAGATTGGTACCTTTTACCACTCTAAGTGCAAACATGAATTTTACAATTAAGGAATCAAAGCAAAGTACAGCAATGGCAAGTCTACAAAAAGAAAAACATTAGTATTCTCCAAAACTGGCATTCTGTGTGACTTCATACCAAAAATGCCCATGTGACCCATGATCCTCCAAATGCCAAATATATTGGAAGTAATTCAAAATGAACTCATCAATGTATTGCAAAATCACCAAGAAAGGGCAGGCATACCTAATAAATTGGCCACTCTGTGTTTATTAATTGTTCATTTAGAGCTATGGTTGTCTATATTTCAAATTGTAACCAGGCACTATTCTTATTGAAACATTGTGTTATGCTTTTAAATAACAAGCATAACATTATTCACAATTCTAGCTTAACTGGACATAATATAAATCATGTTTGAATATGATTGTCTTCTATATAGTCACAAAAATTGCTCTTTATTGGTGACCGGCTGGCCCACCAGCACAACCATGGAGAACATGCTGTTCTGCCAGCATAAAACACCATAGAAACAAGGGGTATGCTCCTGCCCCATAAGTCACAAATAGTATGTGTCAGAAAGTTGAGCATTTTGCATATACAGTATTATTGTATAGATGTTGCGTTTGTACTTCACAATTGCAATAATTTCTTCTTTTTAAAGATGGCCTTTCCAAGGGCCGATGTGTGGCTGTGTCTTACAACACAGGAAATCACTGGATTCTCAAAGTATGTACGCACAATGTAATGCTCTTACAGGCTGTAAACATTAGTGAGCAGTCTATTACCATTTTATGTATGCAGAACAGACATACAGCTGAAAGGCATTTTACCTTTAATATTTACATTTATCAATAGTCTTTTATATGATTTTTTTTTTTTTTTTACATAATTGTGGGTGAGTGAGTAAACTGTAAGTGAGTAAGGCATATTCGCTACAACATTCATCATTTTTTCAGGAACTTACTGAAGACAAGGGAGGACAAACTAAAAGACAAAATGGGCAATAAAGAACATGCAAAAAGAGTAGCAGACTGACTTCAGTAGTTGCGGAGTCCTTCTCATGAAAGTAAAATGATTTGATAGTAATTAATGTACTTCATGCGTTCTGTATGAAATGTTTTGGCCTACATTGTTTTTCACAGTTCACAGAAGACTCGCAAATTATGCTTTCATCAATGCAAAGGCATGTGCAACATCCATGGAGTCTGCAAGATGTCAAATTGCCTGTGCCCTACTCAAAAATGGGTGTACGTTTTTAATAGCACAATTAGTGTAACTTGTGTCATTAGTTTAAGTTATTGGTTGGGTGATATTTGAATTTCGTGTTTGTGCCTTCCACAGTGTGATTCCTGTATCTCGTCCACCCCACAAGTTCAGGTACAGAGTGATTCACACGCAAACACACACACACACACACACACACACACATATACTAGGACTATGGTTAAGTTAGAGTAGTCCCAGTGACAGACACAAAAACAGACACACACACACACACACACACACACACAAACACAGGAACTATGTTTCACACACGTTGAGACTGTTAGTGTAGTCTCCTTCTGTGCTTCTATTCTGTTATTGTACTGCACAAAGACTTTGTTCAAAAAATAATTTTTAAATTAAAGCCGCAAGCGGCGTTGGGAGGGGTTCAAGCATTGGCACCATTGCGCCCCCTATGGAGCAATTTTAAAATGGCTTTGTCCTCATGATCATACACCTTCACTCAACATATCTACTGAATATCATGATGATTGTATAAAAAATGGATTACTTATGACCAATTTTGTGCTAAGAGACGCTGTCGGATGACTTAGTTGAGTCGCTATGGATGTGTCCTGGCCGCTTCCCGTAAAGGCCTTTACCATGTCGTAACACTTAGATGGGATGTCGTAACACTTAGATGGCCCAGCGTGTATGCACAGCTGCAGCGCTTCCATGCCGCAACTAAAAAAAGCGTCACACTAGTGATGACTAATGATACCAAAATTTTGTCTTTGATACCGATATCAGGTTAAGTATCACATTACTCGATACTGAAGTGATACTGATTCAATACTCGGTACCTAACGATACTGAAATTACCTTAATAGATCAGAAACGTAATGTCCACAAGGGTTGACCTCATTTTCGAATTCACGGTTTATTAAAAACCTGGTTTATTAACAACCTTTAAGTTGAAGCCTGTTCAGCATATCAATAAGCATAGGCCTATAGTGTTACAACACTAAACCATAGAAAACTATATTAAGTATATTTCAAAAATTTTACAATTTTAAACTAAATAATCTTTAAATAGATCTTTCACTTTTAAATAGATCTTAAAAACAGCATATTTTAATAACAATACAGCATCTTCCTATAATAAAATATTTACAAATTAGAACACCTATTGCTACTGAAGTCAACTGAGTCGAAGCTTGCCCTGTCTGTATCAGCGAAGTGAATGCACAAGCGCACGTCACCTCACTTGGCAACCTTAGTTGCTACTGCCATCTAGCGAAGATTCTGACAAATTACACTTTTCATCCTCTAAATCAGTAATGCGGGAGACAAATTTCCATGGCTTTTACATTTGACTCAAAACTACCGAACGTCGGAATATTCTAATACCGAACCGTTTCTTTTTTTTTTTTTTAAATACCTAGAAAGTGCTGAAGTTTTGGTATTCCGTGCAACACTACGTCAGACACATATTCCAATCCATTGCTCAGCTTAGCAGAGAATGCACATTTCAGAGCACCACAGAGACAGATAGAATAATAACACATAAATACACATTTCAAATAACAAATACGACATTGAGAAAAAAAAGAAAAAAAGACAAAATATCAACTCGCGATCTGCGTGCTGCGCGCAAAGTACATCGGCAGATAAGAAAAATTGTGGTTACGCTGACCTATAAAACGCTATTCCAAAAGCAAAATCAGACATGTTATACATCGTTAGAAAGCTTATACTCTCACCTATTGAATAAATGAATTGTCAATCAAGCCAAATTGCACTAAAAAGGGCGACAACGCCGTAAGCAACAGGTGTGGTATTACGCACAACTATTTTTGAAGATAGCTGACCCAGGCGTCACTAATGCACGTATTTCACAAACGGATTGTCCAAGACAATATGACCACTCATTCGCAAAAGGGACATCTACGCGTAAAACCAATGGTAAGAATGTATATTTATTCAATGTTTAGTCCCAGATATTGACTGTAGAATGACATGATATAATTTTAAAAAATTGTCTTGTTTATTTTGTTATTCAGTGAACAGCATTTTCACTGCTGTATTGGCATAGTTTAGGGCTAATGTCGGGTTTATCCTGTTGCTACGGAATATTACATTACATTACATTACAGGCATTTGGCAGACGCTCTTCTCCAGAGTGATGTGCAACAAAGTGTATAATCATAATCAGGAACAAGTGTGTCGAAAACCCTAGAGAGAAGTACCGTTGCAAGTGCAGGGAACAACCGCATAGTTCAACTTGGACCCTGTAGGTTAAGCTGATTAACACTAACACAAACAAGAACAGCAACAACGCAGTCTATGCAAAAATACAAGCAATAGTTAAGACGAGTTAAGACTAAGTCACCTACAAAACAGCTAACTAGTTACAACCCTAAGCTTACAGTCAATTTAGAGATTAAATTGAGAATACGATTTCTCTCAGCATAATGACGGATTTAAAGACTAAACGAACTCACCCGATACTGTCTTCAAATAGATCCATGCCAAAGAAAAGTAATCATTCATCCTCTCAAAAAGCTTTCACTAACAAACTTTCGGTAGCCTAGCATGCACTCTGGGTGGCACTGTCTTCCATTGCTTCCCCGACGTTCAGACCCTCCCCTCACTGATAAAAACTAGACCCTACGGTGTCGGATTACTTGCGTCGCCATGGATGTCGCTTGCCGTAAAGAAGTTTACTAGATGTCGTAACACTTAGATTTGGAGCTCCAGCTCTTCCGCACCCCAACTAATAAAAAAGTCCAAATGGCGGGCAAACAATATGGCGGATATAGGTGCTCCCAAAAGCAAAGTTGTAGAGCACATTCAGATGCATCGGTCGATGAAGTTTTGTGTTGTTATAGCGCCACCATCTGGCCGACATAGGTGATTTGCAGTGCCTGAGTAGTGGGGGGCCATAGGAACCCACCTACTAAATTTGGTTGGTCTACAACTTACGGTTGCTGAGCCTCAGACATTTTAGCGGAGAAAACATCCACGCCCCAACTAAAAAGTCCAAATGGCGAGCAAACAATTTGGCGAACATAGGTGGTCCCAATGGCAAAGTTGTAGAGCACGTTCAGATGCATAGGTCGATGAAGTTTTATGTTGATCTAACTTTTGGTGTGGGAGTTATGGCCTTTTATGCATGACCCTTTGTTATAGCGCCACTATCTGGCCGACATGATTTTTAGTGCCTGGGTAGTGGGGGGCCATAGGAACCCACCTGCCAAATTTGGTTGCTCTAGGACTTATGGTTGCTGAGCCTCAGACACTTTTAGCGGAGAAAAATAATAAGAATAATAACCCTAACAAAAACAATAGGGTTCCACCAGCTTCGCTGCTTGGACCCCTAATAATAATAATAATAATAATCCTAACAGATACAATAGGGTTCCACCAGCTTCGCTGCTTGGACCCCTAATAATCCTAACAAATACAATAGGGTTCCACCAGCTTCGCTGCTTGGACACCTAATAATCCTAACAAATACAATAGGGTTCCACCAGCTTCGCTGCTTGGACCCCTAATAATTCTAACAGATACAATAGGGTTCCACCAGCTTCGCTGCTTGGATCCCTAATAATAATAATCCTAACAAATACAATAGGGTTCCACCAGCTTTGCTGCTTGGACCCCTAATAATCCTAACAGATACAATAGGGTTCCACCAGCTTCGCTGCTTGGACCCCTAATAATAATAATCCTAACAAATACAATAGTGTTCCACCAGCTTCGCTGCTTGGACCCCTAATAATAATAATCCTAACAAATACAATAGGGTTCCACCAGCTTCGCTGCTTGGACCCCTAATAATCCTAACAAATACAATAGGGTTCCACCAGCTTCGCTGCTTGGACCCCTAATAATAATCCGAACAGATACAATAGGGTTCCACCAGCTTCGCTGCTTGGACCCCTAATAATCCTAACAAATACAATAGGGTTCCACCAGCTTTGCTGCTTGGACCCCTAATAATAATCCGAACAGATACAATAGGGTTCCACCAGCTTCACTGCTTGGACCCCTAATAATCCTAACAAATACAATAGGGTTCCACCAGCTTCGCTGCTTGGACCCCTAATAATCCTAACAAATACAATAGGGTTCCACAAGCTTCGCTGCTTGGGCCCCTAATAATAATCCTAACAAATACAATAGGGTTACCCACCAGCTTCGCTGCTTGGACCCCTAATAATCCTAACAAATACAATAGGGTTCCACCAGCTTCGCTGCTTGGACCCCTAATAATAATAAGAACTTACACACTCACGCACACACACAAACATGCTCACAGTCACTCATTAACTCACACACGCACAAACTCACACACTCTCTCTCTCTCTCTCTCTCTCTCTCTCTCTCTCCCTCTCTCTCTCTCAGGATTGTGGGTAGGAAGCAGGCAGGGAGTGTGAGTGTGCTGTGTGGTTTGGAATAGTGGTGGAGTTTTGTTTTTTGTTTTTTCTTGTTTTAGTGTGTCCTTTTAGTGTTTTGTAGGAACTGAAAAGACTGTTTAGGAAGCCCCCCTTTTTCCCCCCGATTTGAGCTGTTTCTAGCTCGTTTCGGGTGAAAATGGGGTTGCTTAGTAGGAGTCAGGGTTTTAAGTGTTTTCCAAGCAATTCTGCGTCAGTAGAAGACTGTCTGCTTGCGATAGGAGAAAAGGTGGGCCATGGGAATATAAAAACCGCGTCCAGGATGAATAAAGCGGTTGTCGTTTTTCTTGCAACTGAGACCCTCGTACACCAAGTGGTTACAGAGGGTTTATCAATAAACGGTAGTTTTGTGGAGGCGTTGCCGTTGTCTTCGCCGGTAACGAAAGTTATCTTGTCAAATGTTCCGCCATATGTTGACGATCAAGTGCTTTTAAATGCCTTGTCAAGGTATGGTAAAGTAATGAGTGCGATTAAACCCATCCCGTTAGGGTGTAAAAATGAAAAAGTCAAACACGTAATGTCTTTTAGGAGACAGGTGTTTCTGATTTTAAATAAACCTGGTTCCGCTATAGATGTCGCGTGGAATCTTTCAATTGACGGGATAAATCACGTTGTGTTCGCTAGCACAGAGTCAATGAAGTGTTTTCAGTGCGGTTCCTATGGGCATGTGAGACGAGCGTGCCCGCAGCAGGTACTAGGGAGCAGGAAGCGAGGCAGGGAGGAGAGGAGCAGGCCGGCCCTGAGCCTGAACCGGGCCCGTCCACTGCTGGGACAGGGGAGCGGACCGGGAATGATCCGCAAGGAGCTGAGGCTCAACGGGGGACTGTGGGGCAGGGTGAAAGGGAAGCTAGCGGGACTGGCGACCCGGAACGAGGCGACGTAACGGGGCCAGGAGCGGAGGTTCCGCTGGAAACCCCGGTTTCCGAGGCGTGTGGTGCCCCGCCGTTTAATGAACAGAGCTTGGTTAGGGTGGGAAGCGGGGAGGCTGGTGGTGGGCCTGTGTGCGGCCTCGATCCGCCGGGGGAAGTGGCCGCTGCGCCCGAGGAGGGCGAATGGAGTAGGGAAGGGACAGAGGCTGACCCGGACGAGGAGATGTCCCTAGATGAGGAGGATCATTTTTCTGAATCCTCCCAGACGGACGAGGTTGGGTCTGCTCTAAGAGGTAAGGGGAAACTCATTTCTGTAGAACGGCTGGTTTTGTTTTTAGATGAAACGAAAGGAAAGAGCGTCGTTTTGGAAAAAACATTTTACCGATGTTGCACGGTTTGTCATGTCTGCTCAAACCGCGTTGAAAAGGGCGACGCTTGAAGAACTTGATAATAGAAAGCGATACAGACTAAAGAAACATATAGTTGCGGCTAAGAAATTGTTGAAGAAAAGGAAGATCAGTATAGACTAGTAGACATGGCCCACTTTCTCTGGTTTCGTTTACTGCTTGCGGCACTTTGTTTTTTTTTATATATCAATGAGTGCGGGGATTCATGTAGCTTCTTTAAATGTAAACGGCTGCAGAAACTCTTCTAAGAGAACGCAACTGTTTGGGTTAATCGAACAAAAAAGAATAAATATTGCTTTTATTCAAGAGACACATGCAGACGGTATGAATGAGTGTGAGTGGCGGAATGAGTGGAAAGGGGTTAGTGTTTTTAGCCATGGGAGTAACACAAGTGCTGGGGTAGCAGTGTTGATATCGGGGAACAATATCACAATGGTGTCATCAGACGAGTTTGTCCCAGGGCGATTGTTAAAAGTTGTAGCTAAGATAGATGAACAGGAGGTGGTTTTGATAAACGTTTATGCACCCAACGGAGACCGAGAGAAGATTGTATTCTTTAATAAATTGGAGGAAGTGGTGGCGGATTGTGACTCAACTAGAATGGTTATAGTGGGGGGAGATTTTAATTGTACAGAGAATTTTGCAATTGATAGGAATCATGGGGAGCCCCATTCACGCTCAGCAACCAATTTGACTAGAGTTGTACAAGCTCATGAATTGGTTGATATATGGAGAGCACAGCATCCGGTGGCACGCCAGTACACCTGGCAAAAAATTAATCAAAATCAGGTCTCAATGGCTAGGATCGACAGGTGGTACTGTACAAAATCTTTTAGTAATCAAATACTCAGAAGCTGGATAACTCCAGTTATGTTTTCAGACCATTTTTGTATTTCTTTATTTTTGGGGAGCACAGGTGGTGTTCCTGGGAAATCATACTGGCATTTTAATGTAAAATTGCTAGATGATTGTAAGTTTTTGGAAAATTTTAATTTTTTTTGGGAAGCATGGCAGTCAGAGAAACCACGTTATAAGAGTTTGAGGCAATGGTGGGAGTTAGGAAAGGTGCACTTTAAATTGTTTTGTCAGGCATATACACAGAATAGCACTGGGGATTTGAAAAAACGGGTGGGTGAGCTGGAGAGAGAGATCTTGAGTATGGAGAGTGTTTTAAGCCTGGGGAATAATGCCCAGACAGTGGATGGTTTGAGAGAGAAGAGAGACATTTTGGGCAAAATTATGGAGGAGCAGGCTAAGGGAGCCATGGTTCGTGCCCGGATCATTCAATATAAGGACATGGATGGTCCTACAAAGTTTTTTTTCAATTTGGAGAGGAAGTCATTGGGCAGCAGGAGAATGCTCTGTTTGAGGCTGGCTGACGGGAAGGAGGTGCATGACCAACGTGAGATGCTGGAGGCGGCTTTTAATTTCTATAGCCACCTGTTTACTCCGGAACTCAGCGGGCAGAGTGAGGCTGCCAGGCTTCACAGGGATCTCCCGGTGTTGCCCGAAGAGCAGGCTTCTCTCCTGGAAGCTCCTTTGACATTGGAGGAGCTTACTCGGGCTGTAGGGCAGATGTCTCCAGGAAAAACTCCTGGACTGGATGGCTTGCCTGCGGAATTTTTTAAAAGATTGTGGTCGGTGATTGGGCCTGATTTTTTTGAGGTGGTAAGAGAGTCAGTAAGGGACCACGAGCTGCCTCAGAGTTGCAGGAGAGCAGTAATTACACTCTTGCCAAAGAAAGGGGACTTAAAAGACCTAAAGAACTGGCGTCCGGTAGCATTGTTATGCACCGATTATAAGATTCTATCCAGAGCCATTGCAAATAGGCTCAGCGAGAGCTTATCTTACATAGTACACAAGGATCAGTCCTATTCTGTACCGGGCGGGATGATCTTCGATAACATTTTTTTAATCAGAGATGTGTTGTTTCTATGTGAGTCTCTCAACATCAATCTGGGGGCACTCTCCATCGATCAAGAGAAAGCATTTGACCGAGTGCATCATGGGTACCTGTTCCAGACCTTGGCTGCTTTTGGCTTTGGACCTTCTTTTATGGATCTAATAAAGGTCATGTATAATAAAATAACAAGCCTGGTGAAGGTGAACAATGCTCTTAGCAATCCCATAACAATTTTGCGAGGGATTCGCCAGGGCTGTCCACTGTCAGGGATGCTTTATACCCTAGCAATCGAGCCCTTGCTGTGCATGGTAAGACGAAAAATGACCGGCATGGTTTTCACTGCTGTTCAGCCTGCACACAGGGTACAGGTGTCCGCTTACGCTGATGACATCACAATGTTTATAAAAGACCAACAGGATGTGGATGCCATTGGTGAAAGTTTAGAGGTCTTTCAAAAAGCCTCTAATGCAAAGGTGAACTGGGGAAATGTGAAGCATTCCTGGCAGGGCGGTGGGAGGGGGTCGCCCCCCCACTGCTTAAACAACCTGGTGGCCTCCTTGCTGTGGCATAGACTTTCCTGCCGGGATCCTCCCCCAGGACTACTGAAAGAGATTCAGTCAGTGTTGCTGTCCTTTTTTTGGGGCGGGAACCACTGGCTGCGCCCAGCAATACTTTATTTGCCTGTGGAGGAGGGGGGGCAGGGTCTGGTCGACGTCTGCAGCAGAGTGGCAGCTTTTAGGCTACAGGCAGCCAAGAGACTGCTGTACACTGCCGAGCTGAGCTGGGGGCCAGGAGCCTTCTTTTTCCTAAGGAAGGTGGGGGGTTTGGGCTGTGATTGGCAGCTGTTCAGAATGGACATTTCCAGGCTCCGCACAGAGGGACTGCCTGGTTTTTACTGCAGCATGCTCAAGGCTTGGGGGCTGCTGAAGGTAGAGGGGCGGGAGGAAGCAGTCACAAGGGACTCTGCGCTCCAGGAGTGTCTGTTTTTTAATCCCCTCTTTCCTGAAGCGGCGTTACAGTCTGGACTGTCCCTCCACACCTTTGCTAGAGGTGGGGTAATAAGACTCATCCATCTTCTGGACATTCAGAACAGGCGCTGGAAAACTGCTGTGGAGTTGGCAAGGGATCTGGGTGTCCACTCTGTTAGGAGATGTGACAAGTTGCTGGGCGGCCTGGCCAGCTGTATTCATCCTCACGTGCGGGAGGTGGTGGAGGAGGCACTGGCTAGAGGTGGATTGACTGGCTCAGAAGTTTTGTGTCCTGAGCTTTGGATACAACCTTCAGTCCAGCCCACTCAAGGACCTTTCCTGGGGGGGAGGGCCTGAGGGGTGGTCTGTGTCCGGGAGGCGCCGAGGAAGCTGCTGTATCAGTGGTGTGTGAAAGTGACACACGCAGCTTCTCTCGCGTCCCTGCCTGCCTCGAAGTGGGTGGAAAGGTTCGCTGTTGAGGGCGAATTGAGTCCTGCATGGAGGACTCTGTACAGGCCTCCTTTGCAAAAGAGGTCAGGGGATCTGCAGTGGCGGATACTCCACAGAGCAGTTTCCACAGGCCGTTTCCTGAACCGAGTTGATCCGGGTATCAGCCAGAATTGTATATTCTGTGGTCAGGAGGAGACTGTAGAACATTTATTTCTAGACTGTCCCAGACTGGTATCACTTTTTCAGTTTTTAAAGCATTTACTGCACTCACTGGGGGTTGAATTTGGGGAGTGTCTGTTTATCTATAGTATGACTTACTCAAAGGCTATGAGGGGGAAAATCCAGATAGTCAATTTTGTGTTGGGCCAGGCCAAATTGGCCATATGGGTGACCCAGAAGCACCAGCTAAGGGGAGCAGGCGCAACAGAGGTGTTAATGTGGTTGCGGTTTCTGCTCCGAGCAAGGATACGGCTGGAGTTTGAATATTATCTGCTGATGAATGATTTGCCTGTGTTCAAGGATAAGTGGGGTATTCAGCAGGTCCTGTGTGCAGTAGTGGGCAATACACTAGAATTGAAGGTGTGAATAGGAGACATGGGGATAGTGGTGTTAGTTTTAAGTGTTTTCTGTGTGTGGGGCTGGAGTTGGTTTCTTTTTTTCTGTTTGGTTGGGGTTTTGGTTCTGGGGCTGCAAAATGATTAAGACTGTGTGATTAATAATAAACGGGGTTTTAAAAGTCAAAGTCTCTCTCCCTCTCTCTCATACACATTACACACTTACACACAGTCTAACTTGATGCATACACACTCACCTTTCATGTTCATTACAGTTTCACCTTCTCCTTTTTTACTTTATTTTTCCCTGGCCCAATATACCCAGATAAGCTCACAACAAATTCCCACTTTCTCTTGCCATGCCATCCGAGTTCTTCCTACATATTCAGTCCTACATATGACACACACACTTACATACACACAAATCCGCATACACCACACAGTCCACAATCCCTCCATACAACTTTACCTCTCAATTCCATCCATCCCGTCTACTTTTCTTTAAATGATCTTTTTTTCTCGCTTTCAATCCCTGTTTTTTTTTTTTTTTAGTAGCAATGCTGTCATTATTATTATTCTATTTTTTGTTTTCTTTTTTTTTCATTTTTTAAAAAGATGATTTTTACTTCTCTTGAGTGTTTATTTGCCTTTCGATGGATGCTTGTTGGTCCTGAACCAGTGTGGCATCGAGCAGCGGGCCAGACTGGGCGGTAGGAGGGGAAGTGGTACGGCTCACCAGGGTCCCCACTCTAATATCTTTTGGCCGAATAGGACAGGAGGATAATACGTGACCGGCTGTGCCACAGTAGATGCGAAGTCCCGTCCTGATTCGCCGCATACGCTCCGTTTGCGTGAGGTGGGCTCTTCCAAGCTGCACTGGCTCCTCGCTGGGCGTGCGGGGCGCGGTCGAACTCGGGGGTGCCGGGACTGGAACTGAATTTCGCTGAAGGGCTCGCTGAGGGTTGGGGTCTGGCCGTCTGGCCGCTGAAGGGCTCGCTGAGGGTTGGCGTCTGGCCGTCTGGCCGCTGAAGGGCTCGCTGAGGGTTGGCGTCTGGCCGTCTGGCCGCTGAAGGGCTCGCTGAGGGTTGGCGTCTGGCCGTCTGGCCGCTGAAGGGCTCGCTGAGGGTTGGCGTCTGGCCGTCTGGCCGCTGAAGGGCTCGCTGAGGGTTGGCGTCTGGCCGTCTCTCTGCGGCGCTCACGGAGGCGGTTGTCCAGCTTGATGGCCAGCAGCGCGATCAGGGCATCGAGGTTGTCGGGATCGTCTCTTGCAGCCAGTTCAGCCTTCAAAGCCTCGGACAAACCCGTCTCTGAAGACCCCCTGGAGCGCAGTGTCGTTCCATCCTGATTCCGCAGCAATAGTCCGGAACTCAGCTGAAAATGCCGCCGCGCTGCGCGTGCCCTGGCGCATCGACAGCAGGCGTGGATTAGAGTCTCTCCCGCAAACGGGGCGATCAAAGACTTCTCGCATTTCTGCAACGAAACTGGAGCAGGTGAAGTTTGTAGGAGGTTGGCTCTCCCAAACTGCTGTGGCCCAGTCTAATGCAGATCCTTTCAGCAGCCCCACGATGCAAGAAATCTTTTTCCCATCGTTGTTGTAAGTGGTGGGTTGCTGGTTGAAGGTCGAGCGAACACTGCATTAGAAACGCCTTGCACTTCCCCAAGTCTCCAGCGTAGCGCTCCGGAGCAGGAGTGTGCGGCTCCCTGGGCAGGAGGGCTGCGTGGGTGTAGAGCTGGACCGGGTCGGGAGGAGCCGTCGGGGCTTCGGGAGCGGGAGCCGGGAGGCGGGTGGTCAGCTGCTGCACCTGACCAGCGAGTGCCGTCAGCGAATACCGGATCTCACGGAGGGCTTGCTCGTGCCGTCCCACGAGTGCTGCCTTGGCTGGCGAGGGCGTTGCGCTGGTGCTCTGGGTCCGCTGGGTCCATACTGGCCAGATTGTTCTGTCACGGGTTGGGGTGTGGTGAACCCAAATGCAGACTTGTACAACTGAGTGTCGAAACTCCCGAAGGAGATGTTTAATTCAAAGGTACACAATACAGCAGGCAGTCTCGTAGTCAGTTTGTGCAAAGATCAAAAACCAGAAAAATCCACCGGGGCAAAAATCGAAGTCGTTAAACAGGCGGAGGTCAGAACAGGAATCAGCAAAACAAAGTCGGCAGGCAAAAAATCGGTGGTCGGGTAAACAGGCAAGATCAAAACACGAGTCAGACTAATGAGAGGTAAACTCTGGAAAGGCACTGTAAACAGGAGGCACAATCTGGCAAGGAAGAACAGGGAAACAGAGAATGTATACCAAAAGAACCAGGTGAGTGAAATGAGAGATAATTGAATGGAGCGTGAACATGCAAACAGGGAACAGGTGAATGAAATGTGTGATTAGCCAGTGCATGAGAATGCGGCCAGAACAGGTGAGAGTGATCAGCTGAGGGGAGAGAGAGAGAAAGAGAAAACCACGCCCATACTACAAAACCGAAACAAAGATTGTGCAGGAGAAAAGCAGATAGTCAACTGAAAAGTGAAGCGACAACAGAAACATAACAAGATGCTGGCAAGGTGTAATTTTATTGAAATTAGGCTTGGGGCTGCTGGATGGCGCATTCAGTTAAGGCCCCACGCTGAGGTGCATGGATGAGCCTCACGGCCTCGGGTCGAATCCGGACCGTGCCAGTGCCGACTGTGGCCGGTAGCTCCACAGGGCGACGCACGATTGGTGCCTGTGTTGCCCAGGGTACGGGAGGGTTCAGTCAGACAGGGATCTGCGTTTCATAGCTTTCTAGCGATCCCCCTTGGGCGCTCATATGACTGCATGTCAGAGCTGCTTATGAAAGGTCTTCCTCCGGCATGAAAAACAGCTTTTGTGCTCTATTCCATTACAAAATATACATGCGCACAAGCTGAAAAATTGGTAAATGTTTATTTTTCTCATCCAAGCAGAGTAAAATAATCCATTAATGTGTAGGCTTGTTATCATACCAAAGCTGATTTTTTTTTTAAAGGAAAGCCTTAAGACTAAACATAAGGTCATGTCATGGCTGTGGCTCTGTCACATGGGTGTTTGATGTAATTACAACAGGGAAAAAGTTACTCAGACAAGTAGCTCGCTCCTGTTAAGATAATATACTCCATACTGGTGTGTGGCATTAGCAAACTTCTGAGAATTCCTCTGCAGGCTGTGTAGTGTGTGTCTCCCTGGTGCCCCTTATATTAAAGCCTGTTAAAGGAAACCTGTCTACCTCATGTACAGTGCCATGAAAAATATTTTCCCCCATTCTGATTTCCTATATTAGGGCCTAGTTTCAGATCTTTACAAAAAATGTTATATTAGACAGAGGGAACCGGAGTAAGCAGTCAACGTTTTAGAAACTCCCAACTTCAGCCTTGAGTCTCACCCTCTGGAGTTCAGTCCCTTGTAGTAGCGTCACAAGACCACCGGATGGCGGAAAGCATCCACTTTGTGTTTCCAGTATTCCAATACAGCCCACAGGTCTGATAGCAAAAGTAAATACTCTGATATTTTCGACTATTTCAAGCTCCTGCCACGGCACATAATGGTTTTATTAAATTCCATTTAGCATGAGGATGGGGGTGTAATTTCAAAGAAACACTGCACTGGTTGATGCACTGAAGATGCTCATTTTTATTGTACACACAGAGCACGTACACAGCGCATCAATACACACAGACACGCACATGCATAACATGCACACACACGCACACAAACACACACACAAACACATATACACCATGTTCACCCGATCATATAGATAGATGGTTTGATACTGTGGTTTGTGTCTTTGGAGGCCCTACTAGACTGAAGGCTTTTCTTTCTGGGGAGGCTACGCTCCTTCGGTGTGTGTAGCAGGATGCTGGCCATGTTCTACCAGATCATTGTGGCCGGTGTCCTGTTCTACACCTGTGTGTGCTAGGCTGGGAGCCTCTACTCCAGGAACACAAAGAGGCTCAAACTGATCTAGAAGGCCAGCTACCACCCTCTGCTGTTGTTTTGGGTGCAGTGGGTGTTTGCCGACTCTCCCCCCCCTCTCTGAGCCAGCCCCCCTTCTCTGCTTCCTCGGCCAGCCCTCTAGCTGCCCTCCTCAGCCTTGCCCCTGCCATGCCCGTGTTCTCCAGAAGGTAGAGCACTGACTGGCGGGTGAACCCCCAGCGTCCCACCTCCACTGGATGTCACTCTCTAACCGACCTCCTTACACTCCTTACACTCTCACACTCCGCTGCCAGGTCGGAGACCTTCAGGCGTTTCCGCTCATAGGCTGCTTCTGCCCCCTCCTCCCATGGGAGGGTGAGCTCCATATAAGGAGCACCACCTTCACCCGAGAGGACCACGTCTCCATATAAGGAGCACCACCTTCGCCCGAGTAGAACACGTCTCCATATAAGGAGCATCACCTTCGCCCGAGTAGAACACGTCTCCATATAAGGAGCACCACCTTCACCCGAGTAGACCACGTCTCCATATAAGGAGCACCACCTTCACCCGAGTAGACCACGTTGCCATATAAGGAGCACTGTTCTGTGTCCCTGTGCTGGAGGCCTGCTCTGTGTCCCTGTGCTGGAGCCGTCTCACAGCCTGACAGACCTGCTCAGTGTCCCTGTGCCGGAGGCCTGCTCTGTGTCCCTGTGCTGGAGCCGTCTCACAGCCTGACAGACCTGCTCAGTGTCCCTGTGCCGGAGGCCTGCGCTGTGTCCCTGTGCTGGAGCCGTCTCACAGTCTGACAGAACGTGCATGGGCCTCGTTTGGGTGCAGCACAGAGCAGACGGTCTCATCCACACCAAACCATTAGCGCAGGTTCTGAGGAGAAGGCAGGGTGTCATAATTGGCCCTGATCAGGAAGCTAAGCCTGGCTTGTGGTATCTTCCACCTGTCTGACCCACTGAGCGATCGGTCCTCCACACTTTCCCACGCTGTCCATCCTCCCAGACCACCTTAGCAAACTGCTAAAACCTGCTACCTCTCCTGCGCCATCCATGGTGGGATGACCCAGAGTCTTCTCCCCTCTGTTTCCCTGCTGGGGGGGTTGTGCCCCTCTGTTTCCCTGCTGGGGGGTTGTGCCCCTCTGTTTCCCTGCTGGGGGGGTTGTGCCCCTCTGTTTCCCTGCTGGGGGGTTGTGCCCCTCTGTTTTCCTGCTGGGGGGGGTTGTGCCCCTCTGTTTCCCTGCTGGGGGGATTGTGCCCCTCTGCTTCCCTGCTGGGGGGGTTGTGCCCCTCTGCTTCCCTGCTGGGGGGGTTGTGCCCCTCTGTTTCCCTGCTGGGGGGGTTGTACCCCTCTGTTTCCCAGCTAGGGGGAAGCAGTCAGGTAGAAGCAAACTGCAAACATAGAATGCATATCAGACCACTGCTATATGTACCACAATTAAACCATCAGTGAAAGCCCAGGATATACCGGTATATTTATAAATCAATGACAAAGTATGTTCTACAGCATACCCAGCAATTTACCCACCCAGATATCATTTCTGATTAACAATGTTGTACATTTTCAGCTTTCATAAAATGCCAGTAGTACAGATTCTGATGTAGTCAGCTGAAAGGAACTTCTTAGCTTACAAAGGAGATGGTACAGTAGAATGGGCACATCTAATTTGTTCAGGTGCAGGGCATAAACAATATGTAGAGTTAAAAAAATGTCTGATGTTTGAACAGACTAGGCAGAATGTGTCATTCCAAACAGATTGGAATATGGGTTTAACATCAGCATGCCTTTGGAGCTGAGTGAGTATGTTTAACATGGTCGGTGAAAATAGCGGCGATATGTGTTATTCAACTAATCATTTAAACAGAAACATTTACACTCTAGACATTTGACACGTAAACAGTAAAAATAACACATACAAATGCAACATTACAAACTTGCACCAGCAGGCCTTATCTGATAGAAGAAAAATAATCACATTATCAGAACAGACAGAACAGTCATTGCCACACGAATACCTAACACAAACGCAATTTTCCCCCATGTGGAATAAGCCGGCAGAGTTGCGCGGTCTCTAATAAAAATGATTAGCATGGCTTACAGGCTCGTCACGGAACAGAAATAATATAAAATGACACCAACACAACAATCCTGTAATGTAATTACAGTATCACATTTTGCAGTAAATTATTGGCTTATCAATGTTCAGTCCAAAAGCTCTTATTAGATGCCACTGTTGACATTTTAAAGTTTGGCCTTACAATCCTTCCAGCTTCTCCCATTGTTATGCTTGGATTTATGACATGGTCAATCACTGTGGCTCTAAATTCATTCGATACAACAATATTTCTCCTACCTGCTTGACCACAACCTCAGCCACAGCCATGACCCGTCCATCAGTACCAACTGCATTGGGCTGCTCCATGTTGTCAGACACTGCTGAATGTAGTGCTGTAAAACAGCCTTTTATGTTGGGATTATCAATCGTGCTGCAATGCGACTCACCTGGGCAATGTTGCTGGAAGTGATGAGACAGAATTGCAAACATCTTGACTTCATTTCACAATCTGCATGTCTAGCAATAAGCATTGGAACATTGTACTAATACGAGACGACTGTATTGTGAAAACTGAGTGTGATTTAGAGTTGTGCACTTTGTGGGTAGGTACTGCAATTAGTGTCTTAGGGTAAGAATTTTGCCAGTCAGTTTGGCAAATTGAGTTTTCCACATTGAGCCAAAGCAATCATAACATACTGTAATGCATTTGTAATGTGTGACTGCAGATATCAGAAATGCATCTGAAAAAATGAGAAAAACTGTAGGGTCAAAGGAACATCTCAGAGACTGGATGTCATGCAAACCACACTTCTGCCCTGATTTTGGCTTAGTGGTCTAATCCATTCAACTGATGTGCAGCAGATCCAGGTTCAAACCTACAGGAAAACTATTTATTTGAGAGGTAACATAAACATACCAGCTCAATAGACAAGCAGTGCCTTTTCAAAATGTATTGAGTTGTGGTTACACTACAGCAACAGAAGCAAGCATTCATCAGACACTACACAACTTCTCTTATAATGGATTTTATTTCCACTACTGTAGATGAATGTCATTGCTTCAACTGCAGATTTTAGCCCCATGCTGATCTACTCAAATTGAGCCCAAACATAATCCCATACAGAATATGAAATAAGTACTACTGTGTCACAGGAGTTCAATACATCACACAATAATAAATCACAACAGCAAAACATTTGATATTTTAATAATTCAGGTTTAATCATTGCATATTATTGTCTGAAAATACAGAAAATTAAAGCAAAAAAAAAAAAACAATCCTAAAAGAATTAATAAGGAAACTCAATCCATCATTGTTTACAGTAATGAAAGGAAATAAGTACACTGCAGTGATCATTCTGCATTCTCCCTATCAGCTGCATTTGCCAACAGAAATTTGCACATTGGAACTCTTGTGAAAATGAATGAAAGCAACTGTAAAAACTAGTAAAATGCACATTTAAGTGGAGGAGTTTGCCACTGAATTATTTTAAAAAAGATGCAGATACAGGAGATAGAATTATTACTTCAAATACATTTTACCCTGCCATCTTTCGGCATTATTACTCTCAATGTTATATTAATGTTTTAATAATCAAAAGTACATTAACACACCTTGAACATTTGCAATACAAATGTATTAAAATGTTAAAAAAAAAAAACATTTAGACAGCAAGTGCTTAACCTGAACTGCTAAAAGATAATACTCTTATGTACAGGAGTTAGGCTGTAGTGAGATTTTATATATATATATATATATATAATATTGGGCACAGCTGAAATTGCACTGGTAAGGCATTGGTCAAGGAAGGTTCCAAGTGTGTCGATGAGTGTGTGTGTGTGTGATTGGGTGAGAGTGTTTGTGTGCGTGAATTTATGAATGTGTGTGCATACATGCGTACGTTTGTGGGAGTGACTGTGGATGTGAACATGTGTGTGTATGTGTGTGAGTGCATGAGTATGTGTGTGCCTGGATTGTGTGTGTGTATGGGTAAGAGAATGTGTGTGCGTGTGCACGCATGTGTGAATGTGTGTGTGATTGTTTATTTGAGTGTGTGTGCGTGCAAGAGAATGAGTGTATGTATGTGTATGTGTGTGTGCGTGAGAGTGCCTTTGTGAATGTGTGTGTGTTTATACATGTGTCTGTGTGTGTATGTATGGGTATGAGAATGTTTTTGTATGTGTGTATGTGTATGTGTATATGGTGTGTGCACGCATGTATGTGTATGCGTGTGTGCATGTGTGAGTGCATGAGTATGTGTGTGTGTGCGTATGGGTAAGAGAATGTGTGTGTTTATACATGTGTGTGCGTGCGTGCGCATGGGAATGAGAATGTGTGTGTGTTGACACGTTTGTGTTTGTGCGTGATTGCATAAATGTGTGTGTGTGTGCGTTTGCGAATGTGTGTGTCTGTATACTGTATGTGAGTGTGTGAGTGAGAGAAAAAGTGTGTGTATGAGTGCGTGTATGTGTGCATGCGCGTGTGTGTGTGTGCGTGAGATTGTGTGTGTCCGTGTGTGCATGTGTGTGAGTGACTGGGTGTGAGAGAGTGTGCGTGCATAGGTCTGTGAGTGCGTGTGCATGAGTAAACATGAGTGCATGTATTTGTGAGTGCGTGTGCATGACTGAGAGAGAAAGGGTGTGTGTGAGAGTATGTGTGTGTGATGGAGTGTATGTGAGAGAGAGAGGGTGTGTGTGTGACTGGTTGTGCGAGAGTGTGTGTAGATGTGTGAGTGCATGTGTGTGAGTCTAGGTGCATATGAGTGTGTATATATATATGTGTGAGTGTGTGATTGAGTGTGTGTGTATGTTTATACGAGTGTGTGTGTGTATATACGTGAGTGTGTGTGTGTGTGTGTATGTGTGAGTGTGTGATTGAGTGTGTGTATCTGTACATGAGAGTGTGTGTATATATATGTCTGTGTGTGTGTGTGTGCATGCGTTGGAGTGTCTCTCTACTCCAGTTAGCAGAGGGACACTGTGGAGTGTGTGTTGACACGTGTTTGTGTCTCTGCAGGCATGTGTGTGCGTGCGTGAGTGCATGAGTTTGTGTGTGTGTGCGTGCGTTTGTGTGAATGTGTGTGGATATGAGTGTGTGTGTGTGAGAGAGAGGGTGCGTGTGTGTGTGAGTGACAGAGTATGAGAGAGAGAGAGAGAGAGAGAGAGAGTGTGCATACGATTATGAGCGTGTGTATGTATGCATGCATGCGTGTGCGCGTGAGAGTGCACTGGTGAATGTGTGTGTGTTTATACATGTGTGTGCATGCGTATGGGAATGTGAATGTGTGTGTGTTTATACATGTGTGTGCATGCGTATGGGAATGTGAATGTGTGTGTGTTTATACATGTGTGTGCATGCGTATGGGAATGTGAATGTGTGTGTGTTTATACATGTGTGTGCATGCGTATGGGAATGTGAATGTGTGTGTTGACACGTGTTTGTGTCTCTGCATGCATGTATGTGTGCGTGCGTGAGTGCATGAGTTTGTGTGTGTGTGCGTGCGTTTGTGTGAATGTGTGTGTGACTGTGGATGTGAGTGCATGTGTGTGAGAGAGAGGGTGTGTGTGTGAGTGACTGAGTATGAGAGAGAGAGAAAGTATGTGTGTACATACGGTTATGAGCATGTGTACATATGTATGCATGTGTGTGTGCGCGTGAGAGTGCACTGGTGAATGTGTGTGTTTGTGTGTGCGAGAGATTGTGTGTGTTCATGTGTGTAGGTGTGTGTGTGCATGTGTGTGATTGGGTGTGTGAGTGACTGGTTGTGAGAGGGTGTGTATGTGTGTGTAAGAGTGTGAGTTTGTGTGCACGAGTGTGTGCGTGCATAGGTGTGTGAGTGCGTGTGCATGAGTGTGAGAAAGCAAGGGTGTATGTGAGAGTATGTGTGTGTGTGTGGATGTGTGTATGTGGGTGTGTGTGTCTATGTGTACCTGAGTGTGTGTGTGTATGTGTGTATGAGTGTGTGTGGTGCGTGTGTGTGAGTGGGTATATGAATGTGGTGTGTGTGTGTGTGTGTACATAAGCGTATGTATTTGTGTGTGCGTGCATGTGTGCGAGTGTGTATGCATACGTGCGTGTGTGTGTGTGTGTATGCGTGTGTGTGCACGTGCATGTTTGTGTGTGTGTGTGTGTGTCTACTCCAGTTGGCAGAGGGACACTGAGGAGTTCCACATTCTAAATCCAGCACAGAGGGGTTTGTGTTGAGTGAAGTGTGTGTGGAATCTGTGCAGGAGGGTCAGTGTGTCAGAGTCAGAGACGCTGTAGAAGGACAGAGTGCCGGCCGGACGGTCCACACACACTCCTACCCTGTACACACACACTCCTCTACCATCATCATCATCATCATCACACACTCCTGCTCTGCGGTAGGGGGAGGGGGGGGCAGGTATGTCTGTTTGGTTATTATTGTGCCAGACAGAGTATCTGAGTTTATCAGAGGGACCGTAATTACAGCAGCCCAGACTCCAGGAGTTTTTATTGTATCCAAACATACAGTCATAATCCTCTCCTTTCCTGCTGATTCCTTTATCTGTCACTGCTATATCAACCCCTCCCCACCCCTCAGACACACTGAACTCAGCCTCCCAGTAACAGCGCTCACACACACTCTCTCTGCACACAACCTGGCACCAGCGCTCAAATCTCTCTGGATGATCAGGATATGGCTCCTCTCTCCCCGGTGTGTGTGTCACCCTCCTGTTCCCCTCAGACAGAGACAGCTCTCTGTGCGCTGTGTTTGGATCCAGTGTGAGCTGACAGCCGTCTGCACACCAGAGACATTAATGAGATTAATTATCATTATTAATATTCACCTTATTATGTGTGTGAGAGAGAAAGGACTGTCATAGTACCTCTGTGTGTGTGTTTGTGTACGTGTGTGTTTCTGTTTGTGTGTTTATGTGTGTAAGAGAGAAGTCTCTCTCTCTCACACACACACACACACACACACAGCAGAGTGTGTATCTATACAAAGTGTTCTGTGTCGATACACACTCACATTTCCTGGGTCCTGGTTTGGTCCTGTTCTCTCCTCCATGGTCCACACTGTAAGAACAGCAGAACAGAATTCTGAATTTTAACCATCCTTTATTTCCACTCTTAACACACCAATGACATCACATATATAAAAACAAAGGTACAATAAAACACAAAACCACAATCATATGAAAAAAACACAAATCTGTCAGAAAGGAAACTTATTCCATTCACTCACCCTGTTCCATGTGCAAAAATATCTCCCCTCCCTCCACTGAACATAAAACACCCTTATAACACACACACTCTGAAACACACTCAGGTTCTCCATTGCTTTGTAATACTGAAACTCCACCATCACTGTGTCCCTGATCAAACCCCTAACTACAACAACCACATCTTATTTACTGCAGTGATCCCGTGCAGCACCCTCCACAGGAGATCCCCAACTCTCTTGAGTAACGCTGGTTTGTACAGTGCCCTCCATGCCCCCCCCCCCCCAACTCCTTTTGTGTGTGTGTGTGTGAGGTGCACTATGGAAACTCTCTTTACTTACAGCAGTGTGAGTGTGTCCAGTTTAGCAGCAGACAGCACTCTCACTCCTGAGTCTCCCGGGTGATTGTATCTCAGGTCCAGCTCTCTCAGGTGTGTGTGTGTGTGTGTGTGAGGTGCATTGTGGAAACTCTCTGTACTTACAGCAGTGTGAGTGTGTCCAGTTTAGCAGCAGACAGCGCTCTCACTCCTGAGTCTCCCGGGTGATTGTATCTCAGGTCCAGCTCTCTCAGGTGTGAGGGGTTTGAACACAGAGCTGAAGCCAGAGAATCACAGCCTCTCTGTGTGACTCTACAGCCTGACAGCCTGCAGAGAGGACACACACACCTTACATGCATTAATATAAACTAACAGGGCTGTGTGTCAAACACATAGCAGTGTGTTACACACCTTACATGCATTAATATAAACTAACAGGGCTGTGTGTATCAAACACATAGCAGTGTGTTACACACCTTACATGCATTAATATCAAATAGTGGCTGTGCCTGTCAAACACAGAGCAGTGTGTTACACACCTTACACACACTAATATAAACTAACAGGGCTCTGTGTGTAAAACACATAGCAGTGTGTTACACACCATACACACACTAATATAAACTAACAGGGCTGTGTGTGTCAAAAATATAGCAGTGTGTTACACACCTTAGACACACTAATATAAACTAACAGGGCTGTGTGTGTCAAACACATAGCAGTGTGTTACACACCTTACACACATTAATATAAACTAACAGGGCTGTGTGTGTCAAACACATAGCAGTGTGTTACACACCTTACACACAATAATATAAACTAACAGGGCTGTGTGTGTCAAACACATAGTAGTGTGTTACACACCTTACACACATTAATATAAACTAACAGGGCTGTGTGTATCAAACACATAGCAGTGTGTTACACACCTTACACACATTAATATAAACTAACAGGGCTGTGTGTGTCAAACACATAGCAGTGTGTTACACACCTTACTCACATTAATATAAACTAACAGGGCTGCGTGTGTCAAACATATAGCAGTGTGTTACACACTTTATACAGATTAATATAAACTAACAGGGCGGTGTGTATCAAACACATAGCAGTGTGTTACACACCTTACACACATTAATATAAACTAACAGGGCTGTGTGTATCAAACACATAGCAGTGTGTTACACACCTTACACACATTAATATAAACTAATAGGGCTTTTTGATTGAAGGGGTTTGTGTTTGTACTCACCCCAGTCTCTGCAGTTTACAATGTGGGTCCTCCAGTCCAGCAGAGAGCGCTCTCACTCCTGAATCCTGCAGCTCATTGTCTCTGAGCTCCAGATCTCTCAGCTCTGAGTGAGGAGAGCGCAGGACTGAGGCCAGAACATCACAGCAGCCATCTGTGAGATTACACCAACCCAGCCTGTGGAGAGACCACACACACACATACACACACAAACATGCACACGTACACACACGTACACACACACACACACACACACAAACAACACACATGCGCACACACACACACACATGCACATACACATAAATACGTACACACGCATAAGTATAACACATACATAACACACATACGTATATACACACACACACACAACACACACAACGCACATGCACACACATACACACACGCACATACACACACCACACATATAACACACATACGTACACACGCACACACGCACAACACAGAAACAGACACACAGAAACACACACACACAACACATAAACACGCACACACGCATAAGTATAACACATACATAACACACATACGTATACACACACACACACACAAATATGCATACGTATACACACACACACACAACACACATGCGCACACACACACGTGCACACACACAGACACACAGACAAACACACACACACAATTGAAATTCACTGCTGATTGTCACACTGTGCACCTTGGCAGCAGATAAATGTGGAATTTCCTATTTGTAAAGTACGTGCATTCCTGGGATGTACACAGTACACACAAAAACAGGAAGAGTTTATATTAATTATGTTCATAAAGTATTCCGACTAATCCACAAAAAAAAGGTTATCACTTGGCTCAATTAATAAAAATAACTAAAAATAAGGAGCCAATTCAACTCAAGGTTGGGGGCTTCCTGCAAGGATTTCATTAACAAAACTGTTCCATGTTGCGATGATATCACATGGGACACAACATGATTGCAAACATATTTCATTTGCAAACACAAGAAACAGCACTAGTATGATCACTATGGTGTACTTTACCTCACCTTCAGTCTACAAACATCTTTATATTTTAAAAACATTCAATCTTCATCTAATATTGTAACCAAGGCGGCAAATGAAATACACTGCAGCGCCATCTACTGGCTGCAGAGAAACACCACAACTGATTATTGCCATTGACTGGTACTACAGGTATATGGAGGACCAAAAATTTTAAAATAATAAATAAATAAATGACTCAATAAATGAATTAATGTATAAATAAATAAATGAATCCAAAAGCAAGAAAATGTAAAAAATAAATGAATGTACACAGAAATAAATTAATAGACAAAATCTGACAAATGGGTATTTGCATTTATTTCCATATTTATTTCTTGATTCATTCATTTCTGTGGATGTTTATTTCCATATTTATTTATTGCTTGATTCATTTATTTCTGTATATATTTATTTCCTTATTTATGTTTAAATTAATTTATGTCTGTATATATATATAATTCTGTATTTCTGTATTTTTTCATCCAAATGTTAATGAGGGGGGGCTGTCAATGAAAATATGTCATAGTGTCACAACATTCCCATTGGTTGATCGATACCAGATTACATAGATTCACTGTACATGCCTTGCTTCAACACCGGTTGCTTTTTACCACATTTACGTTAGTAGGGCAGAGCAGGGCAAAACGTAATACAGATTTTATTTTTTTGATTAGGTGGTGCAGCTTGAGTGACGTATTTCAGGATAAACACTCAGAATGACCCTTGCTTTCTTTCCAACGAAAGGTGAGGGATTTTGATAAACATTTTGGGAGACATTGCCAAATAAAAGTTTGTTTTGGTGATATGTAAGCACATTTTTTTACCATAAGTATTTTTTGGGTGCTGTAATGTGTGTGCATATCAAAGATCCAAATGTATGTAATCGAAAACAGTCTAATGTTGACTAACAGCATATTTTTGATAGAGCAATCAGCTCCACCTGCAGGATTAAGACATGCACGCAGACTCACAGAGCAAGGGAATGTAACAGGATCAAAAAGGGAAGACATTCAACGGGAACTGCAGAATAATGATATGATAATGATAACTTGAGAAGGGAAATAACACAGGGACCACATAAAAGAGTTTGATAAACTTTACTTTGGAGCTTAAAGAACTGCGGCATACATACAGTACGGCTGCACTCAATCTCCTGAACAAGCTACCTCACTACCTCACTGACGTCTTACATTGGTTGGTATATCCTGTTTCGAAAAGCCTAGGGCTCCACCTAGTGGATAACCTGACTACACTACAAATGTACAGTATCGTGATAAGTTTTCACCAGTTGGCAATAGGCTATGAAAAACATTTAAATGTAATCATTAGATAGATTAGAAACAGTGTTTGTATCCTAAAACATCAAACTGTATTGAGTTACCTTACTTTGTGTGAACCTTTAAAGGTATTAAAACTTAGGTTAGCTCGCCATGTCAGTTTCTGAATGGAATGTCGCAGACATTCCATTACGGTATGAAATCATAATTAGGATGTAGGTGTGAATCATTTGTATTAAAAATGATTAATCTAGTTCTAGTTATATCTTCAGAATTGAGCCAAATAGAAAACTGTTGGTTCCTATACAGGCAAGAGATAGCCAGAGGCTTGAGCCTGGCTGACCTAGCTGAAAATGCTAGTCCTCATTATGTGCTCTTTTGTGTGGATGCTTTGACAGTTTGTTCCAGGTAGCTGCATCACAGAGATTGACCCTGTAGTGATCAGCCATTTGGAGGAAGTGGCTCTTCGCCTGAATGTTTCACTCCATAATTCAGATTACGCCAGATCAATTGGATGCCCTTCTCACATACCTCCTGAGGAAGCACTGGAAAGTAATTTATTAGTTGGCTTGTCTGTTCATCATGTTGCAGCACAATTAATTAACAATTAATCCCATGCATGTCCACTTCCCATGAGTTCTCAACAGGATGCTTAGCAGGGTGATCTACACTAGATCATTTAAACTTAATACACTTATGCGAAGCAAGTTTTATCCATCTATGCCTCAGTGGTATTTCTCCCATCTCATTAGTAATGCATTAATTGGCGTTGTTCTGAGGGCACCACAGCATATCTTCAAAGCTTTTGCCTGTTTAACATGTGATGCCAGGAAAGGAATTGGGGTACTGTCCACCAGGGGGCAGCATCAGCCCTGCAGAGCGGTATTGCTGCAGCTGTGGCCTGTTACCTAACCATGGGCTCTATAAGACGCCTAGCTTCCAGGCCTAGGGGAGGGTGCTTTTAGATGGTGTTTGGGAGCGTGGCTATGGACAGTAATAATGACCCTGTGCTCTATATAGCAGTGATGAGTCTCCTTGTGTTCCTGCTATATAATGACCCTGTGCTCTATATAGCAGTGAGGAGTCTCCTTGTGTTCCTGCTATATAATGACCCTGTGCTCTATATAGCAGTGAGGAGTCTCCTTGTGTTCCTGCTATATAATGACCCTGTGCTCTATTTAGCAGTGAGGAGTCTCCTTGTGTTTCTGCTATATAGTGACCCTGTGCAACCTCTACTCTCTGCCTAGCAAGATAAGTAAAGCCAACTGCTGTAGAATTTAAATGTTCTGAAATCCAGACTTTAGCTTTGGATTGGAACCACAGAAGAGTGACAAAACTAAGTGATGTAACATTGCACCTAAACAGCAGTTTGCACGTTGATTAGATTGACCCGCTTCCCTAAGATGTACACACATACCCTATTGACCAATAGTTGATTTTACCAACAGTAATAATATCTGATTTTATGCTCAACATCTTAAGAAACGCCACAACCCTGTAGCACACACAGGTGTGTAATGTGAAGGAATACAACTCATCTTCACCACAAGGTCAGCATGAGAAAGAGAGTGGGGTATAAGTTAGAGCTGCCGCGGTATTGATTTTTTCCTTACCGCAAAAATTAGCGAAGCCATTCAAACCGTTGCGGTAACCGCCATAAAAAATAATAATTTAAACCTTCAGCTACGATTTTTACTTTCAAGTACATTTCTGGAATGGCTGTTTCCGAAATATAGGTTCTGTCCGACAGTTCATACTGCTTGTCGAAGGACGGAAGCATAGCTCCGCAACCAAATACTTTGTTACAGTTGTTGTAAGTGCTCGCCACTTGTTGCTGTCCCGGTTGTATTTAGTCACTCTGGCAAATGCCTCTGAGACTCCTAACTGACGTAGTGCCAAGCCGGTACCTCCCGAGGTAGATGGGGTGCCTTTCATTGCATCGTATAACGGACGTATAAGATGCGATACTAGATTAGTTGTGTTTCCTCGCGTGACCTTGATTTTCTTGCTGCAAATGCAAATCCAAATCCAAATTCTTTGGCTTTCCATCTTCATCGGGCTCAAGGCCAAAATGTTCCCAAACAGGAGAAGTAACGTTTGGTTTCGCTACAAGATCCATGTTTTTAGCCTAATTTGAAGCGAAAACTTTCCATAGCCAACAGCCTTTTTTCCACAGCCAAAAAGCACGTTGTGGGTGACACTTTCTCCGATCAAAACGTTAACTGTGCAACTGTGAGTGAAAACTTTCGAACACATGGAGTGAAGAAAATAGGCTACACAATTATAATTATAATTATTTATTTCAGATCACAACTTTTACAAGCAAAAATTGGAACATAAACAATTGGCCTAAAGTAAACGGGAAAAAAACAGCCCAGCGGTGAAGCGGTGATCAGCTTGACTCTGCGGTGGACGTGACGTGATTGCGTTTCCACGGTAATGCAGTAACCGCGGCAGCTCTAGTTTGCCGGCCACTGACCTGTGTTCAAAGCCTCTCTAACTACTCTGAGAACACTGTCCTCTAGCTGCGCTTTTCGCAAGTCTTCTCGGGTGAACTGTTCTAGCTGACCCAAATTGAGATGAGTTGCAAAAGCATACAGCTCAGGAACACATTCTGCTGGAACACCTAGTTTGTCTGCCAAGTGCACATCACTGTCACTAGACTCCTGCACATGCACACGACTACAAATCGCCTTCACATCACCCTGTGAAAGGTTTCTCCACGTCTCAGTGTCCTGTTTCGGGAAAGCAAATCAGCCTCAACATTGACCTTCTCAGGGCGATATTTTACTTCAAAATCGTATGTGGCTAGGGCAGCAAGCCACCTATGCCCTGTAGCATTAAGTTTCCCTGTCGTCAACACGTGATTGTGTTACCACGGTAATGCAGTAACCGCGGCAGCTCTAGTGTAAGTATGGATTTCATTAGAGTGCAGAGCAGATAGTGAATCATGGGTATGGATGAAGACTGCAATATGTGACAGAAGTGAATCCAGAAGTCAGTGAAAACCTGGCAAATTAAACTCAATACAGCTCAATGTAAAGTTCTACATGAGGGAAATAAAAACATCAGGCTAGATTACTTTATGGGAGGAACAACATTGGAATGTGCTCAATTTTGGGAGTAATAGTTGATCAAAACCTTTCAGGTTCTAGGCACTGTGCTGTTGCAGTAAAAAAAAGCCAACAGGATGCTGGGATAGTAGTGAGTATAAATCAAGGCTCCAGAGTGCGACCATTGTGGTTGAACGTGTGACCAAAAATCTGTCAAGTGCGACTAAACATTTTCATTGGTCGCACCGGTGCGCCTGACATTTAGCAAGTCTGTCTCTCTGTGTGTGTTGCGTTGTTTTTTTCCCCCCACCCGCATTCTGCGAAGACCCGCCCCTTCTCTGCCTCTGATTGGCTCTGACCCTGATTTTCTTGATTTTTTATTCGTGATGTGCGGATCGCAGTTATGGGGGCGACATAGCTCAGGAGGTAAGACCAATTGTCTGGCAGTCGGAGAGTTGCCGGTTCAAACCCCACCCTGGGCATGTCGAAGTGTCCTTGAGCAAGACACCTAACCCCTAACTCCTAACTGCTCTGGCGAATGAGAGGCATCAATTGTAAAGCGCTTTGGATAAAAGCGCTATATAAATGCAGTCCATTTACAATTTACCATATCCGCGGGCACCATGGTTAATCTGCGGATTGGGCGGTTGGAGTCATAAAAATTAACATTCTGATTAATAGCGGATGGGTTGCGGGTGGGTGAAATAATACGTCATTAATGAGGAAAATATTAATTACATTCTCTAAAAGGTGAACATATTTTAAGCTTCATTTTTCGTCAGGCGCGAATTAGCAGACTAGACTCTCGTTGCGCCAATTGCGGCGTCCATTTGTCTTAAGCAGCAATGGAGGCAAAAAAGATCCGAGAGAAAATTTAAAAAGGAGAATTAAAAAATAGAAGGGCAGAAAAGTTCTGTGTGGGAGCGATTTAGAGAATGACGAGTCAAGTGCTGGGTATGTCATATGCAACAGCTGCGACATAATGAGAAATAGCGGTAATGTGTGATCGGGTGCGGGTCTCTAAATCACATAAATAATTTGTTCGGGTGGGTGGCGGGTGGATGATTGCGTACATGTGGATTCGGATGACGTCAGAGCTGATCCGCGCATCACTAATGTGTGTGTGTGAAACCGCGCCCTGTACTCCTCCGGGAGCAGCGCACACTTTTATTTGAGTTATTTGAGTTTGATTTATTTATTTGAGTTTGTCAAGCACTTTAAACATCAGCAGTTTTTAAGTTTATTTTTTAAACAATTGAGGTTATTGCCATTTCTTGTTTGTGCTGTGATTTAAATAAAGAGAAAACATTTATCTGCACCTTTATTAGAATTGTGTGCAGTGCTGGGGACTGTACTACAAGAAAGATATAGAGGATCTGGAAAAGGTTGAAAGAAGGGAAACCAAACTGGTTCCTGGTATGAAAGATAAATGTTTTGAGGAAAGACTTCAGATGCTTAACTTCTTCAAGCTTAGTAAAAGTAGACTCAGGGTTATTTGATTGAGTCTTTTAAATTCATAAAGGGGATCAACAAAGTGAACTACAAGAGATTCTTCAGGTTCAGCTCTGTTAGTATGACGAGGGGGCATAAAAGGAAATTAGCAAAAGGTAAATTCTGCACCGACGTTAGGAAGTATTTTTTCACACAGAGAGTAGTCACTGTGTAGAATAGCTTGGCGCATGTCATGTAGTAGAGGCAGAAACTCTGGGGGTTGTCAAGACCAGGCTTGATACAATGCTGGATACTATCTAGTTTGTAGGTAAACCAAGCACTAGTGGTAGGTAGTAAAACGGTGAGCATGTCGGGCTGAATGGCCTATTCTCATCGTTATGTTATGTTATGTCATTTTTGTTATGTTATGATCGACGTGAAAGATACTACCGTACTGAAGTGGTCAACATTTTACAATGTCAGTCAAGCATTCAGCATTCAGTCATCACCTGTGACCTGACACTACAGACTCTACTGAAAACTTACATTCTGGTCAAGAACCACAAACCTGGCAACCCTAAGACTCATGAGGGTTTATACTGCTTTTCTTTGTTGTGCTAAAGCAGTTAGAAGAGAGGGATGAGAACAATGTGGACAAAGAAAGAATTCTGGTGGACATAGGAGTAAACAGAGAGAAAGCACTTCATATATTTCACTGCACAGAGCCATAATCACTAATTTTTATTTAGTTAAGGTCACACAGTACACAGAACTACTCACCCCAGTGTCTGTAGTTTACAGTTTGGGCTCATCAGTCCAGCACAGAGCAGCTTCACTCCTGAATCTCCCAGGTTATGGTAGCTGAGGTCCAGATCTCTCAGGGGTGAGTTTGATGACTGGAGAGCTGAGGCCACAATTTCACAGGACATCTCTGTGAGGTCACAGCTGTGTAGTCTGCAAAAGAGAGTTGATATATTATTGTATTTTTAAATAGCGCGCTATCCTGTAAAATCTGATATGTGCAATGTTACAGTAATCATGTTGAGTGATGAAGAGTGATATTGAGGATCTGCAGATATCCACCCCACACTTGCTGCAGCTGTGCTTCAGCTGAACTTACTGTAAGAGGCCCTCTGTGTCAGTTCTGTTCTTTCCTAATACAGCTAGGTCTATTACAGGATCCAGAAGAAACCATGGGGAGATGACAGACCAGCAGGTTGAAGGAGCCATGTCTTTTCCCCTCTTATTGTAGCTTTCCCCATTGCATACTTGCACAATTAATAAGAGCTTTTCTCCTCTTTCTGCCCTTGCATGTCCACTTCCCATGAGTCCTCAATAGGATGCATAGTAGGGTGATCTACACTAGATCATTTAAACTTAATCCAGTTATGCAAAGCAAGTTTTATCCATCTATGCCTCAGTGGTATTTCTCCCATCTCATTAGTAATGCAATAACTGGAGGTGTTCTGAGTGCCCTACAGCATATCCTCAAAGCTCTTGCCTGTTTAACATATGATGCTAGGAAGGGAATTGGGTGCTGTCCACCAGGGGGCAGCATCGGCCCTACAGACGGGTATAGCTGCAGCTGTGGTTCATTGCAATCACATCAGCTGTGGCCCATTACCTAATCATGGGCTCTATAAGAGACCTAGCTTCCAGGCCAAGGGGAGGGTGCTTTTAGATTGTGTTTGGGAGCTGGGCTATGGACAGTACGGTGGGTTGGTGCCAGTTTTGTCTGGAGCAGCTAAAGGTGCATATAATAGCCCTGTGCTCTATATCGCAGTGAGGAGTCTCCTTGTGTTTCTGCTATATAATGACCCTGTGCTCTACAGCAGTGAGGAGTCTCCTTGTGTTCCTGCTATATAATGACCCTGTGCTCTGTATAGCAGTGAGGAGTCTCCTTGTGTTCCTGCTATATAATGACCCTGAGCTCTATACAGCAGGGAGGAGTCTCCTTGTGTTTCTGCTATATAATGACCCTGTGCAACCGTTACCGTCTGCCTAGCAAGATAAGTAAAGCCAACTGCTGTTGATTTAAAATGTTCCAAAATCCAGACTTTAGCTTTGGATTGGAACCACAGAAAAGTGACTAAATTAAGTGATGTAACATTGCACCCAAACAGCAGTTTGCATGTTGATCAGATTGACACTCTTCCCTATGATGTACATACATACCATATCGACCAATAGTTGATTTTACCAACAATAATAATATCCAAGGGCGCGTTTACCCAATGGGCTACATGGGCTGCAGTCCCGGGCGGTGAGGGGAATGTTTTTTTTTTTTTTCCCACAAATTTTTAATTCGTTTTGACATACATACGTACCCGCAGGATTGCTGCACGTCTTGCGATATTCTTCCGTTAATCTAACCAATGTAAACGTACAAAATATGTTGTCGCGAGAATTCTTGTGTCATCATCAAAATTCAGTCTAAAACAAACATGTCGTCAAGCAGAAAATTCGAGAGTGGGGCGTAAAAAAGAGCAAGAAAACAACAACAAAAAGCAAGAAACGAAGAAGTTCTCAGTAAAATACCGAAGCTTACTTCTTTCTTCAAAACATCGACGGATGATTACTTAACAGCAACCGATGCAGGCTCCGACATCAACAACGATCCCTTCCCCGACACATGCCCTGATGCTGACGATGATGCAGATGCTAACCCAAGTCCCGCCACACCAACTCAGTCAACCCGGCCGCCTTCTCCGAAAACTATCCTGCCGTCACCAGGCAGAGATGGCACAGCCACGACATCAACCCTGTTAGCATCGAGTACGCCTTCTCTGGAACCCGGCTCCGGAGACACTGATAACATCAGCACTGTCAGTGCTGCTGACGAAACTACTCCGCTAGCAGGTGCAGGCGCCACGGTTGGGAGGAAAGATGCAGCATGTGGAGCCACATCCACTGATGTAGCTTGTTGGGGACCCGTTACCGAAAACTGGCGTAGCTATTGGGTGAGCAAAGGAATAAAAGCATCCTTGTCATGTCAAAATAAAGACATAGCATTCACAGCATCAGAACGATCGTATAAAAATCAGAACAGACAATTGAGTAAGACCTTGTTTTCGCGTAATCTGCATAATGAGGAGAGTGTTACCCGTGAGTGGTTAGTTTATTCTCCAACAACCGGTAATGTATATTGCTTTTTTTGTCGGCTTTTCGGCGGGACACCATCTGCCTTTTCTCAATCCGGGTTTTCTGATTGGAAACATGCTTCTTGTCGGACTGAAGAGCATGAGTCAAGCCAGTCTCATCGAAATGCAATGCTCATCTGGTTCGCTCGCACACAGGTGCACGGAATTGACAACGAACTTAAGGAGCGCTGCGAAGAGGAGGGGAAGTATTGGCGCGAGGTCCTAAAACGAATTGTCTCCGTTATACAGTTCTTGTCAGAACGAGGTCTTGCATTCCGAGGAGGCGATGAAGTTCTCGGTTCCCCTAACAATGGCAACTATTTGGGAATACTTGAGCTAATCAGCAAGTTCGACCCCTTTCTTGCCAAACATTTAAAGAAATATGGAAACCAGGGGAGTGGGTCTACTTCCTATTTATCCATCACTGTATGTGATGAATTCATTGCAATTATGGGACAGCGAGTTCAAGCTGAAATTATTCTAATGGTGCAGAAAGCAATGTACTTCTCTCTTGTTGTTGATTCAACCCCAGATTTAACCCATATTGATCAGCTAACATTCGTGATAAGATATGTCTCTCAGGAAGGTCAAGTCTTTGAGCGTTTTTTAAAATTCCTGCCCATATACAGTCATACCGGTGAGTCTCTTTTTCAGTCCGTTACAGACGTGCTAAATGACATGAATATTGATATAAATAATTGTAGGGGACAATGTTTTGATAATGCATCCAACACGTCAGGTGTGTACAAAGGACAGAGGGCCCGTATTCTAGAAGTAAATCCTTTGGCTGAGTGGATACCTTGTGCAGCCCACTCACTCAATTTAGTCGGAGTGAACAGTGTAGACTGCTGCTCTGAAACAACCACATTTTTCAGATCTGTTCACTCTTCAATCTTTTCTCGGGATCACCCCGCCGATGGAAGGTTATGATGGATGGACTTGAGCCCAATGTTAACAAACGCATAGAGACTTTAAAGGGACTGTCGGACACGAGATGGGCCGCTCACGCCCAGGCCACCAAAGCTCTCTGTGTAAACTATAAAAATATATTGAATTCGCTAATAAACATATCAGATGCTGATTCTCTGAATGCTCTCACGTGTGACGAGGCGCTCTCTCTGGCTGACAAAATGAACCGATTAGAGACAGCTTTCTTGTGTATATTGTGGAACAAAGTATTACAAAGAATTCAGACAACGAGTACTATCCTCCAGAAGGTAGAGGTGGATCTCGTTACGGCTGTGGATATGCTGCGATCACTGTCAGATTTCGTGGCAGGTTTACGCGACCAGTTTGGAGACCTGGAGACGCAGGCCAAGGAATGGGAGGAACACAGGAATACAGGTCTGTGGTAACTCGGCAGGCGAAGAGAAAACTGAGAGCAGATGATTCCAGTGCACCTGACCACATTCTAATTGGAGCTGAGAAGTTTCGTGTCAAGGTATTTTTAGTCATAATTGACAAACTAACAAGTGCTTTGCAAGCAAGACATAAGTCCTACACAGAGACTTGCGACTATTTTGGCTGTTTAACCCATCTCAAGAGCCTGTCTGTGTCTGAAATACGCAAAGCGAGTCGCAATCTTCAGAAAAATATAGCACCGATTTACAGGATGTTTTCGAGGATGAGCTTGTTCAGTTCATTAAATTCTGCGACACAACAACTGACGATCTGTCACCAAGAAGCCTGATGGTCTTACTGAGAGAGAAACAACTCCAAAGTGCTTTCCCAAACGTGGACATTGCACTCCGAATTTATCTCACTCTCCCTATTTCAAATGCCACCGGTCATTTTCCAAGTTGGGCATTATTAAGAACAGACTGAGGGCATCCATTGAGAAAAATAGACTGAACGGGTTGACCATTCTGTCCATTGAGCATGATCTGCTGCGCCAGCTGGATTTTAAGGATTTAATTAAGGATTTTGCATCAAAGAAAAGCAGGAAAAAGGCCTTTTAATGACATCACTGGTGAGTCAGATTTATTTTAATATGCTAATTTAAGTCTTGAATATTATCATGTAGTTTATAAACAAAAATGACTACGATATTCTATTCAGCGATGCCCATATGTATTTCTCATACAAATAGAATTAGAATGTTGTTTTTCTTTTGTGGACTGTTTGCCGTCTGATAAAACTGCTCGAATTTTGATTATCCTGCCGTTGTGTGTTTGCAGTATGACTATAATTGGCGTTCTTTTGTATGGCGTTGGTGTGTATTTTCCCATGGCCTCTTTGCACTGGCTTATTATGGGGTTGTCTTGTGTTGCGTATCTTTGCGTGCGTCGCCGCGGCGGGGGGGCCTCTGAGCTGCGTAGCCCAGGGCCTCAAGATGGGTAAACGCGGCCCTGATAATATCTCATTTTATGCTCAATATCTTCAGAAACACCACAACCCTGTAGCACACACAGGTGTGTAATGTGAAGGAGTACAACTCATCTTCATCACAAGGTCAGCGTATGAAAGAGAGTGGGGTATAAGTATGGATTTCATTAGAGTTCATAGCAGGTAGTGAATAATGGGGATGGATGAAGACTGCAATATATGACAGAAGTGAATCCAGAAGTGGGCAGAAACCTGGCAAATGAAACTCAATAAAGCTAAATGTAAAGTTCTACATGTGGGAAATAATAACACAAGGCTAGATTACTTTATGGGAGGAACAACATTGGAATGTGCTCAATTTTGGGAGTAATAGTTGATCAAATCCTTTCAGGTTCTAGGCACTGTGCTGTTGCAGTAAAAAAGCCAACAGGATGCTGGGATAGTAGTGAGTATAAATCAAGGCTCCAGAGTGCGACCATTTTGGTTGAACATGCGACCAAAAATCTGTCAAGTGCGACTAAACATTTTCATTAGTCGCACCGGTGCACCTGACATTTAGCAGGTCTGTCTGTGTGTGTGTGTAGCGTTATTTTTTTCCCCACCCGCATTCTGCGAAGACCCGCCCCTACTCTGCCTCTGATTGGCTCTGACCCTGATATTCTTCTTCGCTGAATGCGGGTGGGGAAAAAAATAAGGCATGTGTGTATTAGTGATGTGCGGATCGCAGTTATATCCGCGGGCACCACGGTTAATCTGCGGATCGGGTGGGCCGAGTCATAAAAATTAACATTCTGATTAATAGCGGATGGGTTGTAGGTGGGTGAAATAATACATCATTAATGAGGAAAATATTAATTACATTCTCTAAAATGTGAACATATTTTAAGCTTCATTTTTCGTCAGGCGTGAATTAGCAGACTAGACTCTCGTTGCGCCAATTGCGGCGTCCATTTGTCTTAAGCAGCAATGGAGGAAAAAAAGATCTGAGAGAAAATTTAAAAAAGGAGAATTAAAAAAGGAAGGGCAGAAAAGTTCTGTGTGGGAGCGATTTAGTGAATGACGAGTCAAGTGCTGGGTATGTCATATGCAACAGCTGCGAAATAATGAGAAATAGCGGTAATGTGTGATCGGGTGCGGGTCTCTAAATCGAGAAAATAATTTGTTCGGGTGGGTGGCGGGTGGATGATTTATGCGTACATGCGGATTCGGATGACGTCAGAGCCGATCCGCGCATCACTAGTGTGTATGTGTGAAACCGCGCCCTGTACTCCTCCGGGAGCAGCGCACACTTTTATTTGAGTTATTTGAGTTTGATTTATTTATTTGAGTTTGTCAAGCACTTTAAACATCAGCACTTTTTAAGTTTATTTTTTAAACAATTGAGGTTATTGCCATTTCTTGTTTGTGCTGTGATTTAAATAAAGAAAAAACATTTATCTGCACCTTTATTCCTGTTTACAAGCATACAATCCCGTATGGGAACTGACAAAAAAGGTAACACTTAAAATGTATTATTACGGTGCCAAAAGGCGCGGTGAAAAATTTTGGGTCTAACTAAATTATGTGCTGCTGCACCTAAATGAAAAAGTTAGGCGCACCAGTGCATCCAATGTAAAAAGTTAGTCTGGAGCCCTGTAAATCCAAGGAAGTTATACTTATTTTATACAATACCTTTGTCAGACCACACTTAGTGAACTGTGTGCAGTTCTGGGGACTGTACTACAAGAAAGATATAGAGGATCTGGAAAAGGTTGAAATAAGGGAAACCAAACTGGTTCCTGGTATGAAAGATAAAAGTTTTGAGGAAAGACTTCAGATGCTTAACTTCTTCAAGCTTAGTAAAAGTAGACTCAGGGTTATTTGATTGAGTCTTTTAAATTCATAAAGGGGATCAACAAAGTGAACTACAAGAGATTCTTCAGGTTCAGCTCTGTTAGTATGACGAGGGGGCATAAAAGGAAATTAGCAAAAGGTAAATTCCGCACCGACGTTAGGAAGTATTTTTCACACAGAGAGTAGTCACTGTGTAGAATAGCTTGGCGCATGTCATGTAGTAGAGGCAGAAACTCTGGGGGTTGTCAAGACCGGGCTTGATACGATGCTGGATACTATCTAGTTTGTAGGTAAACCAAGCGCTAGTGGTAGGTAGTAAAACGGTGAGCATGTCGGGCTGAATGGCCTATTCTCATCATTATGTTATGTTATGTCATTTTTGTTATGTTATGATCGACTTGAAACATATTACTGAACTGAAATGGTCCATATTTCACAATGTCAATCATGCATTCAGCATTCAGTCATCACCTGTGACCTGATGCTACAGACTCCACTGAAAACTTACATTCTGGTCAAGAACCACAAACCTGGCAACCCTAAGACTCATGAGGGTTTATCCTGCTTTTCTTTGTTGTGCTAAAGCAGTTAGAAGAGAGGGATGAGAACAATGTGGACAAAGAAAGAATTCTGGTGGACATAGGAGTAAACAGAGAGAAAGCACTTCATATATTTCACTGCACAGAGCCATAATCACTAATTCTATTTAGTTAAGGTCACACAGTACACAGCACTACTCACCCCAGTCTCTGTAGTTTACAGTTTGGACTCATCAGTGCAGCACAGAGCAGCTTCACTCCTGAATCTCCCAGGTTATTGTAGCTGAGGTCCAGATCTCTCAGGGTTGAGTTTGATGACTGAAGAGCAGAGGCCACAATTTCACAGGACATCTCTGTGAGGTCACAGCCGTTCAGTCTGCAAAAGAGAGTTGATATATTATTGTATTTTTAAATAGAGCAATATCCTGTAAAATGTGATATGTGCAATGTTACAGTAATCATGTTGAGTGATGAAGAGTGATACTGAGGATCTGCAGATATCCACCCCACACTTGCTGCAGCTGTGCTTCAGCTGAACTTACTGTAAGAGGCCCTCTGTGTCAGTTCTGTTCTTTCCTAATACAGCTAGGTCTATTACAGGATCCAGAAGAAGCCATGGGGAGATGACAGACCAGCAGGTTGAAGGAGCCATGTCTTTTCCCCTCTTATTGTAGCTTTCCCCATTGCATACTTGCACAATTAATAAGAGCATTTCTCCTCTTTCTGCCCTTGCATGTCCACTTCCCATGAGTCCTCAATAGGATGCTTAGCAGGGTGATCTACACTAGATCATTTAAACTTAATCCAGTTATGCAGAGCAAGTTTTACCCATCTATGCCTCAGTGGTATTTCTCCCATCTCATTAGTAATGCATTAATTGGTGTTGTTCTGAGTGCCCCACAGCATATCCTCAAAGCTCTTGCCTGTTTAACATGTGATGCCAGGAAGTGAATTGGGGTGCTGTCCACCAGGGGGCAGCATCGGCCCTACAGACGGGTATAGCTGCAGCTGTGGTTCATTGCAATCACATCAGCTGTGGCCCATTACCTAATCATGGGCTCTATAAGAGGCCTAGCTTCCAGGCCTAGGGGAGGGTGTTTTTAGATGGTGTTTGGGAGCTGGGCTATGGACAGTATGGTGGGTTGGTGCCAGTTTTGTTTGGAGCAGCTAAAGGTGCATATAATAACCCTGTGCTCTATATAGCACAGTAGTGGATTCTCCTTGTGTTCCTGCTATATAATGACCCTGTGCTCTATATAGCAGTGAGGAGTCTCCTTGTGTTCCTGCTATATAACGACCCTGTGCTCTATATAGCAGTGAGGAGTCTCCTTGTGTTCCTGCTATATAATGACCCAGTGCTCTATTTAGCAGTAAGGAGTCTACTTGTGTTTCTGCTATATAATGACCCTGTGCAACCTCTACCCTCTGCCTAGCAAGATAAGTAAAGCCAACTGCTGTAGAATTTAAATGTTCTGAAATCCAGACTTTAGCTTTGGATTGGAACCACAGAAGAGTGACAAAACTAAGTGATGCAACATTGCACCTAAACAGCAGTTTGCATGTTGATTAGATTGACACTCTTCCCTAAGATGTACACACATACCTTATCGACCAATAGTTGATTTACCAACAGTAATAATATCTGATTTATGCTCAATATCTTCAGAAACGCCACAACCCTGTAGCACACACAGGTGTGTAATGTGAATGAGTACAACTCATCTTCATCACAAGGTCAGCATGAGAAAGAGAGTGGGGTATAAGTTAGAGCTGCCGCGGTATTGATTTATTTCCTTACCGCAAAAATTAGCAAAGCCATTCAAACCGTTGCGGTAACCGCCATAAAAAATTATAATTTAAAACCTCCAGCTACGATTTCGTTTTTTACTTTCAAGTACATTTCTGGAATGGCTGTTTCCGAAAAATAGGTTCTGCCCGGCAGTTCATACTGCTTGTCGAAGGACTGAAGCATAGCTCGGAATGATGGCTTTCCCACAGTCCGGAAAGGCACCATCTCCACAACCAAACACTTTGTTACAGTTGTTGTAAGTGCTCGCCACTTGTTGCTGTCCCGGTTGTATTTAGTCACTCTGGCAAATGCCTCTGAGACTCCTAACTGACGTAGTGCCGAGCCGGTACCTCCCGAGGTAGATGGGGTGCCTTTCATTGCATCGTATAACGGACGATGAGTGGTCCTAAGATGCGATGCTAGATTTGTCCTGTTTCCTCGCATGACGTTGATTTTCTTGCTGCAAATGCGGCACACTGCCTCATCCAAATTCTTTGGCTTTCCATCTTCATCGGGCTCAAAGCCAAAATGTTCCCAAACAGGAGAAGTAACGTTGGGTTTCGCTACAAGATCCATGTTTTTAGCCTAATTTGAAGCGAAAACTTTCCGTAGCCAACAGTTTCAAAGCACGTTCTGGGTGACACTTTCTCCGATCAGAACGTTAACTGCGCAACTGTGAGTGGAAACTTTTGAACACATGGAGTGAAGAAAATAGGCTACACAATTATAATTATAATTATTTTAAAAATTGCATTGCATTTATTTCAGATCACAACTTTTACAAGTAAAAATTGGAACATAAACAATTGGCCTAAAATAAACGGGGAAAAAAACAAAACCCAGCGGTGAAGCGGTGATCAGCTTGACTCTATTGTGGACGTGACGTGATTGCGTTACCACGGTAATGCAGTAACCGCGGCAGCTCTAGTTTGCCGGCCACTGACCTGTGTTCAAAGCCTCTCTAACTACTCTGAGAACACTGTCCTCTAGCTGCGCTTCTCGCAAGTCTTCTCAGGTGAACTGTTCTAGCTGACCCAAATTGAGATGAGTTGCAAAAGCATACAGCTCAGGAACACCTTCTGCTGGAACACCTAGTTTGTCTGCCAAGTGCACATCACCCTGTGAAAGGTTTCTCCACATCTCAGTGTCCTGTTCAATCCAGTTTTGGGAAAGCAAATCAGCCTCAACATTGACCTTCTCAGGGTGATATTTTACTTCAAAATCGTATGTGGCTAGGGCAGCAAGCCACCTATGCCCTGTAGCATTAAGTTTCCCTGTCCTCAACACGTGATTGTGTTTCCGCGGTAATGCAGTAACCGCGGTAGCTCTAGTGTAAGTATGGATTTCATTACAGTGCAGAGCAGGTAGTGAACTGCAATATGTGACAGAAGTGAATCCAGAAGTCGGTGAAAACCTGGCAAATGAAACTCAATACAGCTCAATGTAAAGTTCTACATGTGGGAAATAAAAACATCAGGCTAGATTACTTTATGGGAGGAACGACATTGGAATGTGCTCAATTGTGGGAGTAATAGTTGATCAAAACCTTTCAGGTTCTAGGCACTGTGCTGTTGCAGTAAAAAGCCAACAGGATGCTGGGATAGTAGTGAGTATAAATCAAGGCTCCAGAGTGCGACCATTTTGGTTGCACATGCGACCAAAAATCTGTCAAGTGCGACTAAACATTTTCATTGGTCGCACCGGTGCACCTGACATTTAGCAGGTCTGTCTCTGTGTGTGTGTAGCGTTATTTTTTTCCCCACCCGCATTCTGCGAAGACCCGCCCCTACTCTGCCTCTGATTGGCTCTGACCCTGATATTCTTCTTCGCTGAATGCGGGTGGGGAAAAAAATAAGGCATGTGTGTATTAGTGATGTGCGGATCGCAGTTATATCCGCGGGCACCACGGTTAATCTGCGGATCGGGTGGGCCGAGTCATAAAAATTAACATTCTGATTAATAGCGGATGGGTTGCGGGTGGGTGAAATAATACATCATTAATGAGGAAAATATTAATTACATTCTCTAAAATGTGAACATATTTTAAGCTTCATTTTTCGTCAGGCGCGAATTAGCAGACTAGACTCTCGTTGCGCCAATTGCGGCGTCCATTTGTCTTAAGCAGCAATGGAGGCAAAAAAGATCCGAGAGAAAATTAAAAAAGGAGAATTAAAAAAGGAAGGGCAGAAAAGTTCCGTGTGGGAGCGATTTAGTGAATGACGAGTCAAGTGCTGGGTATGTCATATGCAACAGCTGCGAAATAATGAGAAATAGCGGTAATGTGTGATCGGGTGCGGGTCTCTAAATCGGAGAAAATAATTTGTTCGGGTGGGTGGCGGGTGGATGATTTATGCGTACATGCGGATTCGGATGACGTCAGAGCCGATCCGCGCATCACTAGTGTGTATGTGTGAAACCGCGCCCTGTACTCCTCCGGGAGCAGCGCACACTTTTATTTGAGTTATTTGAGTTTGATTTATTTATTTGAGTTTGTCAAGCACTTTAAACATCAGCACTTTTTAAGTTTATTTTTTAAACAATTGAGGTTATTGCCATTTCTTGTTTGTGCTGTGATTTAAATAAAGAAAAAACATTTATCTGCACCTTTATTCCTGTTTACAATCATTTACATAATGTGTTAAGAAATTACCAATGTGTATGGGAACTGACAAAAAAGGTAACACTTAAAATGTATTATTACGGCTGCCAAAAGGCGTGGTGAAAAATTTTGGGTCTAACTAAATTATGTGCTGCTGCACCTAAATGAAAAAGTTAGGCGCACCAGTGCATCCAATGTAAAAAGTTAGTCTGGAGCCCTGTAAATCCAAGGAAGTTATACTTATTTTATACAATACCTTTGTCAGACCACACTTAGTGAACTGTGTGCAGTTCTGGGGACTGTACTACAAGAAAGATATAGAGGATCTGGAAAAGGTTGAAAGAAGGGAAACCAAACTGGTTCCTGGTATGAAAGATAAAAGTTTTGAGGAAAGACTTCAGATGCTTAACTTCTTCAAGCTTAGTAAAAGTAGACTCAGGGTTATTTGATTGAGTCTTTTAAATTCATAAAGGGGATCAACAAAGTGAACTACAAGAGATTCTTCAGGTTCAGCTCTGTTAGTATGACGAGGGGGCATAAAAGGAAATTAGCAAAAGGTAAATTCCGCACCGACGTTAGGAAGTATTTTTTCACACAGAGAGTAGTCACTGTGTAGAATAGCTTGGCGCATGTCATGTAGTAGAGGCAGACTCTGGGGGTGGTCAAGACCAGGCTTGACATGGTGCTGGTTACTGTCTAGTTTGTAGGTAATGCTAGCACTAGTGGTAGGTATTAAAACGGTGAGCATGTCGGGCTGAATGGCCTATTCTCATAATTATGTTATGTCATTTTTGTTATGTTATGATAGACATTAAATATATTACTGTACTGAAGTGGTCAATATTTTATAATGTCAATCATGCATTCAGCATTCAGTCATCACCTGTGACCTGATACTACAGACTCCACTGAAAACTTACATTCTGGTCAAGAACCACAAACCTGGCAACCCTAAGACTCATGAGGGTTTATCCTGCTTTTCTTTGTTGTGCTAGAGCAGTTAGAAGAGAGGGATGAGAACAATGTGGACAAAGAAAGAATGCTGGTGGACACAGGAGTAAACAGAGAGAAAGCACTTCATATATTTCACTGCACAGAGCCATAATCACTAAATCTATTTAGTCACACAGTACACAGCACTACTCACCCCAGTGTCTGTAGTTTACAGTTTGGACTCATCAGTGCCAGCACAGAGCAGCTTCACTCCTGAATCTCCCAGGTTATTGTAGCTGAGGTCCAGATCTCTCAGGGGTGAGTTTGATGACTGGAGAGCAGAGACCACAATTTCACAGGACTTCTCTGTGAGGTCACAGCTGTTCAGTCTGCAAAAGAGAGTTGATATATTATTGTATTTTTAAATAGCGTAATATACTGTAAAATCTGTTATGTGCAATGTAACAGTAATCACATTGAGTGATGAAGAGTTATATTGAGGATTTAAAGTTACTGATGCTCTGAGGAAAATGACTTTGTTACACTCTCCAACTGCAGCACTTTAGGCCTGAGAATTAGGCGTCCTGTTGGACAGAACTCTGACAGTTCTACAGATGAAATTCTTACCCAAATGGCCCCTTTTCTTCTGGCATTTGGCACAGATACAACCAAAAGTAAAGATGCAAGAAATAATCTCTCAGAATGGAAAGTGAGTTGTTAGGCTCTGCTTCTTTACTTTTGCTGGTAACTGTGACTAACTACCCACAGTATTGCAAGCCAACACACAGCCAGCACTATACAAAAGCCAGATTCACTTTAGAAACAAGAATGCAAAAAAGTGATCTGTTCACACATAACCAGGTACTGTAGTGCAGTCTGTCTGTTTTGCTGAGGTTATATATAACCATGTAGTGCAGTGCATCTGTTCTGCTGGTGTTACATATAACCAGGTAGTGAAACCAAAGCTATGTAGGAACCGTTAATGATCCCTTTGAGTTCCTTTTGTTGGAATAGTGATACATTTGATGGTGCTGTCCAAGGAGACACCATTTAACTTTTTCCAGGCTTTAGGAAACTTCAGAACCTTGTACAGGCCAGACTTTAGCCTGAGATAAGCCACAGAATTACCTCAAAAACAGGCACTTTAACAGTCCCCTGAGAAGACCTCACCCTGACACCCATTATATCCTACAATTCCTCTACCTTCCTGTTTTCACTCTGTCTACAGGCACTATTGGATTCTGGGTCAGCCTACACCAGAATAAAGCAGAGACCAGGGTGGCACTACTGGCCTTGTAACATGGTGCATTTACTGCCTGACCTAATCTCACAATACAGTAACACAAACATTTCATTCATAACCACACTTGCCTCTCCCAAACCAAACCCAGCATTACATTAATCATTATGTTGAAAAAATATCTCATCTTCATGAACAATATAAGAGGGGTACAGACTGAGCAGGCTCTCTCTGGTCATCTCCCACTCACAAATTATCTATGCATGGACTAGGGATAAAAAGGGGGATTCTTCCCCCTTTTGAAAAACATGGATTTGATTCAATCAACATTTGTCCTTAACTGACTGACATTTAAAAGGAGGGATTCTTTTTTCTACACAAACACAGTTCGAACTACTTCACCAAACTGAGTTAGATAAGAATAAGTGTAACACTTGTGTTTACTTGTCCAAGTCAAAGTTAAGGACAAATGTTAGTTCAATAAAGACCATAGGGGTGTTTGTATGGCTAATCTGCAAAAAATCAGACCTTGTTATTCTACTAATAATGCGGCTGACCAAACTCAGCTAAAAACTCAGCTAAAAATTGGATTAATTAATATCAGATCACTAGCCCCTAAGGCAACTCTTGTAAATGAATTAATTACTGATCACCAAGTTGAAATCTTATGTGTAACTGAAACTTGGCTTAAAACTGTATATTGCCTTAAATGAATCCACCCCTCCTGGCTACAGCTATACTCACGTTCCCCGTCTGACGGGTCATGGCGGTGGTGTTGCTGCTGTATATCATTCTAATCTTTTTGCTACTTTGAAATCCGGCTTCAAATGTAACTTTTTTGAAGTGCTTGTTCTCAGTTTTGCACATCCAGACAAAAAAGCAGTCAGTTTTATCCTTGCAATTGTATACAGGCCACCAGGGCCATACAGTGGCTTTTTACTTGAGTTTGCTGATTTCCTTTCCAGCCTGGTTGTTAATTCAGATAAAGTAGTAATTGTAGGAGACTTCAATATTCACATGGATAGTGAAGGTGATCCTCTCAGATCAGCACTCTTGTCTATCACTGAATCTATTGGCTTCAATCAACATATACATCAGTCCACACATTCTCATAACCATACTCTTGATCTGGTCTTAACTTATGATACAGAAATAGCAAATATAGCAGTTATGCCTAAAAACCCTGTGCTATCAGACCATTATTGAATTACTTTCCAACTTTCACAAGTCTGTCATGTGTCACCAGATCCTTCATTCTACCTTATCTGTAAGCTTTCCTCCAGGACTGCAAATGCTTTTATTAATGAGCTCCCAGGCTCATTTGTGCACTGTGGGGATTTTCTTGGCTCCCACCCAAACGCATACAAAAATGCAAGCATTAGCTCAATTGATCAGCTGACAGACAACATAAATTACATACTTTCAGAACCCTGGATACTATCGCACCTCTTAAGAAGAGGAAAGTCCACTATAAGAAATTAGCACCCTGGTACAATGACCATACTCCTGCTCTCAAACAAGCTTCACGCCAACTTGAGCGCAAATGGCGTTCTACTAAATTGCAGGTATTCCTCCAGGACTGGAAAGACAGTCTACTAACTTATAAACATGCCCTCTCCACAGCATGTTCCTCATACTTCTCTACTTTAATTGATGAAAATAGAAACAATCCTAGGCACCTATTTAACACTGTCGCCAGACTGACCAAGAATCAAGTTGATGAATTTCTTTGATGACAAAATTATAAAAATCAGGGGCAAGATTCAAAGTTCTCCTACCACCCCTCATATAGGGTCTGCCCTTCCATCCGCTCAACGCATGGATGCAGAATCTTCAGAAGAATCTTCAGAAAGACAGGCGGCCTATCTGAACTCTTTTGCTCCAATAGATCTCATGGAGTTTAATGCCATAGTTAATTCCTCAAAATCTTCTACTTGTCTTCTAGACCCTATCCCTACGAAGCTTTTCAAGGAGCTATTACCAGTGATTGGAACACCAATGTTACATATTGTCAATGTGTCTTTAGCATCTGGACACATACCACAGACTCTTAAACTTGCAGCCATCAAACCCCTTCTTAAGAAGCCAAACTTGGATGTGAATGACCTGTCTAACTACAGGCTTATCTCGAACCTCCCTTTCTTTCTAAAATACTAGAAAAGGCCATTTCAAAACAACTTGGTTCATTTTTGCACTCCAATCATATATTGGAAGTTTTTCAATCTGGTTTTAGACCCTCTCACAGCACTGAAACAGCCCTGGTCAAAGTACTCAATGACCTACTCCTCGCTTCCGACCATGGCTGCATCTCTGTACCTGTGCTTTTAGACTTAAGTGCGGTATTTGACACAGTTGATCACCTCATCCTTCTGGATAGACTTGAAAATCTTGTAGGCCTCCTTGGACAGGCACTCTCTTGGTTCAGGGTTGCTTTATATCACTTGAGAAACATCTCAAAAATTCGGAAAATACTGTCCTTACATGATGCAGAAAAGCTAGTTCATGCTTTTGTTACTTCAAGATTAGATTACTGCAATGCTCTTTTGTCTGGATGTGCAAATTCCTCTCTGAAGGGCTCCAACTAATTCAAAATGCAGCAGCTCATATTCTCACTAGAACAAGGAGATTTGAGCACATCAGCCCAGTGTTAGCATCACTTCACTGGTTGCCAGTTAAATTCCGAATAGACTACTAAGATACTACTTCTTACCTTTAAAGCCTTACATGGGCTTGCCCCTTTGTACTTAAATGATTTACTTCTTCCTCATATTCCCTCACAAACGCTCTGTTCGCAGGGTGCAGGCCTCCTTGTTATTCCTAGACTATCTAAAAGTACCATAGGTGGTAGAGCCTTCTCCTATCGTGCTCCCCTCCTGTGGAACAAGTTGCCTGCCCATGTTCGGGGCGCAGACACTATCACCTTATTTAAAGCTCAAAACATATCTTTTTAGTCTCTCTTATATTTGAGGGGCAGGAGTGGGTGGCGGGCATAGCTATAGAGTCTCTGGTAGACTGAGCGGTTAGTGCTGTCACTGGATCATCATTGGTAGTGCTATGTTAAGCTGAACTGGTCATGGTCTGGTGATGACTGTCTCAAGCCTGCCCTCATGGCTGCGTTGGCCCCTGCCTCTGTTTCCCTTAGCTATGCTGCCATAGCCTTATTCTGCCGGGGTTTTCCTTATCGCACGTGGGCACCTCTGTTTCTTCTGCTCTGCTTGCTATTCTACCATTTGAACCCCCTAACAATATTTTTTTTTCTCGTCTTCCTCGGCTCTGGGCACCTGCCCGGAGCTCTAGCTCAAGTTTGCTGAGCACCCCCCCCCGGCCCGCAGCTCCAGCCCTAGACCAGCTAGACCAGCTGGGCACCCCCGCCTCCTGCCACTGTTGATTTTCCATAACAAACCGGTGCCTGCCCACGGCAGATGGGTTCCCCCTCTGAGTCCGGTTCTGCTCAAGGTTTCTTCCTGTTATCAGTCAGGGAGTTTTTCCTTGCCACTGTTGCCCTAGGCTTACTCTTTGGGGGCCGGTTCTCTGTAAAGCTGCTTTGTGACAAAGCTCCTTTGCTAAATAAAATAAAATTGAAATGAAGTGTTGGCCTGTAAAGCAAAAGTGAGCCTTGTGCCATTTGCCTTGCTTCTCAGCTCTGCCTTGGTCTTTATTGATCACAGTCTTGGATCTCTGGTCTTGATTCTTTAGCTGCTTATTTTACCATCCTGGGTCACAGGGGGCAGACAAGCTGTGGTTCTGCGGTCTCTTTCATTCATTTTTTTCACAATTATATTATTTATTTTCCATGTCTGTCTAATTTTGTGTAAAGGAAGTGTAGCTTGTATTTTTTTATTTGATGGGGAATATGTTCATCTTAATACTGCAACATACTATACCGTCTCTCCATTTAAATCTGTGAGTTGTATGTTTGGACCATTATTGATCCATCACATTGGTTTGCCTAACAAGGAATTCATGATATATTTAATAACTGGTATCTTTAATGATAATATGTAAATTAAATCTAATAAAATACATTTTACATGTTGGATACATTTTTTTACACTTGATGGTACTTCTGTATTCATTAAATGAGGGCACAATCTGTTAAAAATAGCTTGACTCAAAAATCATAATTCTCACTTGCCTGACAATTTTATTGTATTTTCACTTTAACTATGAAGTGTTTATAAAAACATGCTGTCATTATCTACTTTAATTATTACATCATACTCACATGGCCTTCCTGCAGTTCCCGACTACTGGTAGCACTCTCTGATAACCTGCTGCTGATGTTTTGTAGATCTTCAAGTCAAACTCATCATGGATCTCCTCTGACATCAGTAACATAAAGGCCAGGGCTGAACATTGGTGTGGTTCCAGCTTTTCATTAGAGAGTTTTCTTGATCTCTGGAAATTCTTGATTTCCTCCACTAAAGAGTTGTCATTCAGTTCATTGAGACAGTGGAACAGATTTATGGTCCTCTCTGCTGAAGATTCCTCTTTGATCCTCTCCTTTATGTACAATACTGTTTTCTTAATGCTCTCTGATCTGCTTCCTGTCTGTGTCGGTGGATCTAAATGGTGAGTGGTAAGTAGACTGTATGTATATCGTACTGTCATCCAAACTGATCTGCTTTCTGTCTGTGTCAGTATTCCTCCTAATAGAGTCTGAATGGAGTTCAGAGAGAGGCCTAGAAGGAATCTGAGGAAAAGGTCCAGGTGTCCATTCTTACTCTCTAAGGCCTGATCCACTGCAGTCCTGTGTAACTCAGACAGCTGCACTCTGTCACTGCAAGGTTTTGATTCTTCTGCTCTGAGTACATTCCTGTTCTCATTCACACATGAATGAAACACAAACAAGGCAGCCAGATACTCCTGAATGCTCAGATGCACAAAGCAGTAGACCTTCTCCTCACCCAACCCACACTCCTCTTTAAAGATCTCTGTGCACACCCCAGAGTACACTGAAGCTTCACTGACATCAATGCCCATCTCTCTCAGCTCATCTTCATAGAATATCAGATTGCCCTTTAACAGCTGTAGTAAAGCCAGCTGCCCCAGTTTCAGGATGATTTCTGTATTTGATGCTGACATTTTCTTTGGGGTTGTCTCATTGTTGCCATGATACTTCTCATTCTTCACATTAGTCTGAATGAGCAGGAAGTGTGTGTACATTTCAGTCAGAGTTTTGGGCAGGTCTCCACTCACTTTATCCAACATTGTCTCCAGAACAGTAGCAGAAATCCAGCAGAAGACTGGTATGTGACACATGATGTAGAGACTCCTGGATGACTTTATGTGTGAGATAATTTTGCTGGCCTTGTTCCGATCTCTGATTCTCTTCCTGAAGTACTCCTCCTTCTGTGGGTCATTGAATCCTCGTACCTCTGTCACCTGGTGGACGCACTCAGGAGGGATCTGATTGGCTGCTGCTGGTCGGGAGGTGATCCAGAGGAGGGCAGAGGGAAGCAGATTCCCCTTAATGAGGTTGGTCAGCAGCACATCCAATGATGATGACTCTGTTATATCACAGCAAATCTCATTGCTTTGGAAATCTAGAGGAAGTCGACACTCATCCAGACCATCAAAGATGAACACAACTTTGACTTCATCATCTTCAAAACTTTTGATCTCTTTCAGTTGTGGATAGTATTGCTGCAGAAGTTCCATGAGACTAAATTCTCTCTCCTTTTTCAGATTCAGATCTCGGAAAGGAAGAGTGAAGATGAAATCAATGTCCTGATTGGCTTTTCCATCTGCCCAGTCCAGAATGAACTTCTGCACAGAGACTGTTTTCCCAATGCCAGCGATGCCCTTTGTAAGCACAGTTCTGATTGGTTTCTCTTGTCCAGGTGAAGGCTTAAAGATGTCATTGCAGATGATTGCAGTCTCATGTGTGGTTTGTCTCTTCGATGCTATCTCAATCTGTCTGATCTCATGTTCATCATTGACCCCCCTACTTCCCCCCTCTGTGATGTAGAGCTCTGTATAGATCTCATTGAGGAGGGTTTGGTGGCCCTGCTTTGCTAAACCTTCAAATATGCATTCAAACCTCTTCTTCAGATGAGTTTTCAGTGCCTGCTGGGCTCTTTCATTGAATTCATCTGAGGAGAGGAAATATGAGAACCAATGTTTAAAATAACAGAAATAGACAAAAAATACTTATGCAGAAAGTTTTCACAATGTTTTACACAGCTCTGAAAGTGTTGCACATTAAGTTGTAGCTATACCTATGTAGTTAAATTGTAACTAATTTGGTAACAAGAGGTTATTACTGATTAACGCCAATGTAGGAAACATGGAACAGTTAACAATATTTTTGATTACACATGCGAAACAAGGCCAGCCCTGTTACATCTCTTCTGTTAATATGAAATAATTCTGCTATCAGTGAGGACACATTGTGAAATTAACAGGCAAGGTTTACTTGTTATGTATCATGAAGATATGCCCTATATGCTATAACTGCACCTTCAAGTAGTGTTGCCCATACCTCTAGTAGTGTTTCACACTTCTCACAAACTGTTGTACACACAACAATGAAAACATAAAAAGGATTCATTTCCATTTCAACATTCAATTTCTTAATTGTTCATAGTATGATGTGTCTTTATGGTAAATATGGTCTTCATGGGTCATGCAGTAATTTAATTATCTTATAATTATTATGATCGGTGCTCTTTAATCCAGGATAAAACCTCAGGGCAGTCAGTCTGATGGGACAGTGGTTTAGTAACTGGCTTTTGATCCCAAGGCTCCTGGTTTTAAAGTCTTTCGGAAACATTTAATCTCATGTGCATTTGATTGCCCCCATTATTACTGCTGGATGCTATATTTGAATTGAAATGCCTTCCTGTACATGTTGTGTGTGATGTTTTTTATATGCAAGACTGTTGATGTAAAACACTATTATCAAAGTGTGAATACTATAAATCAGTACTCTGTTATTTTGTACTCTGTTATATTTGTTTGCTAAACTCATTTCAGCATTCTAATGGCCACAGTAGCAATGAGAGAAAATTCTTACTGTGCTGCTCATCTCTCTCCAGTGGGTCAGTGACATCCTTCTTCTTCATGTTCCTCAGGATATGGAGTGTGATCTTCAGAGACCCCTCAATGCCACAGGTCTCCAGCATCTTCTCAACTATGTACAGGGCCTCAGGATCCTCCTGCCCTCTCTCAGTGCATTCTGGGTAATCAGCAATTTGATGACTCTTGAATAATTCCTTATCTTCATAAGCTTATCCAGTACAGAAGGATCTTCAGTCAAGACTATGTAAGCATTCTGGGCAAACCTGACTCAGATGGCTCTGAAACAGTTTCAACTTTTCAGTCTTCTTCAGCTTCATCAGAGTGCGCAGGAGAGACTGAAATAAACACATGAAGAGGTGTGCTGTATCAGAGTGAAATAAATACATGAAATGGGTGTGCTATATCAGTGTGAAATAAACACATGAATAGTTTTGCTGTATCAGTGTGTGAAATAAACACATGAAGAGGTGTGCTGTATCAGTGTGAAATAAACACATGAAGAGGTGTGCTGTATCAGTGTAAAATAAACACGTGAAGTGGGTTGCTGTATCAGAGCCATGGAAACACAGCCTTGCTTTATTATGGGTGGCAGTGTAGTATAATGGGTGAGGAGCTGGTCTTGTCAGAGATTTGAATCCCAGGTAGGACACTGCTGTTGTACCCTTGAGCAAGGTACTTAACCTGCATTGCTTCAGTTCATATCCAGCTGTATAAAAGGAAGCAATGTAAATGCTGTGTAAAAAGTTGTGTAAGTCGGTCTGAATAAGAGTGACTGCTAAATGCCTGCAATGTCTCATGTATTCTCTTGTAGGAAGGCCAGAACAGGAAAAGATACTTTAGAACACAACATGCAGCAGGTCTAAAGCCTATATTCGAAATGCAGCTTTTGCTCCTGATTTATGGTTTTTAGGGACACTACTTGTGATGAATCACGAATGTCCTTGGAATAATTTAGTTGTTGAGTTGAATTAAGTTTATCAGTGCAATACATTTTTTAATGCTAACTACACAAACTGAGTGCTGAGTGTCCATTCTACCTGCCCCGGGAGTTTTCCGCAGTGATCACTAGGGCCGTTTACATTCCACCACAAGCGGACACAACGAGGCTTTGTCGGTGTTACATGATGTGCTAAGCGGACTACAGACCAAGCACCCAGACGCTGCCCTCATCGTGGCTGGGGACTTCAACAAGGCAAATCTTATGCCAAACTTTTACCAACACGTCAAATGTCCTACCCGAAAGGACAAGATACTTGATCACTGCTATTCACCGTTCAAGGAGGGCTACAAGGCTACCTATCTACCATCATTTGGCAAATCAGACCATGCCGCCATCTTCCTGATAACAGAATACAAACAACGGAGGGTACGGGAAGAGGTGGTGTCGCGAGAGGTCAAGCGCTGGACCGCCCAATCAGAGGCCACTCTACAGGACGCGCTGGACGACGTCGACTGGGACAGGTTCCAGTCCACCTCTGATGATGTCAACGTGTTTACGGAAGTGGTGACCGGCTTCATTACAACGGTGGTGGACAAAGTTATCCCTACGGTGAAAGTTAAGTGTTTTCCTAACCAGAAACGGTGGGGTGACAGATCCATCCGCGTTGCTCTGAACGCACGCACCACTGCCTATAACGCGGGACTGGTGTCTGGGGACATGACGGAGTACAAGGCGGTGTCCTACAGGCTGAGGCGAGCAATCAAGGATGCGAAGCATCGCTACAAGGACAGAGTGGAGCTGAACTCTTTTTATGCACGTTTCAAGACTAACAATGCTAACATTAGCCCGGCGGCTAGCACAGTTAGCGTGTATAACACAAGTTCCCCCCCTGCAGCTGCAAGCTCACTTGTCCTGTCAGAGCACCATGTGAAGGGAGCCTTGAAACGGGTGGACACCAGGAAAGCAGCGGGACCAGACTCTGGACAAGTCCTCAAGACCTGCGCTGATCTCCTGGCTCCTGTGTTCACCACCATAATCAACCTCTCCCAGGCCCAGTCCGTGGTCCCCACATGCTTCAAGAGGTCCACCATTGTCCCTGTACCCAAGAACGCTTCCCCAGCCTGCCTGAATGACTACCGCCCGGTAGCACTCACCTCGGTGGTGATGAAGTGCTTTGAGAGGCTAGTCAAGGACTACATCTGCTCCTCTCTTCCCAGCACCTTGGACCCTCTGCAGTTTGCTTACCGCCCCAACAGATCCACGGACGATGCGGTCTGTCAAGTTCTGCATGCCACTCTCTCACCTCAACAACAGAGGGGGGGGCTATGTAAGATTGCCGTTCATTGATTTCAGCTCAGCCTTCAATACCATAGTCCCCTCCAGACTGAACACCTCCGTTTGTGCCTGGATACTGGATTTCCTGACCGCCAGACCCCAGGTGGTTAGAGTGGGTAAGCACACCTCAAACCCCCTCACCCTCAGCACTGGAGCCCCCCAGGGGTGTGTGTTGAGCCCTCTGCTGTACTCCCTGTACACACATGACTGTGTGGCCAGGTCTGAGTCCAACAGCATCGTCAAGTTTGCTGACGACACAGTGGTGGTAGGCCCAATCACCAACAACGATGAGAAGGCCTATCTCCAGGAGGTGGCAGACCTGTCACTGTGGTGCCAGGACAACCGTCTCTTCCTGAACATCAGCAAAACCAATGAGATGGTGGTGTACTTCTGTAAGAAGAAACAGCAGAGGACCAACACCCCTCTACAGATCAATGGGTCACCGGTAAAGAGGGTGATAAAATTCAAATACCTTGGTGTCCACATCACAGAGGACCTGACATGGACACTGTACACCGACACTGTGGTGAGAAAGGCAAGGCAGCGCCTGTATCACCTCAGACAGCTGAGGAAGTTCAGAGTCTCCAAGAAGATCCTGAAAACCTTCTACTCTGCAACCATTGAGAGAATCCTGCTGGGGAACATCACCGTCTGGTACGGGAACTGCTCCTCTCTGGACCGGAGAGCCCTGCAGAGGGTGGTGCGGTCAGCTGAGCGTACCATGGGGACCACACTCCCCACTCTGCAGGACCTGTACCCCAGGAGGTGCTTAAGCAGAGCAAAGAGGATTAGGAAGGACTCTTTCCATCCCAACAACGGACTGTTTGAGCTGCTGTGGTCAGGCAAACGCCTACGCAGCCACAGGACCAGCACTGAGAGACTTAGGAGGAGCTTCTTCCCTCAGGCCATCAGTGCTTTTAACTGCACTGCCAGGACAACTGTCCTGGAATAGTATTTTCACCTCAAGCACATAGCACCTTTACCTCTATGTACACTGCAGCACCTTACCGTCCCACGGTTTACTTTGTATTTTTCTTTTTTCTTTCTTGTACTTATTGTATGATATATCATAGGTTGCACTGCTTCCTATGACTTATTTTAGGACTTATATTAGGACTTACTTTATTTTACTTATTTGTATTGCTCGTATTTTTTAAATAACTGCTCTTTATATTCTTCTCTCTTTTAATTTGTATTCATATCTTATATAATTATTATTAATATTATTTTTTGTTATTTAGTTATTTATTTATTTTTCTGTATATAATTATTATTGAAGCGTTATGTTGCACAGTCTACAAGGAGATTGTCGCACCAGCATTTCACTGTATGTATGTATATGCATGTGACAAATAAAGCCTTTGAACTTTAAAACATTCTGTTTGGAGTCATCCACTGCCATCGTTTATGGATCCTAAAAAGGAATCCGGTCTATCTGTGAGCCAAAGAGGGCCAGAGCACTCTACAACTTTAATAAACCTGATTAGATATTCAATCTGATCGTCTGAAAGTCATATTAACTTCAAATATTAAAATAGAAAAAGAACATATCATACCTGTTTTGAAGAGAACAGTTTATCTGAACTCATCTCATCTGAACGACTTAAATCAAGTGAGCAGTGAATCCTGTGAATAAATCATGAGACACAACTTAGTTAAACTCATTTACTGCAGCTCTAACTCACAGCACATGAAGACATAGCATCCAAGTTAAACTCATACTCTTACTACAGCTCTAACTGACAGCACATGGAGACAGAGCTTCAGGTTAAACTCATCGTCTGACTGCAGCTCCAACTCACAGCACATGGAGACAGAGCTTCCAGTTAAACTCATCCTCTAACTGCAGCTCTAACTCACAGCACATGGAGACAGAGCTTCCAGTTAAACTCATCCTCTTACTGCAGCTCTAACTCACAGCACATGGAGACACCGCTTCCATTTAAACTCATCCTCTTACTGCATCTCTAACTCACAGCACATGGAGACAGAGCTTCCAGTTAAACTCATCCTCTTACTGCAGGTCTAATTCAATACAATCGTGGTACATTACCTTTGATCACCTGTGACCACTCCTCTTAAGTTGAATGGATGATTCATTGAACGGTCACTCTTCATAGACAGACAGCTGGGTACAGGTGACCCAGCCCTCTCTACCCGAACCCTGTGAACAAAACATGGAGACAGAGCTTCCAGTTAAACTCATCCTCTTACTGCAGCTCTAACTGACAGCACATGGAAACAGAGCTTCCAGTTAACTCATCGTCTGACTGCAGCTCCAACTCACAGCACATGGAGACAGAGCTTCCAGTTAAACTTATCCTCTTACTGCAGCTCTAACTCACAGCACATGGAGACAGAGCTTCCAGTTAAACTTATCCTCTTATTGCAGCTCTAACTCACAGCACATGGAGACAGATCTTCCAGTTAAACTCATCCTCTTACTGCAGCTCTAACTGACAGCACATGGAGACAGAGCTTCTAGTTAAACTCATCCTCTTGCTGCAGGTCTAATTCAATACAATCGTAGATCATTACCTTTGATCACCTGTGACCTCTCCTCTTAAGTTGAATGGATGATTCATTGAACGGTCACTCTTCATAGACAGACAGCTGGGTACAGGTGACCCAGCCCTCTCTACCCGAACCCTGTGAACAAAACATGGAGACAGAGCTTCCAGTTAAACTCATCCTCTTACTGCAACTCTAACTCACAGCACATGGAGACAGAGATTCCAGTTAAACTCATCCTCATACTGCAGCTCTAACTCACAGCACATGGAGACAGAGCTTCAAGTTAAACTTATCCTCTTACTGCAGCTCTAACTCACAGCACATGGAGACAGAGCTTCCAGTTAAACTCATCCTCTTACTGCAGCTCTAACTCACAGCACATGGAGATAGAGCTTCCAGTTAAACTCATCCTCTTGCTGCAGGTCTAATTCAATACAATCGTAGATCATTACCTTTGATCACCTGTGACCTCTCCTCTTAAGTTGTATGGATGAGTCATTGAACGGTCACTCTTCATAGACAGACAGCTGGGTACAGGTGACCCAGCCCTCTCTACCCGAACCCTGTGAACAAAACATGGAGACAGAGCTTCCAGTTAAACTCATCCTCTTACTGCAGCTCTAACTGACAGCACATGGAAACAGAGCTTCCAGTTAACTCATCGTCTGACTGCAGCTCCAACTCACAGCACATGGAGACAGAGCTTCCAGTTAAACTTATCCTCTTACTGCAACTCTAACTCACAGCACATGGAGACAGAGATTCCAGTTAAACTCATCCTCATACTGCAGCTCTTAATCACAGCACATGGAGACAGAGCTTCAAGTTAAACTTATCCTCTTACTGCAGCTCTAACTCACAGCACATGGAGACAGAGCTTCCAGTTAAACTCATCCTCTTACTGCAGCTCTAACTCACAGCACATGGAGATAGAGCTTCCAGTTAAACTCATCCTCTTGCTGCAGGTCTAATTCAATACAACCGTGGTTCATTACCTTTGATCACCTGTGACCTCTCCTCTTAAATTGAATGGATGATTCACTGAACGGTCACTCTTCATAGACAGACAGCTGGGTACAGATGACCCAGCCCTCTCTACCCGAACCCTGTGAACAAAACATGGAGACAGAGCTTCCAGTTAAACTCATCCTTTTACTGGAGCTCTAACATGGAGACAGAGCTTCCAGTTAAACTCATCGTCTGACTGCAGTGCCAACTCACAGCACATGGAGACAGAGCGTCCAGTTAAACTTATCCTCTTACTGCAGCTCTAACTCACAGCACATGGAGACAGAGCTTCCAGTTAAACTTATCCTCTTATTGCAGCTCTAACTCACAGCACATGGAGACAGATCTTCCAGTTAAACTCATCCTCTTACTGCAGCTCTAACTGACAGCACATGGAGACAGAGCTTCCAGTTAAACTCATCCTCTTACTGCAGCTCTAACTCACAGTACATGGAGACAGAGCTTCCAGTTAAACTCATCATCTTACTGCAGCTCTAACTCACAGCACATGGAGACAGAGCTTCCAGTTAAACTCATCCTCTTACCGCAGCTCTAACTCACAGCACATGGAGACAGAGCTTCCAGTTAAACTCATCCTCTTACTGGAGCTCTAACATGGAGACAGAGCTTCCAGTTAAACTCATCGTCTTACTGCAGCTCTAACTCACAGCACATGCAAACAGAGCTTCCAGTTAACTCATCGTCTGACTGCAGCTCCAACTCACAGCACATGGAGACAGAGCTTCCAGTTAAACTCATCCTCTTACTGCAGCTCTAATTCACAGCACATTAACTCCCTGTTCATGCATTTTTACCTCTTTCTCGCAGGCCCGTGGGTTCCATCGTCAGTCTCGGTCTCCTCTGAGGAACTCATTTGAGAAACAGCGCCTCTTGTCTCAGGACACCTGAACACACCAGATCAGATTCACAAGTGGGTTCTGACCCAAATTGGCAGACCTGTAAATACACACAAGAAGAACATGATAACGCACAGACATAATAATGCACACAGACACACACATACATCAGATCTCATAGAACAGACAGGGACAAATCTGGAATTTAACTGAGCCATAAACGTGTACAGCAATACAATTCCCTCCAAAATGTTCTGCACCCATGATAACAATTACTAAGACCGTTGAATATGAAGATTACCAGTGCTGAGGCATATTTTCATTGTCCAACATACGGAATATATTTAATGATATAATGGAAACTACCAAAATGACACATTTCTCAGATGATACAACAATTTTACAAAAATTGTGCATCACAATTATTGGCACCCCTGTATTTGGTACTGTGTGCACCCTCCCCTCGCAGGGATAATGGCACTGAGTCTTTATACATAACGTGTTATAAGACCAGAGAACACATTGGGAGGGATCTTAGACTCTTCCTCCACCCACAATCTTTCCAGATCCTGAAGTCTTTGTTGATCTGTGCTTATGGGCTGTGCTGTTTAGAGCCCTACCGATATATCGGTTTGGCCGATATATCGGCCATTATTTGACTTTTTTGAGGACATCGGGATCGGCAGTTATGCAGCCGATGTGTCCCGATTTTTAAATATGTATAATAAACAAAAAAAACATTGATTATTTATCTGTACTTGTCTGTTCGAACGTTGTAATTGCTTTTTACTAGAATTATCCAGTAGAGGGAGCTCTAATACAAGTGTGAACTGCAGCAGCTGACGCGCTACTTCTGTAATTAGACGTTTGTCTTGTGCCTCATCCAATATTCTCCACTGCAAGACTTGTCTGCACAGATTCGATTGCCGCAATAAAGGTATGTATACTTAGTGAAAGTTTTTAATTAAATGCGTTTATACGACCACTATGTTTATCAATCCTCATTATCAAGCGAGCGAGCTAACTAACATATTTGGTTCACTTTAGCAAGCTAGCTGGCTGGCTAGCAAGCCTTTATGAAGTGGCAGTGAGCACATAAGCAGCGTAGGATCTACATTTCCAGAGGACATCGCTGTATTCTCAAATAAATAACCAGCCAAAATAAAACGGTGATTGAATGCATCACACATTTGTTTTTTTATCTGAGATAATGATATTAGCTACTATATGATGCTGTGTCAATAGCCAACGCGTTATTGCAAGCGAGTGTGTCATCTAGTCACGCGTCATCGTAGCAAGCTAACCAGATAGTAAAAACGCCGATAAAACACTTCTAACGAGGATCATTTTAATCCATGTTATCTAGCTTTGTCGTGATAACATGAGAGAAGGATTGCTGTTGGAGAAGTGAATCAACCAACAGTTAGCGCGGGTAACCTGCACGAAAGTGCATTCTAGTTTTTTTTTCACGTATTTCATCCAGTCAATTTAAATTAATCTAACGTTACACTTGATTCACTCATTAGCTCCGCTAGATAATGTCTTACTCTTTGAGATCATGTAGTAGAAATAAAATAAGAAAATATAATTCATTTAACTTACTGAGAATATATAATAAGAAATAATGAGTGTCAATAGCTAATGCGTTATTGCGAGCGTGTCATCTAGTTTCGCGTCAGAGCGCATTGTAGTTATTTTCACCACCGAATTCTTATGGACAGGGAAGCTCGGTAGATAAAGTCTTACTCTAGATCATGTAGTAGGAATAAAATAAGAAAATATTATTAATTTACTGAGAATAGATACTAAGAAATAATAATAACCAAGTAATAACAACAATATAATGTGGCGATCTTGCCTGTGTGTAAATAAATAATTGTTAGCTTGTTAGCGGTTAACTTATCCTGCTCCACGATCGTGTAAATACTCGTTATTTTAAATGTGTCTAGCCTGCTAGGAATCGCTTAGGTAGCGCTAGCACCCCCTCGGGTTTATGATTTGCACCGTCATGTTTCTGTCTTTAGTCAACTAGCCAATCAGAGACAGTAAAAAATATGGACAAAGCTACTGTGACGTCACCCATTGACACTCCGTGGGTCACGGAGAAACACGTTTTGAGGCTCAATGGCGGGCGCGGCCATGTTCTCGATTTGGAGCCAAAACCATAGAGTTAAGCGGTCTTGTGATTTTTACAATTTGATTGACAGTCCGATGCGGAAAAGCCCATCAACCTGAACGAGGCTAGCTGACTGTCTGCCGTTATGTTTTAAAATATATTATCAGATGTTTACGGAGTTTAATTTCCATCCGTGACTGTACTGTGTCATGGAATCACGTTATATGTATGACATTAAAAATACAATTAGGCTATGTTCAGTTATCTTCAATTTATGTTTCTCAGCAAAACGAATATGCTTAGCTAGCATATCAGCTTAGGTAGGCTATCCGTGGTTAGCTCACGCATTAGCAATATGAACCACAGGGGAAGAACATTGACTACACTGATGCGCAAAGGCCACTGCTCATTCTTCTCTGTAGAGAAAGGAGGGGCTCACGGGCGAGGAGAGAAAAAGGGGGCGCCGCCGCGGCAGGGTGGATCGCGAGCAGGACTTGGGAACGGAAGGTCGCGGGTTCAAGCCTGGCCATTCCTCCCGGAAGGAAAGGGCCCAATTTGCTTCTCTGGATGTTCAAATGAAAGGAAAAGGGGAAAATAATAAATTAATAATCAATAAATGAAGGAAATGTCAACCGGTGTAAATGATGTAATGAATGTTTGCATCCAGGTCACTTGAAATAAGGAATGTCAGGAATTGTAAAGTTGAATGCAAAAAGGTGAATGTGACCCCTGGAAGGAAAAGGCCCAATTTGCTTGCTTGCATGTTCACATGCAAGGAAAATGGGAAAAAAGAAAGGACATGTTCAATAAATCATCGCCCTGGATAAGAGCGTCTGCCAAATGCCTGTAATGTAATGCCTGTAACGTAATAAATGAAGGAAATGTCACAAATGTCAACCAGTGTAAATGATGTAATGAATGTTTGAATCCAGGTCACTTGAAATATGCAATGTCAGGAATTGTAAAGTTAAATGGACAAAGGTGAATGTTGAATACAGTGCAACCAATAGTCTGTAAATGTGCCACTCGAAATGTCAACCAAACAGTCAATTCTAAACAGATCTATTGCTAGTAGAATGCATTCACAGACGCAGTATTGGCTTTTAGCACTTCATCTGTGCATGTTTATTGATCCAGTACATTTCCCATACAATACATACAGCGCCCGACCAATCCGCTCCCGCTGTTCCCTCGAGAAGGCCGCACGGCAATTCAGGAATCAGCAGCTGCAGAATAAAGAGAACGTGTTACAATTAGTTTCGCGTCAACTTCTTTTAAGCCAGCATTAAACACAAACAATAAAGATACACCATCTCACCTCAGAACTTTGCGAGGCAGGCCTCGGTGGCAGGAAGGACTGCTTTGGCTGGGGCCGGCCCTCCTCTTCATCTCTGCAAAATTGCAACAAGAGCACCTGCCGCAGAAAGCGATATTTTATGGAACCCGCTCGATTCCTGCTCCTGTCCTTTGACTTGTAGGGGTCCCTCGGCGTGTCCGGACAAACATGTACTCACTCCATTGCAGTGCTTACATTTTAAGTTCCTTTCATGCAATTTAAACACCTGTATTTTTAAAGTAGCTACTGAGATGCCATTACTCTTTGACAGACTTGTGCAAAAAAACAGCTACACTGTTATAACTCATGTAAAACGTTTGTCTGCTGGACTGTCAGGCCACATCTTTTAAACCTTTGGACATAAATGATTAAATTAATCGTATTAGCTAATAATTAACTGGCCAGAAACCCTTTAACGTGACTAATTCTGGTTAACAAGCCAGGCAGATGTACACATTGCAAGCAAGAGAATGCTACGTTTTATAATGAAAAATGAAGCACAGGACATGCCAAATGTGTCTTACGACATATTTCATAGGTAAAAGCGCACACGTAACGGGCTGACATAACTGCAAAGTTATTGAACGATTGATTATTAATTCATTCGTTCGTTAGCTAATATTGGCAGCTGCCATTGTAGGTGATTTAAACACTTACGTTGCTTTTAAAAGAGAGAAAAACGGCGCGACAGCCAGCTGGTTAGCAAGTTCTAAACATTTCGAACGCGCAAATATGAACGTTTCAATATTTTTAATATAAAGTTCATTCAAAAACTTACTGAAACAGGTGATAGCTAATATAGCTAGCTGCCGTTTTTGACGATATAAACGCTTAAGCTGCTTTTAAAAGAGAGAAAAACGGCGTGACAGCCGGCTGGCTAGCCAGTTCTAAACACCGCGAACGCGTAAATATGAACGTTTCAATATTTTTAATGTAAAATTAATTCAAAAACTTAGTAAAAACGCGCTCCTGTCGCATAACTCCGGTCACCTACGGCACTTCCCGAAGTGCCATTTGAAACGGCGGAAGGGAGAGCCGATACCACGTGACGAAATTGAAACAAGCGGGCCTCCCGATTGGGCGCAAAAAGCATGTAAACTGGAGAAATTGAAACGAGGGCGGCCTCCGATTGGCTGTGTAATTGGAACAAATGAAACAAATGAAACAGAGAAGATGGCGCTGTTTTAGGCGCAAAGGCAATCAATCGGAGATGTGTAGGCTACTGGTGATTTGACTAATTTTCGTATAACTGTCTGGTAGATCTGCTGTTAACCGAGCAAGTTATCGTCGTAGGTTTAGTTAATGAGTCAGTCACTGCTACTACTACATTACAGGCATTTAGCAGACGCTCTTATCCAGAGCGACTTACACAACTTTTTACATAGCACTTTACATTGTATCCATTTATACAGCTGGATATGAACTGAAGCAATGCAGGTTAAGTACCTTGCTCAAGGGTACAACGGCAGATTCCTTACCCGGGAATCGAAGTTCCTTACCCACTGTGCCACACTCCGTCCCTTATGCAACAGGTGGAAAACTTGCTCTTCAACGTGCGTTGTCATATTTACACGCCTGAAAATCAGTTATTAAAATACTTGGTAGATTTGTTAATCACCGCTGACAGTGTTAATTTTTATTCGGTAAAAAGTGACTTGCGAACGATCGGTCAGCTAGCGTCACCCAGCAAGTAAACACCACAAATTGCGATGGAGTAGTAGCAGTTAATGGCTCATTAACTGACTGTGGCTAAAACCTACGACGATAACTTGCTTGGTTAACAGCAAGTCTACCAGACAGTTATATGAAAATTAGCCTAGTCAAATCACCAGTAGTCTACACATCTCTGATTGATTGACCATCAGTGCAGTCGATGTTCTTCCCCTGTAGTTCATATTGCTAATGCGTGAGCTAACCACGGATAGCTTACCTAGCTCACTGGCAAGCTGATATGCTAGCTAAGCATATTCGTTTTGCCGAGAAACATAAATTGAAGATAACTGAACATAATTGTATTATTAATGTCATACATATAACGTGATTACATGACACAGTACAGTCACGGATGGAAATTAAACTCCGTAAACATTTGATCATATATTTTAAAACATAACGGCAGACAGTCAGCTAGCCTCAAGTTCGTTCTGCAATCGTTCGTTCAGGTTGACGGGCTTTTCCGCACCGGACTGTCAATCACATTGTAAAAATCACAAGACCGCTTAACTCTATGGTTTTGGCTCCAAATCGAGAACATGGCCGCGCCCGCCATTGAGCTTCAAAACGTGTTTTACAGACCCACAGAGAGGCAATGGGTGACGTCACAGTAGCTTTGTCCATATTTTTTACAGTCTCTGGTCTCGTGCTGCTGTTTCCCGCTGTATGTAAATTATCCGACCTTTGTGTGATGTGACGTTAAGGCTGTGTGATTGGTTAGCCCCGTTGCGCCGGGGCAGCCAATCACGGCGAACGGGGTTTGACAAAATCAGGCTTCGCCCAGTTATGATGGTCCAAGCGGCCAAAACCAGACTTCGTTTTTGAAGCTCATTTCCTGGTGTTGTAGTTCCTGGTTGCTCATTAGCGCCACTACGGATGGCTCCAGTATAGGTGTTTTCATATCCGGTTTCCATGTAAGTCTACGGTACAAATGCGATCAAAATACAAAGTCAATAATTTTTTCTCACAAGAACAAATAGTCATAATAGGTGTATTTTATTTGTCTTATGACTGTCCATGGGTCGTTTCATGATTTATTGCGTCATTTGGCACAGTGCCAATATTTGTTCTGGACCAATGAGGTACAGCTTGCGTCACTTCCGGATTACTGCGGAGGACTGAGCTACAGTAAGGGCTACAATCTGTGGTCACTCGGGTGGGAGGTGGCGTCTCTTGGCCTTGACATTGCGGCTCCGACCACGGTCCACCTGTGCGAAGTCAGAAAATGCAGGCAACCCATTTTGTAGTGGTTTCATTATAGCGTGTGCTATTTACAGCTGCACTAGACGACCATAAAATAATCCTCCTCTGAAGTTTTGCGGTAGCCGAGTCATTTTTACTATTTCCTTTAGCCCACTTAACCAAATAATTCGTTAGCAGAAAGCGTAATCAGCTAACGCTTATTTGCTATATGTGGTAGTCCAGTAGCCTATGCTAAAACAGTTCGCAACTTCGGCTACCAAGCCATTTGACTAGCTAGCTAACCCTAACCGGAAAATATTCCATCTGTCAAACGTGTTTGACGGCTTGTCAGTCGTGTACATTACGTAAATGTCTACCTGGGCTAGGCTGCACGAATGTGACAAAGCTAGAAGCTAGCAAGAAAATATTAATTAGAAATTCAATGTACATTATTTTTGTCTTTATGCAACAGGTGGAAAACTTGCTTTTCAAAGTGCGTTGTCATATTTACACGCCTGTAGATCAGTTATTAAAATACTTGGTAGATTTGTTAAACACCGCTGACAGTGTTAATTTTTATTCGGTAGAAAGTGACTTGCGAACGATCGGTCAGCTAGCGTCACCCAGCAAGTGAACACCACAAACGACGATGGAGTAGCTAGTAGCAGTTACTGGCTCATTAACTGACTGTGGCGAAAACCTACGACGATAACTTGCTCGGTTAACAGCAGGTCTACCAGACAGTTATACGAAAATTAGCCTAGTCAAATCACCAGTAGCCTACACATCTCTGATTGATTGACCATCATCAGTGTGGTCGATGTTCTTCCCCTGTGGTTCATATTGCTAATGCGTGAGCTAACCACGGATAGCCTACCTAGCTCACTGGCAAGCTGATACGCTAGCTAAGCATATTCGTTTTGCTGAGAAACATAAATTGAAGATAACTGAACATAATTGTATTATTAATGCCATACATATAACGTGATTACATGACACAGTACAGTCCCGGATGGAAATTAAGCTCCGTAAACATGTGATAATATATTTCAAAACAACGGCAGACAGTCAGCCAACCTCAAGTTCGTTCTGCAATCGTTCGTTCAGGTTGATGGGCTTTTCCGCACCGGACTGTCAATCACATTTAAAAAATCACAAGACCGCTTAACTCTATGGTTTTGGCTCCAAATCGAGAACATGGCCGCGCTCGCCATTGAGCTTCAAAACGTGTTTTAGAGACCCACGGAGAGTCAATGGGTGACGTCACAGTAGCTTTGTCCATATTTTTTACAGTCTCTGTGATGGTCAGTCTACGAATTACCGTTTAGAAGAGATGTCACAAATAAAGCGAAGCTCCCCGGGAGCGATTCGAAAACAGCCAAGCCAGTCTCCGTCTCTGCTTCTTCGCGAAACCGTGAAAAAAATACATGTTTGAAACTGGAAAACTGATTTTTTTAAATTAATTTTTTATAGATGGCTGGAAAACAAAGGAGTAAAAGCAACGTGTGGAGTTATTTTGATTTCACACACTTAAAGATATTGTTAATATATATTTAATTTAATATCATCTTTTACATTTTTTATCTAAAAAGCTCTTTGTGTGTTTATTTTTATTTTTATTTGTTTGCTTACAAGTTAAATGTTCTTAAATATAGAAACTTTAATAAAATATAAGTTTTTCAAATTGATTTGAAAACGTTGCACCTTTTGACAAAATATCGGTCAAAACATTGGTAATCGGTGGGCTAGGACTCTCCAAAATCGGGATCGGCATCGGACCCAAAAATCTGGCATCGGTCGGGCTCTAGTGCTGTTCAATTGAGTCACAGGTTTTCAGGGAGTTCAGCAGTCTTTAGACTGTTGTAGCCATTGCACAATGATGCTTCTGCATCATTAACCTTTTTATTTGTGGATTTTAACGTGAATTTGGGGTCATTGTCTTGCTGAAAGATCCACTAGTTTCATTCTGCTGGCAGAGGCAGTCAGGTTTAGGGCTGAATTGTCCTGGTACTTGGGTAGAGTTCACGATGCTGCTTTCCTTAACAAGGGCCCCAGGATCAGTGTGAGCAAAGTAGCCCCATAACATTAAAGATCCACCACCGTATTTTTCTTTTCAGTATATGCATCCTTAAATCCATCCTACATCATATTCCTGGACATGGTTGTGAGGGGGGCTGGAACCTCACCCAGCATGCATTGGGCAAGAGGAAGGAAAAAACCCTGAACAGGTCACCAGTCCATCACAGGGCACACACACCATGCACTTACACACTTACAGACATTCAAGAAATTCAGTGTCTCCAATTAGCTTAACCTGCATGTCTTTGGACTGGGGGAGGAAACCTATGCAGACATGAGATGAGAATATGCAAACTCCACACACACCACCATGCTGCCCTCCAGCAGTTTTAAACTTCTTCATTATTGCCCTCACAGTAGTAACTAGCATCTTCAGTTTATTTTTTGATCCATTGCCTGATTTTCAAAGGTCAGCAACCATTTTCATTTCGTTTGTCAGTTCTTTGTCTTTCTCTGTGGTGAAGATGAAAAATGGGTTTCACAAGCATGTTCTCAGTTTAATCCTCCAGTGAAACAGGAAGCCATGGAAGGCCACAAAAGTTTCTCTTAATATTGATGTAGATTGAGTTTGATTTTATTTTATTTATAAGAATCTTTAGGGGTGCCAATTATTTTTATATATTTTTGGGAAATAACAACCCTACCTGAATCCAACCGTCACACTAGAGGGCGCCAGTTCCCCCAATCTTACTTTCTGTGCCTGTTTAATGCTAATTAAGGTGTTGTGTCGCAAACATTTAATAGCATGACCAGATTCACATTACAGGTACCTGTAACTGATTTATGACTAGTCAAAGAGCTAATTTAAGATCTAACTGCATTTTCACTCATCAAAAAAACTTTTAATTACATTTTGCTAGTAAGATTGAAGTTACTTTCGCCATTCAGTCGTATGGGACCTCCAATTAAAAGATACCTACAATTCAGTTTTGACTATCCAAAATGTGAACTCCAGATACTGTATCGCCATTTCAGTTATGACTAGTCATAACTCAAATTAGAGATCTCCACATTAGCTCTGCCTTAGTCATAAATTCAGTTAAAGATATCTTTCATTCCTCCGGATTTAAGATACGTCAGGTAACAGGGGACCAGGACCCAAACATAGAGTGGGGAAAAACACCAGGAACTCCAAAATGGCAAATATAATCAAAGACTTTACTCTCATACAGGTAACAGAAAACAGGGAACAAAAACAAGGCAAGACAGGGCACTTTCAAAAACAAAAACAGCAGAATTTTCAACAAAAAAAAAAAAAACACAAGGAAACAGAACTCAGGCAGGGCAGAACTCACAGACAGAAATGCGGGCAGAAACACGGGCACCGCGGTTGTCTTTTCCTAAGTTTACTTAACATCTTTCCTTAACCTCATGACGTTTTCCATCGAGGTCAAGGAAAAGTGGTTAGGAAAAGACATAGAACGAAATTCTTTTGCTTAGGAAGGTTCCTAACTGAGTGAAATAACCCTGCTAAGTGGCAGCCATGATGAGCTGTTTGAATTCTCTAAATGCTAAGGAAAGGTGCTTCAATGCTTTCTCTTATCTCCTTTAGCATAGGGCACACTGGACCGTCCTTTACGAAAGGAAAGGAGATAATGCCGCCACAATTCCTTACGGCAGCAACATTTAAAGTGAAGCACAATTCAGCCGTTCACGAAAACAAACGATCAACATGACTGAGTTGTGCGGTGGTTCTTAAGCTATTATATGCATAGGCTTATAATCAGATCATAATCAGCATATTAACCATAACACAGAAGTCTGTCTTTCAAGAAAAAGGGATAGGAGACGTTTTTAGCTACATTGTTTTTAATTCCACATGTTTGAAACTTATGAATGATGATATGTACAGTAGTAAATTTGTAGGCCTAACATAGTATGCCTATCTTGCATTAAATTTAATGAATTATTTTCATACAATCAAATTAATTGGGATTCATGTCGATAAATATGAGTGGACAGGAGGATGAGCGTGAGCAACCATTCTCAATGTGACAACCATTTCGTTTCACTTTTGTGACTGGTAGCCTATATTCCTTTTTTAATTCAATTCCAACCCTGGTAATGAAGTAATATTTTTCACCGGGTTGTCCACGTTTATATAGCCTGCATGAAACAAAACTGTAAGAATGCACGGGGCGAAGTAATTAAGATGCGCTTTTAGTAGTCCATCTTCGGAACATTGGGATGGCAGGTATGCCATCCCGCCAAGTTACGCCTTGGCGGGGGCATGCCCCATACCTATACAGCACCGAGAGTTTGGCATTTAATATATAAAATAACCACAACAGCCACAGACACTCAGCCCTTAAAAACATTAAATTCTGTACATTCTGACCCCATTTCAACGGACAGATTTCATAAACAACTTCACATGTCCACACAATAAAGCCCCAAACTAAGGGAATTTTGTGTGTTCTCCTTCTTCTTCTCTTTCTTCTTCTTCTTCTTCTCATTCTTATTTTTCCTGCCGCCTATCCCACTAACAACATGTCTCCCCATTGGACATTTTACCGACATCAGCCAAATCTTGACCTACACGACCTCCCACCCCAGTGACCACAGACTGTAGCCCCTACTGTAGCTTAGTCCTACGCAGTAATCAGGAAGTGACGCAAACTGTACATCATTGGTCCACAACTAATATTATAACAGTGCCCAAATGACACAATAAATCATTAAATCGACCCATGGACAGTCATAAGACGAATAAAATACATATATTGTGACTATTTGTTCTCATGAGAAAAAATTATTGACTTTGTATTTTGACCGCATTTGTACCGTAGACTTACATGGAAACCGGATATGAAAACACCTATACTGGAGCCAACCGTAGTGGCGCTAGTGAGCAACCAGGAACAACAAGACCAGGAAATGAGCTTCAAAAACGAAGTCCGGTTTTGGCCGCTTAATTCGGACGCAGCCTTTTCGTCCGCTTACCTGTGGGTGGAAGCTTTTTTCGCGTAATAGGTGCCTGCGTTCTTCCTTGTCTGTTCACCCGATATATAAGCAGCTTGAAACACAGCAACTGACAACAGACAACAACAGACAACTTGTCACAAACACATACGTATAGGAATTGTAAGGTCAGCTAACCTTATTTTTTTCCAAGTGGGAAAACTAGAAGACCTCCGTCGGTTAGCCTAGTCAAAGATAGACGGACACACCCTGTCAAAGCCTGTGAGAGTAGACAGTAAACTGTATGTAGCGAGATCGTCATCCAATGCCGAATTGCCCCATTTTATTCACTCGAACAGGTAATGTTTATTAAAGTCGTCGTAATATGTTCATATGTTTGGATGGACATGGAATTTCACACAGTAGTTTAATTACCATAAATACCGGACACCTAGGCTACTTCAAACCCCCACGTCTTTTCGAAATGTTCAATAAAAAGGACGGGACCAACGCCGCAAAGAAGCGTGTCCGGGTTCTGGACGGTGTCCGACTATGAGTAAAATGATATCATATAGGCCTAGAGTAATCTCTGCCTAACATAATCACTCCACTGTACATTTTTCATCAATATTGCAAACCACTTAATTTTAGTAGGCCAATGGGAATGATTCCCTCTAAAACATGAAAAAAAGTAACAACCCCTTAATTGTTTAATTTAAAACAAAATCAGGGTTTATAGTGCAGTAAGTGTAAAAATGTCAACAACAAGCGACAAGTCCTGTGACGTCCGTCTCACTAGGCTACCTCCTCACGTAGTAGAAGTGGTCATGGAATATCAAAAAACTGAAGTAAACTTTCTTTTAAAGGTTATTTTTAAATTACTGGTCTAAAAGGTATGTTTGGATTCCGTATGAGCTCTTAACTTGTTATGCTACGCATTAAACTCGCTATTTTATTGCCAGTTATCCGTTTTTCTGAATTACGCGGGTTAATGCGATTATACCTGCAGATTCCCATTCCTCCCCGCAGCCCTTTACCTTCAGCTTCTCTTACCTCAGTTCCACTCCACAACAGGCTGTTTACTCCGTTTTTTACATTTCATTTTATTCCTTCTTTCCTAGGATTCCTTTCTTCTCCGTTTTTAAAATGGCCGTTAAGATTCCGTTTCTGTTTTGGACATTTCCTTACTTACCTGTTTACCTGCTCAACTGAATGTTCGATGGGTGGAGTCATCTGTTGTGGAGTGTAACTGAGGTAAGAGAAGCTGAAGATAAAGGGCTGCGGGGAGGAATGGGAATCTGCAGGTATAATATATTAGCTGCATCAGTCACGGTATTTAATAAGTGCAGAATAAACAAATATTTAATCCATGTAGATCTTTGCCAAATTGTAGCACATACAGTGAGCACCATAATTCATTGGACAGTGACACATTTTTTTGTTATTTTGGTTCTGTACTCTAGCACTTTGAGTTTGAAAGGATACAATGACAATGAGGTTGAAGTGCAGAGTGTCAGCTTTAATTTGAGGCGATTTTCATCCATATCGGATGAACCGTTTAGAAATGACAGAACCTTTTGTACATGGTCCCCCCAGTTTAAGGTACTACAAGTATTTGTTGAATTGGCTTCACAGATGTGTTTCGTTAGGCAGGTGTATTAATTTGTGTGTCGTTAGTGAAGGCAGAAGAGAGCTGTTGATGTCTAGTCTTGATTCTAGACTTTGCAATTGCCTTTGGAGATTGTTGTTGGGGTGTGACAAGATAAGGAAGACAGCAGTGTCGATGCAAAATAAGCTGGCCGTCATAAGGCTCAGAAATGAAAATCAATCAATCAGGAACATTGCAAAAACCCTGGGCATGCCCAAGTCAACAGTTTGGTTCATCATTAACAAGAAATAAAACAACCAGTGAATTCAATTATGTCAAAAGACCCGGTAGACTGAGGAAGACCATTGTAGTGGATGACCGGAGAATACTCTCTATGGTGAAGAAAAACCCCCTGACAACAGCCCAACAGATCAAAAATACTCTCCTTGATGCAGGTGTAGATATGTCAAAGTCTACCATACATAGAAGACTACACCAGCAGGACTACAGAGGGTACACTACTAGATGCAAACCACTGATAAGCCTGAAGAACAGAAAGGCGAGATTACAGTTTGCTGAAAAGCACCTAAAAAAGCCCCAAGAGTTCTGGAACAAAGTCTTGTGGACAGATGAGACAAAGATTAACATGTACCAGAGTGATGGAAAGAGGAAAGTGTGGAGAAAAAAAGGAAATGCCCATGATCCAAAGCATACCACCTCTTCTGTGAAACATGGCGGAGGGGGTGTTATGGCTTGGGCCTGTATGGCTGCCAGTGGAACGGGCTCACTTGTCTTCATCGATGATGTGACTGCAGACAGAAGTAGAACAATGAATTATGAAGTCTACAGAAATATTTTATCTGCTCAGATCAAACCAAATGCCTCCAAACTCATTGGACGGCACTTCATCATGCAGCAAGACAATGACCAAAACATACTGCTAAAAGTGGAAAATCCTTGACTGGCTGAGTCAATCACCGGATCTGAATCCAACTGAACATGCATTTTACATGCTGAAGAGGAGACTGAAGGCAAAAAGTCCCCGAAACAAACAGGAACTGAAAATGGCTGCAGTACGGGCCTGGCAGAGCATCGCCAGGGAAGATACCCATCGTCTGGTGATGTCTGTGCATCGCAGACTTCAAGCAGTCGTGCATGCAAAGGATATGCAACCAAATATTAAAAATGATTACTTTATTCTACATTATGCTAAGCTGTCCAGTATTTTTTGATGCCTGAAAATGGGGGGGACTATGTGCAAAAGGTTCTATAATTTCTAAACGGTTCATCCGATATGTATGAAAATAGCCTCTAATTAAAGCTGACAGTCTGCACTTCAGCCTCATTGTCATTGTATCCTTTCAAACCAAAATAACGAAAAATGTGTCACTGTCCAATGAATTATGGTGCTTACTGTACATATATCAGGCCTATTCAACAACTTGTGAATTATATTGATGTTGGGACTTAGAGTTCTCCAATATCTGTAGACTGAACACAGAAATAAGTCTTTTTGATTATAACAAACCATCTCAAGACAAATAGCCTACTACAGACAGCAAATTAAATAAATAAATTAATTAATTATTTATTTATTTATTTATTTATTTAACGCTCCACCAGTCTCCCTGCCAGTCACTGACCCATTAACATCCTGAATGATGGCCCTATGTAACATGATAATGTGTGAGGTAAGTAATTTTTATTATTTCTTATTACAAAATAATAAGAAAATAACAATTTTTAAGGTTATTTGCCCTTTCTATACTCATCATATGTGTTTGTTTGTGAAGTATTTAAATAAAATATAAAAAAACTAACGGGAGCTGACTTTCCAGGATACCTGCTCTTACCAGTTCCACTTCATTTTATTCAAAATGCGCCACAAGACATTTTATTTTATTTTATTTGCATTTCAGGGCTGAAATGTGAGATCTGACCCACAGTCTCTTTCTCCAGTCGGGAGTATCTGGAGACGGGACGTGTCAAAAGCAAAATGGACGGATCAAAAGCATGTTTCTATTGGTCAATGATTCGGTGAGTCACGTATATTATCCAATCAAAGGCATGATCCAAAGGCGTAACTGTATCAAGATGGTTTTGACGTTTCTGAGACGGCATATCTATTTTTGTTGTCGGTCCTGGAGGTGAATAGTAGGCTATGTCAGTGCATAAATTATGCGCGAAAACAAAAGTTGTGATATTTGTGTAATCTGTTAATTTACACAATTTATTTGAAAATGGCAATTGATCGTCAGTGATTACGACGCTGAAATTGGCTCCCGATTCGCAGCTCCCGACTCGAAAATTCCGCTCCACCTTAAATTGGCGAGGTCTCTTTCCAGCAGGTTCTTGTTATCTTAGCAGATTCCTGGCACATTTAAATGTTTTTGGGACCAGGACTTTGTTTCACGGTCTTTGTCTAAACTATATAGCCAATCTAATATGCAGCAAAGTCATGTTTGGTGTTGATGGAGAGTTAATATCACGAGCTGTTAGATGGTCTCATTCTGTTTTGAGAACGTTGTCATTCAAAGTTTATGTTTTACATGAAAGTGAAACGCCAATCACGGAAATTGAGCTATGCAGTTGTTACACCTGAAATTGTGAAAATGGCGACACTATGTTTGAACAATTGTCTGAATCCAGTGCTTTGGATGCTGTTTGGAATAAAAATATTATTATTATTGTTATTATTATTCACAAATATGATTTTTACATTGTAAAATAAATGGTACTATTGTGCTAAACTTTATGCAACCCACAGCCATACAGTACATTAATTGGGCAAACATATGTCTGGATAGTTTTGTAAGATTAAAAAATGTTTTAATAGGCCAAAATATTTTCCATTATTATATGTATTTATTTATTCACCGCCCCACCCCTTTTTTATATCAAAAGTATTGATGTCAATACTTTTAAAGGCCTAGATTTTGCAAGTTTTAATTATAGGCTTATAGACAGTGCTTTGTATGGGTGAGTATCTTGGCATTTTTGTACATTGAAAACGCGTTTTTGTTGAGCTATTTCATTATGTACTGTGTTTTCTATAAGGAACTGATAATAATAATAATAATAATAATGCATATAAAAGTATGTACCATAATGAAATCTGGAGAGAGACATGTATACACATACATACAGTTGAGGCCAAAAGCTTACATACACCTAGGCTAAAGATATTCAAACTCAGTCTTTCATAACTCTGCACATTTCATGTTGCCATACATTTAGTTTGGCAAGTTAATTGAGGCATCTGCTTTGTTCACATCAGAGGTCATTTTAAAACAATCGATTAGAGACATATTTATTTCAGCTTTAATTCACTATATCAGAATTCCAGTGGGTCACAAGTTTACACACACCTAGTTTAGTGTGTCTTTAAACAGTCTGGAAGATTCCAGAAATTGATGCAATTACTTTTTACTGTAACTTTTGTCATAATTAGGAGTTAACTGGGAGTTAATTGGCACATGTGGCTGTATTTAAGGGCCTACTTTTAGAGCCACTGCCTTTTTGCCCATGATACGATGGGGAAATCCAAGCAACTCTGCCAAAAAATTGTGGACCTCCACAAGTCTGGTTCCTCCTTAGGAGAAATTTCCAAACAACTGAAGGTAACAGGAACATCTGTACAAATTGTATACAAATATAAAAACCTTGGGACCACAGACACTGCAGAGTTCAAATTAACTCCCAGGGCTAAACAAACTATGGTCAGAAAGGTTCAACTGAACCCTAAGACAACAACAAAGGAACTGGTGAAGGAGTTGGCAGCATCAGGTACCAAAGTATCTACGTCCACCATTGAGGGAATCCTACATTGCCATGGCCTGAAAGGCTGCTGTACAAGGAAGAAGCCCCTACTCCAAGGCCGGCATAAAAAATCCAGAATGAACTAGAAATACTGAAGCAAGACCTCAAGACATCAGCTAGAAAGTTAAAACTTGGTCAGAACTTGGTCTTCCAGCAGGACAATGATCCTAAGCATACCTCCAAAGCTGTAACAAAATGGCTTAAAGACAACAAAGTGAACGTACTGGAGTGGCCATCACAAAGCCCTGACCTGAATCCCATAGAAAATTTGTGGACTGCACTGAAAAAGCGTGTCCGAGCAAGGAGGCCCACAAACCTGACTGAGTTACACCAGTTCTGTCAGGAGGAATGAGCAAAAATTGTGGCAAAGTATTGTGAGAAGCCTGTGGAAGCTTACCCCAAGTGTTTGATTAAGTTAAGCAATTAAAAGGCAATGCCACCAAATACTAACAAAGTGTATGTAAACTTTTGACTTACTGAAAATCTGATATAGGACATACAAGCTGAAATAAATGTCTGTTAGCTATTATTTTGAAATGACCTCTTATGGAAATAAAGTAGATACCCTAATTGACTTAACACAGGAAATGCAAGGCAACATGAAATGTGTGGAGTTGTAAAAAATTGAGTTAGAATGTCTTTAGCCGAGGTGCATGTAAACTTTTGGCCTCAACTGTAGCCTACAAGGTAAACTGTAAACTAGAACTGTTAGTTGGAGTTTGGGTTGCTTACAGCAGTAGCTTAGGTGGCTGACTTTCATGATTGGAGGCGACAAAGACAGTGATAACGTTGTCGTAAATATTGTTTCCCCCCATTATTACCCCATAACGTGGCAGTTTTTCTTTGGCATCCTGTAGAGTAGTAATCCTTCCTCGACTCAGTGCACACACTGATGCCGCGAACAAATAAGGTTCCATTTCTTAAATTATTTGTACATGTCCGGTTTGTGGTCCCGACCAGACAATTTAATGAGTAATTGATCTAATAAATTTGTAGTTTGTAATGAATTTGCTTGTCTGCGACTCCCTGATCTGACATCGGTTTCAAGGGGGTTTCCCGGCGTTGTCGCTGGTTTCCAGGGGATTCCCCCTGGCTAAGGTCGATGATGGACAACAGGAGCAGAGTTAACACCATCCTACAGCCATCCTGCTTGTCTCTTAGGAGTGATGATTCATATCGGCGTGTAAGCACACGCACATTACAGCGTTCCTGCTCTGAACATGGACTCAGGCTGGTTGATCTGAATGTAGAGAGTAAACAGGCTCATGCTGACTTGTGCATCACATCTCATGTACAAAATCTATGCTCAAATGGTTTTAAGGCCACGTCTGAAGGGTTTGTCTATGCTTCCTGTACTTTCGGGGGCACTTGGTGCTGTGTGGTCTTCACTCATAAACCGGTTGGATTTTATTCATATTTTAATAATCTGACTTTTTATCCTATGAGCAGGCATATCATAAGCTGCCCAGAAACCTGATGCTAAAGGCATTGTTCAGTTCTGTTGTGCAGAGTGACCGCACATGACCATTGTAACACCCACAATTATAATATGGAGCTTATTTTCATACACACAATTTCTAGATCTTATTCAGATTCCTTCTCACATATAGCAAGTCATCTAGCAGACTTGCAAAGTGAGACACGCTGATCATGGAGGAAAATCATGAAACTCCACAACAGAGCCCATAACAATGCCTCTACATGCACAAGATGTCTTCCAGTGTGGAGAGTATGTATAATGCTCTTAAAATGTTTTCAGAAATCGCATGGCACTTTCTAAAATGGCCTTAACTAGATGCACTTAAAACTAGTTTTTCCTATACATATAAAGGTTATAGATAAATACTTATGTGACCTTTGTAACAGAAATTACTTGCACATGGAAAATACAGTGGATTTCATATAAGCCATCTCTACTGAACATGACTTGACTTTATTGTCCCTGTAGAGAAATGTGGATTGCAGCACTGTGTTATGTTAAAGGGCATCACAGATGCAGACAATAGAAAGTTATAAACATTGCAAATATCACAGTAGTAGTAGCACAGGAGTATACAATATGCAGGGATGCTACACAGGCAGCCCAGTGTGACACAGACAGCTGGAGCAGCCAGATCAGCTGGTATTAGGCATGGCTGGTGCCTGATGGCTCTCTGATATCAGAGTGAGTTCCAGTTTCATTTTTGAAAGTAGAAATATATAACTTGACATAACTGTGAGACAATATTTTACAGTAAGATAAGATTGCTATTAAGCTGCTTGAACCAACTCATATGCAGATGAAGACATTTGATTGCAAAAGCAACTGTCAACTGAGAAACATTAGCCATAATCTGAATGCTGACTTCAGTGACTATTGAGCATGTGGCTCCATCTAGTGGTGGTTTCTTTAATAGATTTTATAAAAGGTTGTCAGGTTTTGAATGCCTTCACATTATGGTAGGCCTACCATCAAATGTTTATCACGTTAAATGTCGTTAAAAACAAATTATTTTTTAAGATTATTACTACTATTATTATTATTATTAGTAGTAGTAGTAGTAGTAGTAGTAGTAGTAATATAATAACAACTTCAGAAAAAAGTTGAATTGAGTGTATATTTTCCAGAAAAAATGAGCTCAATCAGATTACACATAACTCAAATGGGTGCCGCCGATAGACCGTATAACAAGACCAGGTTAAAACCTAGTATATTGCTGGACCGAATCGGCCGACGTCACAGACATGGGCGGTGTAACTTTATCACTCAGTCAGTCAGTCAGTCACAGACATTCGTGTTTGTACGGCTGGCCACGCTGTTGCAGTCCGGCCAAATATAGGTCAGTTCTAAAGGCACCCCGAGGAAGCCGTGAGTCTCTGTAATTGTTCGTAGTGAGATCCAATCAAATCCCCGTTCGCTACCAAGAATCTACCAATGAATTGAAGGGGATAGCCAATCAGAGTGCGTATGTCTACCAAGACCAATCCCTTGCTCGAGTCTTTCGGGCTGAGAGACGCGCAAATATTGAATGAGGTAAATCGCTGTTTTATTTTCCTGCGTCGATAAGTAAAGATAACCACACATTTAACTGAATCATAACTGGGAAAAAGTTACGACAAGCTATGGATAAGTATGGTAACGTTACCAAATGTAAAGAAATATTCATTTTTACAGTGTTACCTTAGTTAAATCAGCTTCAAACAAGGTAGCCAACTAACGTTCACCGGTTTAAATTACAGTAGACGATCTAATCTGAGGAACTGTTCTTAATTTACACCAGGAGCAACAAGGTAAATATATTTTTAACCTTTAAGTGTATTCTTTGGCATTATAAATAGCTTGTTTTATATGAGTTTAATATATTAATGCAGCAGTTTTTATGCCTATAATTTATCTGAATGATCCTTTGTAACTAGCTATCTGGATTGAACTCTGGCCATTTATAGCTAATCAAATAACCTCACACTAAGAAAATAAAATGTCCTAGAAATAACCTATAGCTAGCTACATTTTTATTTTTCTTTCTTCATTGGGATGGCAGGTATGCCATCCCGCCAAGTTACACCTTGGCGGGCATACCTATACACCATTATATATATATAATAATAATAATAATTATTATTATTATTTTGAAGAAAATACCCCCCTTTTTAAACATGTTATACACATAGCTCATTGCCTGCTTATTTATAGAGCCTTCTTTGTTCACTTTTATCAAGTGTAAAAATAATTCTGGAAGGCAGTATATATAAAAAATGTAGGTTGTGTGTTGAAGTTGCTCTGGACAGGTTTCTGCTAAATGCCTACATTCTAGCAATCCCTCACTGAGCCAGCATAACCAATCCCTCAGAAACGCACGCTCACATGCATACATGCACACGCGCACACACAGATGCGCATACGCACAAACGCACGCTTACACGCATACATGCACACGCACACACAGATGCGCATGTGTGCGCCCACAAAAAAGACACAGAAATGCGCACAAACAAGTTTCAAGTTTAATTGTCATTCCCACATACATAGTATACGGGAACGAAATGTCGTTCCTCACGGTCCAAGGTGCTAACACAAAATACAACACAGTCTCGAAACAAAAAAAAAGAATAAAAGCACAATAAAAGCAGTGATAAATATAAATAAGGCAGTATAAGTGTAATTATAATAACTGTAAGAATATAGGTAATATAAATACTGCCTAACCAGTGGCCTCAGTGGTAATTATACATAGTATAAATAGGAGGCACAGCGGTGATGATGGCCCGGAATAAAGGGTCGGTACAGGGTAGTCATAAAATGTCCATTCCAGGGGCAGAGAGGTGTAGTCCAAGTGCGCATCTGCGCACACACACAGATGTGCCCGCACACACGCACAAACGCACACACACACACTCTCTCTTGCACTTCTATGAAGATGTGGGGTGGGGCAGAAAATTAACTGTCAGGGAGGAAAAATAATCAGTGACAACAATCGTAACTACAGAACCCTTTTAAAATACTCCAGATATTACAACCATTTTTACCATACACCATTATTTAGAGCAATTTCACACTATATTTGGTATTTTTACATAGTATCAATTTATACAGCTGTCTACATATTGAAGCAATTCAGGTGAATTATTCTGCTTACGGTATAACAGCCGTGTCCTACCTGGAAATCGATCCTGAAACATTTAGAATGCAAGCACAGTTCCTCAACCAGCAAGTTACTCAACCACCAAGTTACTCACACATACAAAGAACTGTCAGCAGGTCATTAATTCAAATGGTGTAGGTCATATTTTTTAGACTGAAGTGTTTTTTAATGGGCTATTGTACACAAGAGACCTACTAATTGTTTGTATATTGGCAGAGGATCTATAGGGCTAGATAACATTAATTTAGAAATGTGGGCAGCTACAGTAGTTAAAAAGTACTTATCAGTACAGGCGCAACAGTGAATGTGAACCATTCTGACTTAAAGAAAATCGATATATCTGGTGTGAGTAAAGTCATTATCTTGCGTCAGTTTCTATACCGAATTGCAACACAGATTGTACTTAATTTCAGAGGCGTCTGTATCTCCACTAACATAATGCACTCGGTCGGTCGTGTCGTTAACAAGGTAGCTAACATTAAACTCGGTGAAAATGCAGAAAGCGGAACTGTCTAAAGTGGGTGTATTTTATTTGGATTTCAAAAATGTTTCCCGCAAAGACATAGAGGCAAAGACATTCCCTGGGGCCCCTGGGAAGCTTCCTGGATGAGCTAGACACCTTGCTCAGCTCCTTCCCTGAGGATGGCACCCCGCTGATCCTCCTGGGAGATTTTAACATCCACCTAGAGGCCTCCCAGTCTGCTGCCTTCCTACCACTACTCCACTCCTTTGACCTCTCCCTACAACACTCTCCCCCAACCCACAAGGCAGGCAACCTCCTAGACCTGATCTTCCTGAGGATCTGCTCCAGCTCTAATCTTACGGTTACCCCCTGCATACATCTGACCATCACTTCATCTCCTCCCTCCCCCTCTCTCCATATCCTCCCTCTCCTCCTCCCATCCCCACTGTCACTGTCCACCGTAACCTCCGCTCCCTATCACCCTCTTCTCTTGCTCCCAGAGTGACTGCTTCCCTCCTCACTCTTCAATCATTTTCCAAGCTCCCCACTAACTCTGCATCCTCCACCCTAACTTCATCTCTCTCCTCAGCACTCGACTCCCTATGCCCCTTTGTCCCTAGGCCAGCACGTTCATCCCCTCCCAGTCCATGGATGTCTGACATCCTACGCACCTCCAGGGCCAGCCTCCGTGCTGCTGAGAGGAAGTGGGCCAAATCCAGGGACCCATCTGACCTCTCAGCCTATCAGTCTCTCCTGACAGAGTTTTCTTCTGCTGTCACTGCCGCTAAGGCAAAATTCTACCAAACCAAAATTCATAACTCCATTTCTAACCCTCGTCAACTTTTCTCTATTTTCTCTTCTCTCCTCAGCGTGCCACCTCCTCCACCCCAGTCTTCCTTCACTACAGATGACAGCATTCTTTGACGAAAAGATTGCAGACATCCGCAGCTCCTTTGCACTCTCCGCGCCCTCCGCCCCCTCTGCGCCCTCCGCCCCGTTTCTTCATATTTTCTCTCCTCTCAGACTCTGAAGTTTCCCAGCTTCTGCTCACCCACCGCCCTACCACCTGTGCCCTCGACCCTATCCCCTCATCTCTCCTCCAGGCAATCACACCTGACATCCTCCCTTTTGTCACCTCCCTCGTGAACTCCTCCCTATCTTCTGGATGTTTCCCCTCATCCTTCAAGAGGGCCCACATCACCCCGCTGCTGAAAAAACCCACACTAGATCCTTCAGTCATTCAGAACTACTGCCTGGTATCTCTCCTCCCTTTCCTATCCAAAACACTTGAACGTGCTGCATCTAACCAACTCTCTGCTTTCTTCTCTCACAACAACCTGCTTGATCCCCACCAGTCTGGCTTCAGGCCTGGCCACTCGACCGAGACTGCACTCCTCTCGGTCAGTGAGTCACTCCATGCCGCACGAGCAGCCTCCCTCTCCTCTGTCCTGATTCTTCTAGACCTCTCTGCTGCATCTGGCACAGTGGAGCACTCTATCCTCCTGTCCTCCCTGGCAGCAACAGGGATCTGCGGCACAGTCCTTGACTGGATTGAGTCTTACCTCTCTGACCGTTCCTTCCAGGTTGCCTGGGCGGGTAAGGTATCACCACTCCGTCCCCTCGCCACCGGAGTTCCCCAGGGCTCAGTCCTCGGTCCCCTTCTCTTCTCCTTGTACACCAGATCCCTTGGCCCTGTAATATCTGCCCATGGCTTGTCCTATCATTTCTATGCCGATGACACGCAACTCTTTCTCTCCTTCTCCCCATCGGACACACAGGTCTCTGCCCGCATCTCCGCTTGCCTGAGGGACATACAGAGCTGGATGGACAATCACCACCTGAAGCTCAACCCGGGAAAGACGGAGCTAATCTTTATTCCTGCGCTATCCGCTCCCCTCCTCGACTTTTCCATTTCCCTAGGGGACACCTTAGTGACATCATCACCCTGTGCCAAGAATCTTGGAGTGGTGATGGACAAGGCTGTCCCTCTCCAAGAACATCGCAGCAGTAAGCCGGGCATGCAGATTTTTCCTGTATAACATCCGCAGAATCCGCCCCTTTCTCACCACCTACTCAACCCAGCTCCTGGTCCAAGAAATGGTTCTATCCCGCCTGGACTACTGCAACTCTCTTCTGGCTGGACTACCGGCATCTGCCACCAGACCCCTGCAACTCATTCAGAATGCTGCGGCTCGTCTGGTCTTCAACCTCCCCAGACACTCCCACGTCACTCCTCTGCTCACTACCCTCCACTGGCTGCCTGTTATACCTCGCATCAATTTTAAAACATTGGTCCTAGCATACCAGGCATTCAATGGATCAGCCCCAGCATACCTCCACAAGATATTCAAACCCTACATGCCAGCCAGATCCCTCCGTTCTGCTACCTCAGGACGCCTAGCACCTCCCCCTCTTCGCACCTGCACTTCCAGAACACGTCTCCTGTCTGTTCTGGCCCCACGATGGTGGAATGACCTCCCTGTGGAGGTCAGAACAGCTGAGACACTGACCCAATTCAAACGACGACTGAAGACTCACCTCTTCAGGCTGCACCTCTCCCCATCCATCCCTACCCCCCTGTAAATGACTGTAAGCTTAGGGTTGTAACTAGGCAGCTGTTTCGTAGGTGACTTAGGTGCATTAACTGTCTTAACTACTGCTTGTATTTTTTCCATAGATTGTGTTGTTGCCGTTCTCGTTGTGTTAGTGTTAATCAGTTTATCCTTCAGGGTCCAAGTTGAACTATGCGGTTGTTCCCTGCACTTGGACCGGTACTTCTCTCTAGGGGTTTCGTCATACTTGTTCCTGGTTATGGTTATACACTTTGTTGTACGTCGCTCTGGATAAGAGCGTCTGCCAAATGCCTGTAATGAAATGTAAAATGTAACATAACCGATGCAAAAGCAATAGCTTAAATGTTTGATTTTTAGTTAGCTAGCAAGCCAGTTTAGAGTTAGAGGTTTGCTTGAGTCTGAGGGGGGATTTGAACCTGGGTCTGTCACTCGTCCATAATTGGTAAACGTGCTACCCAGTGAACTATGAGGAAAACAGATGTCGGGGCTGCAAATTTTTGGTCTTTTAAACGTATGCACCTGTATGTATGTCCAATGAGGCAACCTATTCTGGTGCATCTGTGATGATGTAATCAGTCAGGAAGAAGAAAACGCAAAATCCACTAAGTCTGGGGCTTTATTTTGTGGACGTGTGAGGTCAGAAGGTACAGAAATGAATGTTTTTAAGGCCTGAGTCTGTGGTCATTGTGGTTATTTCTGTAAGGAAACCCTGAAAAGTGCCAAACTCTCGGTGCTGTATATGTATGGGGCATGCCACCCCACCAACACGTAACTTTGCAGGATGGCATACCTGCCACCCCAATTTCACATACTTAAGGTATGAATATACTATCACATGGGAGGACCTGGAACTTGTATAAATACATACAGCCATTCAAATTTGTGCATAATGAAAAACAGGATTGACAGAACATTTCTACTCTTCTGCCTCCTCTTCCTCCTCCTGGCTGTGTTCCGCCTGGCTGCGGATGTGGGTGTGAAGGATGAGGTCCACGGACAGCAGGCTTGACGCAGTGTGCAGGACGGAGAGGAGGAGCTGGTATTTACAGGCCAGGGACTCCAGCCCCCGAACCCTCCAGCTGGGGGGGGCGGCCCCAGAGGCCCTGAGGAAGTGTGACTGGGCATCCAGGAAGCGTGGGCCGGGGTACAGCCGCCTGGGCACGCTCAGTATGGCCCCCGCCACCAGCCGGCAGGCCGCGCGCAGGTCGGGGCAGCGCCGCTGGGAGGCCTGCTGCAGGAGGCAGTGGTGCAGTACGAACTCAAACGCGCCCCCTGCTGGTAGCACGCTGCCTGCCTCTATTAGGACACCTGAAGAGGCGGGGCCTGTTTCTCGGGTACGGCTCCCCAGTGCTCCTTCTTTCCCTTCCCCAAAATGGACGCCTGGTCGCTCTCCTGATGCCTTGCCATTTCGTAGCCAGTCCGGAATTGGATGTTCAGGTTCTGCTTCGGGCTCTGTGCTGTCAGGATTTTGGCTTTGGCCTGCACACAGTGGCCCCTCACCCTTGTTTGGGTCCCTAATAAGGGCCTGTGTCCCCTCACCCCAGTTTGGGTCGCTAATGAGGACCTGTGGCCCCTCACCCCTGTTTGGGTCCCCAATAATGGCCTGTGGCCCTCCAGCCTCTGTGCTGTCAGTGCTCAGGTGGGCATTGTCCCTCATGCTGGCGGGTGCTCTATCTAACCTTGTGCCATTGTGTAGGTCGGGTTGTTTGACCATGTAATGAGCTACGTTCTCACTGTCCTCCTCCCTGCCCTGCGGGTGATGCGATTGGACAAGACCGTGTGCGTGACGCGACAGGACAGGCTCGTACATGCGCTGAAGCATCCGGAACAGTCTGCAGAAGGCCGTGCTGCACTGCTCCGCCAGGCCGGGACTGGGCCCGCACAGAACCAGGCAGTGCGGTGCCAAGCCCCGCCCCTCTGGGAAGCCCACGTGGGCCAACCTGTCGGGACCCAGCACCACGGGCTTGCAGAATGTCACCGTGGCAACGTGCTCCTCTCCAATCAGGCTCCAGTCACCGGGGTCGGCAAAGAGCTCCGCCCCCGCCAGCCGACAGAACAGCGCCAGCTCGTCACTGTCCACGCACTCCACCACGGACAGGCCGGCCCGCCGAGCGAGGTCCAGCGCCAGCTCCGACTGCTTCGCTGCCGAGAGCAGCAGCCCCACCCTCAGCCTGCGCAGGCAGGCCACGCCCCGCTCTGCCCTCCCGCCCACCCCGCCGCAGCACCTCTGCGCCTGCGCCGCGCTCGCCAGGTTCAGAGAGACGCCAGGGGGCGCCAGAGGGGACTGGAGCGGCACGCTTGTGGCCAGCGCTCGGAGCGGCCCGTCGCCAGGGCAACGCACCGCAAAGTCTCTGTGGATCACCAGGCCCTGGAGGACCCGGGACCGGCTCACGGGCAGGCCTGGTACGGGCGTGTGGAGCGCGGCGAAGTGGCGGGCGATCAGGGTCACGCCGGTGCAGTCCTGCTCACACCGCCACCTGCGGTAGAACTCGCAGGCCGTCTGGCTCAGGACCCCCCAGTGGGAGCTCGCCGTCTTTCCCCGGAAGTAGGCGTCCGTGAGCGGGCGCAGGTGGGCGGGGTCCTGGAGAAGGGGCAAGGCCCTGCCCGGTCACGCCATCCAAAACGAGCGTCTGGAAGGACAGCAGAATGTGAGCCACGCGGCGGGCCTGAATGCCGTGGAGATGGTCGCCGTGGATACCCCGCAGAAGCGCCCCCAGCAGGAGAAGGAAGGACTTGGCTCCATCACCCGTGATCTTACAGTGTGCTGATACACATCCCACCAGGACTCTGTCACAGGCACAACACAACACCATTATCAGCACACACATCTCTATCCATAGTCTTTTACTGACTATTACTCATACAGTATGATTTACACAGTTACTCATACAGTATGAATTGCAGTTACTCATACACATTGCTAACTGCACAGTATTATTTACACACTGTTACTCACACAGTATGAATTACACACTGATACTCACACAGTATGATTTACACAGTCACTCATACAGTATGAATTGCAGTTACTCATACACATTGCTAACTGCACAGTATTATTTACACACTGTTACTCAAACAGTATGATTTACACACTTTTACTCACACAGTATACCTTACACACTGTTACTCACACAGTATGATTTACAGTGTTACTCATACAGTGATACTCACAGTATGATTAACACACTGTTACTACAGCATGATTTACACAGTTACTCACACAGTATGAATTACACACTGATACTCACACAGTATAACGTACACACTGTTACTCACACAGTATGATTTACAGTTACTCATACACATCGCTAATCACACAGTATTATTTACGCACTGTTACTCACACAGTATGATTTCCACACTGTTACTCAGACAGTATGATTTACACAGTTACTCACACCATATGATTTACACACTGTTACTCATACTGTATGATTTACACACTGTTACGCACACAGTATGATTTACAGTTACTCACACAGTATGATTTACACAGTTACTCATACACATTGCTAATCACACAATATTTACACACTCTTACTCACACAGTATGATTTACACAGTGTTACTCATACAGTGTTACTCAGTATGATCAACACACTGTTACTACAGCATGATTTAAACACTGTTATGCACACAGTATGATTTACACACTGTTACTCACACAGTACGATTTACACACTGTTACTCACACAGTATGATTCACACACTGTTATACACGCAGTATGATTTACACACTGTTACTCAAACAGCATTTTCCACTTGTATACTTTCGTTATTCATTTATAGTGCAAACGTCACATCCTCAACATCGAACTGTCCATACTGCAGTAAGACGTAGTGGTGAAAAACCGTTTTCTGAGCTGGAGGAATGGAAGAAGCCCCAGGTTGTTGGCTGTGCTGTATTTCAGTAAGAGGGAGAACAGGTTCTGGGGCCTGTTACCTGGCAACGGGATGGTCAAGCCGAAGGGAGGTAAGGATCCTCCGGCCATCCCTGGTGATGAGGACCTCTCCAGAGTCGCGGGTGAAGAGGACCTGGCCCCCGGACGGACCGAAGCACGGGCCCACCACCGCCTCCAAGGCCTGGGTGACCTGCAGCAGGGTCCCCAACTCCACCCTCTGCACCCCCTTCATCTCCACACTGCCTTTAACAGGGGCCTGCTGTACACACAGGGCGCAATCACTGAGCTGCATTTCCAACACAGACCCAGCGTACACAAACTGAAATGCACACGGTCCATTTCCCACACAGACACAGCGTACTCAATCTGAAATGCACACGCTGCATTTCCCACACAGACACAGCGTACTCAATCTGAAATGCAGGTCTCCAACCCTGTAGGGTAACCTGTTCAGCAAACAAACAAACAATCCTGCCAAGTACAAAACTAGCACTGAAATCACATTTGCCTAATCAGAATCAGACAAAACAATCCTGCCAAATACAAAACTAACATGATCGCATTAGCCTAACTAGGTACATTGAGCTAGACTAGAGGCTAGGGAGGGGTGGGGAAAGGTGCAGCCTGAAGAGATGAGTCTTTAGTCTGCGCTTGAAGGTAATCAGATTCTCTGCTGTTCTGACCGCCACGGGAAGGTCATTCCACCAGTGAGGGGCCAGGACAGACAGCAGACGCGAACGGGAAGTACAGACACGAAGAGGGGGAGGTGCCAAGCGTCCAGAGGTGGCAGAACGGAGAGGTCTGGCTGGTGTGTAGGGTCTGATGATCCTCTGGATGTATCCTGGTGCTGACCCCTTAGCTGCCTGGTATGCAAGCACCGAAGTCTTACATTTGATGCGAGCCATAAGAGGCAGCCAGTGGAGGTCAGTGAGCAGGGGGGTGACATGGGAATGTCTGGGGAGGTTGTAGACCAGACGAGCTGCGGCATTCTGGATGAGCTGCAGGGGTCTGATGGCAGATTAATAATAATAATAATAATAATAATAATTAAGGAATTAATTAAATACAAATATTAAACTCTAACCTTAAACTCTATTATTAAATATAATAATTTCCTATAATAATGTATTGATATCTATAATAATTATCTATAATAATTTATTATTGAATATAATAATATTATATATTATATTAATTATATCATATGTTTACATTATATATTAATATCAGCATGGGGGTTAACATGTGACTGTTTTGCCAGAGGCTGGGGGTGCACACGATTATTAGGTGCATCGTGTTCATCACAGCTGCCTTCTGGTAAATGGACTGCATTTCTATAGCGCTTTCATCCAAAGCGCTTTACAATTGACACCTCTCATTCACCCATTCACACACTCACTCACACACCAACGGTGAAAGGCTGCCGTGCAAAAGTACCAATCAGCTCGTTGGGAGCAATTAGGGGTTAGGTGTCTTGCTCAGGGACACTTCGACACGCCCAGGGCGGGGGATCAAACTGGTAACCGTCCGGCTGCCAGACAACCACTCTTAGCTCCTGAGCTATGTGGCCCCACACTGCACTGCCTTACGCCTGGTCTACACCGCTTACCTCGCCTGCGCGTGACGGCTACCTCGCCGAACTGCTGCGGCTCGCATGCATGTGTGTGTCCACACCGCCAGCGTTGCTGCTGCGGCGCTGCTACTGCCAGCCCTATCTGTCTACATTGAGTTTGCCTTTGATAATGGCCATCAATAATAGAATGTCTGATTTCATAAATTTAATTTATATTTAGTTTAGACAGAAAAAGTGTATGTGCAGTGTGTGCTCAATTGTAAAAAAAAGAAAAAAGAATTAGGGCCTAGTTTCAGATCTTTACAAAAAATGTTATATTAGACAGAGGGAACTGGAGTAAGCAGTCAACGATTTAGAAACTCCCAACTTCAGCCTTGAGTCTCACCCTCTGGAGTTCAGTCCCTTGTAGTAGCGTCACAAGACCACCGGATGGCGGAAAGCATCCACTTTGTGTTTCCAGTATTCCAATACAGCCCACAGGTCTGATAGCAAAAGTAAATACTCTGATATTTTCGACTATTTCAAGCTCCTGCCACGGCACATAATGGTTTTATTAAATTCCATTTAGCATGAGGATGGGGGTGTAATTTCAAAGAAACACTGCACTGGTTGATGCACTGAAGATGCTCATTTTTATTGTACACACAGAGCACGTACACAGCGCATCAATACACACAGACGCACGCACATGCACAACATGCACACACACGCACACAAACACACACACAAACACATATACACCATGTTCACCTGATCATATAGATAGATGGTTTGATACTGTGGTTTGTGTCTTTGGAGGCCCTACTAGACTGAAGGCTTTTCTTTCTGGGGAGGCTACGCTCCTTCGGTGTGTGTAGCAGGATGCTGGCCATGTTCTACCAGATCATTGTGGCCGGTGTCCTGTTCTACACCTGTGTGTGCTGGGCTGGGAGCCTCTACTCCAGGAACACAAAGAGGCTCAAACTGATCCAGAAGGCCAGCTGCCACCCTCTGCTGTTGTTTTGGGTGCAGTGGGTGTTTGCCGACTCTCCCCCCTCTCTCTGAGCCAGCCCCCCTTCTCTGCTTCCTCGGCCAGCCCTCTAGCTGCCCTCCTCAGCCTTGCCCCTGCCATGCCCGTGTTCTCCAGAAGGTAGAGCACTGACTGGCGGGTGAACCCCCAGCGTCCCACCTCCACTGGATATACTGTCGCTCTCTAACCGACCTCCTTACACTCCTTACACTCTCACACTCCGCTGCCAGGTCGGAGTACTTCAGGCGTTTCCGCTCATAGGCTGCTTCTGCCCCCTCCTCCCATGGGAGGGTGAGCTCCATAAGGAGCACCACCTTCACCCAAGTGGACCACATCTCCATAAGGAGCACCACCTTCGCCCAAGAGGACCACGTTTCCATATAAGGAGCACCACCTTCGCCCGAGTGGACCACATCTCCATATAAGGAGCACCAACTTCGCCCGAGTGGACCATGTCTCCATGTTAGGCCACAGGAACGCTGTGCTGATTTCATTTGGGAAATGGAGCTGTGGATTGAGATCTACACGCATGCTCCATCTCTGCCTGGAACCAGGGCTCTACTCCCACTTTTGTGTCCTACGGTCCCCTCCTTCTCTGCTTGCCCCACAAAGTGGGTTTGATGCTCTTTCACAGGAGAGGCGTCTCTATATGCCTCCTGCCTGCTGGTCTCCAGTAATTCCAGAAGCTTCCGCAGCAGCTGGTCATACCTCCATCTGTAGCACCCCTGTGCTGGAGCCATCTCACAGCCTGACAGAACGTGCCGGAGGCCTGCTCTGTGTCCCTGTGCTGGAGCCGTCTCTCAGCCTGACAACACGTGCCGGAGGCCTCGTTTGGGTGCAGCACAGAGCGGACGGTCTCATCCGCACCAAACCATTAGTGCAGGTTCTGAGGAGAAGGCAGGGTGTCATAATTGGCCCTGATCAGGAAGCTAAGCCTGGCTTGTGGTATCTTCCACCAGTCTGACCCACAGAGCGATCGGTCCTCCATACTTTCCCACGCTGTCCATCCTCCCAGACCACCTTAGCAATCTGCTAAAACCTGCTACCTCTCCTGCGCCATCCATGGTGGGATGACCCAGAGTCTTCTCCCCTCTGTTTCCCTGCTGGGGGGGTTGTGCCCCTCTGTTTCCCTGCTGGGGGGGTTGTGCCCCTCTGTTTCCCCACTGGGGAGATTGTGCCCCTCTGTTTCCCTGCTGGGGGGGTTGTGCCCCTCTGTTTCCCTGCTGGGGGGGTTGTGCCCCTCTGTTTCCCTGCTGGGGGGGTTGTACCCCTCTGTCTCCCTGCTGGTGGGAAGCAGTCAGGTAGAAGCAAACTGCAAACATAGAATGCATATCAGGCACTGCTATATGTACCACAATTAAACCATCAGTGAAAGTTCAGGATATACTGGTATATTTATAAATCAATGACAAACTATGTTCTACAGCATATCCACCAATTTACCCACCCAGATATCATTTCTGATTAACAATGTTGTACATTTTCAGCTCTCATAAAACGCCAGTAGTACAGATTCTAATGTAGTCAGCTGAAAGGAACTTCTTAGCTTACAAAGGAGATGGTACAGTAGAATGGGCACATCTAATTTGTTCAGGTGCAGGGCATAAACAATATGTAGAGTTAAAAAAATGTCTGATGTTTGAACAGACTAGGCAGAATTTGTGTCATTTCAAACAGATTGGAATATGGGTTTAACATCAGCATGCCCTTGGAGCTGACTGAGTACGTTTAACATGGTCGGTGAAAATAGCGGCGATATGTGTTATTCAACAAATCATTTAAACAGAAACATTTACACTCTAGACATTTGACACGTAAACAGTAAAAATAACACATACAAATGCAACATTACAAACTTGCACCAGCAGGCCTTATCTGATAGAAGACAAATAATCACATTATCAGAACAGACAGAACAGACATTGCCACAGGAATACCTAACACAAACGCTATTTTCGCCCATGTGGAATAAGCCGGCATTTTGGATAAACAGAGTTGCACGGTCTCTAATGAAAATGATTAGCATGGCTTACAGGCTCGTCACGGAACAGAAATAATATAAACTGACACCGACACTACAATCCTGTAATGTAATTACAGTATCACATTTTGTAGTACATTATTGACTTATCAATGTTCAGTCCAAAAGCTCTTATTAGATGCCACTGTTGACATTTTAAAGTTTGGCCTTTACAATCCTTCCAGCTTCTCCCATTGTTATGCTTGGATTTATGACATGGTCAATCACTGTGGCTCTAAATTCATTCGATACAACAATATTTCTCCTACCTGCTTGACCACAACATCAGCCACAGCCATGACCCGTCCATCAGTACCAACTGCATCGGGCTGCTCCATGTTGTCAGACACTGCTGAATGTAGTGCTGTAAAACAGCCTTTTATGTTTGGATTACCAATCGTGCTGCAATGCGACTCACCTGGGCAATGTTGCTGGAAGTGATGAGACAGAATTGCAAACATCTTGACTTCATTTCACAATCTGCATGTCTAGCAATAATCACTGGAACATTGTACTAATACGAGACGACTGTATTGTGAAAACTGAGTGTGATTTAGAGTTGTGCACTTTGTGGGTAGGTACTGCAATTAGTGTCTTAGGGTAAGAATTTTGCCAGTCAGTTTGGCAAATTGAGTTTTCCACATTGAGCCAAAGCAATCATAACATACTGTAATGCATTTGTAATGTGTGACTGCAGATATCAGAAATGCATCTGAAAAAATGTAAAAACTGTAGGGTCTCAGGTACATCTCAGAGACTGGATGTCATGCAAACCACACTTCTGCTCTGATTTTGGCTTAGTGGTCTAATCCATTCAACTGATGTGCAGCAGATCCAGGTCAAACCTTCAGGAAAACCATTTATTTGAGAGGTAACATAAACATACCAGCTCAATAGACAAGCAGTGCCTTTTCAAAATGTATTGAGTTGTGGTTACACTACAGCAACAGAAGCAAGCATTCATCAGACACTACACAACTTCTCTTATAATGGATTTTATTTCCACTACTGTACATGAATGCCATTGCTTCACAACTGCAGATTTTAGCCCCATGCTGATCTACTCAAATTGAGCCCAAACATAATCCCATACAGAATATGAAATAAGTACTACTGCGGAGTACAGGAGTTCAATACATCACACAATAATAAATCACAACAGCAAAACATTTGATATTTTAATAATTCAGGTTTAATCATTGCATATTATTGTCTGAAAATACAGAAAAGTGAAACAAAAAAAACTAAACAAAAAACAATACTAACAGAATTAATAAGGAAACTCAATCCATCATTGTTTACAGTAATGAAAGGAAATAAATACACTGCAGTTATCATTCTGCATTCTCCCTATCAGCTGCATTTGCCCACAGAAATTTGCACATTGGAACTCTTGTGAAAATGAATGAAAGCAACAGTAAAAACTAGTAAAATGCACATTTAAGTGGAGGAGTTTGCCACTGGATTCTTTTAAAAAAGATGCAGATACAGGAGACAGAATTATTACTTCAAAGACATTTCACCCTGCCATCTTTTGGCATTATTACTCTCAATGTTATATTAATGTTTTAATAATCAAAAGTAAATAAACACAACTTGAACATTTGCAGTATAAATGTATTGAAATGTAAAAAAAAAAAATCACATTTAGACAGCAAGTGCTTAACCTGAACTGCTAAAAGATAATACTCTTATGTACAGGGGTTAGGCTGTACTGAGGTTATATATATATATAATATTGGGCACAGCTGAAATTGCACTGGTAAGGCATTGGTCAAGGAAGGTTGCAAGTGTCGATGAGTGTGTGTGTGTGTGATTGGGTGAGAGTGTGTTTGTGTGCGTGAATTTGTGAATTGGGATTGTGTGTGTGTATGGGTAAGAGAATGCGTGTGCGTGTGCACGCATGTATGCGTGTGTGCATGTGTGAGAGTATGATTGAGTGCATGAGTATGTGTGTGTGTACACGGGTGCGTGTGTGTACGGGGAAGAGAAAGTGTGTGTGCATGCGTTTGTGTGAATGTGTGTGTGATTGTTTATTTGAGTGTGTGTGCCTGCAAGAGAATGAGTGTATGTATGTGTATGTGTGTATGCATGAGAGTGCCTTTGTGAATGTGTGTGTGTTTATTCATGTGTTTGTATGTGTATGTATGGGTATGAGAATGTTTGTGTATACATGTGTATATGGCGTGTGCACGCATGTATGTGTATGCATGTGTGTGCATGTGTGAGTGCATGAGTGTGTGTGTGTGCGTTTGGGTAAGAGAATGTGTGTGTTTATACATGTGTGTGCGTGCATGCGTATGGGAATGAGAATGTGTGTGTGTTGACACGTTTGTGTGTGTGCGTTTGCAAATGTGTGTCTGTATACTGTATGTGAGTGTGTGAGTGAGAGAAAAAGTGTGTGTGTATGAGTGCGTGTATGTGTGCATACGCACGTGTGTGTGTGCGTGAGATTGTGTGTGTCCGTGTGTAGGTGTGTGTGAGTGACTGGGTGTGAGAGAGTGTGCGTGCATAGGTCTGTGAGTGCGTGTGCATGAGTAAATATGAGTGTATGTATTTGTGAGTGCGTGTGCATGACTGAGAGAGAAAGGGTGTGTGTGAGAGTATGTGTGTGTGTGATGGAGTGTATGTGAGAGAGAGAGGGTGTGTGTGTGACTGGTTGTGCAAGAGTGTGTGTATATATGTGAGTGCGTGTGTGTGAGTCTAGGAGCATATGAGTGTGTATATATATGTGTGAGTGTGTGATTGAGTGTGTGTGTATGTGTATACGAGTGTGTGTGTGTGTGTATATGAGTGTGTGTGTGTGTGTATATACGTGTGTGTGTGTGTGTGTGTGTGTGTGCGAGTGTGTGTGTGTGTATGTGTGAGTGTGTGATTGAGTGTGTGTATCTGTACATGAGAGTGTGTGTATATATATGTCTGTGTGTGTGTGTGTGCATGCGTTGGAGTGTGTATGCTCACATGTGTGTGTGTATGCATGTGTGTGTGCGCGCGCATGTGTGTGTGTCTCTACTCCAGTTAGCAGAGGGACACTGAGGAGTGTGTGTATTGACACGTGTTTGTGTCTCTGCAGGCATGTGTGTGTGTGCGTGCGTTTGTGTGAATGTGTGTGGATGTGAGTGTGTGTGTGTGAGAGAGAGGGTGTGTGTGTGTGAGTGACAGAGTATGAGAGGGAGAGAGAGAGAGTGTGTGCATACGATTATGAGCGTGTGTATGTATGCATGCATGCGTGTGTGCGTGAGAGTGCACTGGTGAATGTGTGTGTGTTTATACATGTGTGTGCATGCGTATGGGAATGTGAATGTGTGTGTGTTTATACATGCGTGTGCATGCGTATGGGAATGTGAATGTGTGTGTTGACACATGTTTGTGTCTCCACATGCATGTATGTGTGCGTGCGTGAGTGCATGAGTTTGTGTGTGTGTGCATGCGTTTGTGTGAATGTGTGTGGATGTGAGTGACTGAGTATGAGAGAGAGAGAAAGTGTGTGTGTGCATACGGTTATGAGCGTGTGTACATATGTATGCATGTGTGTGCGCGTGAGAGTGCACTGGTGAATGTGTGTGTTCGTGTCTGCGAGAGACGTGTGTGTGTCTATGCGTGTGTGTGCACGTGCATGTTTGTGTGTGCGGGCACGTGCATGTGTGTGTGTGTGTGTGTATGCGTGTGTGTGCACATGCATATTTGTGTGTGCGCGCACATGCGTGTGTGTGTGTGTATGCGTGTGTGTGCGTGCACGTGCGTGTGTGTGTGTGTCTCTACTCCAGTTGGCAGAGGGATACTGAGGAGTACTTCACATAAAATCCAGCATAGAGGGGTGTGTGTTGAGTGAAGTGTGTGTGGAGTCTGTGCAGGAGGGTCAGTGTGTCAGAGTCAGAGACGCTGTAGAAGGACAGAGTGCCGGCCGGACGGTCCACACACACTCCTACCCTGTACACACACACTCCTCTACCATAATCATCATCATCATAATCATCACACACTCCTGCTAGGCGGTAGGGGGAGGGGGGGGCAGGTATGTCTGTTTGGTTATTATTGTGCCTGACAGAGTATCTGAGTTTACCAGAGTCATCGTGCTTAAAGCACCGCAGAATCCAGGAGTTGTTATTCGCTCCAAACCTATAGTCATGAACCGCTCCTTTCCTGCTGATTCCTTTATATGTCACTGCTATATCAACCCATCCCCCCTTAGACACACTGAACTCAGCCTCCCAGTAACAGCGCTCACACACACTCTCTCTGCACACAACCTGGGGCCAGCACTCAAATCTCTCTGGATGATCAGGATATGGCTGCTCCGCTGTCCCCCGTGTGTGTGTCACCCTCCTGTTCCCCTCAGACAGAGACAGGGTTCTCTGCGCTGTGTTTGGATCCAGTGTGAACTGACAGCCGTCTGCACACCAGAGACATTAATGAGATTAATTATAATTAATTATCACTATTAATATTCACCTTATTATGTGTGTGAGAGAGAAACAACTGTCATAGTACCTCTGTGTGTGTGTTTGTGTACATGTGTGTTTCTGTTTGTGTGTTTATGTGTGTAAGAGAGAAGTCTCTCTCTCTCTCACACACACACGCACACACACACACAGCAGAGTGTGTATCTATGGAAAGTGTTCTGTGTCGATACAGACTCACATTTCCTGAGTCCTGGTTTGGTCCTGTTCTCTCCTCCATGGTCCACACTGTAAGAACAGCAGAACAGAATTCTGAATTTTAACCATCCTTTATTTCCACTCTCAACACACCAATGACATCACATATATAAAAACAAAGGCACAATAAAACACAAAACCACAATCATATGAAAAAAACACAAATCTGTCAGAAAGGAAACTTATTCCATTCACTCACCCTGTTCCATGTGAAAAAATAGCTCCCCTCCCTCCACTGAACATAAAACACCCTTAACACACACACTCTGAAACACACTCAGGTTCTCCATTGCTTTGTAATACTGAAACTCCACCATCACTGTGTCCCTGATCAAACCCCCTAACTACAACAACCACATCTTATTTACTGCAGTGATCCCGTGCAGCACTCTCCACAGGAGATCCCCAACTCTCTTGAGTAACGCTGGTTTGTACAGTGCCCTCCATGCCCCCACCCAACTCCTTTTGTGTGTGTGTGTGTGTGTGTGTGTGTGAGGTGCTTTGTGGAAACTCTCTTTACTTACAGCAGTGTGAGTGTGTCCAGTTTAGCAGCAGACAGCGCTCTCACTCCTGAGTCTCCTGGGTGATTGTGTCTCAGGTCCAGCTCTCTCAGGTGTGAGGGGTTTGAACACAGAGATGAAGCCAGAGAATCACAGCCTCTCTGTGTGACTCTACAGCCTGACAGCCTACAGAGAGGACACACACCTTACACACATTAATATAAACTAACAGGGCTGTGCGTGTCAAACACATAGCAGTGTGTTACACACCATACACACATTAACATAAACTAACAGGGCTGTGTGTGTCAAACACATAGCAGTGTGTTACACACCTTACACACATTAATATAAACTAACAGGGCTGTGTGTGTCAAACACATAGCAGTGTGTTACACACCTTACACACAATAATATAAACTAACAGGGCTGTGTGTGTCAAACACATAGCAGTGTGTTACACACCTTACACACATTAATATAAACTAACAGGGCTGTGTGTGTCAAACACATAGCAGTGTGTTACACACCTTACACACATTAATATAAACTAACAGGGCTGTGTGTGTCAATCACATAGCAGTGTGTCACACACCTTACACACATTAATATAAACTAACAGGGCTGTGTGTGTCAAACACATAGCAGTGTGCTACTTTACAGCACGTTAATATAAACTAACAGGGCTGTGTGTGTCAAACCCCTGCTACAGCTCAATATAAAATAACAGGGCTCTGGAATTTATCATGACTATTTAAGAAAATGACCAGTTAAACTAAATTTGAACAGATTCAATTAATTTTCATAATTTTGAAGAATGTATGAATAGAAACAATTTGACACTTATCAAAAATATGTTTTTTCCAACTGATGTCAGATTTAAAATGTGTTTCTACCAAGAGGAAGAACAGGAAAATGCTGCTTTATTTCTGTGAAGAAAAATAACTCTCTTATCTATTTTAATATTAAAAACATTAGTAATATCAGTGCTATATTTAGTCATTATTAACATTAGTGCTGTATTGTGTCACATTGGAACCCTTTTTGATTGAAGGGATTTGTGTTTGTACTCACCCCAGCCTCTGCAGTTTACAGTGTGGGTCCTCGAGTCCAGCAGAGAGCGCTCTCACTCCTGAATCCTGCAGCTCATTGTCTCTGAGCTCCAGATCTCTCAGCTCTGAGTGAGGAGAACGCAGGACTGAGGCCAGAACATCACAGCAGCCATCTGTGAGATTACACCAACCCAGCCTGTGGAGAGACCACACACACACACATACACACACACATGCACACGTACACACACACACACACACGCACATACACACACCACACATATAACACACATACGTATACACACACACACGCACAACACACAGACACACACAAACACACACACACACACAACACATAAACACACACACACACGCATAAGTATAACACATACATAACACACATACGTATACACACACACACACACACACACACACACACACAAAAATATGCACACGTATACACACACACACACACACACACACACACACAACCGCACACAACACACATGCGCACACACACAGACACACACACACACGTGCACACACACAAACACACAAACACACACACAATTGAAATTCACTGCTAATTGTCACACTGTGCACCTTGGCAGAAGATAAATGTGGAATTTCCTATTTGCACAGTATGTGCATTCCTGGGATGTACACAGTACACACAAAAACAGGAAGAGTTTATATTAATTACGTTCATAAAGTATTCTGACTAATCCACAAAAAAAAAGGTTATCACTTGGCTCAATTAACAAAAAATAACTAAAAATAAGGAGCCAATTCAACTCAAATTCGGGGGCTTCTTGCGAGGATTTCATTAACAAAACTGTTCCATGTTGCGGTGATATCACATGGGACACAACATGATTGCAAACATATTTCATTTGCAAACACAAGAAACAGCACTAGTATGATCACTGTGGTGTACTTTACCTCACCTTCAGTCTACAAACATTTTAATATTTTAAAAACATTCAATCTTCATCTAATAATGTAACCAAGGCGGCAAATGAAATACACTGCAGCGCCATCTACTGGCTGCAGAGAAACACCACAACTGATTATTGCCATTGACTGGTACTACAGGTAATATGGAGGACCAAAATTTTAAAAATAATAAATAAATATATGACACAATAAATGAATTAATGTATAAATGCATAAATAAATAAATACAAAAGCAAGAAAATGAAAAAATAAACGAATGTACACAGAAATAAATTAATAGACAAAATCTGACAAATGGGTATTTGCATTTATTTCCATATTTATTTCTTGATTCATTCATTTCTGTGGATGTTCATTTCCATATTTATTTATTGCTTGATTCATTTATTTCTGTATATATTTATTTCCTTATTTATGTTTAAATTAATTTATGTCTGTATATATATATATATATATATATATATATATATATATATATATTTCTGTATTAGTTCATCCATATGTTAATGAGGGGGCTGTCAATGAAAATATGACATAGTGTCACAATATTTCCATTGGTTGATCGATACCAGAGTACGTAGATTCACTGTACATGCCTTGCTTCAACACCGGTTGCTTTTTACCACATTTACGTTAGTAGGGCAGAGCAGGGCAAAATGTAACACAGATTTTATTTTGTTGGTTAGGTGGTGCAGCTTGAGTGACGTATTTCAGGATAAACACTCAGAATGACCCTTGCTTTCTCTCCAATGAAAGGTGAGGGATTTTGATAAACATTTTGGGAGATATTGCCAAATAAAAGTTTGTTTTGGTGATATGTAAGCACATTTTTTTTACCAGAAGTATTTTTTGGGTGCTGTAATGTGTGTGCATATCAAAGGATCCAAATGTATGTAATCGTAAACAGTCTTTTCGTGACTAACAGATTGCATATTTTTGATAGAGCAATCAGCTCCACCTGCAGGATTAAGACATGCATGAAGACTCACAGAGCAAGGGAATGTAACAGGATCGAAAAGGGAAGACATTCAACGGGAACTGCAGAATAATGCTGGGATAACTTCAGAAGGGAAAAGAACAGGACCACATAGAAGAGTTTATGATAAACTTTACTTTGGAGCTTAAATAACTGTGGCATACATACAGCACGGCTGCACTCAATCACCTGAACAAGCTACCTCACTACCTCACTGACATCTTACATTGGTTGGTATATCCTGTTTCGAAAAGCCTAGGGCTCCACCTAGTGGATAACCTGACTACACTACAAATGTACAGTATCGTGATAAGTTTTCACCAGTTGGCAATAGGCTATGAAAAACATTTAAATGTAATCAATAGATAGATTAGAAACAGTGTTTGTATCCTAAAACATCACACCTTTAAAGTTATTAAAACTTAGGTTAGCTCGCCATGTCAGTCTTTGAATGGCATGTCCCAGAAATTCCATTATGGTATGAAATCATAATTAGGATGTAGGTGTGAATGGTTTCTATTAAAAATGATTAATCTAGTTCTAGTTATATTTTCAGAATTGAGCTAAATAGGAAAACTGTTGTTTCCTATACAGGCAAGAGATAGCCAGAGGCTTGAGCCTGGCTGACCTAGCTGAAAATGCTAGTCATCATTATGTGCTCTTTTGTGTGGATGCTTTGACAGTTTGTTCCAGGTTCCAGCTGCATCACAGAGATTGACCCTGTAGTGTTCAGCCATTTGGAGGAAGTGGCTCTTCGCCTGAATGTTTCACTCCATAATTCAGATTACGCCAGATCAATTGGATGCCCTTCTCACAAACTGCCTGAGGAAGCACTGGAGAGTTATTCATTAGTTGGTTTGTCTGTTCGTCATGTTGCAGCACAATTAATTAACAATTAATCCCTTGCATGTCCATGAGTCCTCAATAGGATGCATAGCAGGGTGATCTACACTAGATCATTTAAACTTAATACACTTACGCGAAGCAAGTTTTATCCATCTATGTTTCAGTGGTATTTCTCCCATCTCAATAGTGCTGCATTAATTGGTGTTGTTCTGAGTGCCCCACAGCATATCCTCAAAGCTTTTGCCTGTTTAACATGTGATGCCAGGAAAGGAACTGGGGTGCTGTCCACCAGGTGGCAGCATCGGCCCTACAGAGAGGTATTACTGCAGCTGCGGCCCATTACCAAACCATGGGTTCTATAAGAGGCCAAGCTTCCAGGCCAAGGGGAGGGTGCTTTTAGGTGGTGTTTGGGAGCGTGGCTGTGGACAGTACAGTGGGTTGGTGCCAGTCTTGGAGAAGCTAAAGGTGCATATAATTACCTTGTGCTTTATATAGCAATGAGGAGTCTCCTCTTGTTCCTGCTATATAATGATCCTGTGCTCTATACAGCAGTGAGGAGACTCCTTGTGTTCGTGCTATATAATGACCCTGTGCAACCTCTACTCTCTGCCTAGCAAGATAAGTAAAGCAAACTGCTGTAGAATTTAAATGTTCTGAAATCCAGACTTTAGGTTTGGATTGGAACCACAGAAGAGTGACAAAACTAAGTGATGTAACATTGCACCTAAACAGCAGTTTGCATGTTGATCAGATTGACCCTCTTCCCGAAGATGTACACACATACCCTATCGACCAATAGTTGATTTTACTAACAGTAATAATATCTGATTTTATGCTCAATATCTTCAGAAACGCCACAACCCTGCAGCACACACAGGTGTGTAATGTGAAGGAGTACAACTCATCTTCATCACAAGGTCGGCATGAGAAAGATAGTAGGGTATAAGTTAGAGCTGCCGCGATATTGATTTATTTCCTTACTGCAAAAATTAGCGAAGCCATTCAAACCGTTGCGGTAACCGCCATAAAAAAATACTAATTTAAACCTCCGGCTACGATTTCGTTTTTTACTTTCAAGTACATTTCTGGAATGGCTGTTTCCGAAAAATAGGTTCTGCCCAGCAGTTCATACTGCTTGTCGAAGGACTGAAGCATAGCTCGGAATGATGGCTTTCCTACAGTCCGGAAGGGCACCATCTCCACAACCAAATACTTGACTCCCCATGAGTGTGATGACGTCACATGTTAAAGTTAAGGTATTCCCATCAATGTTGATCAGACTGTTTCCTCCAAACTCTCGATGCTGCATGATAAAAATATATCACATGTATAACTATGCACTTATATAATCAATATGTAATCCAATAACTCTATATCAGTAGTTGCAGCTAAGCTTATGGAAACGCAAGAAACCACAGTGTACACTGTAGAAAAAAAGGCAAACGCAGAAGGCTTAAAAAACCATACTTACTCAGCAGAAAATTAGTGCCAAATAGACATGCTAGAAAACTAATACTTTACAGTGACCCATGTGTAACCTGAATAAAGTAAAAAAGTACAGGAGGCTATAACTCTGTGAACTTGTATGTATAATGGAAAAATACAGAAAGCAATGACGTGTGTGCATAGTGAGAAAGTACAAAGTAAGGGAAAAGTGGGAAAGTACAAAGTAAGGGAAAATCGGGGTACCTGTCCACTATGATGAAGATTAATTAAGAACATCAATAGATTAAGAACATCAATAGAACCGAAAATCAGTTTTGGGGCACCTGTCCACTATGATAAGATTAATTATTGATACATTAAGAACATCATAAGGACCGAAAATCATTTTGGTGCCAAGAAAGTCAAGTTGACCCATGAACAGGAAACTGAAACTCCTTACTGTGCCAAAAAGACCAGATGGCTGGGATTTTCAGGAATGTGTTAAAGGGGGGTTGTGGGCACAATTTGTGTATAAAATGTGTGCAAAACTGACAATCAGGGTTCAATTCTGCTGAATTGATCCGGCTTTGTGCACCTGTGCAATAAAGTCTAAAACTTTCTGAAGAGCTTGCTGCTGTTGTGTCTTTTCCCTCGTGAAATTGTTTTTTACAGATTGACGATTGGCGTGGAAGTCTGTCGGTTCCTAGACACGACATTGTAAGTGCTCGCCACTTGTTGCTGTCCCGGTTGTATTTAGTCACTCTGGCAAATGCTTCTGAGACTCCTAGCTGACGTTGGGCCGAGCCGGTACCTCCCGAGGTAGATGGGGTGCCTTTCATTGCATCGTATAACGGACGATGAGTGGTCCTAAAATGCGATGCTAGATTTGTTGTGTTTCCTCGCATGACGTTGATTTTCTTGCTGCAAATGCGGCACACTGCCTCATCCAAATTCTTTGGCTTTCCATCTTCACCGGGCTCAAAGCCAAAATGTTCCCAAACAGGAGAGGTAACGTTGGGTTTCGCTACAAGATCCATGTTTTTAGCCTAATTTGAAGCGAAAACTTTCCGTAGCCAACAGTTGCAAAGCACGTTCTGGGTGACACTTTCTCCGATCAGAACGTTAACTGCGCAACTGTGAGTGAAAACTTTCGAACACATGGAGTGAAGAAAATAGGCTACACAATTATAATTATTTTAAAAATTGCATTGCATTTATTTCCGATCACAGCTTTTACAAGCAAAAACTGGAACATAAACAATTGGCCTAAAATAAACGGGGGAAAAACAAACCCCAGCGGTGAAGCGGTGATCAGCTTGACTCTGCGGTGGACGTGACGTGATTGCGTTACCGCGGTAATGCAGTAACCGCGGTAGCTCTAGTATAAGTATTGATTTCATTAGAGTGCAAAGCAGGTAGTGAATAATGGGGATGCGATGAAGACTGCAATATGTGACAGAAGTTAATCCAGAAGTCGGTGAAAACCTGGCAAATGAAACTCAATACAGCTCAATGTAAAGTTCTAAATGTGGGAAATAAAAACATCAGGCTAGATTACTTAATGAGAGGAACGACATTGGAATGTGCTCAGATTTGGGAGTAAAAGTTGATCAAAAGGCATTGTGCTGTTGCAGTAAAAAAGCCAACAGGATGCTGGGATAGTAGTGAGTATAAATCAAGACACCAGAGTGCGACCATTTTGGTTGCACATGCGACCAGAAATCTGTCAAGGGCGACTAAACATTTTCATTGGTCGCACCGGTGCAGCTGACATTTAGCAGGTCTGTCTGTGTGTGTGTGTAGCGTTATTTTTTTTCCCACCAGCATTCTGCGAAGACCCGCCCCTACTCTGCCTCTGATTGGCTCTGAGCCTGATATTCTTCTTCGCTGAATGCGGGTGGGGAGATAAATAACGCATGTGTGTATTAGTGATGTGCGGATCGCAGTTATATCCGCGGGCACCACGGTTAATCTGATGATCGGGCGAGCCGAGTCATAAAAATTAACATTCTGATTAATAGCGGATGGGTTACGGGTGGGTGAAATAATACATCATTAATGAGGAAAATATTAATTACATTCTCTAAAATGTGAACACATTTTAAGCTTCATTTTTCGTCAGGCACGAACTAGCAGACTAGACTCTGGTTGCGCCAATTGCGGCGTCCATTTTGTCTTAAGCAGCAATGGAGGCAAAAAAGATCCGAGAGAAAATTAAAAAAGGAGAATTAAAAAAAAGAAGGGCAGAAAAGTTCCGTGTGGGAGCGATTTAGTGAATGACAAGTCAAGTGCTGGGTATGTCATGCAACAGCTGCGAAATAATGAGAAATAGCGGTAATGTGTGATCGGGTGCGGGTCTCGAAATCGGAGAAAATAATTTGTTCGGAAGGGTGGCGGGTGGATGATTTATGAGTACATGTGGATTCGGATGACGTCAGAGCCGATCCGCGCATCACTAGTGTGTATGTGTGAAACCGCGCCCTGTACTCCTCCGGTAGCAGCGCACACTTTTATTTGAGTTATTTGAGTTTGATTTATTTATTTGAGTTTGTCAAGCACTTTAAACATCAGCACTTTTTAAGTTAATTTTTTAAACAATTGAGGTTATTGCGATTTCTTGTTTAAATAAAGAATACTCCCTTAAATAAAGAAAAAACATTTATCTGCCCTTTATTCCTGTTTACAATCATTTACATAATGTGTTAAGAAATCACCAATGTGTATGTGAACTGACAAAAAGGTAACACTTAAAATGTATTATTACGGCGCCAAAAGGCGCGGTGAAAAAATTTGGGTCTAACTAAATTATGTGTTGCTGCACCTAAATGAAAAAGTTAGGCGCACCGGTGCATCCAATGTAAAAAGTTAGTCTGGAGCCCTGTAAATACAAGGAAGTTATACTTGTTTTATACAATACCTTTGTCAGACCACACTTAGTGAACTGTGTGCAGTTCTGGGGACTGCACTACAAGAAAGATATAGAGGATCTGGAAAAGGTTGAAAGAAGGGAAACCAAACTGGTTCCTGGTATGAAAGATAAAAGTTTTGAGGAAAGACTTCAGATGCTTAACTTCTTCACACTTAGTAAAAGTAGACTCAGGGTTATTTGATTGAGTCTTTTAAATTCATAAAGGGGATCAACAAAGTGAACTACAAGAGATTCTTCAGGTTCAGCTCTCTGTTCAACCCTATATTTCACTGCACAGATCCATAATCACTAATTCTATTTAATTAAGATCACACAGTACACAGCACAACTCACCCCAGTGTCTGTAGTTTACAGTTTGGACTCATCAGTCCAGCACAGAGCAGCTTCACTCCTGAATCTCCCAGGTTATTGTAGCTGAGGTCCAGTGTCTGTAGTTTACAGTTTGGACTCATCAGTCCAGCACAGAGCAGCTTCACTCCTGAATCTCCCAGGTTATTGATGCTGAGGTCCAGATCTCTCAGGGGTGAGTTTGATGACTGAAGAGCTGAGGCCACAATTTCACAGGACTTCTCTGTGAGGTCACAGCTGTTCAGTCTGCAAAAGAGAGTTGATATATTATTGTATTTTTAAATAGCGCAATATACTGAAAAATTTGATATGTGCAATGTAACAGTAATCACATTGAGTGATGAAGAGTGATACTGAGGATTTAAAGTTACTGATACTGAGAATTAGACGTCCTGTTGGACAGAACTCTGACAGTTCTACAGATGAAATTCTTACCCAAATGGCCCCCTTTCTTCTGACATTTGGCACAGATACAACCAAAAGTAAAGATGCAAGAAATAACTCAGAAATAAAATCTCTCAGAGTGGATAGTGAGTTAGGCTCTGCTTCTTTACTTTACAAGAATGCAAAAAAAGTGATCTGTTCACATATAACCAGGTACTGTAGTGCAGTCTGTCTGTTTTGCTGAGGTTATATATAACCATGTAGTGCAGTGCATCTGGTCTGCTGGTGTTACATATAACCAGGTAGTGAAACCAAAGCTATGTAGGAACTGTTAATGATCCCTTTGAGTTCCTTTTGTTGGAATAGTGATACATTTGATGGTGCTGTCCAAGGAGACACCATTTAACTTTTTCCAGGGTTTAGGAAACTTCAGAACCTTGTACAGGTCAGACTTTAGCCTGAGATAAGCCACAGAATTACCTCAAAAACAGGCACTTTAACAGTCCCCTGAGAAGACCTCACCCTGACACCCATTATATCATACAATTTATTTACCTTCCTGTTTTCACTCTGTCTACAGGCACTATTGGATTCTGGGTCAGCCTACACCAGAATAAAGCAGAGACCGGGGTGGCACTACTGGCCTTCTAACATGGTGCATTTACTGCCTGACCTAATCTCACAATACAGTAACACAAACATTTCATTCATAACCACACTTGCCTCTCCCAAACCAAACCCAGCATTACATTAATCATAATGTTGAAAAAATATCTAATCTTCATGAACAATAAAAGAGGGGTACAGACTGAGCAGGCTCTCTCTGGTCATCTCCCACTCACAAATTATCTATGCATGGACTAGGGATAAAAGGGGGATTCTTCCCCCCTTTTGAAAAACATGGATTTGATTCAATCAACATTCGTCCTTAACTGACTGACATTTAAAAGGAGGGATTCTTTTTTTCTACACAAACACAGTTCAAACTACTTCACCAAACTGAGTTAGATAAGAATAAGTGTAACACCTGTGTTTACTTGTCCAAGTCAAAGTTAAGGACAAATGTTAGTTCAATAAAGACCATAGGGGTGTTTGCATGGCTAATCTGCAAAAAATCTGACCTTGTTATTCTACTAATAATGCGGCTGACCAAACTCAGCTAAAAACTCAGCTAAAAATTGGATTAATTAATATCAGATCACTAGCCCCTAAGGCAACTCTTGTAAATGAATTAATTACTGATCACCAAGTTGAAATCTTATGTGTAACTGAAACTTGGCTTAAAACTGTATATTGCCTTAAATTAATCCACCCCTCCTGGCTACAGCTATACTCACGCTCCCCGTCTGACGGGTCGTAGCGGTGGTGTTGCTGCTGTATATCATTCTAATCTTTTTGCTACTTTGAAATCTGGCTTCAAATGTAACGTTTTTGAAGTGCTTGTTCTCAGTTTTGCACATCCAGACAAAAGCTGTCAGTTTTATCCTTTCAATTGTATACAGGCCACCAGGGCCATACAGTGGCTTTTTACTTGAGTTTGCTGATTTCCTTTCCAGCCTGGTTGTTAATTCAGATAAAGCAGTAATTGTAGGGGACTTCAATATTCACATGGATAGTGAAGGTGATCCTCTCAGATCAGCACTCTTGTCTATCACTGAATCTATTGGCTTCGATCAACATATACATCAGTCCACACATTCTCATAACCATACTCTTGATCTGGTCTTAACTTATGATACAGAAATAGCAAATATAGCAGTTATGCCTAAAAACCCTGTGCTATCAGACCATTATTGAATTACTTTCCAACTTTCACAAGTCTGTCATGTGTCACCAGATCCTTCATTCTACGTTAGCTGTAAGCTTTCCTCCAGGACTGCAAATGCTTTTATTAATGAGCTCCCAGGCTCATTTGTGCACTGTGGGGATTTTCTTGGCTCCCACCCAAACACATACAAAAATGCAAGCATTAGCTCAATTGATCAGCTGACAGACAATACAAATTACGTACTTTCCAGAACCCTGGATACTCTCGCACCTCTTAAGAAGAGGAAAGTCCGCTATAGGAAATTAGCACCCTGGTACAATGACCATACTTGTGCTCTCAGACAAGCTTCACGCCAACTTGAGCGCAAATGGCGTTCTACTAAATTGCAGGTATTCCTCCAGGACTGGAAAGACAGTCTACTAACTTATAAACATGCCCTCTCCACAGCACGTTCCTCATACTTCTCTACTTTAATAGATTAAAATAGACACAATCCTAGGCACCTGTTTAACACTGTTGCCAGACTGACCAAGAATCAAGTTGATCCATGTGCCTCAATATCATTTAGTAGCAATGACTTCATGAATTTCTTTGATGACAAAATTATAAAAATTAGGGGCAAGATTCAAAGTTCTCCTACCACCCCTCATATAGGGTCTGCCCTTCCATCCGCTCAACGCATGGATGCAGAATCTTCAGAAGAATCTTCAGAAAGACAGGCGGCCTATCTGAACTCTTGTGCTCCAATAGATCTCATGGAGTTTAATGCCATAGTTAATTCCTCAAAATCTTCTACTTGTCTTCTAGACCCTATCCCTAAGAAGCTTTTCAGTGCAAAATTTTGGGTCTGACTAAATTATGTGCTGCTGCACCTGAATGAAAAAGTTAGGCGCACCAGTGCAACCAATGTAAAAAGTTAGTCTGGAGCCCTGTAAATCCAAGGAAGTTATACTTATTTTATACAATACCTTTGTCAGACCACACTTACAGAATTGTGTGCAGTTCTGGGGACTGTACTACAAGAAAGATATAGAGGATCTGGAAAAGGTAGAAAGAAGGGAAACCAAACTGGTTCCTGGTATGAAAGATAAAAGTTTTGAGGAAAGACTGCAGATGCTTAACTTCTTCAAGCTTAGTAAAAGTAGACTCAGGGTTATTTGATTGAGTCTTTTAAATTCATAAAGGGGATCAACAAAGTGAACTACAAGAAATTCTTCAGGTTCAGCTCTCTGTTCAACCCTATTTTTCACTGCACAGATCCATAATCACTAATTCTATTTAATTAAGGTCACACAGTACACAGCACTACTCACCCCAGTGTCTGTAGTTTACAGTTTGGACTCATCAGTCCAGCACAGAGCAGCTTCACTCCTGAATCTCCCAGGTTATTGTTGCTGAGGTCCAGATCTCTCAGGGGTGAGTTTGATGACTGAAGTGCTGAGGCCACAATTTCACAGGACTTCTCTGTGAGGTCACAGCAATTCAGTCTGCAAAGAAGGGTTTATATATTATTATATGATTAAATATTGTACGTCGCTCTGGATAAGAGCGTCTGTCAAATGCCTGTAATGTAATGTAATGTAATGTAATGTAAATAGCGCAATATACTGTGTGGCGTGGATCGGGGCATGGCTCCACAGTGCCCCTCCCAGCCTTATAGGCATCAGCCGAAACCTGCCACCAGGCCGCCTCTTCAGGACCTAGGACAGCGCCCAACTAGGAAGCCCAGCCACAGGACCCTGGAGAGCGGCAGAGTGAACATTCCTCAACTCCCTCATTGGCAGGCAGCACACCTGCAATCAATGAGGCAACACAGCTGCCGCCACTCCAGGGAGATGGCTGGGGGCTCAAAAGGAGGCCGTTTGTCTCCCTTGGGGAGAGGGGTTTTGGGCGGCCGGAGAGCGGTGAAAACTATAAATAACTTTGTTCCTATTTTTGCAGAATCCGGCGGAGACACAGGACAACATCCCTCTTCCTGCGTTGAAGAGGGATCCCCCCAGCGGTCTCCCGGACACCGTTATTTATAATTTTGTTCGCTTTACTTTAAGTTAATTTCCGACAGGAGATTTTTGGTGTTGAGTTTGGTTTTGAGTTGTATATATACTTTTGGTTAATAAAAGGCCCTGTTGGGCTATTTTTCCCCAAACCTCCGGTCTGTGCATTTCTGTGCCGCCCCGCCTGCACCGTCACGCCCCGTGCGGTGCCACAGTGGTGGAGAATGCGGGCATAGGCACGGAGTAATAGCAGACTGCAGCTAACTACCTCGAGCTCAAGCATTACACTCGTTCTCGCGGTAGAATTTATAAAAAAAAAAAAAAAAAATTTGTTGTTTGTTCCCCCTCCCCTTTCCCCATTAGTCTTGTGTTCCCCAATTTAGCTGCAATATGGAGGACCTCTTGCGGGCGCTCGTGGAGGCTAACCTGGGACAACAGCAAGCTGCCCAGGTCATGGCTCAACAGGTCAGCCGGCTCACCGAGGTGGTCCAGGCTCGCGACGCATCGGCCGTGCCACTCCCAGTTAGCAGAACAAAGGCTAAAGACGTTCTGACAAAGATGACTGAGGCCGATGACGTGGAGGCCTACCTCCACACCTTCGAGCGGGTGGCCGAGCGCGAGTTATGGGACCCCCGGGAGATGGCCGACACCCTCGCTCCCTTCCTCACCGGCAAGGCCCAACAAGCGTACCAAGACCTGGGGGCAGCAGAAGCCCAAGACTACCACAGGCTAAAAAGGGAGATACTAGCCAGAGCCGGTGTATCCCCCACATCCGCCGGACAACAGGTCGCCACCTGGGCCTACCAACCGGGGGTCAACGCGCGCAGCCAAATGGCGTCACTTCGGAGGCTAGTTACCCGTTGGCTCCAACCCGAAAGCCTGTCTGTGGGGCAGATCCTCGACCGGGTCGCCATGGATCGGTTCCTCCGGGCGTTGCCATATGAGGTGAAGAAGCTGGCTGGGCAGCATGCTCCACAGAGCCCGGAAGAGCTGGTGGAACTGGTGGAGCGAGTCGAAGCCACGCAGGAGATGCTGAAGGCAGGATCGACCGAGCGCCCCCTCTTCCGTCCCCGGACTGGAGGTGACCGGAAGCCGACCCCACCAGACTCGGCCCAGGCCCGTGGTCCAGGCGACCACGGCGGATATGCGTGGACGTCCCACTTCCCGTTTCCGTCTGGAAGGGGAGGGAAAATGCCCACCCTGCTGCCCACCTCTGGAAAATCGCCCTCTGATGTGTCCATGCCCACCGACCCGGCCCCCACTCCAGCTCGCTTGCCCCATGGACGGAGTTGCTTGGCTGCGGAGCAATTAGAAGCCCACCAGGTGACCCCGCCCCTCCGCTGGTCGGTGACCATTGGTGGACAACCCTGGGAGGCCCTTCTCGACTCCGGGAGCGCAGTCACCCTGATCCAACCCCGGGTGCTCTCCAGCAGTCACGCCACGTCCTCTGGAAAGCTGTCTCTCACCTGCGTCCATGGAGACGTACACCAGGTTCCGGCAGTTGGCTTGGACGTGCAGAGCGACAGAGGCTGCTGGGCAGTCACGGCCGGTCTGGTGCCAGAACTCCCCGTCCCTCTACTACTCGGCCGTAATTACCCTGGCTTCGACACCCTGTACCAGGCCGCCAGAACCGTCCAGAGGGGGGGCAGAAGAGCCCGACGCAAGGGAACCAGATCAGGGTCCCGACGAGCCAAACCCCGAGTCCGTCCATCAGGCCAACCCTATGCCGCCTGGCTCGGGGAACGGGTTGGAGTAGGCGAGGTCGCAGAAGAAGCGGATGGGGAAGGTGAGCTCTTTCTTCCTGTAACTTTGTCCAATCTCCCTCCCCAGGCACAACGTAAAGGACAGTTCGGCACCGCGCAGGTCCAGGATGACCGGTTGCGCCACTGCTGGAGCCAGGTTCGGGTCCTTGAAGGGGTAAAGAGGGGAGAAGGACCCCTGGAAGCAAACTACTTTTCAGTGCAACAGGGACTGTTGTACTACCACACCACGAGAAGGGGAGAAGTCCGGGAGCTGTTGGTCCTACCCCACCAGTACGTGGCCACCGTCCTACAGCTGGCCCACACACACATCCTGGGAGCTCACCTGGGCGTGCAGAAGACCCTAGAGCGTGTGGCAGACCGCTTCCACTGGCCAGGAATGCGCAGAGCGGTGGAGGATTACTGCTGCAGTTGCGAGGTGTGCCAACGCACCTCCCCGGTAAGGCCACCACCCGCTCCTCTAATCCCTCTCCCCATCATAGAGACCCCCTTCGAAAGGATCGGCCTGGACCTGGTCGGACCCCTGCCAAAGTCAGCCCGGGGACACAACTACATCCTGGTCATCCTGGACTATGCCACTCGCTATCCAGAAGCCGTGCCGCTCCGCGTCGCCACCTCCAAGGCCATTGCTCGCGAGCTGGTGCACCTCGTCAGCCGGGTCGGCATACCAAAGGAAATCCTTACGGACCAGGGCACTCCGTTTATGTCCAAGGTAATGGCAGACACATGTCACCTGCTGTGAGTACAACATCTCCGTACGTCGGTGTATCACCCGCAAACGGATGGGCTGGTCGAGCGGTTCAACCAGACGTTGAAGCGGATGCTCCGGAAGATAGTCGCTGCTGACGGCAAGGACTGGGACCAGGTCCTGCCGTATGTGCTCTTTGCCATTCGGGAGGTGCCCCAGGCTTCCACTGGCTTCTCCCCTTTTGAGCTGCTGTATGGGCGGCGGCCGAGGGGACTCCTGGACCTCGCCAAAGAAGCCTGGGAGGAACAGCCATCACCGCACCGGAGCCTGGTCGAACACGTGGAGGAGATGCGCACCCGAATATCAAGTGTCATGCCAGTGGTAAGAGAGCACATGGTGGAAGCTCAACGCGCCCAGCAGCGGACATATAACCGGCCCGCTCAACCCCGAGAGTTCCAGCCAGGTGACCGTGTCCTTCTGCTGGTACCCACTCCTGAAAACAAGTTTCTCGCCACATGGCAGGGACCCTATACTATCAAAGAGCGACTGGGACCAGTGAACTACCGTGTTGACCAGCCCGGACGCCGGAAACCGCAGCAGGTGTATCATGTGAATCTGCTCAAGAGGTGGGTAGAGGGTCCTGCAGCAGCAACGGCGGCGATGTTCACCACAGAAGAAACAACCCCTGCGCCCCGGGAGACTGTGCGATATGGTGCTGACCTGAGCCCCCGCCAGGTCCAAGAGGTGAGAGAACTAGTTGACCAAAATCGTGATGTGTTCTCCCCTCTCCCAGGTCGTACCACCTTAATGGAGCACCATATTCGTACACCGGAGCGCACCGTGGTGAACATACGCCCGTATCGGATCCCGGAGGCACGGAAAGCGGCCATCGTGGAGGAGATTGAGAGGATGAGAGCAATGGGAGTCATTGAGGAGGCCTGCAGCCCTTGGTCGAGCCCCATAGTCCTCGTGCCCAAACCCGATGGCTCCCTGCGCTTCTGTAACGATTTCAGACGCCTCAATGCTGTGTCCGACTTCGACGCATACCCCATGGCCCGGGCGGATGAGCTACTCGAGCGACTGGGTGAGTCCCGCTTTATTACAACACTGGATCTAACCAAAGGTTATTGGCAGGTCCCCCTCACCCAGTCAGCCAAGGAGAAGACTGCCTTCACCAGCCCGGTGGGCCAGTTCCAGTATCGGGTCCTGCCGTTCGGGCTCCATGGGGCCCCCGCAACGTTCCAGCGCTTGATGGACATCATACTCCGGCCACACCAGCGCTATGCAGCAGCCTACTTGGACGATGTGGTAATCCACTCCTGCACCTGGGCCGACCACCTGATTCACGTCCAGGCTGTTTTGGGGGCGCTGCGACAAGCTGGCCTCACCGCCAATCCCGCCAAGTGCTGCATAGCGCAAAACGAGGCACAGTATCTGGGCTACACCATCGGTCGGGGCCTGCTCAAGCCCCAAGAGAAGAAGGTGCAGGCCGTGAAGAACTGGCCCCGGCCTACCACCAAGACCCAGGTACGTGCCTTCCTGGGGCTGGCCGGGTACTACCGGCATTTTATCCCTCATTTCTCCTCCACAGCCGCACCCTTATCCGACCTCACCCGAAAAGGGTCTCCGGAGAAACTGCTGTGGGGCCCTGAGCAGGAGAGGGCATTCCAGGACCTGAAGGCCGCCCTGTGCTCGGACCCGGTCCTCCATACCCCGGACTTCGACCGGCCCGTCCTGGTCCAAACAGATGCGTCGGAGACGGGGGTGGGCGCGGTTCTGTCCCAGGTACACGGCGATGAGGAGCACCCCGTGTTATTTCTGAGCCGTAAGCTCCGCCCGAGTGAATCGCGGTATGTGGCTGTTGAGCGCGAGGCCCTTGCCATTAAATGGGCCCTCTCAGCACTCCAGTACTACCTGCTCGGGCGGAAGTTTACTCTGGTTACAGATCACGCGCCCCTCCAGTGGATGGCCCGGGAGAAGAACGCCAATGCCAGGGTGACCCGCTGGTTCCTGGCACTCCAGCCCTTCAACTTTGAAGTGGTCCACCGTCCAGGAAGGCTCCATGGGAACGCTGACGCCCTGTCCCGCCTGCACACGCTCTGGGCGGCCGCAGCCAGCACTGGTGGCGGTTCGCTTAGGGGGGAGGAATGTGGCGTGGATCGGGGCATGGCTCCACAGTGCCCCTCCCAGCCTTATAGGCATCAGCCGAAACCTGCCACCAGGCCGCCTCTTCAGGACCTAGGACAGCGCCCAACTAGGAAGCCCAGCCACAGGACCCTGGAGAGCGGCAGAGTGAACATTCCTCAACTCCCTCATTGGCAGGCAGCACACCTGCAATCAATGAGGTAACACAGCTGCCGCCACTCCAGGGAGATGGCTGGGGGCTCAAAAGGAGGCCGTTTGTCTCCCTTGGGGAGAGGGGTTTTGGGCGGCCGGAGAGCGGTGAAAACTATAAATAACTTTGTTCCTATTTTTGCAGAATCCGGCGGAGACACAGGACAATATCCCTCTTCCTGCGTTGAAGAGGGATCCCCCCAGCGGTCTCCCGGACACCGTTATTTATAATTTTGTTCGCTTTACTTTAAGTTAATTTCCGACAGGATATTTTTGGTGTTGAGTTTGGTTTTGAGTTGTATATATACTTTTGGTTAATAAAAGGCCCTGTTGGGCTATTTTTCCCCAAACCTCCGGTCTGTGCATTTCTGTGCCGCCCCGCCTGCACCGTCACGCCCCGTGCGGTGCCACAACTGTAAAATCTGATATGTGCAATGTAACAGTAATCGCGAGTGATGAAGAGTGATGTTGAGGATTTTAAGTTTGTGATGCTCTGAGGACGTTCTTTGCTACAATCTCCAACTGCAGCACTTTGGGCCTGAGAATTAGACGTCCTGTTGGACAGAACTCTGACAGTTCTACAGATGAAATTCTTACCCAAATGGCCCCCTTTCTTCTGGCATTTGGCACAGATACAACCAAAATAAAAAGAAATAACATCTCTCAGAGTGGATAGTGAGTTAGGCTCTGCTTCTTTACTTTTGCTGGTAACTGTGACTAACTACTCACAGCATTGCAAGCCAACACACAGCCAGCACAATACAAAAGCCAGATTCACTTTAGAAACAGGAATGCAAAAAAGTGATCTGTTCACATGTAACCAGGTACTGTAGTGCAGTCTGTCTGTTTTGCTGAGGTTATATATAACCATGTAGTGCAGTGCATCTGTTCTGCTGGTGTTACATATAACCAGGTAGTGAAACCAAAGCTATGTAGGAACTGTTAATTATCTCTTTGAGTTCCTTTTGTTGGAATAGTGATACATTTGATGGTGCTGTCCAAGGAGACACCATTTAGCTTTTCCAGGCTTTAGGAAACTTCAGAACCTTGTACAGGCCAGATTTTAGCCTGAGATAAGCCACAGAATTACCTCAAAAACAGGCACTTTAACAGTCCCCTGAGAAGACCTCACCCTGACACCCATTATATCATACAATTTCTCTACCTTCCTGTTTTCACTCTGTCTACAGGCACTATTGGATTCTGGGTCAGCCTACACCAGAATAAAGCAGAGACCAGGGTGGCACTACTGGCCTTGTAACATGGTGCATTTACTGCCTGAACTAATCTCACAATACAGTAACACAAACATTTCATTCATAACCACACTTGCTTCTCTCAAACCAAACCCAGCATTACATTAATCAATGTTGAAAAAATACCTCATCTTCTTGAACAATGGAAGAGGGGTACAGACTGAGCAGGCACTGACTGACATTTAAAAGGAGGGATTCTTTTTTCTACACAAACACAGTTCAAACTACTTCACCAAACTAAGTTAGATAATAAGTGTAACACTTGTGTTTACTTGTCCAAGTCAAAGTTAAGGACAAATGTTAGCTCAATAAAGACCATAGGGGTGTTTGTATGGCTAATCTGCCAAAAAATCAGACCTTGTTATCCTACTAATAATGCAACTGACCAAACTCAGCTAAAAATTGGATTAATCAATATCAGATCACTAAGGCAATTCTTGTAAATGAATTAATTACTGATCACCACGTTGAAATCTTATGTGTAACTGAAACTTGGCTTAAAACTGTATATTGCCTTAAATGAATCCACCCCTCCTGGCTACAGCTATACTCACGTTCCCCGTCTGACGGGTTGTGGCGGTGGTGTTGCTACTGTATATCATTGTAATCTTTTTGCTACTTTGAAATCCGGCTTCAAATGTAACTTTTTTGAAGAGCTTGATCTCAGTTTTGCACATCCACACAAAAAAGCAGTCCGTTTTATCCTTGCAATTGTATACAGACCACCAGGGCCATACAGTGGCTTTTTACTTGAGTTTGCTGATTTCTTTTCCAGCCTGGTTGTTAATTCAGATAAAGTAGTAATTGTAGGGGACTTCAATATTCACATGGATAGTGAAAGTGATCCTCTCAGATCAGCACTCTTGTCTATCATTGAATCTATTGGCTTCGATCAACATATACATCAGTCCACACATTCTCATAACCATACTCTTGATCTGGTCTTAACTTATGATACAGAAATAGCAAATATAGCAGTTATGCCTAAAAACCCTGTGCTATCAGACCATTATTTAATTACTTTCCAACTTTCACAAGTCTGTCATGTGTCACCAGATCCTTCATTCTACCTTAGCTGTAAGCTTTCCTCCAGGACTGCAAATGCTTTTATTAATGAGCTCCCAGGCTCATTTTTACATTATTATATTATAGGCATTTAGCAGACGCTCTTATCCAGAGCGACGTACAACGAGTGCATAGGTTTCATGATGTAGAGACGCAAAAGAAACACTAGAGTGAAGAATACCTCATTTGTGCACTGTGGGGATTTTCTTGGCTCCCACCCAAACACATACAAAAATGCAAGCATTAGCTCAATTGATCAGCTGACAGACAATACAAATTACGTACTTTCCAGAACCCTGGATACTCTCGCACCTCTTAAGAAGAGGAAAGTCCGCTATAAGAAATTAGCACCCTGGTACAATGACCATACTTGTGCTCTCAGGCAAGCTTCACGCCAACTTGAGCGCAAATGGCGTTCTACTAAATTGCAGGTATTCCTCCAGGACTGGAAAGACAGTCTACTAACTTATAAACATGCCCTCTCCACAGCACGTTCCTCATACTTCTCTACTTTAATAGATTAAAATAGACACAATCCTAGGCACCTGTTTAACACTGTTGCCAGACTGACCAAGAATCAAGTTGATCCATGTGCCTCAATATCATTTAGTAGCAATGACTTCATGAATTTCTTTGATGACAAAATTATAAAAATTAGGGGCAAGATTCAAAGTTCTCCTACCACCCCTCATATAGGGTCTGCCCTTCCATCCGCTCAACGCATGGATGCAGAATCTTCAGAAGAATCTTCAGAAAGACAGGCGGCCTATCTGAACTCTTGTGCTCCAATAGATCTCATGGAGTTTAATGCCATAGTTAATTCCTCAAAATCTTCTACTTGTCTTCTAGACCCTATCCCTAAGAAGCTTTTCAGTGCAAAATTTTGGGTCTGACTAAATTATGTGCTGCTGCACCTGAATGAAAAAGTTAGGCGCACCAGTGCAACCAATGTAAAAAGTTAGTCTGGAGCCCTGTAAAACCAAGGAAGTTATACTTATTTTATACAATACCTTTGTCATACCTCACTTACAGAATTGTGTGCAGTTCTGGGGACTGTACTACAAGAAAGATATAGAGGATCTGGAAAAGGTAGAAATAAGGGAAACCAAACTGGTTCCTGGTATGAAAGATAAAAGTTTTGAGGAAAGACTTCAGATGCTTAACTTCTTCAAGCTTAGTAAAAGTAGACTCATGGTTATTTGATTGAGTCTTTTAAATTCATAAAGGGGATCAACAAAGTGAACTACAAGAAATTCTTCAGGTTCAGCTCTCTGTTCAACCCTATTTTTCACTGCACAGATCCATAATCACTAATTCTATTTAATTAAGGTCACACAGTGCACAGCACAACTCACCCCAGTGTCTGTAGTTTACAGTTTGGACTCATCAGTCCAGCACAGAGCAGCTTCACTCCTGAATCTCCCAGGTTATTGTTGCTGAGGTCCAGATCTCTCAGGGGTGAGTTTGATGACTGAAGAGCTGAGGCCACAATTTCACAGGACTTCTCTGTGAGGTCACAGTAATTCAGTCTGCAAAGAAGGGTTTATATATAATTATATGATTAAATAGCGCAATATACTGTAAAATCTGATATGTGCAATGTAACAGTAATCGCGAGTGATTGAAGAGTGATGTTGAGGATTTTAAGTTTGTGATGCTCTGAGGACGTTCTTTGCTACAATCTCCAACTGCAGCACTTTGGGCCTGAGAATTAGACGTCCTGTTGGACAGAACTCTGACAGTTCTACAGATGAAATTCTTACCCAAATGCCCCCCTTTCTTCTGGCATTTGGCACAGATACAACCAAAATAAAAAGAAATAACATCTCTCAGAGTGGATAGTGAGTTAGGCTCTGCTTCTTTACTTTTGCTGGTAACTGTGACTAACTACTCACAGCATTGCAAGCCAACACACAGCCAGCACAATACAAAAGCCAGATTCACTTTAGAAACAGGAATGCAAAAAAGTGATCTGTTCACATGTAACCAGGTACTGTAGCGCAGTCTGTCTGTTTTGCTGAGGTTATATATAACCATGTAGTGCAGTCTGTCTGTTCTGCTGGTGTTACATATAACCAGGTAGTGAAACCAAAGCTATGTAGGAACTGTTAATGATCTCTTTGAGTTCCTTTTGTTGGAATAGTGATACATTTGATGGTGCTGTCCAAGGAGACACCATTTAGCTTTTCCAGGCTTTAGGAAACTTCAGAACCTTGTACAGGCCAGATTTTAGCCCGAGATAAGCCACAGAATTACCTCAAAAACAGGCACTTTAACAGTCCCCTGAGAAGACCTCACCCTGACACCCATTATATCATACAATTCCTCTACCTTCCTGTTTTCACTCTGTCTACAGGCACTATTGGATTCTGGGTCAGCCTACACCAGAATAAAGCAGAGACCAGGGTGGCACTACTGGCCTTGTAACATGGTGCATTTACTGCCTGAACTAATCTCACAATACAGTAACACAAACATTTCATTCATAACCACACTTGCCTCTCTCAAACCAAACCCAGCATTACATTAATCAATGTTGAAAAAATACCTCATCTTCTTGAACAATGGAAGAGGGGTACAGACTGAGCAGGCACTGACTGACATTTAAAAGGAGGGATTCTTTTTTCTACACAAACACAGTTCAAACTACTTCACCAAACTAAGTTAGATAAGAATAAGTGTAACACTTGTGTTTACTTATTTGCTGATTTCTTTTCCAGCCTGGTTGTTAATTCAGATAAAGTAGTAATTGTAGGGGACTTCAATATTCACGTGGATAGTGAAAGTGATCCTCTCAGATCAGCACTCTTGTCTATCATTGAATCTATTGGCTTCGATCAACATATACATCAGTCCACACATTCTCATAACCATACTCTTGATCTGGTCTTAACTTATGATACAGAAATAGCAAATATAGCAGTTATGCCTAAAAACCCTGTGCTATCAGACCATTATTTAATTACTTTCCAACTTTCACAAGTCTGTCATGTGTCACCAGATCCTTCATTCTACGTTAGCTGTAAGCTTTCCTCCAGGACTGCAAATGCTTTTATTAATGAGCTCCCAGGCTCATTTGTGCACTGTGGGGATTTTCTTGGCTCCCACCCAAACACATACAAAAATGCAAGCATTAGCTCAATTGATCAGCTGACAGACAATACAAATTACGTACTTTCCAGAACCCTGGATACTCTCGCACCTCTTAAGAAGAGGAAAGTCCGCTATAAGAAATTAGCACCCTGGTACAATGACCATACTTGTGCTCTCAGGCAAGCTTCACGCCAACTTGAGCGCAAATGGCGTTCTACTAAATTGCAGGTATTCCTCCAGGACTGGAAAGACAGTCTACTAACTTATAAACATGCCCTCTCCACAGCACGTTCCTCATACTTCTCTACTTTAATAGATTAAAATAGACACAATCCTAGGCACCTGTTTAACACTGTTGCCAGACTGACCAAGAATCAAGTTGATCCATGTGCCTCAATATCATTTAGTAGCAATGACTTCATGAATTTCTTTGATGACAAAATTATAAAAATTAGGGGCAAGATTCAAAGTTCTCCTACCACCCCTCATATAGGGTCTGCCCTTCCATCCACTCAACGCATGGATGCAGAATCTTCAGAAGAATCTTCAGAAAGACAGGCGGCCTATCTGAACTCTTGTGCTCCAATAGATCTCATGGAGTTTAATGCCATAGTTAATTCCTCAAAATCTTCTACTTGTCTTCTAGACCCTATCCCTAAGAAGCTTTTCAGTGCAAAATTTTGGGTCTGACTAAATTATGTGCTGCTGCACCTGAATGAAAAAGTTACAGACCTCACTTACAGAATTGTGTGCAGTTCTGGGGACTGTACTACAAGAAAGATATAGAGGATCTGGAAAAGGTAGAAAGAAGGGAAACCAAACTGGTTCCTGGTATGAAAGATAAAAGTTTTGAGGAAAGACTGCAGATGCTTAACTTCTTCAAGCTTAGTAAAAGTAGACTCATGGTTATTTGATTGAGTCTTTTAAATTCATAAAGGGGATCAACAAAGTGAACTACAAGAAATTCTTCAGGTTCAGCTCTCTGTTCAACCCTATTTTTCACTGCACAGATCCATAATCACTAATTCTATTTAATTAAGGTCACACCGTGCACAGCACAACTCACCCCAGTGTCTGTAGTTTACAGTTTGGACTCATCAGTGCAGCACAGAGCAGCTTCACTCCTGAATCTCCCAGGTTATTGTTGCTGAGGTCCAGATCTCTCAGGGGTGAGTTTGATGACTGAAGAGCTGAGGCCACAATTTCACAGGACTTCTCTGTGAGGTCACAGTAATTCAGTCTGCAAAGAAGGGTTTATATATAATTATATGATTAAATAGCGCAATATACTGTAAAATCTGATATGTGCAATGTAACAGTAATCGCGAGTGATTGAAGAGTGATGTTGAGGATTTTAAGTTTGTGATGCTCTGAGGACGTTCTTTGCTACAATCTCCAACTGCAGCACTTTGGGCCTGAGAATTAGGCTAGACGTCCTGTTGGACAGAACTCTGACAGTTCTACAGATGAAATTCTTACCCAAATGCCCCCCTTTCTTCTGGCATTTGGCACAGATACAACCAAAATAAAAAGAAATAACATCTCTCAGAGTGGATAGTGAGTTAGGCTCTGCTTCTTTACTTTTGCTGGTAACTGTGACTAACTACTCACAGCATTGCAAGCCAACACACAGCCAGCACAATACAAAAGCCAGATTCACTTTAGAAACAGGAATGCAAAAAAGTGATCTGTTCACATGTAACCAGGTTCTGTAGCGCAGTCTGTCTGTTTTGCTGAGGTTATATATAACCATGTAGTGCAGTCTGTCTGTTCTGCTGGTGTTACATATAACCAGGTAGTGAAACCAAAGCTATGTAGGAACTGTTAATGATGCCTTTGAGTTCATTTTGGAATAGTGATACATTTGATGGTGCTGTCCAAGGAAACAACTTTTTCCAGGGTTTAGGAAACTTCTGAACCTTGTACAGGTCAGACTTTAGCCTGAGATAAGCCACAGAATTACCTCAAAAACAGGCACTTTAACAGTCCCCTGAGAAGACCTCACCCTGACACCCCTTATATCCTACAATTCCTCTACCTTCCTGTTTTAACTCTGTCTACAGGCACTATTGGATACTGGGTCAGCCTACACCAGAATAAAGCACAGACCAGGGTGGTACTACTGGCCTTGTAACATGGTGCATTTACTGTCTGACCTAATCTCACAATACAGTAACACAAACATTTCATTCACAACCACACTTGCCTCTCCCAAACCAAACCCAGCATTACATTAATCATAATGTTGAAAAAATATCTCATCTTCATGAACAATGTAAGAGGGGTACAGACTGAGCAGGCTCTCTCTGGTCATCTCCCACTCACAAATTATCTATGCATGGACTAGGGATAAAAGGGGATTCTTCCCCCTTTTTAAAAAACATGGATTTGATTCAATCAACATTTGTCCTTAACTGACTGACATTTCAAAGGAGGGATTCTTTTTTTCTACACAAACACAGTTCGAACTACTTCCCCAAACGGAGTTAGATAAGAATAAGTGTAAAACTTGTGTTTACTTGTCCAAATCAAAGTTAAGGACACATGTTAGTTCAATAAAGACCATAGTGTTGGCCTGTAAAGCAAAAGTGAGCCTTTGATCTTGTGCCATTTGCCTGGCTTCTCAGCTGTGCCTTTTATGATCACAGTCTTGGATCTCTGGTCTTGATTCTTTAGCTGCTTATTTTACCATCCTGGGTCACAGTGGGACAGACAAGCTGTGATTCTGCGGTCCCTTTCATTCATTTTTTTCACAATTATATTATTTATTTTCCTTGTCCATCTAATTTTGTGTAAAGGAAGTGTAGCTTGTATTTTTTTATTTGATGGGGAATATGTTCATATTAATACTGTAACATACTATACCCTCCCTTCATTTAAATCTGCGAGTTGTATGTTTGGACCATTATTGATCCATCACATTGGTTTGCCTAACAAGGAATTCATGATGTATTTAATAACTGGTATCTTTAATGATAATATGTAAATTAAATCTAATAAAATACATTTTACATGTTGGATTCATTTTTTACATTTGATGCCACTTCTGTATTCATTAAATGAGGGCACAATCTGTTAAAATAGCTTGACTCAAAAATCATAATTCTCACTTGCCTGACAATTTTATTGTATTCTATTTTCACTTTAACTATGAAGTGTTTATAAAAACATGCTATCATTATCTACTTTAATAATTACATAATACTCACATGGCCTTCCTGCAGTTCCCAAGTACTGGTAGCAGTCTCTGATAACCTGCTGCTGATGTGTTGTAGGTCTTCAAGTCAAACTCATCTAGGATCTCCTCTGACATCAGTAACACAAAGGCCAGGGCTGAGCATTGGTGTGGTTCCAGCTTTTCATTAGAGAGTTTTCCTGATCTCTGGAAATTCTTGATTTCCTCCACTAGAGAGTTGTCATTCAGTTCATTGAGACAGTGGAAAAGATTTATGGTCCTTTCTGCTGAAGATTCATCTTCGATCTTTGTCCTAATGTACTGGACTGTTCCCTTAATGCTCTGTGAACTGCTTCTTGTCTTTGTCAGTATTCCTCCTAATAGAGTCTGAATGGAGTCCAGAGAGAGGCCTAGAAGGAATCTGAGGAAAAGGTCCAGGTGTCCATTCTTACTCTCTAAGGCCAGATCCACTGCAGTCCTGTGTAACTCAGACAGCTGCACTTTTACTCTGCGTCTGCGAGGTTTGTTGTTTTGTTGTTTTGTTGCTCTGAGTACATTTCTGTTCTTATGAACACATGAATGAAACACAAACAAGGCAGCCAGATACTCCTGAATGCTCAGATGCACAAAGCAGTAGACCTTCTCCTCACTCAACCCACACTCCTCTTTAAAGATCTCTGTGCACACCCCAGAGTACACTGAAGCTTCACTGACATCAATGCTCATCTCTCTCAGGTCCTCTTCATAGAATATCAGATTGCCCCTTTCCAGCTGTAGTAAAGCCAGCCACCCCAGTTTCAGGATGATTTTTGTATTTGATGCTGACTTTTTCTTTGGGGTTGTCTCATTGGTGCCATGATACTTCTCATTCTTCACATTAGTCTGAATGAGCAGGAAGTGTGTGTACATTTCAGTCAGAGTTTTGGGCAGGTCTCCACTCACTTTATCCAACATTGTCTCCAGAACAGTAGCAGAAATCCAACAGAAGACTGGTATGTGACACATGATGTAGAGACTCCTGGATGACTTTATGTGTGAGATAATTTTGCTAGCCTTGTTCCGATCTCCGATTCTCTTCCTGAAGTACTCCTCCTTCTGTGGGTCATTGAATCCTCGTACCTCTGTCACCTGGTGGACGCACCCAGGAGGGATCTGATTGGCTGCTGCGGGTCGGGAGGTGATCCAGAGGAGGGCAGAGGGAAGCAGATTCCCCTTAATGAGGTTGGTCAGCAGCACATCCAATGATGATGACTCTGTTATATCACAGCAGATCTCATTGCTTTGGAAATCTAGAGGAAGTCGACACTCATCCAGACCATCAAAGATGAACACAACTTTGACTTCATCATCTTCAAAACTTTTGATCTCTTTCAGTTGTGGAAAGTATTGCTGCAGAAGTTCCATGAGACTAAATTCTCTCTCCTTTTTCAGATTCAGATCTCGGAAAGGAAGAGTGAAGATGAAATCAATGTCCTGATTGGCTTTTCCATCTGCCCAGTCCAGAATGAACTTCTGCACAGAGACTGTTTTCCCAATGCCAGCGATGCCCTTAGTAAGCACGGTTCTGATTGGTTTCTCTTGTCTAGGTGAAGGCTTAAAGATGTCATTGCAGATGATTGCAGTCTCATGTGTGGTTTGTCTCTTCGATGCCATCTCAATCTGTCTGATCTCATGTTCATCATTGACCCCCCTACTTCCCCCCTCTGTGATGTAGAGCTCTGTATAGATCTCATTGAGGAGGGTCTGGTGGCCCTGCTTTGCTAAACCTTCAAATATGCATTCAAACCTCTTCTTCAGATGAGTTTTCAGTGCCTGCTGGGCTCTTTCTTTGAATTCATCTGAGGAGAGGAAATATGAGAACCAATGTTTAAAATAACAGAAATAGACAAAAAATACTTATGCAGAAAGTTTTCACAATGTTTTACACAGCTCTCAAAGTGTTGCACATTAAGTTGTAGCTATACATATGTAGTCAAATTGTAACTAATTTGGTAACAAGAGGTTATTACTGATTAACGCCAATGTAGGAAACATGGAACAGTTAACAATATTTTTGATTACACATGCGAAACAAAGCCAGCCCTGTTACATCTCTTCTGTTAATATGAAATAATTCTGTATCATGAGGACACATTGTGAAATTAACAGGCAAGGTTTACTTGTTATGTATCATGAAGATATGCCCTATATGCTATAACTGCACCTTCAAGTAGTGTTGCCCATACCTCTAGTAGTGTTTCACACTTCTCACAAACTGTTGTACACACAACAATGAAAACATAAAAACGATTCATTTCCATTTCAACATTCAATTTCTTAATTGTTCATAATATGATGAGTCTTTAAGGTAAATATGGTCTTCATGGGTCATGCAGTAATTTAATTATCTTATAATTATTATGATCGGTGGACAGTGGTTTAGTAACTGGCTTTTGATCCCAAGGCTCCTGGTTTTAAAGTCTTTCGGAAACATTTAATCTCATGTGCATTTGCTTGCCCCCATTATTACTGCTGGATGCTATATTTGAATTGAAATGCCTTCCTGTGCATGTTGTGTGTGATGTTTTTTTATATGCAAGACTGTTGATGTAAAACACTATTATCAAAGTGTGAATACTATAAATCAGTACTCTGTTATTTTGTACTATTTTTATATTTGCTGGCTAAACTCATTTCAGCATTCTAATAGCCACAGTAGCAATGAGAGAAAATTCTTACTGTGCTGCTCGTCTCTCTCCAGTGGGTCAGTGACATCCTTCTTCTTCATGTTCCTCAGGATATGGAGTGTGATCTTCAGAGACTCCTCAATGCCACAGGTCTCCAGCATCTTCTCAACTATGTACAAGGCCTCAGGATCCTCCTGCCCTCTCTCAGTGCATTCTGGGTAATCAGCAATTTGATCACTCTTGAACACTTCCTTGATCTTCATAAGCTTATCCAGTACAGAAGGATCTTCAGAAAGACTATTAAAGCATTCTGGGCAACCCTGACTCAGATGACTCTGAAACAGTTTCAACTTTTCAGTCTTCTTCAGCTTCATCAGAGTGCGCAGGAGAGACTGAAATAAACACATTTAGAGGTGTGCTGTATCAGAGTAAAATAAATACATGAAGAGGGTATGCTGTCTCAGTGAGAAATAAACACAAGAAGAGATGTGCTGTATCAGTGTGAAATAAACACATGAAGAGGTGTGCTGTATCAGAGTGAAATAAACACATGAAGAGGGTGTGCTGTCTCCGTGTGAAATAAACACATGAAGTGGGTTGCTGTATCAGAGCCATGGAAACAAAGCCTTGCTTTATTATGGATGGCAGTGTAGTATAATGGGTAAGGAGCTGGGCTTGTCAGAGGTTTGAATCCCAGGTAGGACACTGCTGTTGTACCCTTGAGCAAGGTACTTAACCTGCATTGCTTCAGTTCATATCCAGCCGTATAAAAGGAAGCAATGTAAATGCTGTGTAAAAAGTTGTGTAAGTCGCTCTGAATAAGAGTGACTGCTAAATGCCTGCAATGTCTCGTGTTTTCTCTTGTAGGAAGGCCAGAACAGGAAAAGATACTTTAGAACACAACATGCAGCAGGTCTAAAGCCTATATTCGAAATGCAGCTTTTGCTCCTGATTTATGTTTTTTAGGGACACTACTTGTGATGAATCACGAATGTCCTTGGAATAATTTAGTTGTTGAGTTGAATTAAGTTTCTCAGTGCAACACATTTATGCTACATTAATTATACATTAATGCTAACTATACAAACTGAGTGCTGAGTGTCCATTCTACCAGCCCCGGGAGTTTCCGCAGTGATCACTAGGGCCGTTTACATTCCACCACAAGCGGACACGACGAGGCTTTGTCGGTGTTACATGATGTGCTAAGCGGACTGCAGACCAAGCACCCAGACACTGCCCTCATCGTGGCAGGGGACTTCAACAAGGCACACCTTAAAAAAGTTATGCCAAACCTTTACCAACACGTCAAATGTCCTACCCGAAAGGACAAGATACTTGATCACTGCTATTCACCGTTCAAGGAGGGCTACAAGGCTACCTCTCTACCATCATTTGGCAAATCAGACCATGCCGCCATCTTCCTGATAACAGAATACAAACAACGGATGGTACGGGAAGAGGTGGTGTCGCGAGAGGTCAAGCGCTGGACCGCCCAATCAGAGGCCACTCTACAGGACGCGCTGGATGACGTCGACTGGGACAGGTTCCAGTCCACCTCTGATGACGTCAACGTGTTTACGAAAGTGGTGACCGGCTTCATTACAACGGTGGTGGACAAAGTTATCCCCACGGTGAAAGTTAAGTGTTTTCCTAACCAGAAACCGTGGGGTGACAGATCCATCCGCGTTGCTCTGAACGCACGCACCACTGCCTATAACAGGGGACTGGTGTCTGGGGACATGACGGAGTACAAGGCGGTGTCCTACAGGCTGAGGCGAGCAATCAAGGATGCAAAGCATCACTACAAGGACAGAGTGGAGCTGAACTCTTTTTATGCACGTTTAAAGGCTAACAATGCTAACATTAGCCCGGCGGCTAGCACAGTTAGCGTGTATAACACAAGTTCCCCCCCTGGAGCTGCAAGCTCACTCATCCTGTCAGAGCACTATGTGAGGGGAGCCTTGAAATGGGTGGACACCAGGAAAGCAGCAGCGCCAGACGGAATCTCCGGACAAGACCTGCGCTGATCTCCTGGCTCCTGTGTTCATCACCATAATCAACTTCTCCCTGGCCCAGTCCGTGGTCCCCACATGCCTCAAGAGGTCCACCATTGTCCCTGTACCCAAGAACGCTTCCCCAGCCTGCCTGAATGACTACCGCCCGGTAGCACTCACCTCGGTGGTGATGAAGTGCTTTGAGAGGCTAGTCAAGGACTACATCTGCTCCTCTCTTCCCAGCACCATAGACCCTCTGCAGTTTGCTTACCGCCCCAAAAGATCCACGGACGATGCAGTCTGTCAGGTTCTGCATGCCACTCTCTCTCACCTCGACAACAGAGGGGGGGCTATGTAAGATTGCCGTTCATTTATTTCAGCTCAGCTTTCAATACCATAGTCCCCTCCAGACTGGCTGCTAAACTGACTGACCTGGGACTGAACACCTCCGTTTGTGCCTGGATACTGGATTTCCTGGCCGCCAGACCCCAGGTGGTTAGAGTGGGTAAGCACACCTCAAACCCCCTCACCCTCAGCACTGGAGTCCCCCAGGGGTGTGTGTTGAGCCCTCTGCTGTACTCCCTATACACACATGACTGTGTGGCCAGGTTTGAGTCCAACACCATCGTCAAGTTTGCTGACGACACAGTGGTGGTAGGCCCGATCACGAACGACGAGGAGAAGGCCTATCTCCAGGAGGTGGCAGACCTGTCACTGTGGTGCCAGGACAACCGTCTCTTCCTGAACGTCAGCAAAACCAAGGAGATGGTGGTGTACTTCTGTAAGAAGAAACGGCTGAGGACCGACACCCCTCTACAGATCAATGGGTCACCGGTAGAGAGGGTGAGCAATTTCAAATACCTCGGTGTCCACATCACAGAGGACTTGACATGGACACTGCACACCGACACTGTGGTGAGAAAGGCAAGGCAGCGCCTGTATCACCTCAGACAGCTGAGGAAGTTCAGAGTCTCCAAGAAGATCCTGAAAACCTTCTACTCTGCAACCATTGAGAAAATCCTGCTGGGGAACATCACCGTCTGGTACGGGAACTGCTTCTCTCTGGACCGGAGAGCCCTGCAGAGGGTGGTGCGGTCAGCAGAGCGTACCATGGGGACCACACTCCCCACTCTGCAGGACCTGTAACCCAGGAGGTGCTTAAGCAGAGCAAAGAGGATTATGAAGGACTTTTTCCATCGCAACGACGGACTGTTTGAGCTGCTGTGGTCAGGCAAACGCCTACGCAGCCACAGGACCAGCACTGAGAGACTTAGGAGGAGCTTCCTCCCTCAGGACATCAGTGCTTTTAACTGCACTGCCTGGACAACTGTCCTGAAATAGTATTTTCACATCAAGCACATAGCACCTTTACCTCAATGTACACTGCAGCACCTTACCGTCCGACGGTTTACTTTGTATTTTTCTTTTTTCTTTACTGTACTTATTGTAAGATATATCATAGGTTGCACTGCTTCCAATGACTTAATTTAGGACTTATATTAGGACTTAGCTTTTTTCACTTATTTGTATTGCTCGTATTTATTAAATATCTGCTCTTTATAGTCTTCTCTCTTTTAATTTGTATTGATATCTTCTATTATTTTATATTATTAGCATTATTATTATTATTATTTATTTATTTATTTATTATTTCTGCATATAATTATTATTGAAGCGTTATGTTGCACAGTCTACAAGGAGTTTGTCGCACCAGCATTTCACTATATGTATGTATATGCATGTGACAAATATAGCCTTTGAACTTCAAAACATTCTGTTTGGAGTCATCCACTGCCATCGTTTATGGATCCTAAAAAGGAATCCGGTCTATCTGTGAGACAAAGAGGGTCAGAGCACTCTACAACATTAATAAACCTGATTAGATATTCAATCTGATCGTCTGAAAATCATGTTAACTTCAAATATTGAAATAGAAAAAGAATATATCATACCTGTTTTGTGGAGAACAGTGTCTTTGAACTCATCTCATCTGAACGACTTAAATCCAGTGAGCAGTGAATCCTGTGAATAAATCATGAGACAAAACTTAGATAAACTATTTTACTGCAGCTCTAACTCACAGCACATGGAGACAGAGCTTCCAGTTAAACTCATCCTCTTACTGCAGGTCAAATTCAATACAAACTTGGTTCATTACCTTTGATCACCTATGAACTCTCCTCTGAAGTTGATTGGATAATGCATTGAACGGTCACTCATCATAGACAGAAAGCTGGGTGCAGGGGACCCAGCCCTATCTATCTGGACCCTGTGAACAAAACATGGAGACAGAGCTTCCAGTTAAACTCATTCTCTTACTGCAGCTCTAACACACAGCACATGGAGACGGAGCTTCCAGCTAAAATCATCCTCTTACTGCAGCTCTAACACACAGCACATGGAGACAGAGCTTCCAGTTAAACTCATACTCTTACTGCAGCTCTAACACACAGCACATGGAGACAGAGCTTCCAGTTAAACTCATCCTCTTACTGCAGCTCTAACTCACAGCACATGGAGACAGAGCTTCCAGTTAAACTCATCCTCATACTGTAGCTCTAACTCACAGTACGTGGAGACAGAGATTCCAGTTAAACTCATCCTCTTACTGCAACTCTAACTCACAGCACATGGAGATAGAGCTTCCAGTTAAACTCATCCTCTTACTAAAGCTCTAACTCACAGCACATGGAGATAGAGCATCCAGTTAAACTCATCCTCTTACTAAAGCTCTAACTCACAGCACATGGACACAGAGCTTCCAGCTAAACTCATCCTCTTACTGCAGCTCTAACTCACAGCACATGGAGACAGAGCTTCCAGTTAAACTCATCCTCTGACTGCAGCTATAACTCACAGCACATGGAGACAGAGCTTCCAGTTGAACTCATCCTCTTACTGCAGCTCTAACACACAGCACATGGAGACAGAGCTTCCAGCTAAAATCATCCTCTTACTAAAGCTCTAACACAAAGCACCTGGAGACAGAGCTTCCAGTTAAACTCATCCTCTTACTGCAGCTCTAACTCACAGCACATGGAGACAGAGCTTCCAGTTAAACTCATCCTCATACTGTAGCTCTAACTCAAAGTACGTGGAGACAGAGATTCCAGTTAAACTCATCCTCTTACTGCAACTCTAAATCACAGCACATGGAGATAGAGCTTCCAGTTAAACTCATCCTCTTACTAAAGCTCTAACTCACAGCACATGGAGATAGAGCTTCCAGTTAAACTCATCCTCTTACTGCAGCTCTAACTCACCGCACATGGAGACAAAGCTTCCAGTTAAACTCATCCTCTTGCTGCAGGTCTAATTCAATACGAACGTGGTTCATTACCTTTGATCACCTGTGAACTCTCCTCTGAAGTTGATTGGATAATGCATTGAACGGTCACTCTTCATAGACAGAAAGCTGGGTGCAGGGGACCCAGCCCTATCTATCTGGACCCTGTGAACAAAACATGGAGACAGAGCTTCCAGTTAAACTCATCCTCTTACTGCAGCTCTAACTCACAGCACATGGAGACAGAGCTTCCAGTTAAAATCATCCTCTTACTGCAGCTCTAACACACAGCACATGGAGACAGAGCTTCCAGTTAAACTCATACTCTTACTGCAGCTCTAACACACAGCACATGGAGACAGAGCTTCCAGTTAAACTCATCCTCTTACTGCAGCTCTAACTCACAGCACATGGAGACAGAGCTTCCAGTTAAACTCATCCTCATACTGTAGCTCTAACTCACAGTACGTGGAGACAGAGATTCCAGTTAAACTCATCCTCTTACTGCAACTCTAACTCACAGCACATGGAGATAGAGCTTCCAGTTAAACTCATCCTCTTACTAAAGCTCTAACTCACAGCACATGGAGATAGAGCATCCAGTTAAACTCATCCTCTTACTAAAGCTCTAACTCACAGCACATGGAGACAGAGCTTCCAGTTAAACTCATCCTCTAACTGCAGCTCTAACACACAACACATGGAGACAGAGCTTCCAGTTAAACTCATCCTCTTACTGCAGCTCTAACTCACAGCACATGGAGACAGAGCTTCCAGCTAAAATCATCCTCTTACTGCAGCTCTAACACACAGCACATGGAGACGGAGCTTCCAGCTAAAATTATCCTCTTACTAAAGCTCTAACACACAGCACATGGAGACAGAGCTTCCAGTTAAACTCATCCTCTTACTGCAGCACTAACACACAGCACATGGAGACAGAGCTTCCAGTTAAACTCATCCTCTTACTGTAGCTCTAACTCACAGCACATGGAGACAGAGCTTCCAGCTAAACTCATCCTCTTACTAAAGCTCTAACTCACAGCACCTGAAGACAGAGCTTCCAACTAAACTCATCATCTTACTGTAGCTCTAACTCACCGCACATGGAGACAGAGCTTCCAGTTAAACTCATCCTCTTACTGCAGCTCTAACTCACAGCACATGGAGACAAAGCTTCCAGTAAAACTCATCCTCTTGCTGCAGGTCTAATTCAATACGAACATAGTTCATTACCTTTGATCACCTGTGAACTCTCCTCTAAAGTCGATTGGACGATTCATTGAACGGTCACTCTTCATAGACAGACAGCTGGGTACAGGTGACCCAGCCCAATCTACCTGTACCCTGTGAAGAAAACATGGAGACAGAGCTTCCAGTTAAACTCATCCTCTTACTGCAGCTCTAACTAACAGCACAAGGAGACAGAGCTTCCAGTTAAAATCATCCTCTTACTGCAGCTCTAACTCACAGCACATGGAGACAGAGCTTCCAGTTAAACTCATACTCTTACTAAATCTCGAACTCACAGCACATGGAGACAGAGCTTCCAGTTAAACTCATCCTTTTTCTGCAGTTCTAATTCACAGCACAAGGAGACAGAGCTTCCGTTTGAACTCACACTCTAACTGCAGCTCTAACTCACAGCACATGGAATCAGAGTTTCCAGTTAAACTCATCCTCTTACTAAAGCTCTAACACAAAGCACCTGGAGACAGAGCTTCCGACTAAATTCATCCTTTTACTGCAGCTCTAACTCACAGCACATGGAGACAGAGCGTCCAGTTAAACTCATCCTCATACTGTAGCTCTAACTCACAGTACGTGGAGACAGAGATTCCAGTTAAACTCATCCTCTTACTGCAACTCTAACTCACAGCACATGGAGATAGAGCTTCCAGTTAAACTCATCCTCATACTGTAGCTCTAACTCAAAGTACGTGGAGACAGAGATTCCAGTTAAACTCATCCTCTTACTGCAACTCTAAATCACAGCACATGGAGACAGAGCTTCCAGTTAAACTCATCCTCTGACTGCAGCTATAACTCACAGCACATGGAGACAGAGCTTCCAGTTGAACTCATCCTCTTACTGCAGCTCTAACACACAGCACATGGAGACAGAGCTTCCAGCTAAAATCATCCTCTTACTAAAGCTCTGACACAAAGCACCTGGAGACAGAGCTTCCAGTTAAACTCATACTCTTACTGCAACTCTAACTCACAGCACATGGAGACAGAGCTTCCAGCTAAACTCATCCTCTTACTAAAGCTCTAACTCACAGCACCTGAAGACAGAGCTTCCAACTAAACTCATCATCTTACTGTAGCTCTAACTCACCGCACATGGAGACAGAGCTTCCAGTTAAACTCATCCTCTTACTGCAGCTCTAACTCACAGCACATGGAGACAAAGCTTCCAGTAAAACTCATCCTCTTGCTGCAGGTCTAATTCAATACGAACATAGTTCATTACCTTTGATCACCTGTGAACTCTCCTCTAAAGTCGATTGGACGATTCATTGAACGGTCACTCTTCATAGACAGACAGCTGGGTACAGGTGACCCAGCCCAATCTACCTGTACCCTGTGAAAAAAACATGGAGACAGAGCTTCCAGTTAAACTCATCCTCTTACTGCAGCTCTAACTAACAGCACAAGGAGACAGAGCTTCCAGTTAAAATCATCCTCTTACTGCAGCTCTAACTCACAGCACATGGAGACAGAGCTTCCAGTTAAACTCATACTCTTACTAAAGCTCGAACTCACAGCACATGGAGACAGAGCTTCCAGTTAAACTCATCCTTTTTCTGCAGTTCTAATTCACAGCACAAGGAGACAGAGCTTCCGTTTGAACTCACACTCTAACTGCAGCTCTAACTCACAGCACATGGAATCAGAGTTTCCAGTTAAACTCATCCTCTTACTGCAGCTCTAACACACAGCACATGGAGACAGAGCTTCCAGCTAAAATCATCCTCTTACTAAAGCTCTAACACAAAGCACCTGGATACAGAGCTTCCGACTAAATTCATCCTTTTACTGCAGCTCTAACTCACAGCACATGGAGACAGAGCGTCCAGTTAAACTCATCCTCATACTGTAGCTCTAACTCACAGTACGTGGAGACAGAGATTCCAGTTAAACTCATCCTCTTACTGCAACTCTAACTCACAGCACATGGAGATAGAGCTTCCAGTTAAACTCATCCTCATACTGTAGCTCTAACTCAAAGTACGTGGAGACAGAGATTCCAGTTAAACTCATCCTCTTACTGCAACTCTAAATCACAGCACATGGAGACAGAGCTTCCAGTTAAACTCATCCTCTGACTGCAGCTATAACTCACAGCACATGGAGACAGAGCTTCCAGTTGAACTCATCCTCTTACTGCAGCTCTAACACACAGCACATGGAGACAGAGCTTCCAGCTAAAATCATCCTCTTACTAAAGCTCTAACACAAAGCACCTGGAGACAGAGCTTCCAGTTAAACTCATCCTCTTACTGCAGCTCTAACTCACAGCACATGGAGACAGAGCTTCCAGTTAAACTCATCCTCATACTGTAGCTCTAACTCAAAGTACGTGGAGACAGAGATTCCAGTTAAACTCATCCTCTTACTGCAACTCTAAATCACAGCACATGGAGATAGAGCTTCCAGTTAAACTCATCCTCTTACTAAAGCTCTAACTCACAGCACATGGAGATAGAGCTTCCAGTTAAACTCATCCTCTTACTGCATCTCTAACTCACCGCACATGGAGACAAAGCTTCCAGTTAAACTCATCCTCTTGCTGCAGGTCTAATTCAATACGAACGTGGTTCATTACCTTTGATCACCTGTGAACTCTCCTCTGAAGTTGATTGGATAATGCATTGAACGGTCACTCTTCATAGACAGAAAGCTGGGTGCAGGGGACCCAGCCCTATCTATCTGGACCCTGTGAACAAAACATGGAGACAGAGCTTCCAGTTAAACTCATCCTCTTACTGCAGCTCTAACACACAGCACATGGAGACGGAGCTTCCAGCTAAAATCATCCTCTTACTGCAGCTCTAACACACAGCACATGGAGACAGAGCTTCCAGTTAAACTCATCCTCTTACTGCAGCTCTAACTCACAGCACATGGAGACAGAGCTTCCAGTTAAACTCATCCTCATACTGTAGCTCTAACTCACAGTACGTGGAGACAGAGATTCCAGTTAAACTCATCCTCTTACTAAAGCTCTAACTCACAGCACATGGAGATAGAGCATCCAGTTAAACTCATCCTCTTACTAAAGCTCTAACTCACAGCACATGGAGACAGAGCTTCCAGTTAAACTCATCCTCTAACTGCAGCTCTAACACACAACACATGGAGACAGAGCTTCCAGTTAAACTCATCCTCTTACTGCAGCTCTAACTCACAGCACATGGAGACAGAGCTTCCAGCTAAAATCATCCTCTTACTGCAGCTCTAACACACAGCACATGGAGACGGAGCTTCCAGCTAAAATTATCCTCTTACTAAAGCTCTAACACACAGCACATGGAGACAGAGCTTCCAGTTAAACTCATCCTCTTACTGCAGCACTAACACACAGCACATGGAGACAGAGCTTCCAGTTAAACTCATCCTCTTACTGTAGCTCTAACACACAGTACGTGGAGACAGAGATTCCACTTAAACTCATACTCTTACTGCAACTCTAACTCACAGCACATGGAGACAGAGCTTCTAGCTAAACTCATCCTCTTACTAAAGCTCTAACTCACAGCACCTGAAGACAGAGCTTCCAACTAAACTCATCATCTTACTGTAGCTCTAACTCAACGCACATGGAGACAGAGCTTCCAGTTAAACTCATCCTCTTACTGCAGCTCTAACTCACAGCACATGGAGACAAAGCTTCCAGTAAAACTCATCCTCTTGCTGCAGGTCTAATTCAATACGAACATAGTTCATTACCTTTGATCACCTGTGAACTCTCCTCTAAAGTCGATTGGACGATTCATTGAACGGTCACTCTTCATAGACAGACAGCTGGGTACAGGTGACCCAGCCCAATCTACCTGTACCCTGTGAAGAAAACATGGAGACAGAGCTTATAGTTAAACTCATCCTCTTACTGCAGCTCTAACTAACAGCACAAGGAGACAGAGCTTCCAGTTAAAATCATCCTCTTACTGCAGCTCTAACTCACAGCACATGGAGACAGAGCTTCCAGTTAAACTCATACTCTTACTAAAGCTCGAACTCACAGCACATGGAGACAGAGCTTCCAGTTAAACTCATCCTTTTTCTGCAGTTCTAATTCACAGCACAAGGAGACAGAGCTTCCGTTTGAACTCACACTCTAACTGCAGCTCTAACTCACAGCACATGGAATCAGAGTTTCCAGTTAAACTCATCCTCTTACTGCAGCTCTAACACACAGCACATGGAGACAGAGCTTCCAGCTAAAATCATCCTCTTACTAAAGCTCTAACACAAAGCACCTGGAGACAGAGCTTCCGACTAAATTCATCCTTTTACTGCAGCTCTAACTCACAGCACATGGAGACAGAGCGTCCAGTTAAACTCATCCTCATACTGTAGCTCTAACTCACAGTACGTGGAGACAGAGATTCCAGTTAAACTCATCCTCTTACTGCAACTCTAACTCACAGCACATGGAGATAGAGCTTCCAGTTAAACTCATCCTCTTACTAAAGCTGTAACTCACAGCACATGGAGACAAAGCTTCCAGTTAAACTCATCCTCTTACTAAAGCTCTAACTCACAGCACATGGACACAGAGCTTCCAGCTAAACTCATCCTCTTACTGCAGCTCTAACTCACAGCACAGGGAGACAGAGCTTCCAGTTAAACTCATCCTCTAACTGCAGCTCTAACACACAGCACATGGAGACAGAGCTTCCAGTTAAACTCATCCTCTTACTGCAGATCTAACTCACAGCACATGGAGACAGAGCTTCCAGTTAAACTCATCCTCTTACTGCACCTCTAACACACAGCACAAGGAGACAGAGCTTCCAGTTAAACTCATCCTTTTACTGCAGCTCTAACTCACAGCACATGGAGACAGAGCTTCCAGCTAAACTCTTCCTCTGACTAAAGCTCTAACTCACAGCTCATGGAGACAGAGCTTCCAGTTAAACTCATCCTCTTACTGCAGCTCTAACTCACAGCACATGGACACAGAGCTTCCAGTTAAACTCATCCTTTTACTGCAGCTCTAACTCACAGCACATGGAGACAGAGCTTCCAGCTAAACTCATCCTCTTACTAAAGCTCGAACTCACAGCACATGGAGACAGAGCTTCCAGTTAAACTCATCCTCTTACTGCAGCTCTAACTCATAGCACTTGAAAACAGGGCTTCCAGTTAAACTCATCCTTTTACTGCAGCTCTAACTCACAGCACATGGAGACAGAGCTTCCAGATAAACTCATCTTCTTACTGCAGCTGTCTAACTCACAACACATGGAGACAGAGCGTACAGTTAAACTCATCCTCTTACTGCAGCTCTAACTCACAGCACATGGAGACAGAGCTTACAGTTAAACTCATCGTCTTACTGCAGCTCTAACTCACAGCACATGGAGACAGAGCTTCCAGTTAAATTCATCCTCTTACTGCAGCTCTAACTCACAGCACATGGAGACAGAGCTTCCAGTTAAACTCATCCTCTTACTGCAGCTCTAACTCACAACACATGGAGACAAAGCTTCCAGTAAAACTCATCCTCTTGCTGCAGGTGTAATTCAATACGAACGTAGTTCATTACCTTTGATCACCTGTGAACTCTCCTCTGAAGTCGATTGGACGATTCATTGAACGGTCACTCTTCATAGACAGACAGTTGGGTACAGATGACCCAGCCCTATCTACCTGGACCCTGTGAAGAAAACATGGAGACAGAGATTCCAGTAAAACTCATCCTCTTACTGCAGCTCTAACACACAGCACATGGAGACAGAGCTTCCAGTTAAACTCATCCTCTTACTGCAGCTCTAACTCACAGCACATGGAGACAGAGCTTCCAGCTAAACTCATCCTCTTACTAAAGCTCTAACTCACACCACCTGAAGACAGAGCTTCCAACTAAACCCATCATCTTACTGCAGCTCTAACTCACAGCACATGGAGACAGAGCTTCCAGTTAAACTCATCCTCTTACTGCACCTCTAACACACAGCACAAGGAGACAGAGCTTCCAGTTAAACTCATCCTCTTACTAAAGCTCAAACTCACAGCACATGGAGACAGAGCTTCCAGTTAAACTCATCCTCTTGCTGCAGGTCTAATTCAATACGAACGTAGTTCATTACCTTTGATCACCTGTGAACTCTCCTCTGAAGTCGATTGGACGATTCATTGAACGGTCACTCTTCATAGACAGACAGCTGGGTACAGGTGACCCAGCCCAATCTACCTGTACCCTGTGAAGAAAACATGGAGACAGAGCTTCCAGTTAAACTCATCCTCTTACTGCAGCTCTAACTAACAGCACAAGGAGACAGAGCTTCCAGCTAAAATCATCCCCTTACTAAAGCTCTAACACAAAGCACCTGGAGACAGAGCTTCCGACTAAATTCATCCTCTTACTGCAGCTCTAACTCACAGCACATGGAGACAGAGCTTCCAGTTAAACTCATCCTCTTACTAAAGCTGTAACTCACAGCACATGGAGACAAAGCTTCCAGTTAAACTCATCCTCTTACTGCAGCTCTAACTCACAGCACAGGGAGACAGAGCTTCCAGTTAAACTCATCCTCAAACTGCAGCTCTAACACACAGCACATGGAGACAGAGCTTCCAGTTAAACTCATCCTCTTACTGCAGCTCTAACTCACAGCACATGGAGACAGAGCTTCCAGTTAAACTCATCCTCTTACTGCACCTCTAACACACAGCACAAGGAGACAGAGCTTCCAGTTAAACTCATCCTTTTACTGCAGCTCTAACTCACAGCACATGGAGACAGAGCTTCCAGCTAAACTCATCCTCTGACTAAAGCTCTAACTCACAGCACATGGAGACAGAGCTTCCAGTTAAACTCATCCTCTTGCTGCAGCTCTAACTCACAGCACATGGAGACAGAGCTTCCAGTTAAACTCATCCTCTTACTAAAGCTCTAACTCACAGCACATGGACACAGAGCTTCCAGTTAAACTCATCCTTTTACTGCAGCTCTAACTCACAGCACATGGAGACAGAGCTTCCAGCTAAACTCATCCTCTTACTAAAGCTCAAACTCACAGCACATGGAGACAGAGCTTCCAGTTAAACTCATCCTCTTACTGCAGCTCTAACTCATAGCACTTGAAAACAGAGCTTCCAGTTAAACTCATCCTCTTACTGCAGCTCTAACTCATAGCACTTGAAAACAGAGCTTCCAGTTAAACTCATCCTTTTACTGCAGCTCTAACTCACAGCACATGGAGACAGAGCTTCCAGATTAACTCATCTTCTTACTGCAGCTGTCTAACTCACAACACATGGAGACAGAGCCTACAGTTAAACTCATCCTCTTACTGCAGCTCTAACTCACAGCACAAGGAGACAGAGCTTCCAGTAAAACGCATTCTCTTACTGCACCTCTAACTCACAGTACATGGAGACAGAGCATCCAGTTAAACTCATCCTCTTACTGCAGCTCTAACTAACAGCACAAGGAGACAGAGCTTCCAGTCAAACTCATCCTCTTACTGCAGCTCTAACTCACAGCACATGGAGACAGAGCTTCCAGTTAAACTCATCATCTTACTGCAGGTCTAACTCACAGCACATGGACACAGAGCTTCCAGGTAAACTCATCCTCTTGCTGCAGCTCTAACTCACAGCACATGGAGACAGAGCTTCCAGTTAAACTCATCCTCTTGCTGCAGGTCTAATTCAATACGAACGTGGTTCATTACCTTTGATCACCTGTGAACTCTCCTCTGAAGTCGATTGGACGATTCATTGAACGGTCACTCTTCATAGACAGACAGCTGGATACAGGTGACCCAGCCCTATCTACCCGGACCCTGTGAACAAAACATGGAGACAGAGCTTCCAGTAAAACTCATCCTCTTACTGCAGCTCTAACTCACAGCACATTGACTCTCTGATTCATGCATTTTTACCTCTTTCTCGCAGGGCTGTGGGTTCCACCATCAGTCTCTGTCTCCTCTGAGGAACTCATTTTAGAAACAGCGCCCCCTGTCTCAGGACACCTGAACACACCAGATCAGATTCACAAGTGGGTTCTGACCCAAATTGGCAAACCTGTAAATACACACAAGAAGAACACGATAACGCACAGACATAATAATACACACAGACACACACATACATCAAATCTCATAGAACAGACAGGGACAAATCTGGAAATTAACTGTGTTCCAGGTGGTTGCTATGGTGTTCTAAGCGGTTGCTAGGGTGTTCTAAGTGTTTGCTAGGGTGTTCCAGGTGGTTGCTAGGGTGTTCTAAGTGGTTGCTAGGGTGTTCCAGGTGGTTGCTAGGGTGTTCTAAGTGGTTGCTAGGGTGTTCTAAGTGGTTGCTAGGGTGTTCCAGGTGGTTGCTAGGGTGTTCTAAGTGGTTGCTAGGGTGTTCCAGGTGGTTGCTAGGGTGTTCTAAGTGGTTGCTAGGGTGTTCTAAGTAGTTGCTAGGGTGTTTTATGTGGTTGCTAGGGTGTTCCAGGTGGTTGCTAGGGTGTTCCAGGTGGTTGCTAGGGTGTTCTAAGTAGTTGCTAGGGTGTTATAAATGGTTGCTAGGGTGTTCCAGGTGGTTGCTATGGTGTTCTAAGCGGTTGCTAGGGTGTTGCTAGGTGGTTGCTAGGGTGTAAAAAGTGGTTGCTAGGGTGTATTATGTGGTTGCTAGGGTGTTTAAAGTGGTTGCTAGGGTGTTCCAGTTGGTTGCTAGGGTGTTCTAAGTGTTTGCTAGGGTGTTCCAGGTGATTGCTAGGATGTTCTAAGTGGTTGCTAGGGTGTTCTAAGTGGTTGCTAGGGTGTTCCAGGTGGTTGCTAGGGTGTTCTAAGTGGTTCCTAGGGTGTTCTAAGTGGTTGCTAGGGTGTTCTAAGTGGTTGCTAGGGTGTATTATGTGGTTGCTAGGGTGTTCCAAGTGGTTGCTAGGGTGTTTTAAGTGGTTACTAGGGTGTATTATGTGGTTGCTAGGGTGTTTTAAGTGGTTGCTAGGGTGTACTATGTGGTTGCTAGGGTGTTCCAAGTGGTTGCTAGGGTGTTTTAAGTGGTTACTAGGGTGTATTATGTGGTTGCTAGGGTGTTCCAGGTGGTTGCTAGGGTGTTCTAAGTGGTTGCTAGGGTGTTCCAGGTGGTTGCTAGGATGTTCTAAGTTGTTGCCAGGGTCTATTATGTGGTTGCTAGGGTGTTCCAAGTGGTTGCTAGGGTGTTCTAAGTGGTTGCTAGGGTGTATTATGTGGTTGCTAGGGTGTTCCAGGTGGTTGCTAGGGTGTTTTAAGTGGTTGCTAGGGTGTATTATGTGGTTGCTAGGGTGTTCCAGGTGGTTGCTAGGGTGTTCTATGTGGTTGCTAGGGTGTTCCAGGTGGTTGCTAGGGTGTTCTAAGTGGTTGCTAGGGTGTTCTAAGTGGTTGCTATGGTGTTCTAAGCGGTTGCTAGGGTGTTCTAAGCGGTTGCTAGGGTGTTCTAAGTGGTTGCTAGGGTGTTCTAAGTGGTTGCTAGGGTGTTCCAGGTGGTTGCTAGGGTGTTCTAAGCGGTTGCTAGGGTGTTGCTAGGTGGTTGCTAGGGTGTAAAAAGTGGTTGCTAGGGTGTTCCAGGTGGTTGCTAGGGTGTTTTAAACGGTTGCTAGGGTGTATTATGTGGTTGCTAGGTTAACCATAAACTTGTACAGCAATACAATTCCCTCCAAAATATTCTGCACCCATGATAACAATTACTAAGACCGCTGAATATAAAGATTACCAGTGCTGAGGTATATTTTCATTGTCCAACATACGGAATATATTTAATGATATAATGGAAACTACCAAAATGACACATTTCTCAGATGATACAACAATTTTACAAAAATTGTGCGTCACAATTATTGGCACCCCTGTATTTGGTACTGTGTGCACCCTCCTCTTGCAGGGATAATGGTACTGAGTCTTTTTACACAACGTCTTATAAGACCAGAGAACACATTGGGAGGGATCTTAGACTCTTCCTCCACCCACAATCTTTCCAGATCCTGATGTCTTTGTTGATCTGTGCTCATGGGCTGTGCTGTTCAATTGATTCACAGGTTTTCAGGGAGTTTCAGCAGTCTTTAGACTGTTGCAGCCATTGCACAATGATGCTTCTGCATCATTAACCTTTTTATTTGTGGATTTTAATGTGAATTTGGGGTCATTGTCTTGCTGAAAGATCCACTAGGTTCAGTCTGCTGGCAGAGGTAGTCAGGTTTAGGGCTAAATTGTCCTGGTACTTGGGTAGAGTTCACGATGCTGCTTTCCTTAACAAAGACCCCAGGACCAGTGTGAGCAAAGTAGCCCCATAACATTAAAGATCCACCACCGTGCTTTTCTTTTCAGTATATGCATCCTTAAATCCATCCTACATCATATTCCTGGACATGGTTGTGAGAGGGGCTGGAGCCTCTCTCAGCATGCATTGGGCAAGAGGCAGGAAAAACCCTGAACAGGTCACCAGTCCATCACAGGGCACACACACCATGCACTTACACACTCATACATTCAAGCAATTTAGTGTCTCCAATTAGCTTAACCTGAATGTCTTTGGACTGTGGGAGGAAGCCCATGCAGACATGGGATGAGAATATGCAAACTCCACACACACCACCATGCTGCGCTCCAGCAGTTTTAAACTTCATTATTGCCCTCACAGTAGTAACTAGCATCTTCAGTTTATTTTTTGATCCATTGCCTGATTTTCAAAGGTCAGCAACCATTTTCATTTCGTTCGTCAATTCTTTGTCTTTCTCTGCGGCAAAGATGAAAAATGGGTTTCACAAGCAGGTTCTCAGTTTAATCCTCCAGTGAAACAGGAAGCCATGGAAGGCCACAAGAGTTTCTCTTAATATTGATGTAGATTGAGTTTGATTTTATTTTATTTATAAGAATCTTTAGGGGTGCCAATTATTTTTATATATTTTTGGGAAATAACAACCCTACCTGAATTCCAGTTCCCCCAATCTTAGTTTGTTTTCTGTGCCTGTTTAATGCTAATTAAGGTATTGTGTCGCAAACATTTAATAGCCTGACCAGATTCACATTACAGGTACCTGTAACTGATTTATGACTAGTCAAAGAGCTAATTTAAGATCTAACTGCATTTTCACTCATCAAAAAAACTTTTAATATCTCAAATTACATTTTGCTAGTAAGATTGAAGTTACTTTCACCATTCAGTTGTATGGGACCTCCAATTAAAAGATACCTACAATTCAGTTTTGACTATCCAAAACGTGAACTCCAGATACTGTATCGCCATTTCAATTATGACTAGTCATAACTCAAATTAGAGATCTCCACATTAGCTCTGACTTAGTCATAAATTCAGTTAAAGATATCTTTCATTCCTCCGGATTTAAGATATGTCAGGTACCGGGGGACCAGGACCCAAACACAGAGTGGGAAAAACACCAGGAACTCCAAAATGGCAAATACAATCAAAGACTTTACTCTCATACAGGTAACAGAAAACAGGGAACAAAAACAAGGCCAGACAGGGCACTTTCAAAAACAAAAACAGCTGAATTTTCAAAAAAAAAAAAAACAGAACTCAGGCAGGGCAGAACTCACAGACAGAAACGCGGGCAGAAACACGGGCACCGCGGTTGTCTTTTCCTAAGTTTTTTTAAAATTCTCCTTAACATCTTTCCTTAACCTCATGACGTTTTCCATCGAGGTCAAGGAACAGTGGTTAGGAAAAGACATAGGACAAAATTTTTGTGCTTAGGAAGGTTCCTAACTAAGTGAAATAACCCGGAAGTATCTAAGTGGCAGCCATGATAAGAGCTGTTCGAATTCTCTAAATGCTAAGGAAAGGTGCTTCAATGCTTCCTATCTTATCTCCTTTAGCATAGGGCACACTGGACCGTCCTTTACGAAAGGAAAGGAGATAATGCCGCCCCACAATTCCTTACGGCAGCAACATTTAAAGTGAAGCACAATTCAGCCGTTCACGAAAACAAACGATCAACATGACTGAGTTGTGCGGTGGTTCTTAAGCTATTATATGCATAGGCTTATAATCAGATCATAATCAGCATATTAATCATAACACAGAAGTCTGTCTTTCAAGAAAAAGGGATAGGATTATTAATAGCTAGATTGTTTTTAATTCCACATGTTTAAAACTTATGAATGATGATATGTACAGTAGTAAATTTGTAGGCCTAACATGGTATGCCTATCTTGCATTAAATTTAATGAATTATTTTCATACAATCAAATTAATTGGGATTCATGTCGATAAATATGAGTGGACAGGAGGATGAGCGTGAGCAACCATTCTCAATGTGACAACCATTTCGTTTCACTTTTGTGACTGGTAGCCTATATTCCTTTTTTAATTCAAATCCAACCCTGGTAATGAAGTAATATTTTTCACCAGGTTGTCCACGTTTATGTAGCCTGCATGAAACATCACTGTAAGAATGTACGGGGCGAAGTAATTAAGATGCGCTTTTAGTAGTCCATCTTCAGAACATTGGGATGGCAGGTATGCCATCCCGCCAAGTTACGCCTTGGCGGGGGCATGCCCATACCTATACAGCACCGAGAGTTTGGCACTTTTCAGGGTTCCCCACAGAAATAACCACAACAGCCACAGACACTCAGTCCTTAAAAACATTAAATTCTGTACATTCTGACCCCATTTCAACAGACAGATTTCATAAACAACTTCACATGTCCACACAATAAAGCCCCAAACTAAGGGGATTTTGTGTGTTCTCCTTCTTCTCTTTCTTCTTCTTCTCATTCTTATTTTTCCTGCCGCCTATCCCACTAACAACATGTCTCCCCATTGGACATTTTACCGACATCAGCCAAATCTTGACCTACACGACCCAATCAAAAACTCGCATACACACGCAAAATACCCATGCATTTTTACTCTGAAACATTTGCAGTTTAAACAGCTAATCGGCCTGTGGCCTAGTGGGTAAGGTTACAGTCTTGGGAATATGGGGTCTTAGGTTCAATCCCAGCTAGGGACATGTTTCTTTAACCTGCATTTTATAATTCATAATTTTAATCACTAATAATTGTCTACTACTTCTCAATTATTGCTTTTGCACCATATCTACCCGCCGTTCACCGAACGTAGGCTATACACTGCATTATGACGTACCGTCTGCATGTTCAGTTATTAACCGGCTACAATATTGCAAAGCCATATGGATTCAACGGGAGCTCTTCTGTGCTTACTGGCCTGTGTTCTTCTTTAAAACCACGGACAGGTTTGCTAATGATATTTCACGCATTGCATAGCTATGTCATGGTGCTGCACTAGCAAAGTCACAGACTGGTAAACCTCCGGTTGAAGGATTGAATCCCGCCTCGCCTTCAGGCAGATAATTTCCTCTTTTACACTAACGTTTTCTTACGCTTATATTTGCTTTACCAAAACTCACTCAAGGCCACCCATATGCATGACGGCAAATGTATTCCTTTTATTAAAAAGTTACACCAGTTCACCACTGTGCCATTTCTACTAACTATATTTCTTCACTTGTCTACCTGTACAAAACCTTCTTATCGGCAAACGCCCACGTTTCTGCATTCATGTTACCTCGCCCTGTTCTCTATCTAGCCACATACAAACAATTACTACGTATGTACGTTCTGCAACTCCCCATTAAAACATTACATTTAAAATCATGACTCACTCATAACTATAACTACTCGTACTGAACATGAAAAAAAGCACATCAGTGTAACGAATTTCACACATTACTTAACCCTCCACTTTAATAATTAGTACTTTATACCGACTGTTATATATACCATTCGATAAGGAACCTAAGCTCGCTCATGGTCACTTCGTTTACTTCGCACTATAGTCTATGATCATGTCAACCTTCACCTACATGCCCATTCTGCTAAAAACATATTGTTTCAACTACGCAATTTCATCACATCTCCTAATTTCTCTCACACTGTTCTTATTTTCTCATATGCAAAGCCTGCTGGGACATAGGCCTATGTGTCTGCTCCTATTCTCCACTATCAAGTTTTCCGGTTCTAGCTTAGCAAAACAGCGAAGAGGATTCCTACCTATTCATTCATTCCAGATAAGCCTATCAAAATGCCTTATAAACCTTACAAACACTAAAAGTGCATCTCCACGAAATAACAGAAAACGGAGCAGGACAGAAGGGTACACAAGTTGCGACTTAGGGAGCTCTAATTCTACGGGCTTGCTGATTCTTTTGTCAATCAAGGCTCGTTGGATGGCCGTCAAATCCGTGAGTACATACACTGGCCATATTTCACCTGTGTTTCTGATGCGTTTACACTTACGCCACCGCACCCTTTGTCACAGCCACTGTTTTACATATATAGCAAACGGTACACGCTCATCAGACTGTATAAATTCACACAAGGATAGCCATAATCCACAACCGCTTCTTACAGGGTCACTTCGCATTTCTCACTCTCATAATAAAACGCTTTGCAAAAAGAAATGATATCTCATGAAAAACACGTTTTCAACGTACAAAAATGCCAAGTTACTCACACATACAAGACATACATGATTCTATAACTCATTCATTCAGACTGCCAAAATCCAGGCCTGCCATTCAAAGTATTGATATCAAAATGACGCCAAGTTACGGTACTACAAACAATATAGGCTATCCTGCCTCACCGAAATTAAATAAGATTTATTCCAAAGCAATGCTACCGTGGTAGGAGCCGCAATGTCAAGGCCAAGAGGCGCCACCTCCCACCCCAGTGACCACAGACTGTAGCCCCTACTGTAGCTTAGTCCTCCGCAGTAATCAGGAAGTGACGCAAACTGTACCTCATTGGTCCACAACAAATATTATAACAGTGCCCAAATGACACAATAAATCATGAAATCGACCCATGGACAGTCATAAGACGAATAAAATACACATATTGTGACTATTTGTTCTCATGAGAAAAAATTATTGACTTTGTATTTTGACCGCATTTGTACCGTAGACTTACATGGAAACCGGATATGAAAACACCTATACTGGAGCCAACCGTAGTGGCGCTAGTGAGCAACCAGGAACAACAAGACCAGGAAATGAGCTTCAAAAACGTCTGGTTTTGGCCGCTTGATTCGGACGCAGCCTTTTCGTCCGCTTACCTGTAGATGGACGCTTTTTCGCGTAATAGGTGCCTGCGTTCTTCCTTGTCCGTTCACCCGATATATAAGCAGCTTGAAACACAGCAACTGACAACAGACAACAACAGACAACTTGTCACAAACACATACGTATAGGAATTGTAAGGTCAGCTAACCTTATTTTTTTCCTAGTGGGAAAACTAGAAGACCTTCGTCGGTTAGCCTAGTCAAAGATAGACGGACACCCCCAGTCAAAGCCTGCGAGAGTAGACAGTAAACTGTAGCGAGATCGTCATCCAATGCCGAATTGCCCCATTTTATTCACTCGAACAGGGTAATGTTTATTAAAGTCGTCGTAATATGTTCATATATGTTTGGATGGAGATGGAATTTCACACAAAGGTAGTTTAATTACCCTAAATACCGGACACCTAGGCTACTTCCAACCCCCACGTCTTTTCGAAATTTTCAATAAAAAGGAAGGGACCAACGCCGCAAAGAAGCGTGTCCGGGTTCTAGAGGGTGTCCGACTATGAGTAAAATGATATCATATAGGCCTAGAGTAATCTCTGCCTAATATAATCACTCCACTGTATATTTTTCCTCAATATTGCAAACCACTTAATTTTAGTAGGCTAATGGGAATGATTCCCTCTAAAACATGAAAAAAAGTAACAACCCCTTAATTGTTTAAAACAAAATCAGGGTTTATAGTGCAGTAAGTGTAAAAATGTCAACAACAAGCGACAAGTCCTGTGACGTCCGTCTCACTAGGCTACCTCCTCACATGGTAGAAGTGGTCATGGAATATTTAAAAAAACTTAAGTAAACTTTCTTTTAAAGGTTATTTTTAAATTACTTTCTGGTCTAAAATGTATGTTTAGATTCCGTATGAGCTCTTAGCTTGTTAGGCTACGCATTAAACTCGCTATTTTATTGCCAGTTATCCGTTTTTTCTGAATTACGCGGGTTAATGCGATTATACCTGCAGATTCCCATTCCTCCCCGCAGCCCTTTACCTTCAGCTTCTCTTACCTCAGTTCCACTCCACAACAGACTGTTTACTCCGTTTTTTACATTTCATTTTATTCCTTCTTTCCTAGGATTTCTTTCTCCTCCATTTTTAAAATGGCCGTTAAGCTTCCGTTTCTGTTTTGGACCTTTCCTTACTTACCTGTTTACCTGCTCAACTGAATGTTCGATGGGTGGAGTCATCTGTTGTGGAGTGGAACTGAGGTAAGAGAAGCTGAAGATAAAGGGCTGCGGGGAGGAATGGGAATCTGCAGGTATAATTTATTAGCTGCATCATTCACGGTATTTAATAAGTTATGCAGAATAAACAAATATTTCATCCATGTAGATCTTTGCCAAATTTTAGCACATACAGTGAGCACCATAATTCATTGGACAGTGACACATCTTTTGTTATTTTGGTTCTGTACTCTAGCACTTTTGAGTTTGAAAGGATACAATGACAATGAGGGTGAAGTGCAGAGCGTCAGCTTTAATTAGAGGGCATTTTCATCCATATCGAATGAACCGTTTAGAAATGACAGAACCTTTTGTACATGGTCCCCCCATTTTAAGGTACTACAAGTATTTGTTGAATTGGCTTCACAGATGTGTTTCGTTAGGCAGGTGCATTAATTTGTGTCGTTAGTGAATGCAGAAGAGAGCTGTTGATGTCTAGTCTTGATTCTAGACTTTGCAATTGCCTTTGGAGATTGTTGTTGGGGTGTGACAACATGAGGAAGACAGCAGTGTCGATGCAAAATAAGCCGGCCGTCATAAGGCTCAGAAATGAAAATTAATCAATCAGGAACATTGCAAAAACCCTGGGCATGCCCAAGTCAACAGTTTGGTTCATCGTTAACAAGAAAAAAAACAACTGGTGAACTCAATTATGTCAAAAGACCCGGTAGACTGAGGAAGACCACTGTAGTGGATGACCGGAGAATACTCTCTATGGTGAAGAAAACCCCCCTGACAACAGCCCAACAGATCAAAAACACTCTCCTTGATGCAGGTGTAGATATGTCAAACTCTGCCATACGTAGAAGACTACACCAGCAGGACTACAGAGGGTACACTACTAGATGCAAACCACTGATAAGCCTGAAGAACAGAAAGGCGAGATTACAGTTTGCTAAAAAGCACCTAAAAAAGCCCCAAGAGTTCTGGAACAAAGTCTTGTGGACAGATGAGGCAAAGATTAACATGTACCAGAGTGATGGAAAGAGGAAAGTGTGGAGAAAAAAAGGAAATGCCCATGATCCAAAGCATACCACCTCATCTGTGAAACATGGTGGAGTGGGTGTTATGGCTTGGGCCTGTATGGCTGCCAGTGGAATGGGCTCACTTGTCTTCATCGATGATGTGACTGCAGATAGAAGTAGAACAATGAATTATGAAGTCTACAGAAATATTTTATCTGCTCAGATCAAACCAAATGCCTCCAAACTCATTGGACGGCACTTCATCATGCAGCAAGACCATGACCGAAACATACTGCTAGAGCAATGAATGGGTTTTTGACGGCCAAAAAGTGGAAAATCCTTGACTGGCCAAGTCAATCACCGGATCTGAATCCAATTGAACATGCATTTTACATGCTGAAGAGGAGACTGAAGGCAAAGAGTCCCCGAAACAAACAGGAACTGAAGATGGCTGCAGTACAGGCCTGGCAGAGCATCACCAGGGAAGATACCCATCGTCTGGTGATGTCTGTGCATCGCAGACTTCGAGCAGTCATGCATGCAAAGGATGTGCGACCAAATATTAAAAATGATTACTTTATTCTACATTATGCTAAACTGTCCAATATTTTTTGATGCCTGAAAATGGGGGGGGACTATGTGTAAAAGGTTCTATAATTTCTAAACGGTTCATCCGATATGTATGAAAATAGCCTCTAATTAAAGCTGACAGTCTGCACTTCAACTTCATTGTCATTGTATCCTTTCAAACCAAAATAACAAAAAATGTGTCACTATCCAATGAATTATGGTGCTTACTGTACATATATCAGGCCTATTCAACAACTCGTGAATTATATTGATGTTGGGACTTAGAGTTCTCCAATATCTGTAGGCTGAACACAGAAATAAGCCTTTTTGATTATAACAAACCATCTCAAGACAAATAGCCTACTACAGACAGAAAATTAAATAAATAAATAAATAAATAAATAAATAAACTATTTAATGCTCCACCAGTCTCCCTGCCAGTCACTGACCCATTAACATCCTGAATGATGGCCCTATGTAACATGCTAAAGTGTGAGGTAAGTAATTTTTTTATTTCTTATTACAAAATAATAAGAAATAACAAGCATGTGCTTTTGTTTATAAGTTTATGTGTAATTTTTGGTATTTTGTCTGTACATTTTCTTGTGCCTTCCCGAATCAACTGTTTCTTTTCTCTCTTTTTTTTTTTTTGTTGTTGACAATTTTTAAGGTTATTTGCCCTTCGTATACTCATCATATGTGTTTGTTTGTGAAGTATTTAAATAAAATATTTAAAAAACTAACGAGAGCTGACTTTCCAGAATACCTGCTCTTACCAGTTCCACTTCATTTTATTCAAAATGCGTCACAAGACACTTTATTTTATTTTATTTGCATTTCAGGGCTGAAATGTGAGATCTGACCCACAGTCTCTTTCTCCAGTCGGGAGTATCTGGAGACGGGACGTGTCAAAAGCAAAATGGACGGATGAAAATCATGTTTCTATTGGTCAATGTTTCGGTGAGTCACGTATATTATCCAATCAAAAGCATGATCCAAAGGCATTCATGTATCAAGATCGTTTTGACGTTTCTGAGACGGCATATCTGTTTTTGTTGTCGGTCCTGGAAGTGAATAGTAGGCTATGTCGGTGCATAAATTATGCGCGAAAAAAAAAGTTGTGGTATTTGTGTAATCTGTTAATTTACACAATTTATTTGAAAATGGCATTTGATCGTCAGTGATTACGACGCTGAAGTTGGCTCTCGATTCGCAGCTCCCGACTCGAAAATTCCGCTCCACCTTAAATTGGCGAGGTCTCTTTCCAGCAGGTTCTTGTTATCTTAGTAGATTCCTGGCACACTTGAGTGTTTTTGGGACCAGGACTTTGTTTCACGGTCTTTGTCTAAACTATTTAGCCAATCTAATATGCAGTAAAGTCATGTTTGGTGTTGATGCAGAGCTAATATCATGAGCTGTTAGATGGTCTCATTCTATGTTGAGAACGTTGTCATTCAAAGTTTATGTGTCACATGAAAGTGAAACGCCAATCACGGAAATTGAGCTATGCAGTTGTTACACTTGAAATTGTGAAAATGGCGACACTATGTTTGAACAGTTGTCTGACTCCAGTGCTTTGGATGCTGTTTGGAATAAAATTATTATTATTATTATCATTATTATTATTATTATTCACAAATATGATTTTTACATTGTAAAATAAATGGTACTATTGTGCTAAACTTTATGCAACCCACATACATACAGTACATTAATTGGGCAAACATATGTCTGGATAGTTTTGTAAGATTAAAAAATGTTTTAATAGGCCAAAATATTTTCCATTATTATATGTATTTATTTATTCACCGCCCCACCCCTTTTTTATATCAAAAGTATTGATGTCAATACTTTTAAAGGCCTAGATTTTGCAAGTTATAATTATAGGCGTATAGACAGTGCTTTGTATGGGTGAGTATCTTGGCATTTTTGTACATTGAAAACGTGTTTTTGTTGAGATTTCATTATGTACTGTGTTTTCTATGAGTAACTGGTAATAATAATAATAATAATAATAATAATAATGCATATAAATGTATGTACCATAATGAAATCTGGAGAGAGATATACACATGTATACATACATATGTATACACATACATACAGTTGAGGCCAAAAGCTTACATACACCTAGGCTAAAGATATTCAAACTCAGTCTTTCATAACTCTGCACATTTCGTGTTGCCATACATTTAGTTTGGCAAGTTAATTAAGGCATCTGCTTTGTTCACATCAGAGGTAATTTTAAAACAATCGATTAGAGACATTTATTTCAGCTTTAATTCACTATATTCAAATTCCAGTGGGTCAAAAGTTTACATACACCTAGTTTAGTGTGTCTTTAAACAGTCTGGAAGATTCCAGAAATTGATGCAATTACTTTTTACCATAACTTTTGTTATAATTAGGAGTTAACTGGGAGTTAATTGGCACATGTGGCTGTATTTAAGGGCCTACTTTTAGAGCCACTGCCTTTTTGCCCATGATACGATGGGAAAATCCAAGCAACTCTGCCAAAATATTGTGGACCTCCACAAGTCTGGTTCCTCCTTAGGAGCAATTTCCAAACAACTGAAGGTAACACGAACATCTGTACAAACAATTGTATACAAATATAAAAACCTTGGGACCACAGACACTGCAGAGTTCAAATTAACTCCTAGGGCTAAACAAACTATGGTCAGAAAGGTTAAACTGAACCCCAAGACAACAACAAAGGAACTGGTGAAGGAGTTGGCAGCATCAGGTACCAAAGTATCTACATCCACCATTAAGAGAATCCTACATTGCCATGGCCTGAAAGGCTACTGTACAAGGAAAAAGCCCCTACTCCAAGGCCGGCATAAAAAAATCCAGAATGAACTAGAAATACTGAAGCAAGACCTCAAGACATCAGCTAGAAAGTTAAAACTTGGTCAGAACTTGGTCTTCCAGCAGGACAGTGATCCTAAGCATACCTCCAAAGTTGTAACAAAATGGCTTGAAGACAACAAAGTGAAAGTATTGGAGTGGCCATCACAAAGCCCTGACCTGAATCCCATAGAAAATTTGTGGACTGCACTGAAAAAGCGTGTCCGAGCAAGGAGGCCCACAAACCTGTCTGAGTTACACCAGTTCTGGCAGGAGGGATGAGCAAAAATTCTGGCAAAGTATTGTGAGAAGCCTGTGGAAGCTTACCCCCAAGTGTTTGACTCAAGTTAAGCAATTAAAAGGCAATGCCACCAAATACTAACAAAGTGTATGTAAACTTTTGACCCACTGAAAATCTGATATAGTACATACAAGCTGAAATAAATGTCTCTTAGCTATTATTTTGAAACGACCTCTTATGGAAATAAAGTAGATACCCTAATTGACTTAACCCAGGAAATGCATGGTAACATGAAATGTGTGGAGTTGTGAAAAATTGAGTTTGAATGTCTTTAGCCGAGGTGCATGTAAACTTTTGGCCTCAACTGTAGCCTACAAGTTAAACTGTATACTAGAACTGTCAGTTGGAGTTTGGGTTGCTAACAGCGGTAGCTTAGGTGGTTGACTTTCATGATTGGAGGCGACAAAGACATTGATAATGTTGTCATAAATATTGTTTCCCCCCCATTATTACCCCATAACGTGGCAGTTTTTCTTTGGAATCCTGTAGAGTAGTAATCCTTCCTCGACTCAGTGCACACACTGACGCTGCGAAAAAATAAGGTTCTGTTTCTTAAATTATTTGTACATGTCCGGTTTGTGGTCCCGACCAGACAATTGAATGAGTAATTGACTGAATAAATTTGTAGTTTGTAATGAATTTGCTTGTCTGCGACTCCCTGATCTGACATTGGTTTCAAGGGGGTTTCCCGGAGTTGTTGGCAGTTTCCAGGGGATTCCCCCTGGCTAATGTGGATGACAGACAACAGGGGCAGAGTTAACACCATCCTACAGCCATCCTGCTTGTCTCTTAGGAGTGATGATTCATATCGGCGTGTAAGCACACGCACATTACAGCGTTCCTGCTCTGAACATGGACTCAGGCTGGTTGATCTGAATGTACAGAGTAAACAGGCACATGCTGACTTGTGCATCACATCTCATGTACAAAATCTATGCTCAAATGGTTTTAAGGCCACGTCTGAAGGGTTTATCTATGCTTCCTGTACTTTCGGGGGCGCTCGGTGCTGTGTGGTCTTCATTCATAAACCGGCTGGATTTTATTCATATTTTAATAATCTGACTTTTTATCCTACGAGCAGGCATATCATAAGCTCTCCAGAAACCTGATGCTAAAGGCATTGTTCAGTTCTGTTGTGCAGAGTGACCGCACATGACCATTGTAACACCCACAATTATAATATGGAGCTTATTTTCATACACACAATTTCTAGATGATCTTATTCAGATTCCTTCTCACATACAGCAAGTAATCTAGCAGACTTGCAAAGTGAGACATGCTGATCATGGAGGAAAATCATGAAACTCCACAACAGAGCCCATAACAATGCCTCTACATGCACAAGATGTCTTCCAGTGTGGAGAGTATGTATAATGTTCTTAAAATGTTTTCAGAAATCGTATGGCACTTTCTAAAATGGCCTTAACTTGATGCACTTAAAACTAGTTTTTCCTATACATATGAAGGTTATAGATAAATACTTATGTGACCTTTGTGACAGAAATTGCTTGCACATGGAAAATACAGTGGATTTCCTATAAGCCATCTCTACTGAACTTGACTTGACTTTATTGTCCCTGTAGAGAAATGTGGTTTGCAGCACTGTGTTATGTTAAAGGACATCGCAGAGAACAGAAAGTTATAAACACTGCAAATGTCACAGTAGTAGTAGCACAGGAGTATACAATATGCAGGGATGCAGCACAGGCAGACCAGTGTGACACAGACAGCTGGAGCAGCCAGATCAGCTGGTATTAGGCGTGGCTGGTGCCTGATGGCTCTCTGATATCGGAGTGAGTTCCAGTTTTATTTTTGAAAGTAGAAATATATAACTTTACATAACTGCGAGACAATATTTTACAGTAAGATAAGATTGCTATTAAGCTACTTGAACCAATTCATATGCAGATGAAGACATTTGATTGCAAAAGCAACTGTCAACTGAGAAACATTAGCCATAATCTGAATGCTGACTTAAGTGACTATTGAGCATGTGGCTCCATCTAGTGGTGGTTTCTTTAATAGGTTTTATAAAAGGTTGTCAAGTTTTGAATGCCTTCACATTATGGTAGGCCTACCATCAAATGTATATCATGTTAAATGTCATTAAAAACAAATTATTTTTAAGATTATTACTATTATTATTAGTAGTAGTATCAATCAAATTCAATCAAATTTTATTTGTATAGCGTATTTTACAACAGTTGTCACAATACGCTTTACAGAAAACCCGTAGCCTAAACCCCGACAGGAGCAAGCCTAAGGCAACAGTGGCAAGAAAAAACTCCCTGTGGCAGATGGGGAGAAACCTTGGATGGAACCAGGCTCAAGGGGGAAACCCATCCTGCTCTGGTCAGCTCAGGGTGCCGACTGGTGACCAGCATGTCAGCCAGTTTATGCACAAGATATGATATGTGATGTGGCTCAGGTGATGGGTGGGGCCGGGTGGCGGTGATGGGGAACAGCAGGTGGCGGCAGATGTGGGCAGGGTGGAGGCAATGACGAAGGAGGGGCTGGACCGCAGAGGTGGGGGAGACCAGACGACTCTCGAAGCACTCTCGAGGGTTGGGGCAAGAGCCCCGCCGGCAGCGTGGGGAAGAGGGTGGAAATGGCAATTAGGGAATTTGTAATATAGCAGACAGTGGGTAAAGTGGCAGTGGTATGTACTGGGGGGGACCCCACCAGGAGTAGAATATGGCTGCATATCTACTAGGACAGGGATGGAGAGCCCATACAGTCACGAGGGGTAGACAACCATACCCGCCTATCAAGAGCCAGCCCATGTAAAGTCGGGTCACAGCTGATTGACAGGTGACAGTAAGGAAAGGATTGCCACCTACAAAGCTCTATGACTACAGGCTTCTCGCACCCTGTCTCCAGACAACAACTGATTGTAAGCCTGAGCATAGAGGTGCGTTTTTAATCTAGAATCTAATAGTAGTAGTAGTAGTAGTAATAACTTAAGAAAAAAGTTGAATTGAGTGTATATTTTCCAGAAAAAAGTAGCTGAATTAGATTACACATAACTCAAATGGGTGCCACCGATAGACCTTATAACAAGAGCAGGTTAAAACCTAGTGGACCGAACCGGCCGACGTCACAGACAGGCGCGGTGTAACTTTATCAATCAGTCAGTCAGTCAGTCACAGACATTCGCGTTTGTAGGGCTGGCCCCGCTGTTGCGTTCTAAAGGCACCCCGAGGAAGCCGTGAGTCTCTGTAATTGTTGGTAGAGAGATCCAATCAAATCCCCGTTCGCTACCAAGAATCTACCAATGAATTGAAAGGGATAGCCAATCAGAGCGCCTATGTCTACCAAGACCAATCCCTTGCTCGAGTCTCTCGGGCTGAGAAATCGCAAATATTGAATGAGGTAAATCGCTGTTTTATTTTCCTGCGTCGATAGGTAAAGATAACCGCAAATTTAACTGAATCATAACTGGGGAAAAGTTACGACAAGCTATGGATAAGTATGGTAACGTTACCAAATGTAAAGAAATATTAATTTTTACAGTGTTACCTTAGTTAAATCAGCTTCAAACTAGGTAGCCAACTAACGTTCACCGGTTTAAATTACAGTAGACGATCTAATCTGAGGAACTGTTCTTAATTTACATCAGGCGCAACAAGGTAAATATATTTTTAACCTTTAAGTGTATTTTCTTTGGCATTATAAATAGCTTGTTTTATATGAGTTTAATATATTAATGCAGCAGTTTTTATGCCTTTAATTTATCTGAATGATCCTTTGTAACTAGCTATCTGGATTGAACTCTGGCCATTTATAGCTAATCAAATAACCTTGCTCACACTAAGAAAATAAAATGTCCTAGAAATAACCTATAGCTAGCTACATTTTTATTTTTCTTTCTTCATTTGGATGGCAGGTATGCCATCCCGCCAAGTTACACCTTGGCGGGGCGGCATGCCCCATACCTATACACCACTGAGAGTTTGGCACTTTTCAGGGTTCCCCACAAAAATAACCACAACAGCCATAGACACTCAGCCCTTAAAAACATTAATTTCCGTACATTCTGACCCCATTTCAACAGACAGAATTCGTAAACAACTTCATACGTCCACACAACAAAGCCCCAAACTAAGGGGATTTGCGTTTTCTCCTTCTCCTCCTCCTGCTTCCTACCACCTAGCCCACCCACAAAATGTCTCCCCATTGGACATTTTACCAACACCAGCCAATCCTTCACCTACACAATCCAATCAAAATCTCAAATACACACGCAAAATAGACATATCTTTTTACTCTAAAACATTTCCAATCTCAGCAGCAAGTTCCTTTGGCTGAGTGGTCAATGTCATGGTCTATGGATTACAGGGTCCCTGGTTCAAGCCCCACTGGAAGCAAGTTTCTGAACTGTGCTATTTTGCTCACTAATATTTGTCTATTACTTATCAACAACCACATCTACCCAGCGTTCGCCGAACATATAAACTGCATTATGATGTACCATCTGCATGTTCACTTAATTGGCTACAATATCTTCTGTAAAACCACGGACAAGTTTGACCAAAAAATTTCACGCATTGAACAGCAATGTCATGGTGGCGCACTGCCAAAGTTACAGAGTATAAAGGTTGGAACACAAACAGACAGTCAGTTAGAGGGGAGGACACCAAAATCAGATGCCCTCCTTATCTCTAGATTGCAGTGTTTGAAACAGTGCCTGTTTGTACACACTTATTCTCTCTGTGTAAGGACACAGTGCTGTCTGTACACAGTTACAAGGGAATAAGAACACAGTGCTGTTTGTACACAGTTACACAGAGAGAATAAGGACATAGTGCTGTTTGTACACAGTTACATAAAGAGAATAAGGACACTGTTGATAGTACACAGTTACACAAGAGAATAAGGACACAGTACTGTCTGTACACAGTTACACAGAGAGAATAAGGACACAGTGCTATTGTACACAGTTACACAGAGAGAATAAAGACACAGTGCTGTTTGTACACAGTTACACAGAGAATACGGACACAGTGCTGTCTGCACTGAGTTACACAGAGAGAATAAGGACACAGTGCTGTTTGTACACAGTTACACAGAGAGAATAAAGACACAGTGCTGTTTGTACACAGTTACACAGAGAATATGGACACAGTGCTGTCTGTACACAGTTACACAAGAGAATAAGGACACAGTGCTATTGTACACAGTTACACAGGGAGAATAAGGACACAGTGCTGTTTGTACAGTAGCACAGAGGACGGACTAAACAGTGCAGGTATACACATTTTATTGATGTCTGGGGTTGTGCTGTGTTATAGCGTGTGCTGCACGCACACCCAGTGCTGTCAGAAAAAAGAGGCCAATCAATCCTCCGGCCACTGATAGCATGATCTGGGCTCCAGGCCCTGCACGGAGTGAGAAAAGCAACCAATCACATTCTAATCCATTCTACTACAATCACACAGCACATTCTAATCCATTCTACTACAATCACACAACACATTCTAATCCATTCTACTACAATCACACAACACATTCTAATTCATTCTGCTCCAATCACACAACACATTCTAATCCATTCAACTACAATCACACAGCACATTCTAATATCTTCTACTACGACGACACAACACATTCTAATTCATTCTACTACAATCATACAACATTATATTTCATTCTACTACAATCACACAGCACATTCTAATCCATTCTACTACAATCACACAACACATTCTAATCCATTCTACTACAACCACACAACACAGTATATAATGATAATAATAATTATATATATATATATATATTATTATTATTATTATTTTGAAGAAAATACCCCCCTTTTTAAACATGTTATACACATAGCTCATTGCTTGCTTATTTATAGAGCCTTCTTTGTTTTTGTTTCACTTTTATTAAGTGTAAAAATATTTCTGGAAGGCAGTATATATAAAAAATGTAGGTTGTGTGTTGAAGTTGCTCTGGACAAGTTTCTGCTAAATGCCTACATTCCAGCAATCCCTCACTGAGCCAGCATAACCAGTCCCTCAGAAACGCACGCTTACATACACACACACAGATGCGCATACGCACAAACGCACGCTTACACGCATACATGCACACGCACATACAGATGTGCATGCGTGCGCGCACAAAAAAATGCACAGAAATGCGCACAAACAAGTTTCAAGTTTAATTGTCATTCCCACATACATAGTATACGGGAACGAAATGTCGTTCCTCACGGTCCAAGGTACTAACACAAAATACAGCACAGTCTCGAAACATAAAAACAGAATAAAAGCACAATAAAAGCAGTGATAAATATAAATAATGCAGTATAAGTGTAATTATAAGAACTGTAAGAATATAGGTAATATAAATACTGCCTAACCAGTGGCCTCAGTGGTAATTATACAGAGTATAAATAGGAGGCACAGCGGTGATGATGGCCCGGAATAAAGGGTCGGTACAGGGTAGTCATAAAATGTCCATTACAGGGGCAGAGAGGTGTAGTCCAGGTGTGCATCTGCGCACACACACAGATGTGCCCACACACACACGCACGAACCCACACACACATACACTCTCTCTTGCACTTCCATGAAGATGTGGGATGGGGCAGAAAATTAACTGTCAGGGAGGAAAAATAATCAGTGACAACAATCGTAACTACAGAACCCTTCTAAAATACTCCAGATATTACAACCATTTTTTACCAGACGCCATTATTTAGAGCAATTTCACACTATATTTGGTATTTTTACATAGTATCAATTTATACAGCTGTCTACATATTGAAGCAATTCAGGTGAATTATTCTGCTTACGGTATAACAGCCGTGTCCTACCTGGAAATCGAACCTGAAACCTTTAGAATGCAAGCACAGTTCCTCAACCAGCAAGTTCCTCACACATACAAAGAACTGTCAGCAGGTCATTAATTCAAATGGTGTAGGTCATATTTTTTAGACTGAAGTGTTTTTTAATGGGCTATTGTACACAAGAGACCTACTAATTGTTTGTATATTGGCAGAGGATCTATAGGGCTAGATAACATTAATTTAGAAATGTGGGCAGCTACAGTAGTTAAAAAGTACTTATCAGTACAGGCACAACAGTGAATGTGAACCATTCTGACTTAAAGAAAATCGATATACCTGGTGTGAGGAAGTCATTATCTTGCGCCAGTTTCTATACAGAATTGCAACACAGATTGTACTTAATTTCAGAGGCGTCTGTATCTCCACTAACATAATGCACTCGGTCTGTCGTCTCGTTAACAAGGTAGCTAACATTAAACTCGGTGAAAATGCAGAAAGCGGAACTGTCTAAAGTGGGTGTATTTTATTTGGATTTCAAAAATGTTTCCCGCAAAGACATAGCGGCAAAGACATTCCCTGGGGCCCCTGGGAAGCTTCCTGGATGAGCTAGACACCTTGCTCAGCTCCTTCCCTGAGGATGGCACCCCGCTGATCCTCCTGGGAGATTTTAACATCCACCTAGAGGCCTCCCAGTCTGCTGCCTTCCTACCACTATAACAGCTGTGTCCTACCTGGAAATCGAACCTGAAACCTTTAGAATGCAAGCACAGTTCCTCAACCAGCAAGTTACTCAACCAGCAAGTTACTCACACATGCAAGCACAGTTCCTCAACCAGCAAGTTACTCAACCACCAAGTTACTCACACATGCAAAGAACTGTCAGTAGGTCATTAGTTCAAATGGTGTCGGTCATATTTTTTAGACTGAAGTGTTTTTTAATGGACTATTGTACACAACAGACCTACTAATTGTTTGTATATTGGCAGAGGATCTATAGGGCTAGATAACATTAATTTAGAAATGTGGGTAAATACAGTAGTTGAAAAGTACTTATCGGTACAGGCGCAACAGTGAACGTGAACCATTTTGATTTAAAGAAAATCGATATACCTGGTGTGAGGAAGTCATTATCTTGCGCCAGTTTCTATACCGAATTGCAACACAAATTGTACTTAATTTCAGAGGCGTCTGTATCTCCACTAACATAATACAGTCGGTCGGTCGTCTCGTTAACAAGGTAGCTAACATTAAACTCAAAAATGCAGAAAGCAGAACTGTCTAAAGTGGGTGTATTTTATTTGGATTTCAGAAATAAATGTTTCCCGCAAAGACATAACCGATGCAAAAACAATAGCTTAAATGTTTGCTTTTTATTTAGCTAGCAAGCCAGTTTAATGAGTTAGAGGTTTGCTTGAGTCTGAGGGGGGATTTGAACCTGCGTCTGTCACTCATTACATTACATTACAGGCATTTAGCAGACGCTCTTATCCAGAGCGACGTACAACAAGTGCATTGGTTCACGATGTAGAGGTGCAAAAGAAACACTAGAGTGAAGTAGTGCCAAAAGTGACCACATCAATCAGGACTCCAACCCTGTAGAGTAAGCTGTTCAGCAAGCAAGAATCCTACCAAGTACAAACTAGCACTGGAATCACATCTAATCACACCTAATCAGACAAAAACAATCCTGCCAGATACACTAACATAATCATATTATCCTAACTAGGTACAGTGAGCTAAACTATAGGCTAGGGAGGGGTGGGGAGAGGTGCAGCCTGAAGAGATGAGTCTTCAGTCTGCGTTTGAAGGTGGTAAGATTCTCTGCTGTTCTGACCGCCACGGGGAGGTCATTCCACCAGCGAGGGGCCAGGACGGACAGCAGACGGGAACGGGAAGTACAGACGCGAAGAGGGGGAGGTGCCAAGCGTCCAGAGATGGCAGAACGGAGAGGTCTGGCTGGTGTGTAGGGTCTGATGATCCTCTGGATGTACCCTGGTGCTGACCCCTTAGCTGCCTGGTATGCAAGCACCAAGGTCTTAAATTTGATGCGAGCCATAAGAGGCAGCCAGTGGAGGTCAGTGAGCAGGGGGGTGACATGGGAATGTCTGGGGAGGTTGTAGACCAGACGTGCTGCAGCATTCTGGATGAGCTGCAGGGGTCTGATGGCGGATGCTGGCAGACCAGCCAGTAGTGAGTTGCAGTAGTCCAGGCGGGACAGGACCATCGCTTGAACCAGGAAATGTTCGTCCATAATGTTCCATTGGTAAACATTGCTACCCAGTGAACTATGAGGAAAACAGATGTTGGGGATGCATATTCTTGGTCTTTTAAACGTATGCACCTGTATGTATGTCCAATGAGGCAACCTATTCTGGCGCATTTGTGATGATGTAATCAGACAGGAAGAAGAAAACGCAAAATCCACTAAGTTTGGGGCTTTATTTTGTGGACGTGTGAGGTCAGAAGGTACAGAAATGAATGTTTTTAAGGGTTGAGTGTCTGTGGTCATTGTGGTTATTTCTGTACGGAAACCCTGAAAAGTGCCAAACTCTCGGTGCTGTATATGTATGGGGCATGCCACCCCGCCAACACGTAACTTTGCAGGATGGCATACCTGCCGCCCCAATTTCACATACTTAAGGTATGAATATACTATCACATGGGAGGACCTGGAACTTGTATAAATACATACAGCCATTCAAATTTGTGCATAATGAAAAACAGGATTGACAGAACATTTCTACTCTTCTGCCTCCTCCTGGCTGTGTTCCGCCTGGCTGCAGATGTGGGTGTGAAGGATGAGGTCCACGGACAGCAGGCTTGACGCAGTGTGCAGGACGGAGAGGAGGAGCTGGTATTTACAGGCCAGGGACTCCAGCCCCCGAACCCTCCAGCTGGGGGGGGCGGCCCCAGAGGCCCTGAGGAAGTGTGACTGGGCATCCAGGAAGCGTGGGCCGGGGTACAGCCGCCTGGGCATGCTCAGTACAGCCCCCGCCACCAGCCGGCAGGCCGCGCGCAGGTCGGGGCAGCGCCGCTGGGAGGCCTGCTGCAGGAGGCAGTGGTGCAGTACGAACTCAAACGCGCCCCCTGCTGGTAGCACGCTTCCTGCCTCTATTAGGACACCTGAAGAGGCGGGGCCTGTTTCTCGGGTACGGGTCCCCAATGCTCCTTCTTTCCCTTCCCCAAAATGGACGCCGGGCCGCTCTCCTGATGCCTTGCCATTTCGTAGCCAGCCCGGAATTGGATGTTCAGGTTCTGCACATAGTGGCCCCTCACCCCTGTTTGGGTCCCTAATGCTGACCTGTGGCCCCTCACCCCTGTTTGGGTCACTAATGAGGACCTGTGGCCCCTCACCCCTGTTTGGGTCCCTAATAAGGGCCTGTGTCCCCTCATCCCAGTTTGGGTCGCTAATGAGGGCCTGTGGCCCCTCACCCCTGTTTGGGTCACTAATGAGGACCTGTGGCCCCTCACCCCTGTTTGGGTCCCTAATGAGGGCCTGTGGCCCCTCACCCCTGTTTGGGTCCCCAATAATGGCCTGTGGCCCTCCAGCCTCTGTGCTGTCAGTGCTCAGGTGGGCATTGTCCCTCATGCTGGCGGGTGCTCTATCTAACCTGGTGCCATTGTGTAGGCCGGGTTGTTTGACCATGTAATGAGCTACGTTCTCACTGTCCTCCTCCCTGCCCTGTGGGTGATGTGATTGGACAGGACCGTGTGCGTGACGCGACTGGACAGGCTCGTACACGCGCTGAAGCATCCGGAACAGTCCGCAGAAGGCCGTGCTGCACTGCTCCGCCAGGCCGGGACTGGGCCCGCACAGAACCAGGCAGTGCGGTGCCAAGCCCCGCCCCTCTGGGAAGCCCACGTGGGCCAACCTGTCGGGACCCAGCACCACGGGCTTGCAGAATGTCACCGTGGCAACGTGCTCCTCTCCAATCAGGCTCCAGTCACCGGGGTCGGCAAAGAGCTCCGCCCCCGCCAGCCGACAGAACAGCGCCAGCTCGTCACTGTCCACGCACTCCACCATGGACAGGCCGGCCCGCCGAGCGAGGTCCAGCGCCAGCTCCGACTGCTTCGCTGCCGAGCGCCGCGCTCGCCAAGTTCAGAGAGACGCCAGGGGGCGCCAGAGGGGACTGGAGCGGCACGCTTGTGGCCAGCGCTCGGAGCGGCCCGTCGCCAGGGCAACGCACCGCAAAGTCTCTGTGGATCACCAGGCCCTCGAGGACCCGGGACCGGCTCACGGGCAGGCCTGGTACGGGCGTGTGGAGCGCGGCGAAGTGGCGGGCGATCAGGGTCACGCCGGTGCAGTCCTGCTCACACCGCCACCTGCGGTAGAACTCGCAGGCCTTCTGGCTCAGGACCCCCCAGTGGGAGCTCGCTGTCTTTCCCCGGAAGTAGGCGTCCGTGAGCGGGCGCAGGTGGGCGGGGTCCTGGAGAAGGGACAGGGCGCGAGGGGCGAGGCCCTGCCCGATCACGCCATCCAAAACGAGCGTCTGGAAGGACAGCAGAATGTGAGCCACGCGGCGGGCCTGAATGCCGTGGAGATGGTCGCCGTGGATACCCCGCAGAAGCGCCCCCAGCAGGAGAAGGAAGGACTTGGCTCCATCACCCGTGATCTTACAGTGTGCTGATACACATCCCACCAGGACTCTGTCACAGGCACAACACAACACCATTATCAGCACACACATCTCTATCCATAGTCTTTTACTCACTATTTCTCATACAGTATGATTTACACAGTAACTCATACACATTGGTAACCACACAGTATTATTTACACACTGTTACTCACACAGTATAATTGACACACTGTTACTCATACAGTATGAATTGCAGTTACTCATACACATTGCTAATTGGACAGTATTATGTATACACTGTTACTCACACAGTATGATTCACACAGTTACTCATACACATTGCTAATCACACAGTATGATTTACACACTGATACTCACAGTATTATTTACACACTGTTACTCACACAGTATGATTTACACAGTGATACTCCTAGTATTATTTACACACTGTTACTTACACAGTATGATTTACACACTTTTACTCACACAGTATAACTTACACACTGTTACTCACACAGTATGATTTACACACTGTTACTCACACAGTATGATTTACACACTGTTACTCACACAGTATGATTCACACACTGTTACTCACACAGTATGCTTCACACACTGTTATACACGCAGTATTATTTACACACTGTTACTCAAACAGCTTTTTCCACTTGTATACTTTCGTTTCTCATTTATAGTGCAAACGTCACATCCCCAACATCGAACTGTCCATACTGCAGTAAGACGTAGTGGTGAAAAACCGTTTTCTGAGCTGGGTGAATGGAAGAAGCCCCAGGTTGTTGGCTGTGCTGTATTTCAGTAAGAGGGAGAACAGGTTTGGGGGCCTGTTACCTGGCAACGGGATGGTCAAGCCGAAGCAAGGTAAGGATCCTGCGGCCATCCCTGGTGATGAGGACCTCTCCAGAGTTGCGAGTGAAGAGGACCTGGCCCCCGGACAGACCGAAGCACGGGCCCACCACCGCCCCCAAGGCCTGGGTGACCTGCAGCAGGGTCCCCAACTCCACCCTCTGCACCCCCTTCATCTCCACACTGCCTTTAACAGGGGCCTGCTGTACACACAGGGCACAATCACTGAGCTGCATTTCCAACACAGACCCAGCGTACACAAACTGAAATGCACACGGTCCATTTCCCACACAGACACAGCGTACTCAATCTGAAATGCACACGGTGCATTTCCCACACAGACACAGCGTACTCAAACTGAAATGCATGCGGTGCATTTCCCACACAGACACAGCGTACTCAATCTGAAATGCACGCGGTGCATTTCCCACACAGACACAGCGTACTCAAACTGAAATGCACACGGTGCATTTCCCACACAGACACAGCGTACTCAATCTGAAATGTACATGGTCCATTTCAAACACAGCATACGCAAACTGAAATGCACACAGTGCATTTCCAACAGACACAGCGTACTCAATCTGAAATGCACACGGTGCATTTCAAACACAGACACAGCGTACTCAATCTGAAATGCACGCGGTGCATTTCCCACACAGACACAGCGTACTCAAACTGAAATGCACACGGTGCATTTCCCACACAGACACAGCGTACTCAATCTGAAATGCACACGGTGCATTTCCCACACAGACACAGCGTACTCAATCTGAAATGCACACGGTGCATTTCCCACACAGACACAGCGTACTCAAACTGAAATGCACACGGTGCATTTCCAACAAAGACACAGCGTACTCAAACTGAAATGCAGGACTCCAACCCTGTAGGGTAACCTGTTCAGCAAACAAACAAACAATCCTGCCAAGTACAAAACTAGCACTGAAATCACATTTGCCTCATCAGAATCAGACAAAACAATCCTGCCAAATACAATACTAACATGATCGCATTAGCCTAACTAGGTACATTGAGCTAAACTAGAGGCTAGGGAGGGGTGGGGAGAGGTGCAGCCTGAAGAGATGAGATTTTAGTCTGCGCTTGAAGGTAATTAGATTCTCTGCTGTTCTGACCGCCACGGGAAGGTCATTCCACCAGCGAGGGGCCAGGACAGACAGCAGACGCGAACGGGAAATACAGACACGAAAAGGGTGGAGGTGCCAAGCGTCCAGAGGTGGCAGAACCGAGAGGTCTGGCTGGTGTGTAGGGTTTGATAATCCTCTGGATGTATCCTGGTGCTGACCCCTTAGCTGCCTGGTATGCAAGCACCAAAGTCTTAAATTTGATGCGAGCCATAAGAGGCAGCCAGTGGAGGTCAGTGAGCAGGGGGGTGACATGGGAATGTCTGGGGAGGTTGTAGACCAGACGAGCTGCGGCATTCTGGATGAGCTGCATGGGTCTGATGGCGGATTATTATTATTAATAATAATAATAATAATAATAATAATAAACAAATAATAAATTAAGAAATTAATTAAATACAAATATTAAACTCTAACCTTAAACTCTATTATTTAATATAATAATTTCCTATAATAATGTATTGATATCTATAATAATTAGCTATAATAATTTATTATAAAATATAATAATATTATATATTATATTAATTATATCATATGTTTACATTATATATTAATATCAACATGAGGGTTAACGTGTGACTGTTTTGCCAGAGGCTGGGGGTGCACACGATTATTAGGTGCATCGTGTTCATCATGGCTGCCTTCTGGTGAATGGACTGCATTTCTATAGCGCTTTCATCCAAAGCGCTTTACAATTGATGCCTCTCATTCACCCATTCACACACACACACTCACACACCAACGGTGAAAGGCTGCCGTGCAAAAGTACCAATCAGCTCGTTGGGAGCAATTAGGGGTTAGGTGTCTTGCTCAGGGACACTTCGACACGCCCAGGGCGGGGGATCAAACTGGTAACCGTCCGGCTGCCAGACAACCGCTCTTAGCTCCTGAGCTATGTGGCCCCACACTGCACTGCCTTACGCCTGGTCTACACCGCTTACCTCGCCTGCGCGTGACGGCTACCTCGCCGAACTGCTGCGGCTCGCATGCATGTGTGTGTCCACACCGCCAGCGCTGCTGCTGCGGCGCTGCTACTGCCAGCCCTATCTGTCTACATTGAGTTTGCCTTTGATAATGGCCATCAATAATAGAATGTTTGATTTCATAAATTTAATTTATATTTAGTTTAGACAGAAAAAGGTTAAGAAGTGTGTGCTCAATTGTAAAAAAAAAAAAAAAAAATTAGGGCCTAGTTTCAGATCTTTACAAAAAATGTTATATTAGACAGAGGGAACTGGAGTAAGCAGTCAACGATTTAGAAACTCCCAACTTCAGCCTGGAGTCTCACCCTCTGGAGTTCAGTCCCTTGTAGTAGCGTCACAAGACCACCGGATGGCGGAAAGCATCCACTTTGTGTTTCCAGTATTCCAACACAGCCCACAGGTCTGATAGCAAAAGTAAATACTCTGATATTTTCGACTATTTCAAGCTCCTGCCACGACACATAATGGTTTTATTAAATTCCATTTAGCATGAGGATGGGGGTGTAATTTCAAAGAAACACTGCACTGGTTGATGCACTGAAGATGCTCATTTTTATTGTACACACAGAGCACGTACACAGCGCATCAATACACACACACGCACGCACATGCACAACATGCACACACACGCACACAAACACACACACAAACACATATACACCATGTTCACCTGATCGTATAGATAGATGGTTTGATACTGTGGTTTGTGTCTTTGGAGGCCCTACTAGACTGAAGGCTCTTTTCTTTCTGGGGAGGCTAGGCTCCTTCGGTGTGTGTAGCAGGGTGCTGGCCATGTTCTAACAGATCATTGTGGCCGGTGTCCTGTTTTACACCTGTCTGTGCTGGGCTGGGAGCCTCTACTCCAGGAACACAAAGAGGCCCAAACTGATCCAGAAGGCCAGCTGCCACCCTCTGCTGTTGTTTTGGGTGCAGTGGGTGTTTGCCGACTCTCCCCCCCCTCTCTGAGTCAGCCCCCCTTCTCTGCTTCCTCGGCCAGCCCTCTAGTTGCCCTCCTCAGCCTTGCCCCTGCCATGCCCGTGTTCTCCAGAAGGTAGAGCACTGAGTGTGGCACAGTGGGTAAGGAACTGGGCTTGTAACCGAAAGGTCGCCGGTTCGATTCCCGGGTAGGACACTGCCGTTGTACCCTTGAGCAAGGTACTTAACCTGCATTGCTTCAGTATATATATCCAGCTGTATAAATGGATACAATGTAAAATGCTATGTAAAAAGTTGTGTAAGTCGCTCTGGATAAGAGCGTCTGCTAAATGCCTGTAATGTAATGTAATGTAGAGCACTGACTGGCGGGTGAACCCCCAGCGTCCCACCTCCACTGGATATACTGTCGCTCTCTAACCGACCTCCTTACACTCCTTACACTCTCACACTCCGCTGCCAGGTCGGAGTACTTCAGGCGTTTCCGCTCATAGGCTGCTTCTGCCCCCTCCTCCCATGGGAGGGTGAGCTCCATAAGGAGCACCACCTTCACCCGAGAGGACCACGTCTCCATATAAGGAGCACCACCTTCACCCGAGTAGAACACGTCTCCATATAAGGAGCACCACCTTCGCCCGAGTGGACCACGTCTCCATATAAGGAGCACTGTTCTGTGTCCCTGTGCTGGAGCCATCTCACAGCCTGACAGACCTGCTCAGTGTCCCTGTGCCAGATGCCTCCTCTGTGTCCCTGTGCTGGGGACCTGCTCTGTGTCCCTGTGCTGGAGGCCTCCTCTGTGTCCCTGTGCCAGAGGCCTGCTCTGTGTCCCTGTGCTGGAGCCGTCTCACAGTTTGACAGAATGTGCCGGAGGCCTCGTTTGGGTGCAGCACAGAGCAGACGGTCTCATCTGCACCAAACCATTAACGCAGGTTCTGAGGAGAAGGCAGGGTGTCATAATTGGCCCTGATCAGGAAGCTAAGCCTGGCTTGTGGTATCTTCCACCAGTCTGACCCACTGAGTGATCGGTCCTCCACACTTTCCCACGCTGTCCATCCTCCCAGACCACCTTAGCAAACTGATATAACCTGCTACCTCTACTGCGCCATCCATGGTGGGATGACCCAGAGTCTTCTGTGCCCCTCTGTTTCCCTGCTGGGGGGGCTGTGCCCCTCTGTTTCCCTGCTGGGGGGGTTGTGCCCCTCTGCTTCCCTGCTGGGGGGGGGGGGGGGGTTGTACCCCTCTGTTTTCCTGTTGGGGGTTGTGCCCCTCTGTTTCTCTGCTGGGGGTTGTACCCCTCTGCTTCCCTGCTGGGGGGGGTTGTGCCCCTCTGTTTCCCTGCTGGGGGGAAGCAGTCAGGTAGAAGCAAACTGCAAACAGAATGCATATCAGGCCACTGCTATATGTACCACAATTAAACCATCAGTGAAAGCCCAGGATATACTGGTATATTTATAAATCAATGACAAAGTATGTTCTACAGCATATCCAGCAATTTACCCACCCAGATATAATTTCTGATTAACAATGTTGTACATTTTCAGCTCTCATAAAATGCCAGTAGTACAGATTCTGATGTAGTCAGCTTAAAGGTACTTCTTAGCTTACAAAGGAGATGGTACAGTAGAATGGGCACATCCAATTTGTTCAGGTGCAGCGCATAAACAATATCTAGAGTTAAAAATATGTCTGATGTTTGAACAGACTAGGCAGAATGTGTCATTCCAAACAGATTGGAGTATGTGTTTTACATCAGCATGCCTTTGGAGCTGAGTGAGTACATTTAACATGGTCGGTGAAAATAGCGGCGATATGTGTTATTCAACCAATCATTTAAACAGAAACATTTACACTCTAGACATTTGACACGTTAACAGTAAAAATAACACATACAAATGCAACATTACACACTTGCACCAGCAGGCCTTATCTGATAGAAGAAAAATAATCACATTATCAGAACAGACAGAACAGACATTGCCACAGGAATACCTAACACAAACGCAATTTTCCCCCATGTGGAATAAGCCGGCATTTTGGATAAACAGAGTTGCGCGGTCTCTAATAAGAATGATTAGCATGGCTTACAGGCTCGTCACGGAACAGAAATAATATAGAATGACACCAATACAACAATCCTGTAATGTAATTACAGTATCACATTTTGCAGTAAATTATTGACTCATCAATGTTCAGTCCAAAAGCTCTTATTAGATGCCACTGTTGACATTTGTAAGTTTGGCCTTTACAATCCTTCCAGCTTCTCCCATTGTTATGCCTGGATTTATGACATGGTCAATCACTGTGCCTCTAAATTCATTCAATACAGCAGCATTTCTTCTACCTGCTTGACCACAACCTCAGCCACAGCCACGACCCGTCCATCAGTACCAACTGCATTGGGCTACTCCATGTTGTCAGATACTGCTGAATGTTGTGCTGTAAAACAGCCTTTGATGTTGGGATTATTAAACGTGCTGCAATGCGACTCACCTGGGCAATGTTGCTGGAAGTGATGAGACAGAATTGCAAACATCTTGACTTCATTTCACAATCTGCATGTCTAGCAATAATCACTGGACTAATACGAGACGACTGTATTGTGAAAACTGAGTGTGATTTAGAGTTGTGCACTGTAGGGTCAAAGGAACATCTCAGAGACTGGATGTCATGCAAACCACACTTCTGTCAGGACCACTGTCATCAAGTAGAACTTTATTGACAATAAAGGCAATACAGTTATGTTTGGCGGTATGGCTCTGTTCTGGAGCTCTCCCGCCAACCACGCAGCCCGCGTGGATAAGGCCGGGAGGCCAGCAGCCAAACCCCCCCCTAGAGGGGTACACACAGAACAGATCCAGCAGCAAAGCAGTTTTTAACACATATGAATGGAGCAAATGCAATTTCTTAACACATAAGGATGGAGAATGCAAATTCTTGACGCATGGGGAAGGAGCTGGGGTGGTGGAGGGGATTTACGAAGCAACGTGCAGCGCTTGCATGCAGGAGGAGCAGCCGAATGAGTAGAGGGAGGCTGTTTAAGTAGACCGCCCTGTTAGTGAATGTACTGTGATAGGCTAACATCACTCAGCTGAGCCATCAGCTGATTCGGCCGGAGCACTTGACTCTCGTGACCTGCCAGAACTACGCGATGCTCTATTTCTGTCAGGACCACTGTCATCAAGTAGAACTTTATTGACAATAAAGGCAATACAGTTATGTTTGGCGGTATGGCTCTGTTCTGGAGCTCTCCCGCCAACCACGCAGCCCGCGTGGATAAGGCCGGGAGGCCAGCAGCCAAACCCCAAAACAACCATATGCCAATATGCTATCAATAAGTGTCTCCGGCTGATGTGATGACTATGTGTACGACCACCTGGAGGAAGCCCTTCGTCCAGTCGAGCCTTTCGGCTTGAGGCCGTCTATATTTTTTTTTACATGGATCAGTGGTTATGTGTCCCAACAGCATGTTGGACGTTCCCCTGAGGCCAATACTTAGATGTAGTATTAATTAATAACCCCAAGGAACATACTATGTGTGGTATGATATTAGGCTATGTGTACCGACGCTGTCGGTATTTCCCCTCGAGCGCCGCGATTTGAACTAACCGGGGGAAATATACTACCGACTACGTCAGTGTAAATGAATCCTCACTCGTTGCATAGGCCAGTAGTAGCAGCAGCAGGAGCGCGGTGGCAGTAACGCAGCAGCGTAGGAGCCATAGGGCAGCAGCAGTAAGAGCAGTGATGTGAAGCACGTGTTCAACGATGACGTGATGACTATGTGACGACCACCTGGAGGAAGCCCTTCGTCCAGTCAAGCCCTTCGGTTTGAGGCCGTCTATTTTTTTTTTTTTTTTTTTTAATGGATCAGTGGTTATGTGTACCAACGCATGTTGGACGTTCCCCTGAGGCCACTGGTTAGATGAATTATTAATTAATAAACCAGGGGAACATACTATGTGAGATGTAATATTAGGCTATGTGTACCGACAGCTTGTCGGTATTTCCCCTCGAGCACCGAGATTTGAACTAACCGGGGGAAATATACTACCGACTATGTCAGTGTAAATGAATCCTCACTCGTTGCATAGGCCAGTAGTAGCAGCAGCAGGAGCGCGGTGGCAGTAACGCAGCAGCGTAGGAGCCATAGCGCAGCAGCAGTAAGAGCAGTGATGTGAAGCACGTGTTCAACGATGACGTGATGACTATGTGTACGACCACCTGGAGGAAGCCCTTCGTCCAGTCAAGCCCTTCGGTTTGAGGCCGTCTATTTTTTTTTTTTTTTTTTTTTTGACTATGTGTACGACCACCTGGAGGAAGCCCTTCGTCCAGTCAAGCCCTTCGGTTTGAGGCCGTCTATTTTTTTTTTTTTTTTTTTAATGGATCAGTGGTTATGTGTACCAACGCATGTTGGACGTTCCCCTGAGGCCACTGGTTAGATGAATTATTAATTAATAAACCAGGGGAACATACTATGTGAGATGTAATATTAGGCTATGTGTACCGACAGCTTGTCGGTATTTCCCCTCGAGCACCGAGATTTAAACTAAACCGGGGGAAATATGCTACTACCTGCATCAGTGTAAATGAATCCTCGCTCATTGCCATCCATACAAGCATGCATGGACAAGACCAGGAGGGGGCAGCAGCAAAACCCCCCAAAGCAAACATACGCCGACATGTTGTTAGTACTTAGTCTCTGACATAGGGCGACATAGCTCAGGAGGCAAGACCGACCGTCTGGCAGTCGGAGGGCCGCCGGCCCAAACCCCGCCCTGGGCGTGTCGAAGCGTCTCCGAGCAAGACACCCAATCCCTAACTGCTCTGGCGAATGAGAGGCATCAATTGCAAAGCGCTTTGGATAAAAGCGCTATATAAATGCAGTCCATTTAGTCTCCGGCTGAAGTGATGACTATGTGAAATGCCATTCGGCTACCGGAAAGGCCCTTCATCCGGTCAGCTCGAGGCTGTTCTAACATTGTGGGTCAGTGGCTATGTGTACCAAGGGTTTTTATTTTTATTTTTTATTTTTTTATTTTTAATTTTATACTATTTGTAATGTTAAAGGCTATGCCTACGTGTATGGCCTTGGCTTCTATCAATCAAATTTATTTGTATAGTGTATTTTACGGCAGTTGTCACAATGCATTTTACGGACAACCCTGACCTGAACCCCCACAGGAGCAAGCCTAAGGCGACAGTGGCAAGGAAAAACTCCCTGTGGCAGATAGGAAGAAACCTCGGAAGGAACCAGGCTCAAGGGGGAAACCCATCCTCCTCTGGTCGGCTCAGGTTGTCGATTGTGACAAGCATGTCAGTCAGTGGCTCAGCTACCTCGTAAGTCCAAGGCCATTCAAACTAATCACCAAATATCATTAGGCTATGTGTACCAGCAGCTTGTTCGTATTTCCCCCCAGCACAGAGATTTAAACCAATTAGAGGGAAATATACTACTCATATTAGTGTAATGAATCCTCGTTCAGTAGTAGTGCAGCAGCAGCAGCAGCAATAAACAGCAGGAGCAGTAGCATCAGCAACAGCAACATCAGCAGTAGTGGCAGCAGTACGCAGCAGCAGCAGTAGCACCCAGCAGCAGTAACAGCAGCAGCAGCAGCAGAAGCAGTACCAGCAGCAGCAGCTTCAGTAGCAGTAGCACCCAGCAGCAGCAGCAGTAGCAGCAGCACTAGCAGCAGCAGTAGTAGCAGTAGCAGCAGCAGGAAACTGATTACAGAGGAAACATTGGCGGCTGCGATGCCGGTACTTGCCAGTAGACAGTAGCAGCCGTGCTCCTATGCTGCAAAGCTCATAGCTTTTGAACGGAAATTGTCAATGCCAACGGATGAAGTACATGTCCAAAGCCCCGTAGCTTCACTGAGGATGCTGGGAACCATCACTGCTGCCGTTGCCACACTGGAGCAGGAGTGGTGGTGTAGAACTCCGGAATGGGGACCACATTGCCAATGAGACCGAGGCGGACGGCAACCAGATTTCGTCATGGCATTTCCCAATGAAGGCTCCTCAGGGCTCGCATGGGGGCGCCACCACAGGTACCGGGTCATGGAGGAGAGGACGGAAAACAGTGCTAGTATGCAATAATGACAAGTTTCTTAATTTTCTTAGATGAAAAGCTTGAGGTGTATACGATATATAGCTAATTTAAGCATATTTGCCATGGTGAGATCATATAAAGAACCATGAAGCATAAGGAAATGCAGTTTCCAACAGTGGGTACTCCGGGGTTGAAACACTTGCCTTAAGAGAGACCAGTTGTGAACGCAGTTATGAGGATGAATAGTCTATGAATATTTTTTTTTGTTTTGTTTTTTTTTTTTTTTTTTTTTTTTTAATTGTGGGGAAATGCCTTATGCAGAGATTGGATGAACATATTACTGTTTCTGCCCATCAGGCGTCACGATGAGGCTAATCTTGCGTTGCGCTATCGGAAGCGACTCCTACCAAACGGATACGCTGGAAAAGATGCATAGCCTGGTCCCGAAAGCCGAGACGATTGGCGATCGTGTTTTTGAGTTTCGCTTACATTACATTACAGGCATTTGGCAGACGCTCTTATCCAGAGCGACGTACAACAAAGTGTATAATCATAACCAGGAACAAGTATGACGAAACCCCTAGAGAGAAGTACCGGTCCAAGTGCAGGGAACAACCGCATAGTTCAACTTGGACCCTGAAGGTTAAACTGATTACCACTAACAACGATAACGGCAACAACGCTTAATTCGCTGACATAAGGGCCACTCCGGGCGAGGGCAGGCATCGAAGCAATAAGGTTCGAAGAATTATTTCTCAATACGTCGTTATTTAAATATTATTTAACAGTTGGGCACAGTGGGCTGCTTTAAAGGGCCACAATGCATTACTAATATGCTTACCGAATGAGTATATTAGGAGAGGAATTGGAAGCAGTCTTTTTTTTTTATTTATTTTTTTTTTTATTTTATTTATTTTTTTTATTTTATTTATTATTATTAATTAATTAATTAATTAATTAATTAATTAATTTATAATTCACGTATTTATTTATTTTATTAGCCATCGTATTGCACTCCATTTAGACGAAAATGCAATGTACGATTAAAGAAACTATGACAAAGTTGCGAAAGCACATGCTACAAATCTGCCTGGAACCAGCCATACCGGCAGCAGGTCCAAGGATGACGCGCCACGCCATTCGCGTGTAGAGACGGCGAAGCCAATACCTAGGCTATGTGGAGCATGTCCGTAGCAGGAGGTATGATTTTTTCCTCAACATGTGTGCTCAGTCGTGTGGTCACATGCCTGATCACATGCACGGTGAAGAGGTCAGAGCAGTGACGCGGAGAAGGCTACATGAAATCCCTTCTCCGCTGTGATAAGCCTAAACGCCCGTTTAGGTGTCATGGAATACAACGATACACTTATGAATGCGGAACGTACGCATTCGCGTCTTGCAACAGCACAATATTGAGAGAACCAGTTGGATAAGACAACGTTAGCCTATTTTGTCTCATTACAATAAACATTAGCAATCCCTAAACATTCAGCAGCGTGATCTGACAGCTAAATTAGATAGCCAACCAAATTGTATCCTCGCAGATTTAACACCAATATGAATTTAATGTTTTTATTTTTTCTGTCGCGATGATTGGGTCCTGATAGGGAACCGGCTTTTTAAGCGCGAATCGTGAATCAGTGGAGAACAACTTTCAGAAACCGAAAGTTGAAGCCGAAGCTGGTTTGCATTTACAACATTGGCTGTAGCCTACTTGCCGGTAACAGTCCAACACTCCTTGTAGTGTAGCGATTCAGCGAAGGGTAGAATGCAGCTTTGAACAATTTAGACATCTGAGCTCTTTGCAACACGCCCTGCCGCCCATGTTCAATCTGCCAAACCTATAACAGCCAGAGTTTAACTGCCGTCTCGCAGCCCAATTTTTCCGGAATAACTGTTTACACCAGGAAGTAGGCATGGGGCTATCTAGTAGCTGCGTGTTAGCGACTGTCCTTAATCCGTCAGCCGTTCGTAATGAACAAAAGATTCTTTATCGATACGCCTACTTTTCCCATCTCAGCCAAGCGTGAGAACTTTGGCGTTCTCAATTCAGACATTTCCGCTTAGATTTACGTGCACGAACCCCAAATTCGCGTAAAACGGTTGATTGGAAGACCCCGCTCTGATCAAGTGGAGGATGTAGCGTACCGCCGGGCACCCACCGCACGCGTCGCGTAGGGTGTCTCCACTGGTTCCGTTTGTGTCGCGCAAAGGCTTGCTTAAAAGCTATATATTCCTAGTAGCTCTCGCAGTCTGCAGTGGGATTACATCGTGTATTTCACGTTTGTTCACGACTGTTGATTATGGGTTAAGTGAATACTTTGGTGAGAGACCTTTTTCAGTTTGTTAATTTGGTAATATTTCGTTAACTCGTAAATACGTGAGAAAGTAAACGCTTTCAAGAATTACCATAAACTTAAATCGCAACGTAGCCTGCATAACAATCAATCTCAAACTGTATTAATTTATTTCCTTGGTTAACAAGCGTGCCAATTTCATGAAGAATATGTAATGATCATAATAATAATAAATAATCCGTAATCAACCATTGGGAATTCCCGTGTTGTCTTGTCATTCACGTCAAAACATTTATAGGATCATATTTAGTAAAATCATCATGAAAAAGACAGTAACAGTTTAATCTTGAAGGGATATGAACACCACAACGCCATGAACACCGGAAGCTTTGAAGTACAAGCGCAATAAAGGCTTGCTTACAACTTCATTTATAAAATAGGTGCATTTTCATCGGCAAAACCACTAAATAATCTGATTTTTTTAAAGCTCTGTGGATTATCTGATTTTTATTAACAAGCCCTTTTTGAAAGCACGGCGAACGAACACATCGGAGAAGTCAAATAGGCTGAGCAATGGTTGGTTAAAAACTACCTTCCAACACTCGAGCTAACAAACCGCTGCTCGGTGCATTCACTGCTACGTCATTCAATAGGCTACGTCTTTCTGTGGTGTATTTTCAAATTTACCCCACCCCCTCCGCAAAATAAGACAGCGAAACTAAGTTTGCCTTTTCCCCAGGTTCCAGTTATTTTTTTATTTTTTTATTTTTACAAAACGAAAAGGCTTGTATTTTTTTAGCTGCTTATAAAATATCTGGGAGGTAACTAGGGACACACCCCCAGTAATATAAGGATGAAATATAAATCAGAGCATGTATACCTAGCATTTTAGAGCATATTTCTGTGTATAAACAGGCCACCGTGACGCGCGACAAGCCGAAAAAATAGAACAGAAGCGAAAAACTACGCTTCAGTTCGCTTGTGTCGCGCGAGCTTCGCAGCCGGTACGCGACGCGTTCGCATCTGGTGGAGACGACGTCGCCCGCTGCCGTTGTAATAACAGTACTTCAACTACCCTTCAGTTACGCGCGTAATACGCGCGTAGTGCGCTCGCGGTCGATACGCGTGCGGTGGGTGCCCGGCTTACGACCCAATTCTACTGCGTTCAGGAAGGTAGCCGAAAACATTCACGCCAGGAATTCTTTAGCAGTGACGCATCTAGCTTTGACTCTGGTGGTGAGAAACTCGACAATAAGCATGCAATTAACTTGTGCCCGCATATGTTGGAACGTTTCCGCTTTTAGCGAAAGACTTGCGATATTCGTGGAACCAGCCCCTCTGTGAGACGCCCCCGCAATCGAACGTGTATATTCGGTGTTGTTAATTTAGCGACTTTTAGAGGAGGCCATAGCTACTTTCTATAGAAATATTTGGCAACACTGTATATTATGCACTTACGCTAGACTCAGAGCTCAGCAGAATTTAAATAAGGTTGATGACATTACCCGGCAAAAATCTGCAGCTAGCAGATATGGACGTGGCAGCAGCTTCCAGGCTTGAACATGGCGTCCTCCACGGAGGGGCGGCGTCGCCGCAAAGCAGCGCTCCTTGAATGAAGCTCCCTGGCCAGTTAGCAGTGAGGACAGTGCACCGGTATCCTCAATATTTGGAATAAGCCGCTTTAGACAACGCTTTGCGTGGCTGGCCCCGAAATGGATCGCCTGCCTGCTGCAGCTAGAGCTTAGAGGTAAGGAGCAATGCAAATGAATAGCGAGACTTCTTCATAGTGCCTAGGCTGTGAGCTTAGACTAGCAGCTAACATGTAGCAAGTAGACTTGGTTTAGACTGGCAACGTGCCGTAGGCTAGCTGGATTGCAGGAAGAAGCGCCGATTTACGAAGCAACGTGCAGCGCTTGCATGCAGGAGGAGCAGCCGAATGAGTAGAGGGAGGCTGTTTAAGTAGACCGCCCTGTTAGTGAATGTACTGTGATAGGCTAACATCACTCAGCTGAGCCATCAGCTGATTCGACCGGAGCGCTTGACTCTCGTGACCTGCCAGAACTACGCGATGCTCTATTTCTGCTCTGATTTTGGCTTAGTGGTCTAATCCATTCAACTGATGTGCAGCAGATCCAGGTCAAACTTTCAGGAAAACCATTTATTTGAGAGGTAACATAAACATACCAGCTCAATAGACAAGCAGTGCCTTTTCAAAATGTATTGAGTTGTGGTTACACTACAGCAACAGAAGCAAGCATTCATCAGACACTACACAACTTCTCTTATAATGGATTTTATTTCCACTACTGTACATGAATGCCATTGCTTCAACTGCAGATTTTAGCCCCATGCTGATCTACTCAAATTGAGCCCAAACATAATCCCATACAGAATATGAAATAAGTACTACTGCGGAGTACAGGAGTTCAATACATCACACAATAATAAATCACAACAGCAAAACATTTGATATTTTAATAATTCAGATTTAATCATTGCATATTATTGTCTGAAAATACAGAAAAGTGAAACAAAAAAAACTAAACAAAAAACAATACTAACAGAATTAATAAGGAAACTCAATCCATCATTGTTTACAGTAATGAAAGGAAATAAATACACTGCAGTTATCATTCTGCATTCTCCCTATCAGCTGCATTTGCCCACAGAAATTTGCACATTGGAACTCTTGTGAAAATGAATGAAAGCAACAGTAAAAACTAGTAAAATGCACATTTAAGTGGAGGAGTTTGCCACTGGATTCTTTTAAAAAAGATGCAGATACAGGAGACAGAATTATTACTTCAAAGACATTTCACCCTGCCATCTTTTGGCATTATTACTCTCAATGTTATATTAATGTTTTAATAATCAAAAGTACATTAACACACCTTGAACATTTGCAATATAAATGTATTAAAATGTAAAAAATGAATGAGTATGTGTGTGTGTGCACACAGGTGCGTGTGTGTATGGGTAAGAGAAAGTGTGTGTGCGTGCGTTTGTGTGAATTTGTGTTTGATTGTGTATTTGAGTGTGTGTGCGTGCAAGAGAATGAGTGTATGTATGTGTATGTGTGTGTGCGTGAGAGTGCCTTTGTGAATGTGTGTGTGTTTATACATGTGTGTGTGTGTGTATGTATGGGTATGAGAATGTTTGTGTATACATGTGTATATGATGTGTGCACGCATGTATGTGTATGCATGTGTGAGTGCATGAGTATGTGTGTGTGTGTGCGTATGGGTAAGAGAATGTGTGTGTTTATACATGTGTGTGTGTGTGCGTGCGTGCGTATGGGAATGAGAATGTGCGTGTGTTCACATGTTTGTGTTTGTGCGTGAGTGCATGAGTGTGTGTGTGTGTGCATGCGTTTGCGAATGTGTGTGTCTGTATACTGTATGTGAGTGTGTGAGTGAGAGAAAGAGTGTGTGTGTGTGCACACGGGTATGAGCATGTGTATTTTTGCATGCGCGTTTGTGTGTGCGCGTGAGATTGTGTGTGTCCGTGTATAGGTGTGTGTGAGTGACTGGGTGTGAGAGAGTGTGCGTGCGTAGGTGTGTGAGTGTGTGTGCATGAGTAAACATGAGTGTATGTATTTGTGAGTGCGTGTGCATGACTGAGAGAGTGTGTGTGTGTGATGGACTGTATGTGAGAGAGAGAGGGTGTGTGTGTGTGTGACTGGGAGTGTGAGAGTGTGTGTAGGTGTGCGAGTGTGTGTGAGTCTGTCTAGGTGCATATGACTGTGTGTATATATGTGTGAGTGTGTGACTGAGTGTGTGTGTATGTGTATATGAGTGTGTGTGTATATGTGTGTGTGTGTGTGTAGGTGTGGGTGTGTGGGGGTCTAGGTGTATATGAGTGTTTGTGTTTATATGTGTGTGTCAGTGTGTGATTGAGTGTGTGTGTGCATGTGTACATAAGAATGTGTGTGTATATATATATATATATACAGTGGGGTTCAAAAGTCTGAGACCACATTGAAAATCTATAATATTTTCACGTAAACCTGGAAATAATCAGAAAGTTTGAGGATTCAGAAACATTTAAAAACACAAGAAGTTATTACATGTAAAATGAAGAAGAAATATTTAAGATTATGCACTATTTCTAGGTCAGCAATCAAATTTAAGCAAATTTATACTTATACTATTATACTACTATTTATACAAATACTTTGTACAAAAGGTCAGATTTCCTTGAGTTGTATCCCTTCCATTGAAGCATGCGTTCAGATGACAGGTGGATTTGATCTACTCATCAGAGGCTCGTTCAAGTAACTCAACTTGCAGCCAGTGTTCACCTGTTATAAATATGGCTGTGCCTCAAGTTTCCAGCAAATCATTGCTTACTAAGTAACATTGTGATAGTGGGAAACATGGCATCAGAACTAAGTGAAAGTGTCAGAAGTCAAATTGTTATTCTAAGCAAAGAGGGGCTTTCTCAGCGTCAAATCATGGCTAGACTAAAGGTTTCTAAGAGGGCAGTGCATGGAACTCTAAAACGCTTTGCAGAAACTGGATCAGTTGTATCCAAAAAACAATCAGGAAGACCAAAAATGACCACACCATCAGAAGATCAATACATCAAGCTTAGTTCCCTGAGAGATAGAAAAGCAACTTCATCACAGATACAAAATTTGCTAAATAAAGAACGCAAGACTCCAATCAGCAAAAGTACTGTCAAAAGAAGGCTGTCTTGTAGTGGTCTCAGAGGACAAGTAGCAGTTTCTAAACCACTTCTCAGGAGGGGAAACAGGGCCAAACGCTTGGGGTGGGCTAATAAATACCAGCATTTCACAGTGGATGACTGGAAAAAGTCCTATTTACTGATGAATCCAAGTTTAAGATTTATGGCAGTAACAGAAGGGTGTATGTAAGGAGACGAACAGGAGAGAGAATGATACCGCAGTGTATCAAACTCACAGTGAAACATGGTGGTGGGAATATTCAAGTCTGGGGGTGTTTTGCCTACTCTGGAGTTGGACACCTGCACCGAATTGACTACACCCTGACCAAGGAGAAGTACCACTCCAGAGACATGCTATACCCTCTGGTTTGCATCTTTGTGGAGAAGGATTCATACTGCAGCAGGATAATGACCCCAAACACACCTCAAAGCTTTGCAAGAACTAAGAAGAAGACCAAAGAAGTCCAAGGAGTCCTGACTGTCATGGACTTTCCTCCACAGTCACCTGACCTCAACCCCATTGAACATTTATGGGGCACTTGAAGACTGAGAAAGCCACGCATTCTGTGACATCACAAGAAGCTCTTTGGAACATTGTCAAATCATGCTGGGATAACATGGGTCATCAGGTTATGCACAAACGTGTGGAGTCCATGCCAGCTCGAGTGCATGCTGTCATTAAAGCAAAAGGGGGACATACCAAATACGAAGATATTCTGAAGTTCATGTACATTTTTCAAAAATTCAACTTTTCACTCAAATTGTTAAGCTGATATTATCATTTGTAATGAAAGAATTAGTATTACATTCAAAACAAATGCAAAATAGAAATATCTTGACTAGTGGTCTCAGACTTTTGGACCCCACTGTATATATATATATATTTTTTTTTATTTATTTATTTTTTTTTATATATATGTGTGTGTGTGCATGCGTTCGAGTGTGTATGCACACGTGTGTGTGTGTATGCATGTGTGTCCGCGCATGTGTGTGTGTCTACTCCAGTTAGCAGAGGGACACTGAGGAGTATGTGTGTTGACACGTGTTTGTGTCTCTGAAAGCATGTATGTGTGTGTGCGTGAGTGCATGAGTTTGTGTGTGTGTGTGCGTGAGTGCATGAGTTTGTGTGTGTGTGTGTGTGCGCGTTTGTGTGAATGTGTGTGTGACTGTGGATGTGAGTGCGTGTGTGTGAGAGAGAGAAAGTGTGTGCATACGGTTATGAGCGTGTGTACATATGTATGCATGTGTGTGTGCGCGTGAGAGTGCACTGGTGAATGTGTGTGTTCGTGTGAGCGAGAGAATGTGTGTGTTCATGTGTGTAGGTGTATGTGTGCATGTGTGTGATTGGGTGTGTGAGTGATTGGGTGTGAGAGGGTGTGTATGTGTGTGTAAGAGTGTATGTGCACGAGTGTGTGCGTGCGTAGGTGTGTGAGTGCGTGTGCATGAGTGTACATCAGTGTGTGTATTTGTGAGTGCGTGTGCATGAGTGTGAGAGCAAGGGTGTGTGTGAGTATGTGTGTGTGTGTGGATGTGGGTGTGTGTATTTATGTGTATCTGAGTGTGTGTGGTGTGTGTGAGAGTGGGTATACGAATGTGGTGTGTGTGTGTGTACATGAGTGTATGTATTTGTGTGTGCGTACATGTGTGCGAGTGTGTATGCACGTGTGTGTGTGTGTGTGTGTATGCGTGTGTGCACATGCATATTTGTGTGTGCGCACACGTGCGTGTGTGTGTGTCCCTACTCCAGTTGGCAGAGGGACACTGAGGAGTTACACACTTCAAATCCAGCACAGAGGGGTGTGTGTTGAGTGAAGTGTGTGTGGAATCTGTGCAGGAGGGTCAGTGTGTCAGAGTCAGAGACGCTGTAGAAGGACAGAGTGCCGGTTGGACGGTCCACACAAACTCCTACTCTGTACACACACACTCCTCTACCATCATCATCATCACACACTCCTGCTCTGCGGTAGGGGGAGGTGAAGGCAGGTATGTCTGTTTGGTTCTTATTGTGCCAGACAGAGCAACTGAGTTTATCAGAGGGACTGAGTTTAAAGCACTGCAGACTCCAGGAGTTTTTATTCAGTCCAAACACATAGTCAGGATCCCGTCCTTTCCTGCCGATTCCTTTATCTGTCACTGCTATAAAAACCCTTCCCTTCTGTGACAGCCTGAACTCAGCCTCCCAGTAACAGCGCTCACACACACTCTCTCTGCACACAACCTGGAGATGGTACTCAAATCTCTCTGGATGATCAGGATATGGCTGCTCCTCTCTCCCCGGTGTGTGTGTCACCCTCCTGTTCCCCTCAGACAGAGACAGGTTTCTCTGTGCTGTGTTTGGATCCAGTGTGAGCTGACAGCCGTCTGCACACCAGAGACATTAATGAGATTAATTATCATTATTAATATTCACCTCATTATGTGTGTGAGAGAGAAAGGACTGTCATAGTACCTCTGTGTGTGTGTTTGTGTACGTGTGTGTTTCTGTTTGTGTGTTTATGTGTGTAAGAGAGAAGTCTCTCTCTCTCTCTCTCATACACACACACACACACACACAGCAGAGCGTGTATCTATGGAAAGTGCTCTGTGTCGATACAGACTCACATTTCCTGGGTCCTGGTTTGGTCCTGTTCTCTCCTCCATGGTCCACACTGTAAGAATAGCAGAACAGAATTCTGAATTTTAACCATCCTTTATTTCCACACTTAACACACCAATGACATCACATATACAAAAACAAAGGCACAATAAAACACAAAACCACGATCATATGAAAAAAACACAAATCTGTCAGAAAGGAAACTTATTCCATTCACTCACCCTGTTCCATGTGCAAAAACAGCTCCCCTCCCTCCACTGAACATAAAACACCCTTATAACACACACACTCTGAAACACACTCAGGTTCTCCATTACTTTGTAATACTGAAACTCCACCATCACTGTGTCCCTGATCAAACCCCTAACTACAACAACCATATCTTATTTACTGCAGTGATCCCATGCAGCACCCTCCACAGGAGATCCCAAACTCTCTTGAGTAACGCTGGTTTGTACAGTGCCCTCCATGCCCCCCCCCCCCCCCCCCCAACTCCTTTTGTGTGTGTGTGTGTGAGGTGCACTATGGAAACTCTCTGTACTTACAGCAGTGTGAGTGTGTCCAGTTTAGCAGCAGACAGCGCTCTCACTCCTGAGCCTCCTGGGTGATTGTGTCTCAGGTCCAGCTCTCTCAGGTGTGTGTATGTGTGTGTGTGTGTGTGTGAGGTGCAGTGTGGAAACTCTCTGTACTTACAGCAGTGTGAGTGTGTCCAGTTTAGCAGCAGACAGCGCTCTCACTCCTGAGTCTCCTGGGTGATTGTATCTCAGGTCCAGCTCTCTCAGGTGTGAGGGGTTTGAACACAGAGCTGAAGCCAGAAAATCACAGCCTCTCTGTGTGACTCTACAGCCTGACAGCCTACAGAGAAAAGGACACACACACCTTACACACATTAATATAAACTAACAGGGCTGTGTGTGTCAAACACATAGCAGTGTGTTACACACCGTACACACATTAATATAAACTAACAGGGCTGTGTGTGTCAAACACATAGCAGTGTGTTACACACCTTACAGCACATTAATATAAACTAACAGGGATGTGTGTGTCAAACACATAGCAGTGTGCTACTTTACAGCACATTAATATAAACTAACAGGGCTGTATGTGTCAAACACATAGCAGTGTGTTACACACCTTACACACATTAATATAAACTAACAGGGCTGTATGTGTTAAACACATAGCAGTGTGTTACACACCTTACACACATTAATATAAACTAACAGGGCTGTGTGTGTCAAACACATAGCAGTGTGTTACACACCTTACACACATTAAAATAAACTAACAGGGCTGTGTGTGTTAAACACATAGCGGTGTGTTACACACCTTGCACACATTAATATAAGCTAACAGGGCTGTGTGAATCAAACACATAGCAGTGTGTTACACACCTTACACACATTAATATAAACTAACAGGGCTGTGCGTGTAAAATATAGCAGTGTGTTACACATCTTACACACACTAATATAAACAAACAGGGGTTTGTGTGTCAAACAAATAGCAGTGTGTTACACACCTTACAGCACATAAAAATAAACTAACAGGGCTGTGTGTGTCAGATGCATAGCAGTGTGCTACACACCTTACACACAATAAATATAAACTAACAGGGTTGTGTGTGTTAAACACAGAGCAGTGTGTTACACACCTTACACACAATAATATAAACTAACCGGGCTACGTGTGTCAAACACACCTTACACACAATAATATAAACTAACAGGGATATGTGTGTCAAACACATAGTAGTGTGTTACACACCTTACACACATTAATATAAACTAACAGGGCTGTGTGTGTCAAACACATATCAGTGTGTTACACACCTTACACACATTAATATAAACTAACAGGGCTGTGTGTGTTAAACACATAGCAGTGTGTTACACACCTTACACACACTAATATAAAATGACAGGGCTGTGTGTGTCAAACACATAGCAGTGTGTTACACACCTTACACACAATAAATATAAACTAACAGGGCTGTGTGTGTCAAACACATAGTAGTGTGTTACACACCTTAAACACGTTAATATAAACTAACAGGGCTGTGCGTCTCAAAAAGATAGCAGTGTGTTACACACCCTACACACATTAATATAAACTAACAGGGCTGTGTGTGTTAAACACATAGCAGTGTGTCACATACCATACACACATTAATATAAACTAACAGGGCTGTGCGTGTCAAACATAGCAGTGTGTTACACACCCTACACACACTAATATAAACTAACAGGGCTGTGCCTGTCAAACACATAGTAGTGTGTTACACACTGTACACACAATAATATAAACTAACAGGGCTATGTGTGTCAAACACATAGTAGTGTGTTACACACCTTAAACACGTTAATATAAACTAACAGGGCTGTGCGTCTCAAAAAGATAGCAGTGTGTTACACACCCTACACACATTAATATAAACTAACAGGGCTGTGTGTGTTAAACACATAGCAGTGTGTCACATACCATACACACATTAATATAAACTAACAGGGCTGTGCGTGTCAAACATAGCAGTGTGTTACACACCCTACACACACTAATATAAACTAACAGGGCTGTGCCTGTCAGACACATAGCAGTGTGTTACACACCTTACACACATTAATATAAACTAACAGGGCTGTGTGTCTCAAAACACATATCAGTGTGTTACACACCTTACACACATTAATATAAACTAACAGGGCTGTGTGTGTCAAACACATAGCAGTGTGTTACACACCTTACACACACTAATATAAACAAACAGGGCTGTGTGTGTCAAACACATAGCAGTGTGTTACACACCTTACACACACTAATATAAACTAACAGGGCTGTGTGTGTCAAACACAGCAGTGTGTTACACATCTTACACACATTCATATAAACTAACAGGGCTGTGCGTATCAAACACATAGCAGTGTGTTACACACCATACACACATTACTATAAACTAACAGGGCTGTGTGTGTCAAACACATAGCAGTGTGTTACACACCTTACACACATTAATATAAACTAACAGGGCTGTGTGTGTCAAACACATAGCAGTGTGATACACACCTTACACACACTAATATAAACTAACAGGGCTGTGCATGTCAAACACAGAGCAGTGTGTTACACACCTTACACACACTAATATAAACTAACAGGGCTGTGTGAGTCAAACACATAGCAGTGTGTTACACACCTTACAGCACATTAATATAAACTAACAGGGCTGTGTGTGTCAGACACATAGCAGTGTGTTACACACCTTACAGCACATTAATATAAACTAACAGGGCTGTGTGAGTCAAACACATAGCAGTGTGTTACACACCTTACAGCACATTAATAGAAACTAACAGGGCTGTGTGTGTCAGACACATAGCAGTGTGTTACACACCTTACAGCACATTAATATAAACTAACAGGGCTGTGTGTGTCAGACACATAGCAGCGTGTTACACACCTTACACACATGAATATAAACTAACAGGGCTACGTGTGTCAAACACACCTTACACACAATAATATAAACTAACAGGAATATGTGTGTCAAACACATAGTAGTGTGTTACACACCTTACACACATTAATATAAACTAACAGGGCTGTGTGTGTCAAACACATATCAGTGTGTTACACACCTTACACACATTAATATAAACTAACAGGGCTGTGTGTGTTAAACACATAGCAGTGTGTTACACACCTTACACACACTAATATAAAATGACAGGGCTGTGTGTGTCAAACACATAGCAGTGTGTTACACACCTTACACACAATAAATATAAACTAACAGGGCTGTGTGTGTCAAACACATAGTAGTGTGTTACACACTGTACACACAATAATATAAACTAACAGGGCTATGTGTGTCAAACACATAGTAGTGTGTTACACACCTTAAACACGTTAATATAAACTAACAGGGCTGTGCGTCTCAAAAAGATAGCAGTGTGTTACACACCCTACACACATTAATATAAACTAACAGGGCTGTGTGTGTTAAACACATAGCAGTGTGTCACATACCATACACACATTAATATAAACTAACAGGGCTGTGCGTGTCAAACATAGCAGTGTGTTACACACCCTACACACACTAATATAAACTAACAGGGCTGTGCCTGTCAAACACATAGCAGTGTGTTACACACCTTACACACATTAATATAAACTAACAGGGCTGTGTGTCTCAAAACACATATCAGTGTGTTACACACCTTACACACATTAATATAAACTAACAGGGCTGTGCGTGTCAAACACATAGCAGTGTGTTACACACCTTACACACACTAATATAAACAAACAGGGCTGTGTGTGTCAAACACATAGCAGTGTGTTACACACCTTACACACACTAATATAAACTAACAGGGCTGTGTGTGTCAAACACATAGCAGTGTGTTACACATCTTACACACATTCATATAAACTAACAGGGCTGTGCGTATCAAACACATAGCAGTGTGTTACACACCATACACACATTACTATAAACTAACAGGGCTGTGTGTGTCAAACACATAGCAGTGTGTTACACACCTTACACACATTAATATAAACTAACAGGGCTGTGTGTGTCAAACACATAGCAGTGTGATACACACCTTACACACACTAATATAAACTAACAGGGCTGTGCATGTCAAACACAGAGCAGTGTGTTACACACCTTACACACACTAATATAAACTAACAGGGCTGTGTGAGTCAAACACATAGCAGTGTGTTACACACCTTACAGCACATTAATATAAACTAACAGGGCTGTGTGTGTCAGACACATAGCAGTGTGTTACACACCTTACAGCATATTAATATAAACTAACAGGGCTGTGTGAGTCAAACACATAGCAGTGTGTTACACACCTTACAGCACATTAATATAAACTAACAGGGCTGTGTGTGTCAGACACATAGCAGTGTGTTACACACCTTACAGCACATTAATATAAACTAACAGGGCTGTGTGTGTCAGACACATAGCAGCGTGTTACACACCTTACACACATGAATATAAACTAACAGGGCTGTGTGTGTCAAACACATAGCAGTGTGCTACTTTACAGCACATTAATACAAACTAACAGGGCTGTGTGTGTCAAACACATAGCAGTGTGCTACTTTACAGCACATTAATATAAACTAACAGGGCTGTGTGTGTCAAACCCCATCTACAGCTCAATATAAAATAACAGGGCTCTGGAATTAATCATGCCTATTTAAGAAAATGACCAGTTAAACTAAATTTGAACAGATTCAATTAATTTTCATAATTTTGAAGAATGTATGAATAGAACCGATTTGACGCTTCCCAAAAATATGTTTATTCCAACTGATGTCAGATTTAAAATGTGTTTCTACCAAGAGGAAGAACAGGAAAATGTTGCTTTATTTCTGTGAAGAAAAATAACTCTCTTGTCTATTTCAACATTAAAAACATGAGTAATATCAGTGCTATATTTAGTCATTATTAACATTAGTGCTGTGTTGTGTCACATTGGAACCCTTTTTGATTGAAGGGGTTTGTGTTTGTACTCACCCCAGTCTCTGCACTTTACAGTGTGGGTCCTCCAGTCCAGCAGAGAGCGCTCTCACTCCTGAATCCTGCAGCTCATTGTCTCTGAGTTCCAGATCTCTCAGCTCTGAGTGAGGAGAGCACAGGACTGAGGCCAGAACATCACAGCAGCCATCTGTGAGATTACACCAACCCAGCCTGTGGAGAGACCACACACACACACACACACAACCACACACAACACACATGCACACACACACACACACACAATTGAAATTCACTGCTAATTGTCACACTGTGCACCTTGGTAGCAGATGGAATTTCCTATTCGTACAGTACGTGCATTCCTGGGATGTACACAGTACACACAAAAACAGGAAGAGGTTATATTAATTACGTTCATAAAGTATTCTGACTAATCCATAAAAAAAGGTTATCACTTGGCTCAATTAACAAAAAATAACTAAAAATAAGGAGCCAATTCAACTTAAGGTTGGGGGCTTCCTGCAAGGATTTCATCAACAAAACTGTTCCATGTTGCGATGATATCACATGGGACACAACATGATTGCAAACATATTTCATTTGCAAACACAAGAAACAGCACTAGTATGATCACTATGGTGTACTTTATCTAACCTTCAGTCTACCAACATATTTCTATTTTAAAAACATTCAATCTTCACCTAATAATGTAACCAAGGCGGCAAATGAAATACACTGCAGCGCCATCTACTGGATGCAGAGAAACACCACAACTGATTGTTGCCATTCATTGGTACTACAGGTATATGGAGGACCAAAAATTTAAAAATACTAAATAAAGAAACGACTCAATAAATGAATTAATGTATGAATAAATAAACAAATAAATAAATACAAAAGCAAGAAAATGTAAAAATAAATGAATGTACACAGAAATAAATTAATAGACAAAATCTGACAAATGGGTATTTGCATTTATTTCCATATTTATTTCTTGATTCATTCATTTCTGTGGCTATTCATTTCCATATTTATTTATTGCTTGATTCATTTATTTCTGTATATATTTATTTCCTTAGTTATGTTTTGACAAATTTATGCCTGTATATATATATATTTCTGTATTTATTTCTGTATTTTTTCATCCATATGTTAATGAGGGGGCTGTCAATGAAAATATGTCATAGTGTCACATTATTCCCATTGGTTGATCGATACCAGAGTACGTAGATTCACTGTACATGCCTTGCTTCAACACCGGTTGCTTTTTACCACATTTACATTAGTAGGGCAGAGCAGGGCAAAACGTAACACAGATTTTATTTTTTTGGTTAGGTAGTGCAGCTTGAGTGACGTATTTCAGGATAAACACTCAGAATGACCCTTGCTTTCTCTCCAACGAAAGGTGAGGGATTTTGATAAACATTTGGGGAGATATTGCCAAATAAAAGTTTGTTTTGGTGATATGTAAGCACATTGTTTTACCGTAAGTATTTTTTGGGTGCTGTAATGTGTGTGCATATCAAAGGATCCAAATGTATGTAATCGTAAACAGTCTTTTCGTGACTAACAGATTGCATATTTTTGATAGAGCAATCAGCTCCACCTGCAGGATTAAGGCATGCACGCAGACTCACAGAGCAAGGGAACATAACAGGATAGAAAAGGGAAGACATTCAACGGGAACTGCAGAATAATGCTGGGATAACTACAGAAGGGAATAGAACAGGACCACATAGAAGAGTTTATGATAAACTTTACTTTGGAGCTTAAAGAACTGTGGCATACATACAGTACGGCTGCACTCAGTCTCCTGAACAAGCTACCTCACTACCTCACTGACGTCTTACATTGGTTGGTATATCCTGTTTCGAAAAGCCTAGGGCTCCACCTAGTGGATAACCTGACTACACTACAAATGTACAGTATCGTGATAAGTTTTCACCAGTTGGCAATAGGCTATGAAAAACATTTAAATGTAATCAATAGATAGATTAGAAACAGTGTTTGTATCCTAAAACATCAAATTGTATTGAGTTACCTTACTTTGTGTGAACCTTTAAAGGTATTAAAACTTAGGTTAGCTCGCCATGTTCGTTTTTGAATGGCATGTCCCAGAAATTCCATTATGGTATGAAATCATAATTAGGATGTAGGTGTGAATGGTTTGTATTAAAAATGATTAATCTAGTTCTAGTTATATTTTCAGAATTGAGCCAAATAGGACAACTGTTGTTTCCTATACAGGCAAGAGATAGCCAGAGGCTTGAGCCTGGCTGACCTAGCTGAAAATGCTAGTCCTCATTATGTACTCTTTTGTGTGGATGCTTTGACAGTTTGTTCCAGGTAGCTGCATCACAGAGATTGACCCTGTAGTGTTCAGCCATTTGGAGGAAGTGGCTCTTCGCCTGAATGTTTCACTCCATAATTCAGATTATGCCATATCAATTGGATGCCCTGCTCACATACTGCCTGAGGAAGCACTGGAGAGTTATTTATTAGTTGGTTTGTCTGTTCATCATGTTGCAGCACAATTAATTAACAATTAATCCCTTGGATGTCCACTTCCCATGAGTTCTCAACAGGATGCTTAGCAGGGTGATCTACACTAGATCATTTAAACCTAATACACTTATGCGAAGCAAGTTTTATCCATCTATGCCTCAGTGGTATTTCTCCCATCTCATTAGTAATGCATTAATCGGTGTTGTTCTGAGTGCCCCACAGCATATCCTCAAAGCTCTTGCCTGTTTAACATATGATGCCAAGAAGGGAATTGGGGTGCAGTCCACCAGGGGGCAGCATCTGCCCTACAGACGGGTATTGCAATCACATCAGCTGTGGCCCATTACCTAATCATGGGCTCTATAAAAGGCCTAGCTTTCAGGCCTAGGGGAGGGTGCTTTTAGATGGTGTTTGGGAGCTGGGCTATGGACAGTATGGTGGGTTGGTGCCAGTTTTGTTTGGAGCAGCTAAAGGTGCATATAATAACCCTGTGCTCTATATCGCGGTGAGGAGTCTCCTTGTGTTTCTGCTATATAATGACCCTGTGCTCTATATAGCAGTGAGGAGTCTCCTTGTGTTCCTGCTATATAATGACCCTGTGCTCTGTATAGCAGTGAGGAGTCTCCTTGTGTTCTGCTATATAATGACCCTGTGCTCTATTGAGGAGTATCCTTGTGTTTCTGCTATATAATGACCCTGTGCAACCTCTACCGTCTGCCTAGCAAGATAAGTAAAGCCAACTGCTGTTGATTTTAAATGTTCTAAAATCCAGACTTTAGCTTTGGATTGGAACCACAGAAAAGTGACAAAACTAAGTGATGTAACATTGCACCTAAACAGCAGCTTGCATGTTGATCAGATTGACACTCTTCCCTAAGATGTACACACATACCCTATCGACCAATAGTTGATTTTACCAACAGTAATAATATCCAAGGCCGCGTTTACCCAATGGACTACATGGGCTGCAGTCCCGGGCCTCCGCCACAGCGGTGAGGGGAATGTTTTTTTCACTAATTTTTAATTTGTTTTGACATACATACGTACCCGTAGGATTGCTGCACGTATCGCAATATACTGCCGTTAATCTAACCAACGTAAACATACAAAATATGTTGTCGCGAGAATTCTTGTGTCATCATCAAAATTCCGTCTAAAACAAACATGTCGTCAAGCAGAAAATATGAGAGTGGGGCGCAAAAAAGAGCAAGAAAACAACAACAAAAAGCAAGAAACTAAGAAGTTCTCAGTAAAATACCGAAGCTTACTTCTTTCTTCAAAACATCGACGGATGATTACTTAACAGCAACCGATGCAGGCTCCGACATCAACAACGATCCCTTCCTTGACACATGCCCTGACGCTGACGATGATGCAGATGCTAACCCAAGTCCCGCCACACCAACTCAGTCAACCCGGCCGCCTTCTCCGGAAACTATACCGCCGTCACCAGGCAGAGGTGGCACAGCCACGATATCAACCCTGTTAGCATCGAGTACGCCTTTGCTGGAACCCGGCTCCGGAGACACTGATAACATCAGCACTGTCAGTGCTGCTGACGAAACTACTCCGCTAGCAGGTGCAGGCGCCACGGTCGGGAGGAAAGATGCAACATGTGGAGCCACATCCACTGATGGAGCTTGTTGGGGACCCGTTACCGAAAACTTGCGTAGCTATTGGGTGAGCAAAGGAATAAAAGCATCCTTGTCATGTCAAAATAAAGACATAGCATTCACAGCATCAGAACGATCGTATAAAAATCAGAACAGACAATTGAGTAAGACCTTGTTTTCGCATAATCTGCGTAATGGGGAGAGTGTTACCCGTGAGTGGTTAGTTTATTCTCCAACAACCGGTAATGTATATCGCTTTTTTTGTCGGCTTTTCGGCGGGACACCTCTGCCTTTTCTCAATCCGGGTTTTCTGATTGGAAACATGCTTCTTGTCAGACTGAAGAGCATGAGTCAAGCCAGTCTCATCGAAATGCAATGCTCATCTGGTTCGCTCGCACACAGGTGCACGGAATTGACAACGAACTTAAGGAGCGCTGCGAAGAGGAGGGGAAGTATTGGCGCGAGGTCCGAAAACGAATTGTCTCCGTTATACAGTTCTTGTCAGAACGAGGTCTCGCATTCCGAGGAGGCAAAAAGTTCTCGGTTCCCCTAACAATGGCAACTATTTGGGAATACTTGAGCTACTCAGAAAGTGCGTCCCCTTTCTTGCCGAACATTTCAAGAAATATGGAAACCAGGGGAGTGGGTCTACTTCCTATTTATCCAACACTATATGTGATGCATTCATTGCAATTATGGGACAGCGAGTTCAAGCTGAAATTATTCTAATGGTGCAGAAAGCAAAGTACTTCTCTCTTGTTGTTGATTCAACCCCAGGTTTAACCCATATTGATCAGCTAACATTCGTGATAAGATGTGTCTCTCAGGAAGGTCAAGTCTTCGAGCGTTTTCTAAAATTCCTGTCCATATACAGTCATACCGGTGAGTCTCTTTTTCAGTCCGTTACAGACGTGCTAAATGACATGAATAAAAAGTTTTGAGGAAAGACTTAAGATGCTTAACTTCTTCAAGCTTAGTAAAAGTAGCCTCAGGGTTATTTGATTGAGTCTTTTAATTTCATAAAGGGGATCAACAAAGTGAACTACAAGAGATTCTTCAGGTTCAGCTCTGTTAGTATGACGATGGGGCATAAAAGGAAATCACACAGAGAGTAGTCACTGTGTAGAATAGCTTGGCGCATAAACTCTGGGGGTTGTCAAGACCGGGCTTGGTATGATGATGGACACCATCTAGTTTGTAGGTAAACCAAGCACTAGTGGTAGGTAGGAAAATGGCGAGCAAGTCAGGCTGAATGGCCTATTCTCGTCATTATGTTATGTTATTTTTGTTACGTTATGATAGGCGTGAAACATATTACTGTACTGAAGTGGTCAATATTTTACAATGTCAATCATGCATTCAGCATTCAGTCATCACCTGTGACCTGATACTACAGACTCCACTGAAACCCTATGTTATGGTCAGGAACCACAAACCTGGCAACCCTATATTTCACTGCACAGATCCATAATCAATAATTCTATTTAGTTAAGGTCACACAGTACACAGTACTACTCACTCCAGTCTCTGTAGTTTACAGTTTGGACTCATCAGTGCAGCACAGAGCGGCTCCACTCCTGAATCTCTCAGGTTATTGTTGCTGAGGTCCAGATCTCTCAGGGGTGAGTTTGATGACTGAAGAGCAGAGGCCACAATTTCACAGGACTTCTCAGTGAGGTCACACCAGTTCAGTCTGCAAAGAAGAGTTTATATATTATTGTATGTTTAAATGGCGCAATATCCTGTAAAATCTGATATGTGCAATGTAACAGTAATCACATTGAGTGATGAAGAGTGATATTGAGGATTTAAAGTTACTGATGCTCTGAGGAAAATGACTTTGTTACAATCTCCAACTGCAGCACTTTGGGCCTGAGAATTAGAATTTTTCCAGGGTTTAGGAAACTTCAGAATCCTTGTACAGGCCAGACTTTAGCCTGAGATAAGCCACAGTATTACCTCAAAAACAGGCACTTTAACAGTCCCCTGAGAAGACCTCACCCTGACACCCATTATATCCTACAATTCCTCTACCTTCCTGTTTTCACTCTGTCAAACTGAGTTAGATAAGAATAAGTGTGACACTTGTGTTTACTTGTCCAAGTCAAAGTTAAGGACAAATGTTAGTTCAATAAAGACCATAGGGGTGTATGGCTAATCCGCAAAAAATCAGACCTTGTTATTCTACTAATAATGCGGCTGACCAAACTCAGCTAAAAATTGGATTAATTAACATCAGATCACTAGCCCCTAAGGCAACTCTTGTAAATGAATGAATTACTGATCACCAAGTTGAAATCTTATGTGTGACAGAAACTTGGCTTAAAACTGTATATTGCCTTAAATGAATCCACCCCTCCTGGCTGCAGCTATACTCACGTTCCCCATCTGACGGGTCATGGCGGTGGTGTTGCTATATCATTAAAAAATGTTTTTGCTATTTTGAAATCCGGCTTCAAATGTAACTTTTTTGAAGTGCTTGTTCTCAGTTTTGCACATCCAGACAAAAAAACAGTCAGTTTTATCCTTGCAATTGTATACAGGCCATCAGGGCCATACAGTGGCTTTTTACTTGAGTTTGCTGATTTCCTTTCCAGCCTGGTTATTAATTCAGATAAAGTAGTAATTGTAGGGGACTATTCACGTGGATAGTGAAGGTGATCCTCTCAGATCAGCACTCTTGTCTATCACAGAATCTACTGGCTTCGATCAACATATACATCAGTCCACACATTCTCATAACCATACTCTTGATCTGGTCTTAACTTATGATACAGAAATAGCAAATATAGCAGTTATGCCTAAAAACCCCATGCTATCAGACCATAATTGAATTACTTTCCAACTTTCACAAGTCTGTCATGTGTCACCAGATCCTTCATTCTACCTTATCAGTAAGCTTCCTCCAGGACTGCAAATGCTTTTATTAATGAGCTCCCAGGCTCATTTGTGCACTGTGGGGATTTTCTTGGCTCTCACCCTTTGATGACAAAATTATAAAAATCAGGGGCAAGATTCAAAGTTCTCCTACCACCCCTTATATAGGGTCTGCCCTTCCATCCGCTCAACGCATGGATGCAGAATCTTCAGAAGAATCTTCAGAAAGACGGGCGGCCTATCTGAACTATTTTGCTCCAATAGATCTCATGGAGTTTAATGCCATAGTTAATACCTCAAAATCTTCTTCTTGTCTTCTAGACCCTACCCCTAAGAAGCTTTTCAAGGAGCTATTACCAGTGATTGGAACACCAATGTTACATACTGTCAATGTGTCTTTAGCGTCTGGACACATACCACAGACTCTTAAAATTGCAGCCATCAAACCCCTTCTTAAGAAGCCAAACTTGGATGTGAATGACCTGTCTAACTACAGGCCTATCTCAAACCTCCCATTCCTTTCTAAAATATTAGAAAAGGCCATTTCAAAACAACTTGGTTCATTTTTGCACTCCAATCATATATTGGAAGTTTTTCCAGTCTGGTTTTAGACCCTCTCACAGCACTGAAACAGCTCTGGTCAAAGTACTCAATGACCTACTCCTCGCTGCCGACCATGGCTGCATCTCTGCACTTGTGCTTTTAGACTTAAGTGCAGTATTTGACACAGTTCATCACCTCATCCTTCTGGATAGACTTGAAAATCTTGTAGGCCTCCGTGGAGAGGCACTCTCTTGGTTCAGGATTGATTTTTATCACTTGAGAAACATCTCAGAAATTCGGAAAATACTGTCCTTACATGATGCAGAAAAGCTAGCTCATGCTTTTGTTACTTCAAGATCAGATTACTGCAATGCTCTTTTGTCTGGTTGTGCAAATTCCTCTCTGAAAGGGCTCCAGCTAATTCAAAATGCAGCAGCTCGTATTCTCACTAGAACAAGGAGATTCGAGCACATCAGCCCAGTGTTACCATCGCTTCACTGGTTGCCAGTTCAATTCCAAATAGACTATAAGATACTACTTCTTACCTTTAAAGCCTTACATGGGCTTGCCCCTTTGCACTTAAATTATTTACTTCTTCCTTATATTCCCTCACAAACGCTCTGTTCGCAGGGTGCAGGCCTCCTTAGATAGTATTCCTAGAATATCTAAAAGTACCATAGGTGGTAGAGCCTTCTCCTATCGTGCTCCCCTCCTGTGGAACAAGTTGCCTGCCCATGTTCGGGGCGCAGACACTATCAGTTTATTTAAAGCTAGGCTCAAAACATCTTTTTAGTCTCTCTTATATTTGAGGGGCAGAAGTGGGTGGCAGGCATAGCTATAGAGTCTCTGGCAGACTGAGCGGTTAGTGCTGTCACTGGATCATCATTGGTAGTGCTGTGTTAAGCTGAACTGGTCATGGTCTGGTGATGACTGTCTCAAGCCTGCCCTCATGGCTGCGTTGGCCCCTGCCTCTGTTTCCCTTAGCTATGCTGCCATAGCCTTATTCTGCCGGGGTTTTCCTTATCGCACGTGGGCACCTCTGTTTCTTCTGCTCTGCTTGCTAATCTACCATTTGGACCCCCTAACAACGTTTTTTTTTTCTCGTCGTCCTCTGCTCTGGGCACCTGCCCGGAGCTCTAGCCCAGGTTCGCTGAGCACCCCCCCCTGACCCGCAGCTCCAGCCCTAGACCAGCTAGACCAGCTGGGCACCCCCACCTCCTGCCACTGTTGATTTTCCATAACAAACCGGTGCCTGCCCGCGGCAGATGGGTTCCCCCTCTGAGTCCGGTTCTGCTCAAGGTTTCTTCCTGTTATCAGTCAGGGTGTTTTTCCTTGCCACTGTTGCCCTAGGCTTACACTTTGGGGGCCGGTTCTCTGTAAAGCTGCTTAGTGACAAAGCTCCTTTGTTAAAATACAAATGATAAAAAAATTGAAATAAAGTGTTGGCCTGTAAAGCAAAAGTGAGCCTGTGATCTTGTGCCATTTGCCTTGCTTCTCAGCTCTGCCTTGGTCTTTTCTGATCACAGTCTTGGATCTCTGGTCTTGATTCTTTAGCTGCTTATTTTACCATCCTGGGTCACAGTGGGACAGACGAGCTGTGGTTCTGCAATACCTTTCATTCATTTTTTTCACAATTATATTATTTATTTTTCATGTCTGTCTAATTTTGTGTAAAGGAAGTGTAGCTTGTATTTTTTTATTTGATGGGGAATATGTTCATATTAATACTGTAACATACTATACCCTCTCTTCATTTAAATCTGCGAGTTGTATGTTTGGACCATTATTGATCCATCACATTGGTTTGCCTGACAAGGAATTAATGATGTATGTAATAACTGGTATCTTTAATGATAATATGTAAATTAAATCTAATAAAATACATTTTACATGTTGGATACATTTTTTACATTTGATGGTACTTCTGTATTCATTAAATGAAGGCACAATCTGTTAAAATAGCTTGACTCAAAAATCATAATTCTCACTTGCCTGACAATTTTATTGTATTCTATTTTCACTTTAACTATGAAGTGTTTATAAAAACATGCTGTCATTATCTACTTTAATTATTACACCATACTCACATGGCCTTCCTGCAGTTCCTGACTACTGGTAGCAGTCTCTGATAACCTGCTGCTGATGTTTTGTAGGTCTTCAAGTCAAACTCATCTAGGATCTCCTCTGACATCAGTAACATAAAGGCCAGGGCTGAACATTGGTGTGGTTTCAGCATTTCATTCGAGAGTTTTCCTGATCTCTGGAAATTCTTGATTTCCTCCACTAGAGAGTTGTCATTCAGTTCATTGAGACAGTGGAAAAGATTTATGGTCCTCTCTGCTGAAGATTCTTTTTTGATCCTCTCCTTTATGTATAATACTGTTTTCTCAATGCTCTCTGATCTGCTTTCTGTCTGTCTCTGTGGATCTGGTACAGGTGATCTGCTTCCTGTCTGTGTCGGTGGATCTAAATGGTAAATGGTAAAAGGACTGTATTTATATAGTGCTTTTATCCAATCTGGTACAAGTGATCTGCTTCCTGTCTGTGTCTGTGGATCTGGTACAGGTGATCTGCTTCCTGTATTTGTCAGTATTCCTCCTAATAGAGTCTGAATGGAGTCCAGAGAGAGGCCTAGAAGGAATCTGAGGAAAAGGTCCAGGTGTCCATTCTTACTCCCTAAGGCCTGATCCACTGCAGTCCTGTGTAACTCAGACAGCTGCACTCCATCACTGCAAGGTTTTGATTGTTCTGCTCTGAGTACATTTCTGTTCTCATTCACACATGAATGAAACACAAACAAGGCAGCCAGATACTCCTGAATGCTCAGATGCACAAAGCAGTGGACTTTCTCCTCACCCAACCCACACTCCTCTTTAAAGATCGCTGTGCACACCCCAGAGTACACTGAAGCTTCACTGACATCAATGCCCATCTCTCTCAGGTCCTCTTTATAGAATATCAGATTCCCCTTTAACAGCTGTAGTAAAGCCAGCTGACCCAGTTTCAGGATGATTTCTGTATTTGATGCTGACATTTTCTTTGAGGTTGTCTCATTGGTGCCAGGATACTTCTCATTCTTCACATTAGTCTGAATGAGCAGGAAGTGTGTGTACATTTCAGTCAGAGTTTTGGGCAGGTCTCCACTCACTTTATCCAACATTGTCTCCAGAACAGTGGCAGAAATCCAGCAGAAGACTGGTATGTGACACATGATGTGCAGACTCCTGGATGACTTTACGTGTGAGATAATTCTGCTGGCCTTTTTCTCATCTATGATTCTCTTCCTAAAGTATTCCTCCTTCTGTGGATCCTTGAACCCTTGTACCTCTGTCACCTGGTGGACGCACTCAGGAGGGACCTGATTGGCTGCTGCTGGTCGGGAGGTGATCCAGAGGAGGGCAGAGGGAAGCAGATTCCCCAGAATGAGGTTGGTCAGCAGCACATCCACTGATGATGACTCTGTTATATCACAGCAAATCTTATTGCTTTGGAAATCTAGAGGAAGTCGACACTCATCCAGACCATCAAAGATGAACACAATTTTGACTTCATCTTCAAAACTTTTGATCTCTTTCAGTTGCGGAAAGTATTGCTGCAGCAGTTTCATGAGACTAAATTCTCTCTCCTTTTTCAGATTCAGATCTCGGAAAGGAAGAGTGAAGATGAAATCAATGTCCTGATTGGCTTTTCCATTTGCCCAGTCCAGAATGAACTTCTGCACAGAGACGGTTTTCCCAATGCCAGCGATGCCCTTTGTAAGCACAGTTCTGATGGGTTTCTCTTGTCCAGGTAAAGGCTTAAAGATGTCATTGCAGAGAATTGCAGTCTCCTGTGTGGTTTGTCTCTTGGATGCTGTCTCAATCTGTCTGATCTCATGTTCATCATTGATCCCCCCACTTCCCCCCTCTGTGATGTAGAGCTCTGTATAGATCTCATTGAGGAGGGTTGGGTTGGCCTGCTTTGCTAAACCTTCAAATATGTGTTCAAACTTCTTCTTCAGAGCAGTTTTCAGTGCCTGCTGGGCTCTTTCTATGGATGTATCGGGGGAGACGAAATATGAGAAGCAATGTTTAAAATAACAGAACAAGTAATAAAAAATACATATGCAGTCCATTTTCACAATGGTATACACACATCTTAAGGTGTTACACACTTCTCACAGTCTGTTCTACACACAAAATGAAAACATATCAAACAATGAAAAAGGATTCAATTCCTTTATCACATTCAATTTCTTAATTTTTCATAGTATGATGTGGTAAATATGGTCTTCATGGGTCATGTAGTAATTTAATCATCTTATAATTTTTATGCTCAGTGCTCATTAATCCTGAATAAAAACTCAGACCAGATTTGAATCTCTTTCAGGGACATTTAATCTGCATTTAATGTGCATTTGCTTGCCCCATAATCACTGCTGGATGCAGTATTTTAATTTAAACACCGTTGTGTACATGTAGTGTGTGATGGTTTCTATATGCAAGACTGTTGATGTAAAACACTATTATGAAAGTGTAGATGCTAAAAATCTAAACATTTTACTCTGTTATATTCGATTGCTAAGCTCATTTCAGCATTCAAATGGACACACAGTAGCAATGAGTGAAAACTCTTACTGTGCTGCTCATCTCTCTCCAGTGAGTCAGTGAGATCCTTCTGCTTCACAGGGCTGCTGGTCAGCTGTATTAGTGTGAAATAAACACATGGAGAGGTGTGCTGTATCAGTGTGAAATAAACACATGAAGTGGTGTGCTGTATCAGTGTGAAATAAACACATGAAGTGGTGTGCTGTATCAGTGTGAAATAAACACATGAAGCGGTGTGCTGTATCAGTGTGTGAAATAAACACGTGAAGAGGTGTGCTGTATCAGTGTGTGAAATAAACACACAAAGAGGTGTACTGTATCACTGTGTGAAATAAACACATGAAGTGGTGTGCTGTATCAGAGCCACTGAAACAATGAGATTCTTGCAATATGTCTCATGTTTTCTCTTTTGGATGGCCAGAACGGGGACAGATACTTTTAAACAGAATACATGCAGAAGGTCCAAAGCCTCAAGTTTGAAGTGCACCTTTAATCCCTGATTAATGCACAGTAAAATGTCCAGTTAATGTCCAGTGTTAATTCAACTCTTAACAGATAACATTTGGTCCCACATTGAGAGTGGGATGAAACATTATCTGTTAAGAGGTGAGAGTTGAATTAACACTGGATATTTTATTGTGTGATTTTGTAGAGACACTACTTGTGATAAATCAAGAGTTCCCATAGAATAAATCAGTTTCTCAGTGCAATACATTTGGAAAATTCGGACTATAAACTGCATGCTTCAAACACTCTGTTTGGAGTCTAACTCTGCCATTGTGTTTGGGACCTAAAAAAGAATGTGGGTCTTTCTGTGAGCCCAGGAGGACCAGGTAGCACTCTACAAAATTAAAAAACCTGATTACATATTCAATCTTATCAATTAAAGGGTACTAATTCATTTTTTGTCATGCGATCAAATTCAAAGGAAATGCAGTGTACAGTACAAGACAATCACACAAGCAAATATTAAAATAGAAAAAAATATAAATAATACCTGTTTTGAGAACAGTTTCTCTGAACTCCTCTCTACAATATGGTTGGACACCTGTGAGCAGTGGATTCTGTGAACAAATCATGAGACAAAGTTTACAGTTAAACTCACCCTCTTACTGCAGCTCTAACTCACAGCACATGGAGACAGAGCTTCCAGTTAAACTCATCCTCTTACTGCAGCTCTAACTCACAGCACATGGAGACAGAGCTTCCAGTTAAACTCATCCACTTACTGCAGCTCTAACTCACAGCACATGAAGACAGAGCTTCCAGTTAAGCTCATCCTCTTACTGCAGCTCTAACTCACAGCACATGGAGACAGAGCTTCCAGTTAAGCTCATCCTCTTACTGCAGCTCTAACTCACAGCACATGGTGACAGAGCTTCCAGTTAAACTCATCCTCTTACTGGAGCTCTAACTCACAGCACATGGAGACAGAGCTTCCAGTTAAACTCATCCGCTTACTGCAGCTCTAACTCACAGCACATGGAGACAGAGCTTCCAGTTAAACTCATCCTCTTACTGCAGCTCTAACTCACAGCACATGGAGACAGAGCTTCTAGTTAAACTCATCCTCTAACTGCAGCTCTAACTCACAGCACATGGAGACAGAGCTTCCAGTTAAACTCATCCTCTAACAGCAGCTCTTACAACACATCTCAATATGACATAATATTTACATATACACATAAAAAGTGCCAGTGACATTGAAGTATAATTAAACAGTAGTGTCAAAATGAACCTGTTTAATTACCTGAGATCACCTGTGATCTCTCCGCTGAACTTCACAGGATGATCCATTGAATGGTCACTCATCATAGACAGGCAGCTGGGTACAGGTGACCCTGCCCTCTCTACCCGAACCCTGTGAACAAAACATGGAGACAGAGCTTTCAGTTAAACTCATCCTCTTACTGCAGCTCTAACTCACAGCACGTGGAGACAGAGCTTCCAGTTAAACTCATTCTCTTACTGCAGCTCTAACTCACAGCACATGGAGACAGAAGCCGCGTTTCCACCGCAGGAACTATACCCCGGAACTAGGAACCTTTTGAGGAACTCAGTGCGTTTCCACCGCAGGAACTAGGGTCTAAATTTAGTTCTGGGGGCTTTGTTTTACCCCCCAAAACGTTCCTGCTCGGGGGGTAGTACTTTCCGAAAGTACAGGAACCTTTTGGGTGGAGCTTGCAGCGCTGAACATTTCTGATTGGTCGAGTACTCGCAGCATTTGTGTTGTATTTATTTTCCGCCATTACCCGCCATGTTTGAAAATATGCAGCGGCAAACCCATTTATTTTCATAATAACTTCAAATCAAACTTGTATGTTATGCGGCGCAGTAGCCTAGTTTTGGTTATAGCCTGCCAACGTCTTGGAATTATAACGTGTGCTCTTCTGTTCTTTTCTTGCTTTAGTATTAGTTTTATAAAATGCTAAGCATTCGTGCTGGGACAGCATATTACGTAGGCTACCAAAACATTCAAACGGATTAATTCGGTTGCTGAATATTTTCTTCCGGATTTTCTTTGTTAGCCCGTTGTAATTGACTCAAAACGTTTGATACAGTTATGTGAGGTATGCGGTAGTTCTGCGTAATTAACATTGGTGATACAGTACAAGCAAACTGGAAATCACCTTCCGCACTTTTTGTCCGGGTAAAATAACAGGTTAATTCTAGTAATCTTCCCTTTAGCTTTTTCAGACTGCCGTAATTTTACTGCCATTTTTCAATTCCACGAAAAGACCAGGAAGACTATGGACTAATTTATGGTGCATGGTTCGCATCTGGAGGGCACACTTCGCTGCTCGGCTAGCAGTAACTTCGAAGGAAAGCAAACGGTGTCTGTACCACTACTAATTTACATTTTCACGCAAGTCCGAGTTTTCGTTCTATTCTTGTCATTTTGCCATTAGCCTATATGGAATTGACGACGAGAAAGTAATCAAACAGCAAATTGTTTACAACGTGTGCATGTTTTCTGCTGTTGTTGCCAGTTATACATATAAATGTGAATGCATTCTGTCGCTTTGGATGTCAAGACATGAAAGCGAATGTTCGCATAAAAACATAATGAATGTGTTTGAGAGGATATATGAAAATCAATAAATACAAAAGTAACCATATATAGTCATTGTTGGTAACCCATTGTATATAAGTGAAATAAACCCCTCCGGGCTGTCCCGGTTATTAGAAAATAATGTAGGCTACTACGGTGGTAGTATGGGGTTACAGAAGAAATCATATGACAGATGGACCGACGACAACGTCGCTTTTTCATACGTCAGTGGGCTAATTTGCCTAATCTTCGCGGGACTTTAGACCCCGGTGGAAACGCAGACAACCATTGGCTGAAGGAACCTTTTAGTTCCTGGTAAAGTAGTTCCTGGGACTGAAAGTTCCGGGTAATTTTGGTGGAAACGCGGCTAGAGATTCCAGTTAAACTCATCCTCTTACTGAAGCTCTTACTCACAGAACATCTGAATATGACATAATATTTACATATACACATAAAAAGTGCCAGTGACATTGAAGTATAATTAAACAGTAGTGTCAAAATGAACCTGTTTAATTACCTGAGATCACCTGTGATCTCTCCGCTGAACTTCACAGGATGATCCATTGAATGGTCACTCTTCATAGACAGGCAGCTGGGTACAGGTGACCCTGCTCTTTCTACCTGGTCCCTGTGAACAAAATATGTAGACAGAGCTTCCAGTTAAACTAATCCTCTTACTGCAGCTCTAACTCACAGCACATGGAGACAGAGCTTCCAGTTAAACTCACAGTCTAACTGCAGCTCCAACTCACAGCACATGGAGACAGAGCTTCCAGGTAAACTCATACTCTCACTGCAGCTCTAACTCACAGCACATGGAGACAGAGCTTCCAGTTAAACTCATCCTCTTACTGCAGCTCTAACTCACAGCACATGGAGACAGAGCTTCCAGTTAAACTCATCCTCTTACTGCAGCTCTAACTCACAGCACATGGAGACAGAGCTTCCAGTCAAACTCATCCTCTAATTGCAGCGCTAACTCACAGCACATTAACTCACTGATTCATGCATTTTTACCTCTTTCTCGCAGGGCCGTGGGTTCCATCCTCAGTCTCGGTCATCTCTGAGGAACTCATTTTAGAAACAGCGCCCCCTGTCTCAGGACATCTGAACACACCAGATCAGATTCACAAGTGGGTTCTGACCCAAATTGGCAGACCTGTAAATACACACAAGAAGAACATGATAACGCACAGACATAATAATACACACAGACACACACATACATCAAATCTCATAGAACAGACAGGGACAAATCTGGAATTTAACTGAGCCATAAACTTGTACAGTAATACAATTCCTTCCAAAATATTCTGCACCCATGATAACAATTACTAAGACCGTTGAATATAAAGATTACCAGTGCTGAGGTATATTTTCAATGTCCAACATATGGAATATATTTAATGATATAATGGAAACTACCAAAATGACACATTTCTCAGATGATACAACAATTTTACAAAAAGTGTGCGTCACAATTATTGGCACCCCTGTATTTGGTACTGTGTGCACCCTCCCCTTGCAGGGATAATGGCACTGAGTCTTTTTACATAACGTCTCATAAGACCAGAGAACACATTGGGAGGGATCTTAGACTCTTCCTCCACCCACAATCTTTCCAGATCCTGATGTCTTTGTTGATCTGTGCTTATGGGCTGTGCTGTTCAATTGAGTCACAGGTTTTCAGGGAGTTTCAGCAGTCTTTAGACTGTTGTAGCCATTGCACAATGATGCTTCTGCATCATTAACCTTTTTATTTGTGGATTTTAACGTGAATTTGGGGTCATTGTCTTGCTGAAAGATCCACTAGTTTCAGTCTGCTGGCAGAGGTAGTCAGGTTTAGGGCTAAATTGTCCTGGTACTTGGGTAGAGTTCACAATGCTGCTTTCCTTAACAAGGGCCCCAGGACCAGCGTGAGCAAAGTAGCCCCATAACATTAAAGATCCACCACCGTATTTTTCTTTTCAGTATATGCATCCTTAAATCCATCCTACATCATATTCCTGGACATGGTTGTGAGAGGGGCTGGAGCCTCTCCCAGCATGCATTGGGCAAGAGGCAGGAAAAAACCCTGAACAGGTCACCAGTCCATCACAGGGCACACACACCATGCACTTACACACTCATACATTCAAGCAATTTAGTGTCTCCAATTAGCTTAACCTGCATGTCTTTGGACTGTGGGAGGAAACCCATGCAGACATGGGATGAGAATATGCAAACTCCACACACACCACCATGCTGCCCTCCAGCAGTTTTAAACTTCATTATTGCCCTCACAGTAGTAACTAGCATCTTCAGTTTATTTTTTGATCCATTGCCTGATTTTCAAAGGTCAGCATCCATTTTCATTTCGTTCGTCAATTATTTGTCTTTCTCTGTGGCGAAGATGAAAAATGGGTTTCACAAGCAGGTTCTCAGTATAATCCTCCAGTGAAACAGGAAGCCATGGAAGGCCACAAGAGTTTCTCTTAATATTGGTGTAGATTTATTCTGATTTTAATTTATTTCTAAGAATCTTTAGGGGTGCTAATTATTTTTATATATATTTGGGAAATAACCCTACCTGAATCCAACCATCACACTAGAGGGCGCCAGTTCCCCCAATCTTAGTTTGTTTTCTGTGCCTGTTTAATGCTAATTAAGGTGTTGTGTCACAAACATTTAATAGCCTGACCAGATTCACATTACAGGTACCTGTAACTGATTTATGACTAGTCAAAGAGCTAATTTAAGATCTAACTGCATTTTCACTCATCAAAAAACTTTTAATATCTCAAATTACATTTTGCTAGTAAGATTGAAGTTACTTTCGCCATTCAGTTGTATGGAACCTCCTATTAAAAGATATCTACAATTCAGTTTTGACTATCCAAAACGTGAATTCCAGATACTGTATCGCCATTTCAATTATGACTAGTCATAACTCAAATTAGAGATATCTCCACATTAGTTCTGACTTAGTCATAATTTCAGTTAAAGATCTTTCATTCCTCGTGATTTAAGATGTCAGGTAACAGGGGACCAGGACCCAAACGCAGAGTGGGAAAAACACCAGGAACTCCAAAATGGCAAATACAATCAAAGACTTTACTCTCATACAGGTAACAGAAAACAGGGAACAAAAACAATGCCACTTTCAAAAACAAAAACAGCAGAATTTTCACAAAAAAAAAAAAAAACACACAAGGAAACAGAACTCGGGCAGGGCAGAACTCACAGACAGAACCACGGACAGAAACAGACAGGCAGATACTCTCAGGCAGAAACACAAGGAACCAGCACCCAAGTCAGGAAAACAGAGAACTTAAATAGCCACAAAGATAACAAGACACAGGTGAACTCAAAGCACAATCAAACCAGAGCAGGGAGGGATAACGAGACACAAAGAAAAACAATGACAGAATAATTGAAAACAATAATACAAGTAACACAGGGGTAACTAAAGAGTGAGCAAACTGAAATACAAACTGAAGTACCGCCATCTGGCGGCCCAGAAAAGGAAAAAACAGAAACAGAAAAGGGCAGAATCCTGACAACATCTAAATGATCTTTTTGGATAACTGAATCTAATATTATTATTAAAATATTACTAGCCAAAATTTGGCAAGCCATTTTAACATCTAATAACCTGTGCGGTTTCACATTACAGATATTTGTCATTAATTTATGACAAAACACTAATTTAAGATATCTCTAATTATATTTTGACAAGTCAAAACGCTCATTAAAGATATCTCTAATTAGATTTCGACTAGTTTCGCCACTAAGTTCTATGTAACTCCAATTAAAGATATCTACAATTCAGTTTTGACTATCTAAAACGTGAATTCCAGATATCACCACTTAAATTATGACTCTTACCATCTTACCCATAGTCGGACGGTACACCGAGCAAAACCCGTGCCGTCAAGCCTAGTTCATGCATGTCTATGGTCAAAACCCCTGGTTCTCGCGCACCAATCAGAAGCCAGTACCTAGTGTTAGGACGAATTTAGCCTCGCGAGCCAGTCTCTTTTCTCACTTCGTTCAGCAGAAGGAGGAATTTGGACAGGTTGCCAATAGACGGACGCTTTTTCGCTATTTTCTTATAATAATGTGTGCCTGCGTTGTTCCATGTCCGTTTACCCTATAAACAAACAGCTTGAAACAAAGAACCACTTGTCACAAACACATACATATATGAATTGTAAGGTCAGCTAACCTTATTTTTTTCCTAGTGGTAAAACTAGAAGACCTTTTGGAGAGAAAAAAGAACAAATATTTCAAGAACAAAAATTAACCTACCTTTATTACTTGGCACATTTAGGCTATAATCAGTAAACTGTCAACTGTGACAGCAAGGTTTCTTTTTCCCTTCATTTATAAAAATAAATATTACTCTTTCTTATAAGGAATGATCAACAAAAACAATTACAAACCAAAACTATTTTAATAAATAATGGAAAAATATAACAAAAAATAAATTAAAATAATTTGTAGACATCATTCGTTTACCTTCAATATAAAAAGCGAATGTCGGCTCATCTGTGTTTTGTACCTGAGCGTGAGGCGTAAAATTTTTCCCGACCGTGAAAACTGCCTGACTTGTTTACATTTTGGACAGATGTGGCTAGTTGGTAAATCTGTCGCTGTTTCCGTCGCAGCACTTTCGACACAAGCACAATCGGAAGCGTTATCCTAAAATTTCTTCTTACCGTGAAGAGTGCCTGACCCGCAACCGTAGTAATGTGTTAACACGGCGGCACAATTATATAGAGAAAAAACGCTATATTCAACTGCGAACCGGCACTAGCACCAGCCCAGAACCAGCACTAGGTTCACGTTGGTGGAAAAGGGGTATCATCAGATTCACGCCGTGTTAAAGTAAATGCTTCGTCCCTTGCACGAAATATCCTTACTGCAGGTGTTGCATTTTGCTGTGTTGTTATCTTTTTTAATGAAGCTAAGCCAAACTTTCGAGCGTTTGCTGCGGTCCGCCATGGTCCAGGATGTAAACAGATTTAAACGGTAAAAAGTGTCTCTTCTCGCGTGCTTTGTTGACGTACTGCGTAACAAATGACGTGACGTTAGGTCCGCGTAGCTGGTCTTGGCAGATAAGTGCAGCTTTTATGGACTGTAAAATGCTCCCTGCAGTTCACTCGGGAGCGCGACTGAAATATGCAGAAGTTAGGAACCGAACTGCAGGATCTAAATTCACGTGCCTTATCGAATCCACGGTTCATGGAAATTTGGTTCTTGATACCCAACCCTAATTGTACCTGCTATGGACCTCTCTTTAAGATGAGTCTTGAATAAAGTTGAAATGAAATGAAATATAGAGTAATCTCTGCCTAATACAATCACTCCACTGTATATTTTGCCTCAATATTGCAAACCAATTAATTTGATTTAGTAATGGGAATGATTTCCTATAAAACATAAAAGAATAAGTAACAACCTCTTAATCGTTTAATTAAAAACGAAATCCGGGTTTATACGGCAGCGTCAAAATGTCAACAACGAGCGACAATTGACCTCCGTCTCGCTAGGCTACCTCCTCACGAGGTCGAAATGGTTATGGAATATCAAAAATACGGAAGTAAACTTTCTTAAAGGTTATTTCAATATTACTTTCTGGTCTAAATTGTAGGCTTTGTTCGGACTCCGTGTGAGCTCTTAGCTTATCAGGTTACGCCTTAAACCCACCATTTTATTGCCAGTTGCAGTTGTCAGTTTTTCTGAATTACGCGGGTTATTGCGATTATACCTGCAGATTCCCATTTATTCCCGCATCCCTTTACCTTCAGCTTCTCTTACCTCAGTTCCACTCCACAACAGACTGTTCACTCCGTTTTTTACATTTAATTTAATTCCTTCTTTCCTCGGGATTCTTTCTCTTCCGTTATCAAAAAGGACCGTTAAGTTTCAGTTTCTCTTTTGGACCGCATTTCCTCACTTACTGGCTGAACTGAATGTTCGATGGGCGGAGTTTTATATATCTCATAAAAAACACGTTTTCAACGTATAATGCCAAGTTACTCACACATACAAGACCAGTCCAGGCCTGCCATTAAAAGTATTGATATCAAAATGACGCCAAGTTACGGCTTGCGTCACCGAAATTAAATAAGATGTATTCCAAAGCAATGCTACCCAATATTTCCTCAGTTCTTTCAAGCCACTTGGCCCTGTGTGTATAAGCATGCACTACATGGACAGGCCAAACATATATGTGGATGGCTTTCTCACAGTCAGGATTGATGGAATAGGCGTGTTATGTCTAATTTGTATTGGTATGTATGTATTTCGCTGCCCAGCCTTTCTGTTGCGTGAATGATAGTATGTTTCTTGGTATAAGTCTGTGTTCGTAAATGTGAATGCAACATGCTGCGAGGGAAATGTCCCCATGGGGATAAAGAAGTTCTCTGTGTATGTATGTACAATATGTATTTTACATGCAGTATTTATTGTACGTAGCAAATATACAATAACTTGTACATGTACTCAAATTCAGTTCAGAAGCAAGTATAAACATATGTTTTCTGGAGAAATATGCTTCCTGTAGTTACTCACCAGCAGTTTTGTACATGAATTTCAATGTGTTCCATGAGGCAATTTGAAATATTTGACATTTTGATCTGACACAAAGTTTGCATGACATTGTGAAATGGTAAGATTACAAAACACAGGGCCAAGTGACTTGAAAGAATTGAGGAAATATTGGGTAGCATTGCTTTGGAATACGTCTTATTTAATTTCGGTGAGGCAAGATAGCCTATATTGTTTGTAGTACCGTAACTTGGCGTCATTTTGATATCAATACTTTTAATGGCAGGCCTGTACTGGTCTTGTATGTGTGAGTAACTTGGCATTTTTTTATGTTGAAAACACGTTTTTTATGAGATTATAACTACTACTACTGAACATGAGAAAAGCACATCAGTGCAATACATCTTTCCAGCAGGTTCTTGTTATCTTAGCAGATTCCTGGCACACTTAAGTGTTTTTGGGACCAGGACTTTATTTCACGGTCTTTGTCTAAACTACTTAGCCAATCTAATATGCAGTAGTCATGTTTGGTGTTGTTGGAGAGCTAGTATCATGAGCAGTTAGATGGTCTCATTCTATGTTGAGAATGTTGTTATTCAAAGTGTGTGTCACATGAAAGTGAAACGCCAATCACAGAAATTTAGCTATTCAGCTGTTACGCCTGAAATTGTGAAAATGGCGACACTATGTTTGAACAATTGTCTGCATCCAGTGCTTTGGGTGCTGTTTGGAATAAAATTATTATTATTATTATTCACAAATATGATTTTTACATTGTACAATAAATGGTACTATTGTGTTAAACTTAATGCAACCCACAGCCATACAGTACATTAATTGGGAAAACATATGTCTGGATAGTTTTGTAAGATTAAAAAATGTTTTAACAGGCCAAAATATTTTCCATTATTATATGTATTTATTTATTAATCGCCCCACCCCATTTCATATGAAAAGTATTGATGTCAAAAAAGGCCTAGATTTTGCAAGTTTTAATTATAGGCTTATAGACAGTGCTTTGTATGGGTGAGTATCTTGGCATTTTTGTACATTGAAAACGTGTTTTTGTTGAGATATTTCATTATGTACTGTGTTTTATATGAGTAACTGATAATAACAATAATAATAATAATAATGCATATAAATGTATGTACCATAATTAAATCTGGAGAGAGACATGTATACACATACATACAGTTGAGGCCAAAAGCTTACATGCACCTAGGCTAAAGATATTCAAACTCAGTCTTTCATAACTCTGCACATTTCCTGTTGCCAAACATTTAGTTTGGCAAGTCAATTAAGGCATCTGCTTTGTTCACATCAGAGGTAATTTTAAAACAATCAATTAGAGACATATTTATTTCAGCTTTAATTCACTATATCAGAATTCGAGTGGGTCAAAAGTTTACATACACCTAGTTTAGTGTGTCTTTAAACGGGCTGGAAGATTCCAGAAATTGATGCAATTACTTTTTAGAAGCTTCTGATTGGCCAATTGTCATAATTAGGAGTGAACTGGGAGTTAATTGGCACATGTGGCTGTATTTAAGGGCCTACTTTTAGAACCACTGCCTTTTAGCCCATGATACGATGGGAAAATCCAAGCAACTCTGCCAAAAAATTGTGGACCTCCACAAGTCTGTTTCCTCCTTAGGAGCAATTTCCAAACAACTGAAGGTAACACGAACACCTGTACAAACAATTGTATACAAATATAAAAATCTTGGGACCACACAGACACTGCAGAGTTCAGGAAGGAAGCACAAATTAACTCCCAGGGCTAAACAATCTTTGGTCCGAAAGGTTCAACTGAACCCCAAGACCACAACAAAGGAACTGGTGAAGGAGTTGGAAGCATCAGGTACCAAAGTATCTACATCCACCATTAAGAGAATCCTACATCTCCATGGCCTGAAAGGCTGCTGTACAAGGAAAAAGCCCCTACTCCAAGGCCGGCATAAAAAAGCCAGAATGAAGTTCTCAGGTGATCTCCAGGACGAAGACCTAGCCTTTTGGAGGAGTGTTCTCTGGTCAGATGAAACAAAAATTGAACTGTTTGGCCATAACAGTCAGCACTATGTATGGAGGAAAAAGGGAGAGGCTTTTAATCTGAAGAACACCATCCCAACTGTGAAGTATGGGAATGGCAGCATCATGTTGTGGGGGTGTTTTGCTGGAAATGGTGCACTTCAGAAAATAAATGGCATCATGAGGTAGGAGGATTATCTAGAAATACTGAAGCAAGACCTCCAGACATCAGCTAGAAAGTTAAAACTTGGTCAGAACTTGGTCTTCCAGCAGGACAATGATCCTAAGCATACCTCCAAAGTTGTGACAAATGGCTTAAAAACAACAAAGTGAAAGTATTGGAGTGGCCATCACAAAGCCCTGACCTGAATCCCATAGAAAATTTGTGGACTGCACTGAAAAAGCATGTCCGAGCAAGGAGGCCCACAAACCTGACTGACTTACACCAGTTCTGGCAGGAGGAATGAGCAAAAATTCTGGCAAAGTATTGTGAGAAACCTGTGGAAGTTTACCCCAAGTGTTTGATTCAAGTTAAGCAATTAAAAGGCAATGCCACCAAATACTAACAAAATGCATGTGAACTTTTGACCCGCTGAAAATTTGATATAGTACATACAAGCTGAAAAAAATGTCTCTTAGCGATTATTTTGAAATGACCTCTTATGGAAATAAAGTAGATACCCTAATTGACTTAACACAGGAAATGCATGGTAACATGAAATGTGTGGAGTTGTGAAAAATTGAATTTGAATGTCTTTAGCCGAGGTGCATGTAAACTTTTGGCCTCAACTGTAGCCTACAAGTTAAACTGTATATATAGATGTGGTAGGGGGGGCGTGGTTTGTGCGTTGGCTGCAGAGAGAGAGTGGGCGGGGCGGCTCTCGGACTCTGCGCCACAGCTGAGGTTGCTAATCAGCACCGCTCTTTAAATGTTTAATTATTTAACGATGCGCTGATTACCTTGACAGTGAGCCTGGGTGTTTTAAAAGGCGTTCGCCGAGGCTGGTGACGGAGGAAGTACAGCAGTACGGCGAGCGGTGGCACTCACCTTGCCACAGTGGTGGCCCGTACGGGGAGGAGAGTCTGGTATCGAGAGAAGAAAGCAGAAACGGTCAGCCCACCAGCCACGCAAAGTAGAGTCCGGGATGGATCCTAACCTGAACCGGGGAGAGGTAGCACAGCCTCTCGTAGCGCTGGCGTGGATGCTAGAGGGGATGGCTCAGATGCAGGAAAGGCAGGCAGCGGTGCATGCTGAGCAGATGGAGGTGCTGCGTGCACAAGCCTCCCTCCAGACGCAGGCGCTGCGACAGCTGGCCGGCGGCGGCGAAGCCAGCTCCCGGGACCACCAGTCCCGTCCCCAACTTCGGATCCAGCTCCACAAAAATGACCGCCGAGGATGATGTCCAGGCGTTCACAGAAAGTTTTGAGGTGGCAGCGGAGGCGTGCCAGTGGCCCTTGGTGGAGTGGGTGGTACGTCTCCTGCCCCTCTTAACTGGCGATGCTCAACAGGCGGCGCATGGGCTGCCTCCCGGCGCCCGGGCCGATTACAACTCCGTCAAGAGGGCGGTTCTGGACCGGCTGGGCTGCAGCCCGGGGGATCAGAGGCGCCGGTTCCGGGGGGCAAACTTGAGGGCGGGAGACCGGCCCTTCGCCTACACGCAACGCCTGACCAACATGGCCTGGCGTTGGCTACAGCCGGAAATCCAGTCCGCAGGGGGGGGGGGCGTCGAGCAGGTCGTCCTGGAGCGGTTCGTGGAGGGGTTGCCGGAAGGGACGGCCAACTGGGTTCGGTGCCATCGACCAACCAATTTAGACGGGGCAGTCACGCTGGCGGAGGACCACCTGGCGCTTTACCCTGGCTCCCAGCAGCAAGAGCGGCCGGAACCGGCTCCCCGGAGGAGACCCCCTCTTCGTGCTGGCCCTTCTCCTCTTCCCCGTGCTTCGACCCCTCCCCTCCCTCGTCCTAATTTCCCCTCTGCTTATTTTCCCTCTACAGACCCAGGCTCAGTGGTAGGGGGCTCCGCCTCACTGAGGGCTCCTCAGGCGCTCGGACTAGGGTGTTGGTGGTGCGGGCAGCCGGGTCATCTGCACCGCGACTGTCTGATCATGGAAGTGGGGCAGCTGGTCCGGGTGGTCGGACCGCCCACTTCCGCTCCCGATCCAGAGGGAGCGTACTGCATCCCGGTAAGGGTGCAAGGGAGTGAACACCGGGCGCTGTTGGACTCGGGGGCTATGCAGTCCATGATACAACAAAGCCTGGTTCGATCCGAGGCATTGGTAAAGGCGTCCTGGGTTTCCGTTCGGTGTGTGCATGGGGATGTGCACGAGTATCCTGTAGTACCCGTGGAAATTCGTTACCAGGGAAAAACGCATATTCTGAAGGCTGCGCTTAGCTCCCGGCTCTCGCACCCCCTAATTTTGGGCACTGATTGGGCGCGGGTTTCGAAAGATTTCTGGGAACCTGTTTGGGGTGTGACCACGACTGATAGGGACGTGTGACGTCTGTCCGACACGGCCGAGGGGGGGGCAGACCCAGGTGAGTCTCAGGTTGAGACTCCCCGGGTCCCGGTGTTCCACCCCATGGAGGATTTCCCACTCGAGCAGTCTCGGGACGACACCTTACGCTTTGCCTATGACCAAGTGATGCGCATTGATGGTCAGCAGGTGCGCCCCGACGCAGTAATCTCTCACCCTTATTTTTCTATCATTAGGGACAGGTTGTATCGAGTGTATCATGACGCTCAGACCGGTGAAGAAATGACCCAATTGTTGGTACCAAAAAGCTGCCGGGAAATGGTTTTCCAGGTGGCTTATTAAAACCCCATGGCGGGACACTTAGGGTATGATAAGACACTACACCGTATAATGGCTCGGTTTTATTGGCCGGGCATTTGGGAGGACGTACGCCGGTGGTGTGCGTCCTGTCCCGAATGTCAATTAGTGAACGCCCCGGCCACCCCAAAAGCGCCGTTGCGCCCCCTACCCTTAATAGAGGTCCCGTTTGATAGAGTCGCTATGGACCTCATCGGCCCATTTGAACGGAGCACCCAGGGATACCGTTTCGTATTAGTCTTAGTGGATTATGCGACCCGGTATCCCGAAGCAGTGCCGTTGCGCAATATTTCAGCTAAAAGTGTTGCACAGGCTCTGTTTCAGATTATCTCCCGCGTCGGAATCCCGAAAGAGGTTCTACCTGACCGGGGCACTTCGTTTATGTCACGCACACTAAACGAGCTGTACGGCTTATTGGGCGTCCGGCCTATCAGAACCAGCGTGTACCATCCCCAAACGGACGGGCTCGTTGAACGGTTTAATAGGACTTTGGAGTCCATGGTTCGGAAGTTCGTTCACGACGATAGCCGAAATTGGGATATATGGGTAGTCCCTCTATTATTTGCAGTGCGGGAGGTTCCCCAGGCCTCCACGGGATTTTCTCCCTTTGAGTTATTATTCGGTAGAAAGCCTCTGGGAATATTGGACCTAGTTAAAGAAAGCTGGGAGGACGGTCCAAGCCCCAGTAAAACTGAGGTACAATACGTTATGGACCTGCGAGCAGAACTCCATACACCCCTAATTTCTCTCTTTACCCTGCAGACTGATGCCTCGGACAGAGGGCTGGGGGCCGTTTTGACCCAGCAGGTGGATGGAGTCGATTGCCCGGTGCTGTACATCAGCCGGAAATTATCCCAGCGGGAGGCGAGGTACAGCACAATTGAAAAGGAGTGCCTCGCCATCCGGTGGGAGGTCGGTCACCCATTCACCCTCTGTTCGGACCACGCTCCCCTCCTGTGGCTCCACCGCATGAAGGATGCCAACGAGCGAATCACCCGTTGGTATCTGGCTCTGCAGCCCTTTAATTTCAAGGTGGTTCGTAGGCCGGGAGCACAGATGGTGGCGGCGGACTTCCTTTCTGGGGGGGGGGGGGGGGGGTCGGTCATCAGCCGGATGGCTCCCCGGCCTAAGTCGGGCGGTGGGGGTATGTGGTAGGGGGGGCGTGGTTTGTGCGTTGGCTGCAGAGAGAGAGTGGGCGGGGCGGCTCTCGGACTCTGCGCCACAGCTGTTAGAGGTTGCTAATCAGCACCGTTCTTTAAATGTTTCATTGTTTAACGATGTGCTGATTACCTTGACAGTGAGCCTGGGTGTTTTAAAAGGCGTTCGCCGAGGCTGGTGACGGAGGAAGTACGGCAGTACGGCGATTGTATTGTAAAAACCCCATGCAACCGGGTGAACGAAAAGCTGTGTGTTCGGCTACAAATAAAAAAGAAGTGATTACTTCGAACTTGTCTCTCTCTCTATACGCGAGCGGTGGCACTCACCTTGCCACAGTACAACGGTTAGTGATAACGTTGTCGTAAATATTGTTACCCCCCCTTAATTACCCCATAACGTGGCAGTTTTTTTTTGGAATCCTGTAGAGTAGTAGTCCTTCCTTGACTCAGTGCACACACTGACGCCGCGAACACATAGGGTTCCGTTTCTTAAATTATTTGTACATGTCCGGTCTGTGGTCCCGATTGAATGAGTAATTGATTGAATAAATTTGTAGTTTGTAATGAATTTGCTTGTCTGCGACTCCCTGATCTGACATCGGTTTCAAGGGGGTTTCCCGGCGTCGTAGCTGGTTTCCAGGGGATTCCCCCTGGCTAACGTGGATGACAGACAACAGGAGCAGAGTTAACACCAACCTACAGCCATCCTGCTTGTCTCTTAGGAGTGATGATTCATATCGGCGTGTAAGCACACACACATTACAGCGTTCCTGCTCTGAACATGGACTCAGGCTGGTTGATCTGAATGTACAGAGTAAACAGGCACATGCTGACTTGTGCATCACATCTCATGTACAAAATCTATGCTCAAATGGTTTTAAGGCCACGTCTGAAGGGTTTATCTATGCTTCCTGTACTTTCGGGGGCACTCGGTGCTGTGTGGTCTTCACTCATAAACCGGTTGGATTTTATTCATATTTTAATAATCTGACTTTTTATCCTACGAGCAGGCATATCATAAGCTCCCCAGAAACCTGATGCTAAAGGCATTGTTCAGTTCTGTTGTGCAGAGTGACCGCACATGACCATTGTAACACCCACAATTATAATATGGAGCTTATTTTCATATACACAATTTCTAGATCTTATTCAGATTCCTTCTCACATATAGCAAGTCATCTAGCAGACTTGCAAAGTGAGACACGCTGATCATGGAGGAAAATCATGAAACTCCACAACAGAGCCCATAACAATGCCTCTACATGCACAAGATGTCTTCCAGTGTGGAGAGTATGTATAATGCTCTTAAAATGTTTTCAGAAATCACATGGCACTTTCTAAAATGGCCTTAACTTGATGCACTTAGAATTGGTTTTTCCTATACATATAAAGGTTATAGATTAATACTTATGTGACCTTTGTGACAGAAATTACTTGCACATGGAAAATACAGTGGATTTCATATAAGCCGTCTCTACTGAACTTGACTTGACTTTATTGTCCCTGTAGAGAAATGTGGATTGCAGCACTGTGCTATGTTAAAGGGAATCACAGAGGCAGACAATAGAAAGTTATAAACATTGCAAATGTCACAGTAGTAGTAGCACAGGAGTATACAATATGCAGGGTGCTACACAGGCAGCTCAGTGTGACACAGACAGCTGGAGCAGCCAGATCAGCTGGTATTAGGCGTGGCTGGTGCCTGATGGCTCTCTGATATCAGAGTGAGTTCCAGTTTCATTTTTGAAAGTAGAAATATATAACTTGACATAACTGTGAGACAATATTTTACAGTAAGATAAGATTGCTATTAAGCTGCTTGAACCAATTCATATGCAGATGAAGACATTTGATTGCAAAAGCAACTGTCAACTGAGAAACATTAGCCATAATCTGAATGCTGACTTCAGTGACTATTGAGCATGTGGCTCCATCTAGTGGTGGTTTCTTTAATAGATTTTATAAAAGGTTGTCAGGTTTTGAATGCCTTCACATTATGGTAGGCCTACCATCAAATGTTTATCACGTTAAATGTCATTAAAAACAAATTATTTTTAAGATTATTACTACTATTATTATTATTATTAGTAGTAGTAGTAGTAGTAGTAGTAGTAGTAGTAGTAATAACAACTTGAGTGTTGAGTGTTGCATTGAGTGTATATTTTCCAGAAAAAATGAGCTCAATTAGATTACACATAACTCAAATGAGTGCCACCGATAGACCGTATAACAAGACCAGGTTAAAACCTAGTATATTGCTGGACCGAATCGGCCGACGTCACAGACATGGGCGGTGTAACTTTATCACTCAGTCAGTCAGTCAGTCACAGACATTCGTGTTTGTACGGCTGGCCACGCTGTTGCGGTCCGGCCAAATATAGGTCAGTTCTAAAGGCACCCCGAGGAAGCCGTGAGTCTCTGTAATTGTTGGTAGTGAGATCCAATCAAATCCCCGTTCGCTACCAAGAATCTACCAATGAATTGAAGGGGATAGCCAATCAGAGTGCGTATGTCTACCAAGACCGATCCCTTGCTCGAGTCTCTCGGGCTGAGAGACGCGCAAATATTGAATGAGGTAAATCGCTGTTTTATTTTCCTGCGTCGATAGGTAAAGATAACCACACATTTAACTGAATCATAACTGAGAAAAAGTTACGTCAAGCTATGGATAAGTATGGTAACGTTACCAAATGTAAAGAAATATAAATTTTTACAGTGTTACCTTAGTTAAATCAGCTTCAAACAAGGTAGCCAACTAACGTTCACCGGTTTAAATTACAGTAGACGATCTAATCTGAGGAACTGTTCTTAATTTACACCAGGAGCAACAAGGTAAATATATTTTTAACCTTTAAGTGTATTCTTTGGCATTATAAATAGCTGTTTTATATGAGTTTAATATTTTAATGCAGCAGTTTTTATGCCTTTAATTTATCTGAATGATCCTTTGTAACTAGCTATCTGGATCGAACTCTGGCCATTTATAGCTAATCAAATAACCTCACACTAAGAAAATAAAATGTCCTAGAAATAACCTATAGCTAGCTACATTTTTATTTTTCTTTCTTCATTGGGATGGCAGGTATGCCATCCCGCCAAGTTACACCTTGGTGGGGCAGCATGCCCCATACCTATACACCACTGAGAGTTTGGCACTTTTCAGGGTTCCCCACAAAAATAACCACAACAGCCATAGACACTCAGCCCTTAAAAACATTAATTTCTGTACATTCTGACCCCATTTCAACAGACAGAATTCGTAAACAACTTCACACGTCCACACAATAAAGCCCCAAACTAAGGGGATTCGCGTTTTCTCCTTCTCCTCCTCCTGCTTCCTGCCACCTAGCCTACAAACAAAATGTCTCCCCATTGGACATTTTACCAACACCAGTCAATCCTTCACCTACACAATACAATCAAAATCTCAAATACACATGCAAAATAGACATATCTTTTTACTCTAAAACATTTCCAATCTCAGCAGCGAGTTCCTTTGGCTGAGTGGTCAATGTCATGGTCTATGGATTACAGGGTCCCTGGTTCAAGCCCCACTGGAAGAAAGTTTCTGAACTGTGCTATTTTGCTCACTAATATTTGTCTATTACTTATCAACAACCACATCTACCCAGCGTTCACCGAACATATACACTGCATTATGATATACCATCTGCACGTTCACTTAATTGGCTACAATATCTTCTGTAAAACCACAGACAAGTTTGACCAAAAAATCTCACGCATTGAACAGCAATGTCATGGTGGCGCACTGCCAAAGTTACAGCGTATAAAGGTTGGAACACAAACAGACAGTCAGTTAGAGGGGATGACACCAAAATCAGATGCCCTCCTTATCTCTAGATTGCAGTGTTTGAAACAGTGCCTGTTTGTACACACTTACACAGAGAGAATAAGGACACAGTGCTGTCTGTACACAGTTACAAGGGAATAAGAACACAGTGCTGTTTGTACACAGTTACACAGAGAGAATAAGGACACTGTTGTTTGTACACAGTTAAACAAGAGAATAAGGACACAGTACTGTCTGTACACAGTTACAGGGCGAATAAGGACACAGTGTTGTTTGTACACAGTTAGACAAGAGAATCAGGACACAGTGTTGTCTGTACACAGTTACACAGAGAGAATAAGGACACAGTGCTATTGTACACAGTTACACAGAGATAATAAAGACACCGTGCTGTTTGTAGACAGTTACACAAGAGAATAAGGACACAGAGCTGTTTGTACACAGTTACACAGAGAATACGGACACAATGCTGTCTGTACACAATTACACAGAGAGAATAAGGACACAGTGCTGTCTGTACCCAGTTACACAGGGAGAATAAGGACACAGTGCTGTCTGTACACAGTTACACAAGAGAATAAGGACACAGTGCTGTCTGTACTGAGTTACACAGAGAGAATAAGGACACAGTGCTGTTTGTACACAGTTACACATAGAATATGGACACAGTGCTGTCTGTACACAATTACACAGAGAGAATAAGGACACAGTGCTGTCTCTACACAGTTACACAGGGAGAATAAGGACACAGTGCTGTTTGTACACAGTTACACAGAGAATAAGAACACTGTGCTGTCTGTAAACAGTTACACAGGGAGAATAAGGACACAGTGCTGTCTGTACACAGTTACACAGGGAGAATAAGGACACAGTGCTGTTTGTACACAGTTACACAGAGAGAATAAGAACACTGTGCTGTCTATATACAGTTACACAGAGAGAATAAGGACACAGTGCTGTCTGTACACAGCTACACAGGGAGAATAAGGACACAATGCTGTTTGTACAGTAGCACAGAGAGGACGGACTAAACCGTGCAGGTATACACACTTTATTGATGTATGGGGTTGTGCTGTGTTATAGCGTGTGCGTGTCCTTATTCTCTTGTGTAACTGTGTACAGACAGCACTGTGTCCTTATTCTCCCTGCTGTCATTTCTGTGCATCACAAAAAATGCACAGAAATGCACACAAACAAGTTTCAAGTTTAATTGTCATTCCCACATACATAGTATACGGGAACGAAATGTCGTTCCCCACGGTCCAAGGTGCTAACACAAAATACAGCACAGCCTCGAAACATAAAAACAGAATAAAAGCACAATAAAAGCAGTGATAAATATAAATAATGCAGTATAAGTGTAATTATAAGAACTGTAAGAATATAGGTAATATAAATACTGCCTAACCAGTGGCCTCAGTGGTAATTATACATAGTATAAATAGGAGGCACAGCGGTGATGATGGCCCAGAATAAAGGGTCGGTACAGGGTAGTCATAAAATGTCCATTACAGGGGCAGAGAGGTGTAGTCCAGGTGCGCATCTGCGCACACACACAGATGTGCCCACACACACACTCTCTCTTGCACTTCTATGAAGATGTGGGGTGGGGCAGAAAATTAACTGTCAGAGAGGAAAAATAATCAGTGACAACAATCATAACTACAGAACCCCTTTAAAATACTCCAGATATTACAACCATTTTTACCACACGCCATTATTTAGAGCAATTTCACACTATATTTGGTATTTTTACATAGTATCAATTTATACAGCTGTCTGCATATTGAAGCAATTCAGGTGAAGTATTCTGCTTACGGTATAACAGCTGTGTCCTACCTGGAAATCGAACCTGAAACCTTTAGGATGCAAGCACAGTTCCTCAACCACCAAGTTACTCAACCACCAAGTTACTCACACATACAAAGAACTGTCAGCAGGTCATTAGTTCAAATGGTGTAGGTCATATTTTTTAGACTGAAGTGTTTTTTAATGGGCTATTGTACACAACAGACCTACTAATAGTTTGTATATTGGCAGAGGATCTATAGGGCTAGATAACATTAATTTAGAAATGTGGGCAGCTACAGTAGTTAAAAAGTAGTTATCAGGACAGGCGCAACAGTGAATGTGAACCATTTTGATTTAAAGAAAATCGATATACCTGGTGTGAGGAAGTCATTATCTTGCGCCAGTTTCTATCCCGAATTGCAACACAGATTGTACTTTATTTCAGAGGTGTCGTTACCTGCACTAACATAATACACTCGGTCTGTTGTCTCGTTAACAAGGTAGCTAACATTAAACTCGGTGAAAATGCAGAAAGCGGAACTGTCTAAAGTGGGTGTATTTTATTTGGATTTCAGAAATATGTTTCCCGCAAAGACATAACCGATGCAAAAACAATAGTTTAAATGCGTTATTTTCAGTTAGCTAGCAAGCCAGTTTAATGAGTTAGAGGTTTGCTTGAGTCTGAGGGGGGGGATTTGAACCTGGGTTTGTCACTCGTCCATAATGTTCCATTGGCAAACATGCTACCCAGTGAGCTACGAGGAAAACAATGTTGAGGCTGCAAATTTTTGGTCTTTTAAACGTATGCACCTGTATGTATGTCCAACGAGGCAACCTATTCTGGTGCATCTGTGATGATGTAATCAGGCAGGAAGAAGAAAATGCAAAATTCACTAAGTTTGGGGCTTTATTTTGTGGACGTGTGAGGTCAGAAGGTACAGAAATGAATGTTTTTAAGGGTTGAGTCTGTGGTCACAGTGGTTATTTCTGTAAGGAAACCCTGAAAAGTGCCAAACTCTCGGTGCTGTATATGTATGGGGCATGCCACCCCACCAACACGTAACGTCACAGGATGGCATACCTGCCGCCCCAATTTCACATACTTAAGGTATGAATATACTATCACATGGGAGGACCTGGAACTTGTATAAATACATACAGCCATTCAAATTTGTGCATAATGAAAAACAGGATTGACAGAACATTTCTACTCATTACAGGAATCTTCTGCCTCCTCTTCCTCCTCCTGGCTGTGTTCCGCCTGGCTGCGGATGTGGGTGTGAAGGATGAGGTCCACGGACAGCAGGCTTGACGCAGTGTGCAGGACGGAGAGGAGGAGCTGGTATTTACAGGCCAGGGACTCCAGCCCCCGAACCCTCCAGCTGGGGGGGGCGGACCCAGAGGCCCTGAGGAAGTGTGACTGGGCATCCAGGAAGCGTGGGCCGGGGTACAGCCGCCTGGGCACGCTCAGTACTGCCCCCGCCACCAGCCGGCAGGCCGCGCGCAGGTCGGGGCAGCGCCGCTGGGAGGCCTGCTGCAGGAGGCAGTGGTGCAGTACGAACTCAAACGCGCCCCCTGCTGGTAGCACACTGCCTGCCTCTATTAGGACACCTGAAGAGGCGGGGCCTGTTTCCCGGTTACGGCTCCCCAGTGCTCCTTCTTTCCCTTCCCCAAAATGGACGCCTGGCCGCTCTCCTGATGCCTTGCCATTTCGTAGCCAGTCCGGAATTGGATGTTCAGGTTCTGCACATAGTGGCCCCTCACCCCTGTTTGGGTCCCTAATGCTGACCTGTGGCCCCTCACCCCTGTTTGGGTCCCTAATGCTGACCTGTGGCCCCTCACCCGTGTTTGGGTCCCTAATGCTGACCTGTGGCCCCACACCCCTGTTTGAGTCACTAATGAGGGCCTGTGGCCCCTCACCCCTGTTTGAGTCACTAATGAGGACCTGTGGCCCCTCACCCCAGTTTGGGTCACTAATGAGGGCCTGTGGCCCCTCACCCCTGTTTGGGTCGCTAATGAGGACCTGTGGCCCCTCACCCCTGTTTGGGTCCCCAATAATGGCCTGTGGCCCTCCAGCCTCTGTGCTGTCAGTGCTCAGGTGGGCATTGTCCCTCATGCTGGCGGGTGCTCTATCTAACCTTGTGCCATTGTGTAGGCCGGGTTGTCTGACCATGTAATGAGCTACGTTCTCACTGTCCTCCTCCCTGCCCTGCGGGTGATGCGATTGGACAGGACCCTGTGCGTGACGCGACTGGACAGGCTCGTACACGCGCTGAAGCATCCGGAACAGTCCGCAGAAGGCTGTGCTGCACTGCTCCGCCAGGCCGGGACTGGGCCCGCACAGAACCAGGCAGTGCGGTGCCAAGCCCCGCCCCTCTGGGAAGCCCACGTGGGCCAACCTGTCGGGACCCAGCACCACGGGCTTGCAGAATGTCACCGTGGCAACGTGGTCCTCTCCAATCAGGCTCCAGTCACCGGGGTCGGCAAAGAGCTCCGCCCCCGCCAGCCGACAGAACAGCGCCAGCTCGTCACTGTCCACGCACTCCACCACGGACAGGCCGGCCCGCCGAGCGAGGTCCAGCGCCAGCTCCGACTGCTTCGCTGCCGAGAGCAGCAGCCCCACCCTCAGCCTGCGCAGGCAGGCCACGCCCCGCTCTGCCCTCCCGCCCACCCCGCCGCAGCACCTCTGCGCCTGCGCCGCGCTCGCCAGGTTCAGAGAGACGCCAGGGGGCGCCAGAGGGGACTGGAGTGGCACGCTTGTGGCCAGCGCTCGGAGCGGCCCGTCACCAGGGCAACGCACCGCAAAGTCTCTGTGGATCACCAGGCCCTGGAGGACCCGGGACCGGCTCACGGGCAGGCCTGGTACGGGCGTGTGGAGCGCGGCGAAGTGGCGGGCGATCAGGGTCACGCCGGTGCAGTCCTGCTCACACCGCCACCTGCGGTAGAACTCGCAGGCCGTCTGGCTCAGGACCCCCCAGTGGGAGCTCGCCGTCTTTCCCCGGAAGTAGGCGTCCGTGAGCGGGCGCAGGTGGGCGGGGTCCTGGAGAAGGGACAGGGCGTGAGGGGCGAGGCCCTGCCCGATCACGCCATCCAAAACAAGCGTCTGGAAGGAAAGCAGAATGTGAGCCACGCGGCGGGCCTGAATGCCGTGGAGATGGTCGCCGTGGATACCCCGCAGAAGCGCCCCCAGCAGGAGAAGGAAGGACTTGGCTCCATCACCCGTGATCTCACAGTGTGCTGATACACATCCCACCAGGACTCTGTCACAGGCACAACACAACACCATTATCAGCACACACATCTCTATCCATAGTCTTTTACTCACTATTACTCATACAGTATGAATTGCAGTTACTCATACACATTGCTAATTGCGCAGTATTATTTACACACTGTTACTCACACAGTATGATTCACACAGTTACTCATACACATTGTTAATCACACAGTATGAATTACACACTAATACTCAGTATTATTTACACACTGTTACTCACACAGTGTGATTTACACAGTCACTCATACACACTACTATTCACACAGTATTATTTACACACAGTTACTTACACAGTATGATTCACACACTGTCATGCACACAGTATGATTTACACACTGTTACTCACACAGTATGATTTACAGTCACTCATACACACTATTAATCATACAGTATGATTTATAGAGTTACTCATACACATTGCTAATCACACAATATTTACACACTCTTACTCACACAGTATGATTTAGTGTTACTCATACAGTGTTACTCACAGTATGATTAACACACTGTTACTACAGCATGATTTACACACTGTTACTCACACAGTATGAATTACACACTGATACTCACACAGTATGATTTACGCACTGTTACTCACACAGTATGATTTACACACAGTTACTCACACAGTATGATTTACACAGTTACTCACACAGTATGATTTACACAGTTACTCATACACATTGCTAATCACACAGTATTATTTACGCACTGTCACACAATATGATTTACAGTAACTCATACACACTATTACTCATACAGTATGATTTACACAGTTACTCATACACATTGCTAATCACACAATATTTACACTCTCTTCCTCACACAGTATGATTTACAGTGTTACTCACAGTATGATCAACACACTGTTACTACAGCATGATTTAAACACTGTTACGCACACAGTATGATTTACACACTGTTACTCACACAGTATGATTTACACACTGTTACTCACACAGTATGATTCACACACTGTTACTCACACAGTATGATTCACACACTGTTATACACGCAGTATTATTTACACACTGTTACTCAAACAGCTTTTTCCACTTGTATACTTTCGTTTTTCATTTATAGTGCAAACGTCACATCCTCAACATCGAACTGTCCATACTGCAGTAAGACGTAGTGGTGAAAAAACGTTTTCTGAGCTGGATGAATGGAAGAAGCCCCAGGTTGTTGGCTGTGCTGTATGTCAGTAAGAGGGAGAACAGGTTCTGGGACCTGTTACCTGGCAACGGGATGGTCAAGCCGAAGGGAGGTAAGGATCCTGCGGCCATCCCTGGTGATGAGGACCTCTCCAGAGTCGCGGGTAAAGAGGACCTGGCCCCCGGACGGACCGAAGCACGGGCCCACCACCGCCTCCAAGGCCTGGGTGACCTGCAGCAGGGTCCCCAACTCCACCCTCTGCACCCCCTTCATCTCCACACTGCCTTTAACAGGGGCCTGCTGCACACACAGGGCACAATCAGAGCTGCATTTCCAACACAGACACAGCGTACTCAATCTGCAATGCACATGGTGCATTTCCCACACAGACACAGCGTATTCAAACTGAAATGCACACAGTCCATTTCCCACACAGACACAGCGTATTCAAACTGAAATGCACACGGTGCATTTCCAACACAGACACAGCGTACTCAATCTGAAATTCACACGGTGCATTTCCCACACAGACACAGCGTACTCAATCTGAAATGCACATGGTGCATTTCCCACACAGACACAGCGTACTCAAACTGAAATGCACGCGGTGCATTTCAAACACAGACACAGCGTAGTCAAACTGAAATGCACACGGTGCATTTCCCACACAGACACAGCGTACTCAATCTGAAATGCACACGGTGCATTTCAAACACAGACACAGCGTACTCAAACTGAAATGCACACGATGCATTTCCCACACAGACACAGCGTACTCAATCTGAAACGCATACTGTGCATTTCCCACACAGACACAGCATACTCAATCTGAAATGCACACGGTGAATTTTAAACGCAGACACAGCATACTCAAACTGAAATGCACACAGTGAATTTCCAACAGACACAGCGTACTCAATCTGAAATGCACACAGTGCATTTCCCACACAGACACAGCGTACTCAATCTGAAATGCACACGGTGCATTTTAAACACAGGCACAGCGTACTCAAACTGAAATGCATACGGTGCATTTCAAACACAGGCACAGCGTACTCAAACTGAAATGCACACGGTGCATTTCAAACACAGGCACAGCGTACTCAAACTGAAATGCAGGACTCCAACCCTGTAGGGTAACCTATTCAGCAAACAAACAAACAACCCTGCCAAGTACAAAACTAGCACTGAAATCACATTTGCCTCATCAGAATCAGACAAAACAATCCTGCCAAATACAAAACTAACATGATCGCATTAGCCTAACTAGGTACATTGAGCTAAACTAGAGGCTAGGGAGGGGTGGGGAGAGGTGCAGCCTGAAGAGATGAGTCTTTAGTCTGCGCTTGAAGGTAATCAGATTCTCTGCTGTTCTGACCACCACGGGAAGGTCATTCTACCAGCAAGGGGCCAGGACAGACAGCAGACACAAACGGGAAGTACAGACACGAAGAGGGGGAGGTGCCAAACGTCCAGAGGTGGCAGAACGGAGAGGTCTGGCTGGTGTGTAGGGTCTGATGATCCTCTGGATGTATCCTGGTGCTGACCCCTTAGCTGCCTGGTATGCAAGCACCGAAGTCTTAAATTTGATGCGAACCATAAGAGGCAGCCAGTGGAGGTCAGTGAGCAGGGGGGTGACATGGGAATGTCTGGGGAGGTTGTAGACCAGACGAGCTGCGGCATTCTGGATGAGCTGCAGGGGTCTGATGGCGGAATATTAATAATAATAATAATAATAAACAAATAAATTAAGGAATTAAATACAAATATTAAACTCTAACCTTAAACTCTGTTATTAAATAAAATAATTTCCTATAATAATGTATTGATATCTATAATAATTATCTATAATAATTTATTATTGAATATAATATATATTATATTAATTATATAATGTTTACATTATATATTAATATCAGCATGAGGGTTAACATGTGACTGTTTTGCCAGAGGCTGGGGGTGCACACGATTATTAGGTGCATCGTGTTCATCACAGCTGCCTTCTGGTGAATGGACTGCATTTCTATAGCGCTTTCATCCAAAGCGCTTTACAATTGACACCTCTCATTCACCCATTCACACACACACTCACACACACACCAACGGTGAAAGGCTGCCATGTAAAAGTACCAATCAGCTCGTTGGGAGCAATTAGGGGTTAGGTGTCTTGCTCAGGGACACTTCGACACGCCCAGGCGTGGGGATCAAACTGGTAACCGTCCGACTGCCAGACAACCACTCTTAGCTCCTGAGCTATGTGGCCCCACACTGCACTGCCTTACGCCTGGTCTACACCGCTTACCTCGCCTGCGCGTGATGGCTACCTCGCCGAACTGCTGCGGCTCGCATGCATGTGTGTGTCCACACCGCCAGCGTTGCTGCTGCGGCGCTGCTACTGCCAGCCCTATCTGTCTACGTTGAGTTTGCCTTTGATAATGGCCATCAATAATAGACTGTCTGATTTCATAAATTTAATTTATATTTAGTTTAGACAGAAAAAGGTTAAGAAGTGTGTGCTCAATTGTAAAAAAAAAAAAGAAAAAAATGAAGGCCTAGTTTCAGATCTTTACAAAAAATGTTATATTAGACAGAGGGAACCGGAGTAAGCAGTCAACAATTTAGAAACTCCCAACTTCTGCCTTGAGTCTCACCCTCTGGAGTTCAGTCCCTTGTAGTAGCGTCACAAGACCACCGGATGGCGGAAAGCATCCACTTTGTGTTTCCAGTATTCCAATACAGCCAACAGGTCTGACAGCAAAAGTAAATACTCCGATATTTTCGACTATTTCAAGCTCCTGCCACAGCACATAATGGTTTTATTAAAATCCATTTAGCATGAGGATGGGGGTGCAATTTCAAAGAAACAGTGCACTGGTTGATGCACTGAAGATGCTCATTTTTATTGTACACACAAAGCATCTACACAGTGCATCAATACACACACATGCACGCACATGCACAATATGCACACACACGCACACAAACACGCACACAAACACACACACAAACACATATACACCATGTTCACCTGATCATATAGATAGATGGTTTGATACTGTGGTCTGTGTCTCTGGAGGCCCTACTAGACTGAAGGCTTTTCTTTCTGGGGAGGCTACGATCCTTCGGTGTGTGTAGCAGGATGCTGGCCATGTTCTACCAGATCATTGTGGCCGGTGTCCTGTTCTACACCTGTGTGTGCTGGGCTGGGAGCCTCTACTCCAGGAACACAAACTCAAACTGATCCAGAAGGCCAGCTGCCACCCTCTGCGGGTGTGCCCCTCTGTTTCCCTGCTGGGGGTTGTACCCCTCTGTTTCCCTGCTGGGGGGGTGTGCCCCTCTGTTTCCCTGCTAGGGGGGTGTGCCCCTCTGTTTCCCTGCTGGGGGTTGTGCCCCTCTGCTTCCCTGCTGGGGGGGTTGTGTCCCTCTGTTTCCCTGCTGGGGGGATTGTACCCCTCTGTTTCCCTGCTGGGGGGTTGTGCCCCTCTGTTTCCCTGCTGGGGGGTTGTACCCCTCTGTTTTCCTGCTGGGGGGGTGTGCCCCTCTGTTTCCCTGCTGGGGGGTGTACCCCTCTGTTTTCCTGCTGGGGGGGTTGTGCCCCTCTGCTTCCCTGCTGGGGGGGTTGTACCCTTCTGTTTCCCAGCTGGGGGGGTTGTGCCCCTCTGTTTTCCTGCTGGGGGGGTTGTACCCCTCTGTTTCCCTGCTGGGGGGGTTGTGCCCCTCTGTTTCCCTGCTGGGGGGAAGCAGTCAGGTAGAAGCAAACTGCAAACATAGAACGCATATCAGGCCACTGCTATATGTACCACAATTAAACCATCAGTGAAAGCACAGGATATACTGGTATATTTATAAATCAATGACAAAGTATGTTCTACAGCATATCCAGCAATATACCCACCCAGATATCATTTCTGATTAACAATGTTGTACATTTTCAGCTCTCATAAAATGCCAGTAGTACAAATTCTGATGTAGTCAGCTGGAAGGAACTTCTTAGCTTACAAAGGAGATGGTACAGTAGAATGGGCACATCCAATTTGTTCAGGTGCAGGGCATAAACAATATGTAGAGTTAAAAAAATGTCTGATGTTTGAACAGACTAGGCAGAATTTGTGTCATTTCAAACAGATTGGAATATGGGTTTAACATCAGCATGCCTTTGGAGCTGAGTGAGTACATTTAACATGGTCGGTGAAAATAGCGGCGATATGTGTTATTCAACTAATCATTTAAACAGAAACATTTACTCTAGACATTTGACACACAAACAGTAAAAATAACACATACAAATGCAACATTACAAAATTGCACCAGCAGGCCTTATCTGATAGAAAAAAATCACATTATCAGAACAGACAGAACAGACATTGCCACAGGAATACCAATCGTGCTGCAATGCGACTCACCTGGGCAATGTTGCTGGAAGTGATGAGGCAGAATTTCAAACATCTTGACTTCATTTCACAATCTGCATGCCTAGTAATAAACATTGGAACATTGTACTAATACGAGACGACTGTATTGTGAAAACTGAGTGTGATTTAGAGTTGTGCACTTTGAAGGTAGGTACTGCAATTAGTGTCTTAGGGTAAGAATTTTGCCAGTCAGTTTGGCAAATTGAGTTTTCCACACTGAGTCAAAGCAATCATAACATACTGTAATGCATTTGTAATGTGTGACTGCAGATATCAGAAATGCATCTGAAAAAATGAGAAAAATTGTATGGTCAAAGGAACATCTCAGAGACTGGATGTCATGCAAACCACACTTCTGCCCTGATTTTGGCTTAGTGGTCTAATCCATTCAACTGATGTGCAGCAGATTCAGGTTCAAACCTACAGGAAAACCATTTCTTTGAGAGGTAACATAAACATACCAGCTCAATAGACAAGCAGTGCCTTTTCAAAATGTATTGAGTTGTGGTTACACTACAGCAACAGAAGCAAGCATTCATCAGACACTACACAACTTCTCTTATAATGGATTTTATTTCCACTACTGTAGATGAATGTCATTGCTTCAGCTGCAGATTTTAGCCCCGTGCTGATCTACTCAAATTGAGCCCAAACATAATCCCATACAGAATATGAAATAAGTACTACTGTGTCACAGGAGTTCAATACATCACACAATAATAAATCACAACAGCTAAACATTTGATATTTTAATAATTCAGGTTTAATCATTGCATATTATTGTCTGAAAATACAGAAAATTAAAGCAAAAAAAAACAAACAAAAAATCCTAAAAGAATTAATAAGGAAACTCAATCCATCATTGTTTACAGTAATGAAAGGAAATAAGTACACTGCAGTGATCATTCTGCATTCTCCCTATCAGCTGCATTTGCCCACAGAAATTTGCACATTGGAACTCTTGTGAAAATGAATGAAAGCAACTGTAAAAACTAGTAAAATGCACATTTAAGTGGAGGAGTTTGCCACTGGATTCTTTTTAAAAAGATGCAGATACAGCAGATAGAATTATTACTTCAAAAACATTTTACCCTGCCATCTTCTGGCATTATTACTCTCAATGTTATATTAATGTTTTAATAATCAAAAGTACATAAACACACCTTGAACATTTGCAATATAAATGTATTGAAATGTAAAAAAAATATCACATTTAGACAGAAAGTGCTTAACCTGAACCTGCTAAAAGATATTACTCTTATGTACAGGAGTTATAATATTGGGCAGGGTGACCGAACAAATACATTACACCATCCAACAGAGGAGGACCGAAAGACGTGCCCAACGACACCAGAGGGCTGCCGGCATTGCCCCAACATCTGGGCTCCCTTGCCCCAGCTGTGGACGAGTGTGTGGCTTACGCATCGGCCTCCACAGCCACATGAAGTGGCACCAGCGTCAACGACACTGAACCCCCCCCCCTCGGAGCAAGCGTCATCATCGGACACGATGGACAGCTAAGAAGATGTGTGAGTGTATGATTGAGTGTGTGTATGTGTACATGAGAGTGTGTGTATATATATGTCTGTGTGTGTGTGTGCATGCGTTGGAGTGTGTATGCTCACATGTGTGTGTGTATGCGTGTGTGTGTGTGTGCGCTTGCATGTGTGTGTGTCTCTACTCCAGTTAGCAGAGGGACACTGAGGAGTGTGTATATTGACACGTGTTTGTGTCTCTGCACGCATGTATGTATGTGTGCGTGCGTGAGTGCATGAGTTTGTGTGTGTGTGCGTGCGTTTGTGTGAATGTGTGTGGATGTGAGTGTGTGTGTGAGAGAGAGAGGGTGTGTGTGTGAGTGACAGAGTATGACAGAGAGAGAGAGAGAGAGTGTGTGCATACGATTATGAGCGTGTGTATGTATGCATGCATGCGTGTGTGCGCGTGAGAGTGCACTGGTGAATGTGTGTGTGTTTATACATGTGTGTGCATGCGTATGGGAATGTGAATGTGTGTGTGTTCATACATGTGTGTGCATGCGTATGGGAATGTGAATGTGTGTGTGTTTATACATGTGTGCATGCGTATGGGAATGTGAATGTGTGTGTGTTTATACATGTGTGTGCATGCGTATGGGAATGTGAATGTGTGTGTGTTTATACATGTGTGTGCATGCGTATGGGAATGTGAATGTGTGTGTGTTTATACATGTGTGTGCATGCGTATGGGAATGTGAATGTGTGTGTGTTTATACATGTGTGTGAATGCGTATGGGAATGTGAATGTGTGTGTTGACACGTGTTTGTGTCTCTGCACGCATGTATGTGTGCGTGCGTGAGTGCATGAGATTGTGTGTGTGTGCGTGTGTTTGTGTGAATGTGTGTGGATGTGAGTGTGTGTGTGTGAGAGAGAGAGGGTGTGTTTGTGAGTGACTGAGTATGAGAAAGAGAGAAAATGTGTGTGTGCATACGGTTATGAGTGTGTGTACATATGTATGCATGTGTGTGTGCGCGTGAGAGTGCACTGGTGAATGTGTTTGTTCGTGTGTGCGAGAGATTGTGTGTGTTCATGTGTGTAGGTGTGTGTGTGCATGTGTGTGATTGGGTGTGTGAGTGATTGGGTGTGAGAGGGTGTGTATGTGTGTGTAAGAGTGTGAGTGTGTGTGCACAAGTGTGTGCGTGCGTAGGTGTGTGAGTGCGTGTGCATGAGTGTACATCAGTGTGTGTATTTGTGAGTGCGTGTGCATGAGTGTGAGAAAGCAAGGGTGTGTGTGAATGTATGTGTGTGTGTGGATGTGTGTATGTGGGTGTATGTGTCCATGTGTATCTGAGTGTGTGTGTGTATGTGTATATGAGTGTGTGAGGAGTGTGTGTGTGAGTGGACATATGAACATGGTGTATGTGTGTGTACATGAGTGTATGTATGTGTGTGTGCGTGCATGTGTGCGAGTGTGTATGCGCACGTGTGTGTGTGTGTATGCGTGTGTGTGCACGTGCATATTTGTGCGTGTGTGTCTCTACTCCAGCTGGCAGAGGGACACTGAGGAGAAGTCCCACACATACAATCCAGCACAGAGGGGTGTGTGTTGAGTGAAGTGTGTGTGGAATCTGTGCAGGAGGGTCAGTGTGTCAGAGTCAGAGACGCTGTAGAAGGACAGAGTGCCGGCCGGACGGTCCACACACACTCCTACCCTGTACACACACACTCCTCTACCAGCACCATCACACACTCCTGCTCTGCGGTAGGGGGAGGGGGGGGCAGGTATGTCTGTTTGGTTCTCATTGTGCCAGACACAGTAACTGAGTTTACCAGAGTGACCGTGCTTAAAGCACCGCAGACTCCAGGAGTTTTTATTGAATCCAAACCTACAGTCATAATCCCCTCCTTTCCTGCTGATTCCTTTATCTGTCACTGCTATATGAACCCCTCCCTCCCCCTCAGACACACTGCACTCAGCCTCCCAGTAACAGCGCTCACACACACTCTCTCTGCACACAACCTGGGGCCAGCACTCAAATCTCTCTGGATGATCAGGATATGGCTCCACTCTCCCCCGTGTGTGTGTCACCCTCCTGTTCCCCTCCGACAGAGACAGGAATCTGTTTGCTGTGTTTGGATCCAGTGTGAGCTGACAGCCATCTGCACACCAGAGACATCAATGAGATTAAATATCACTATTAATATTCACATTATTATGTGTGTGAGAGAGAAAGGACTGTCATAGTACCTCTGTGTGTGTGTTTGTGTACATGTGTGTTTCTGTTTGTGTGTTTATGTGTGTAAGAGAGAAGTTTCTATCTCTCTCTCTCTCACACACACACACACACACACACACAGAGTGTGTATCTATGGAAAGTGTTCTGTGTCGATACAGACTCACATTTCCTGGGTCCTGGTTTGGTCCTGTTCTCTCCTCCATGGTCCACACTGTAAGAACAGCAGAACAGAATTCTGAATTTTAACCATCCTTTATTTCCACTCTCAACACACCAATGACATCACATAAATAAAAACAAAGGCACAATAAAACACAAAACCACGATCATATGAAAAAAACACAAATCTGTCAGAAAGGAAACTTATTCCATTCACTCACCCTGTTCCATGTGCAAAAATAGCTCCCCTCCCTCCACTGAACATAAAACACCCTTATAACATACACACTCTGAAACACACTCAGGTTCTCCATTGCTTTGTAATACTGCAACTCCACCATCACTGTGTCCCTGATCAAACCCCTAACTACAACAACAACATCTTATTTACTGCAGTGATCCCGTGCAGCACCCTCCACAGGAGATCCCCAACTGTCTTGAGTAACGCTGGTTTGTACAGTGCCCTCCATGCCCCCCCCCCCCCAACTCCTTTTGTGTGTGTGTGTGTGTGTGTGTGTGTGTGCGTGTGTGTATGAGGTGCACTAAGGAAACTCTCTTTACTTACAGCAGTGTGAGTGTGTCCAGTTTAGCAGCAGACAGCGCTCTCACTCCTGAGTCTCCTGGGTGATTGTGTCTCAGGTCCAGCTCTCCCAGGTGTGTGTATGTGTGTGTGTGTGTGTGTGTGTGTGTGTGAGGTGCATTGTGGAAACTCTCTGTACTTACAGCAGTGTGAGTGTGTCCAGTTTAGCAGCAGACAACGCTCTCACTCCTGAGTCTCCTGGGTGATTGTGTCTCAGGTCCAGCTCTCCCAGGTGTGTGTGTGTGCGTGTGTGTGTGTGAGGTGCAGTGTGGAAACTCTCTGTACTTACAGCAGTGTGAGTGTGTCCAGTTTAGCAGCAGACGGCGCTCTCACTCCTGAGTCTCCCGGGTGATTGTATCTCAGGTCCAGCTCTCTCAGGTGTGTGTGTGTGTGTGTGTGTGTGTGTGTGTGTGAGGTGCAGTGTGGAAACTCTCTGTACTTACAGCAGTGTGAGTGTGTCCAGTTTAGCAGCAGACAGCGCTCTCACTCCTGAGTCTCCCGGGTGATTGTATCTCAGGTCCAGCTCTCTCAGGTGTGAGGGGTTTGAACACAGAGCTGAAGCCAGAGAATCACAGCCTCTCTGTGTGACTCTACAGCCTGACAGCCTGCAGAGAGCACACACACACCTTACATGCATTAATATAAACTAACAGGGCTGTGTGTCAAACACATAGCAGTGTGTTACACACCTTACACAAATTGATATAAACTAACAGGGCTGTGTGTGTCAAACACATAGCAGTGTGTTACATACCTTACACACATTAATATAAACTAACAGGGCTGTGTGTGTCAAACACATAGCAGTGTGTTACACACCTTACACACATTAATATAAACTAACAGGACTGTGTGTGTCAAACACATAGCAGTGTGTTACACACCTTGCACACATTAATATAAACTAACAGGGCTGTGTGAGTCAGACAAATAGCAGTGTGTTACACACCTTACACACATTAATAAAAACTAACAGGGATGTGTGTGTCAAACACATAGCAGTGTGTTACACACCTTACACACATGAAAATAAACAAACATGGCTGTGTGTGTCAAACACATAGCAGTGTGTTACACACCTTACACACATTAATACAAACAGGGCTGTGTGTGTCCAACGCATAGCAGTGTGCTACACACCTTACAGCACATTAATATAAACTAACAGGGCTGTGTGTATCAAACACATAGCAGTGTGTTACACACCTTACACACATTAATATAAACTAACAGGGCTGTGTGTGTCAAACCCGTTCCTCAGCTCAATATAAAATAACAGGGCTCTGGAATTAATCATGACTATATATTTAAGAAAATGACCAGTTAAAATAAATTTGAACAGATTCAATTAATTTTCATAATTTTGAAGAATGTATGAATAGAAACGATTTGACGCTTCTCAAAAATGTTTTTTCCAAATGATGTCAAATTTAAAATGTGTTTCTCCCAAGAGGAAGAACAGGAAAATGTTGCTTTATTTCTGTGAAGAAAAATAACTCTCTTGTCTATTTTAACATTAAAAACATTAGTAATATTAGTGCTATATTTAGTCATTATTAACATTAGTGCTGTGTTGTGTCACATTGGAACCCTTTTTGATTGAAGGGGTTTGTGTTTGTACTCACCCCAGTCTCTGCACTTTACAGTGTGGGTCCTCCAGTCCAGCAGAGAGTGCTCTCACTCCTGAATCCTGCAGCTCATTGTCTCTGAGCTCCAGATCTCTCAGCTCTGAGTGAGGAGAGCGCAGGACTGAGGCCAGAACATCACAGCAGCCCTCTGTGAGATTACACCAACCCAGCCTGTGGAGAGACCACACACACACACACATACACACACACATGCACACGTACACACAAACACACAACACACATGCACACACACACACACACACACACACACACACACACACACACACACACACACACACACAAACACACACACAATTGAAATTCACTGCTGATTGTCACACTGTGCACCTTGGCAGCAGATAAATGTGGAATTTCCTATTTGTACAGTTCGTGCATTCCTGGAATGTACACAGTACACACAAAAACAGGAAGAGTTTATATTAATTACGTTGATAAAGTATTCTGACTAATCCACAAAATAAAACGTTATCACTTGGTTCAATTAACAAAAAATAACTCAAAATAAGGAGCCAATTCAACTCAAGGTTGGGGGCTTCCTGCAAGGATTTCATTAACAAAACTGTTCCATGTTGCGATGATATCACATGGGACACAACATGATTGCAAACATATTTCATTTGCAAACACAAGAAACAGCACTAGTATGATCACTATGGTGTACTTTACCTCACCTTCAGTCTACAAACATCTTTATATTTTAAAAACATTCAATCTTCATCTAATAATGTAACCAAGGCGGCAAATGAAATACACTGCAGCCCCATCTACTGGCTGCAGAGAAACACCACAACTGATTATTGCCAGGTATATGGAGGACCAAAAATTTAAAAACAATGAATAAATAAATGACTCAATAAATGAATTAATGTATAAATACATAAATAAATAAATACAAAAGCAAGAAAATGTAAAAATAAATTAATGTACACAAAAATAAATTAATAGACAAAATCTGACAAATGGATATTTGCATTTATTTCCATGATTTATTTCTTGATTCATTCATTTCTGTGGATGTTCATTTCCATATTTATTTATTGCTTGATTCATTTATTTCTGTATATATTTATTTCCTTATTTATTTTTTGATTAATTTATGTCTGTATGTATATATATTTCTGTATTTATTTCTGTATTTGTTCATCCATATGTTAATGAGGGGGCTGTCAATTAAAATATGTCATAGTGTCACAATATTCCCATTGGTTGATAGTACCAGAGTACGTAGATTCACTGTACATGCCTTGCTTCAACACCGGTTGCTTTTTACCACATTTACGTTAGTAGGGCAGAGCAGGGCAAAACGTAACACAGATTTTATTTTTTTGGTTAGGTAGTGCAGCTTGAGTGACGTATTTCAGGATAAACACTCAGAATGACCCTTGCTTTCTCTCCAACGAAAGGTAAGGGATTTTGATAAACATTTTGGGAGATATTGCCAAATAAAAGTTTGTTTTGGTGATATGTAAGCACATTGTTTTACCATAAGTATTTTTTGGGTGCTGTAATGTGTGTGCATATCAAAGATCCAAATGTATGTAATCGTAAACAGTCTTTTCATGACTAACAGATTGCATATTTTTGATAGAGCAATCAGCTCCACCTGATAGGATTAAGACATGCACGCAGACTCACAGAGCAAGGGAACATAACAGGACTGAAAAGGGAAGACATTCAACGGGAACTGCAGAATAATGCTGGGATAACTTGAGAAGGGAATAGAACAGGACCACATAGAAGAGTTTATGATAAACTTTACTTTGGAGCTTAAAGAACTGTGGCATACATACAGCACGGCTGCACTCAATCTCCTGAACAAGCTACCTCACTACCTCACTGATGTCTTACATTGGCTGGTATATCCTGTTTCGAAAAGCCTAGGGTTCCACCTAGTGGATAACCTGACTACACTACAAATGTACAGTATCGTGATAAGTTTTCACCAGTTGGCAATAGGCTATGAAAAACATTTAAATGTAATCAATAGATAGATTAGAAACAGTGTTTGTATCCTAAAACATCAAACTGTATTGAGTTACCTTACTTTGTGTGAACCTTTAAAGGTATTAAAACTTAGGTTAGCTCGCCATGTCAGTTTCTGAATGGCACGTCCCAGAAATTCCATTATGGTATTAAATCATAATTAGGATGTAGGTGTGAATGGTTTGTATTAAAAATGATTAATCTAGTTCTAGTTATATTTTCAGAATTGAGCCAAATAGGAAAACTGTTGTTTCCTATACAGGCAAGAGATAGCCAGAGGCTTCAGCCTGGCTGACCTAGCTGAAAATGCTAGTCCTCATTATGTGCTCTTTTGTGTGGATGCCTTGACAGTTTGTTCCAGGTAGCTGCATCACAGAGATTGACCCTGTAGTGTTCAGCCATTTGGAGGAAGTGGCTCTTCGCCTGAATGTTTCACTCCATAATTCAGATTACGCCAGATCAATTGGATGCCCTTCTCACATACTGCCTGAGGAAGCACTGGAGAGTTATTCATTAGTTGGTTTGTCTGTTCATCATGTTGCAGCACAATTAATTAACAATTAATCCCTTGCATGTCCACTTCCCATGAGATCTCAACAGGATTCTTAGCAGGGTGATCTACACTAGATCATTTAAACTTAATACACTTATGCGAAGCAAGTTTTATCCATCTATGCCTCAGTGGTGTTTCTCCCATCTCATTAGTAATGCATTCATTGGTGTTGTTCTGAGTGCCCCACAGCATATCCTCAAAGCTCTTGCCTGTTTAACATGTGATGCCAGGAAAGGAATTGGGGTGCTGTCCACCAGGGGGCAGCATCGGCCCTACAGAGAGGTATTGCTGCAGCTGTGGCCCATTACCTAACCATGGGCTCTATAAGAGGCCTAGCTTCCAGGCCTAGGGGAGGGTGCTTTTAGATGGTGTTTGGGAGCGTGGCTATGGACAGGTGATTTTTTTCCTTACCGCAAAAATTAGCGAAGCCATTCAAACCGTTGCGGTAACCGCCATAAAAAAAATTATAATTTAAACCTCCGGTTACGATTTTGTTTTTTACAAGTACATTTCTGGAATGGCTGTTTCCGAAAACTAGGTTCTGCCCAGCAGTTCATACTGTTTGTCGAAGGACTGAAGCATAGCTCGGAATGATGGCTTTCCTACAGTCCGGAAGGGCACCATCTACACAACCAAACACTTTGTTACAGTTGTTGTAAGTGCTCGCCACTTGATGCTGTCCCGGTTGTATTTAGTCACTCTGGCAAATGCCTCTGAGACTCCTAACTGACGTAGTGCCGAGCCGGTACCTCCCGAGGTAGATGGGGTGCCTTTCATTGCATCGTATAACGGACGATGAGGGTCCTAAGAGGCAATGCTAGATTTGTCCTGTTTCCTCGCATGACGTTGATTTTCTTGCTGCAAATGCGGCACACTGCCTCATCCAAATTCTTTGGCTTTCCATTTTCATCGGGCTCAAAGCCAAAATGTTCCCAAACAGGAGAAGTAACGTTGGGTTTCGCTACAAGATCCATGTTTTTAGCCTAATTTGAAGCGAAAACTTTCCGAAGCCAACAGTTCCAAAGCACGTTCTGGGTGACACGTTCTCTGATCAGAACATTAACTGTGCAACTGTGAGTGGAAACTTTCGAACACATGGAGTGAAGAAAATAGGCTATACAATTATAATCATAATTATTTTTTAAATTGCATTGCATTTATTTCAGATCACAACTTTTACAAGTAAATATCGGAACATAAACAATTGGCCTAAAATAAACGAGAAAAAAACAAAACCCAGCGGTGAAGCGGTGATCAGCTTGACTCTGCGGTGGACGTGACGTGATTGCGTTACCACGGTAATGCAGTAACCGCGGCAGCTCTAGTTTGCCGGCCACTGACCTGTGTTCAACGCCTCTCTAACTACTCTGAGAACACTGTCCTCTAGCTGCGCTTCTCGCAAGTCTTCTCGGGTGAACTGTTCTAGCTGACCCGAATTGAGATGAGTTGCAAAAGCATACAGCTCAGGAACACCTTCTGCTGGAACACCTAGTTTGTCTGCCAAGTGCACATCACTGTCACTAGACTCCTGCACATGCACACGACCACAAATCGCCTTCACATCACCCTGTGAAAGGTTTCTCCACGTCTCAGTGTCCATGTACATGTGGGAAATAAAAACATCAGGCTAGATTACTTTATGGTAAATGGACTGCATTTATATAGCGCTTTTATCCAAAGCACTTTACAATTGATGCCTCTCATTCGCCAGAGCAGTTAGGGGTTAGGTGTCTTGCTCAAGGACACTTCGACACGCCCAGGGCGGGGTTTGAACCGGCAACCCCCCGACTGCCAGACAATCTCTCTTACCTCCTGAGCCATGTCGCCCCAACTTCGGGAGGAACGACTTTGGAATGTGTGCCTGACATTTTTTTTCCCACCCGCATTCTGCGATGACCCGCCCCTACTCTGCCTCTGATTGGCTCTGACCCTGATATTCTTCTTCGCTGAATGCGGGTGGGGAAAAAAATAAGGCATGTGTGTATTAGTGATGTGCGGATCGCAGTTATATCCGCGGGCACCACGGTTAATCTGCGGATCGGGTGGGCCGAGTCATAAAAATTAACATTCTGATTAATAGCGGATGGGTTACGGGTGGGTGAAATAATACATCATTAATGAGGAAAATATTAATTACATTCTCTAAAATGTGAACATATTTTAAGCTTCATTTTTCGTCAGGCGTCAATTAGCAGACTAGACTCTCGTTGCGCCAATTGCGGCGCCCATTTGTCTTAAGCAGCAATGGAGGCAAAAAAGATCAGAGAGAAAAAATTAAAAAAGGAGAATTAAAAAAGGAAGGGCAGAAAAGTTCCGTGTGGGAGCGATTTAGTGAATGACGAGTCAAGTGCTGGGTATGTCATATGCAACAGCTGCGAAATAATGAGAAATAGCGGTAATGTGTGATCGGGTGCGGGTCTCTAAATCAGGTAAAATAATTTGTTTGGGTGGGTGGCGGGTGGATGATTTATGCGTACATGCGGATTCGGATGACGTCAGAGCCGACCCGCGCATCACTAGTGTGTATGTGTGAAACCGCGCCCTGTACTCCTCCGGGAGCAGCGCACACTTCTATTTGAGTTATTTGAGTTTGATTTATTTATTTCAGTTTGTCAAGCACTTTAAACATCAGCACTTTTTAAGTTCATTTTTTAAACAATTGAGGTTATTGCCATTTCTTGTTTGTGCTGTGATTTAAATAAATAAAAAACATTTATCTGCACCTTTATTCCTGTTTACAATCATTTACATAACGTGTTAAGAAATGACCAACGTGTATGGGAACTGACAAAAAAGGTAACGCTTAAAATGTATTATTACGGCGCCAAAAGGCGCGGTGAAAAATTTTGGGTCTAACTAAATTATGTGCTGGTGCACCTAAATGAAAAAGTTAGGCGCACCAGTGCAGCCAATGTAAAAAGTTAGTCTGGAGCCCTGTAAATCCAAGGAAGTTATACTTATTTTATACAATACCTTTGTCAGACCACACTTAGTGAACTGTGTGCAGTTCTGGGGACTGTACTACAAGAAAGATATAGAGGATCTGGAAAAGGTTGAAATAAGGGAAACCAAACTGGTTCCTGGTATGAAAGATAAAAGTTTTGAGGAAAATATTCAGATGCTTAACTTCTTCAAGCTTAGTAAAAGTAGACTCATGGTTATTTGATTGAGTCTTTAAAATTCATAAAGGGGATCAACAAAGTGAACTACAAGAAATTCTTCAGGTTCAGCTCTCTGTTCAACCCTATTTTTCACTGCACAGATCCATAATCACTAATTCTATTTAATTAAGGTCACACACAGTGCACAGCACAACTCACCCCAGTGTCTGTAGTTTACAGTTTGGACTCATCAGTCCAGCACAGAGCAGCTTCACTCCTGAATCTCCCAGGTTATTGTTGCTGAGATCCAGATCTCTCAGGGGTGAGTTTGATGACTGAAGAGCTGAGGCCACAATTTCACAGGACATCTTTGTGAGGTCACAGCTGTTCAGTCTGCAAAAGAGAGTTGATATATTATTGTATGTTTAAATAGCGCAATATCCTGTAAAATCTGATATGTGCAATGTAACAGTAATCATGCTGAGTGATGACGAGTGATATTGAGGATCTGTAGATATCCACCCCACACTTGCTGCAGCTGTGCTTCAGCTGAACTTACTGTAAGAGGCCCTCTGTGTCAGTTCTGAACTTTCCTAATACAGCTAGGTCTATTACAGGATCCAGAAGAAACCATGGGGAGATGTCAGACCAGCAGGTTGAAGAAGCCATGTCTTTTCCACTCTAATTGTAGCTTTCCCCATTGTATACTTGCACAATTAATAAGAGCATTTCTCCTCTTTCTGCCCTTGCAGGTTCACTTCCCATGAGTCCTCAATAGGATGCATAGTAGGGTGATCTACACTAGATCATTTAAACTTAATCCAGTTATGCAAAGCAAGCTTTATCCATCTATGCCTCAGTGGTATTTCTCCCATCTCATTAGTAATGCAATAACTGGAGTTGTTCTGAGTGCCCTACAGCATATCCTCAAAGCTCTTGCCTGTTTAACATGTGATGCCAGGAAGGGAATTGGGGTGCTGTCCACCAGGGGGCAGCATCGGCCCTACAGACGGGTATAGCTGCAGCTGTGGACCATGGGCTCTAACCATGGGCTCTATAAGAGGCCTAGCTTCCAGGCCAAAGGGAGGGTGCTTTTAGATGGTGTTTGGGAGCTGGACTATGGACAGTATGGTGGGTTGGTGCCAGTTTTGTTTGGAGCAGCTAAAGGTGCATATAATGACCCTGTACTCTATATAGCAGTGAGGAGTCTCCTTGTGTTCCTGCTATATAATGACCCTGTGCTCTATATAGCAGTGAGGAGTCTCCTTGCGTTTCTGCTATATAATGACCCCGCGCAACCTCTACCGTCTGCCTAGCAAGATAAGTAAAGCCAACTGCTGTTGATTTTAAATGTTCTAAAATCCAGACTTCAGCTTTGGATTGGAACCACAGAAAAGTGACAAAACTAAGTTATGTAACATTGCATCTAAACAGCAGCTTGCATGTTGATCAGATTGACACTTCCCTAAGATGTACACAAATACCCTATCGACTAATAGTTGATTTTACCAACAGTAATAATATCCAAGGCCGCGTTTACCCAATGGGCTACATGGGCTGCAGTCAGCGGTGAGGGAAATGTTCTTTTTCTTTTTTTTAATGAATTTTTAATTCGTTTTGACATATATACGTACCCGTAGGATTGCTGCACGTCTCGCGATATACTGCCGTTAATCTAACCAACGAAAACGTACAAAATATGTTGTCGCGAGAATTCTTGTCATCATCAAAATTCTGTCTAAAACAAACAAGTCGTCCAGCAGAAAATTCGAGAGTGGGGCGCAAAAAAGAGCAAGAAAACAACAAAAAGCAAGAAACGAAGAAGTTCTCAGTAAAATACAGAAGCATACTTCTTTCTTCAAAACATCGACGGATGATTACTTAACAGCAACCGAAGCAGGCTCCGACATCAACAACGATCCCTTCCTTGACACATGCCCTGACGCTGACGATGATGCAGATGCTAACCCAAGTCCCACCACACCAACTCAGTCAACCCGGCCGCCTTCTCCGGAAACTATACCGCCGTCACCAGGCAGAGATGGCACAGCTACGACATCAACCCTGTTAGCATCGAGCACGCCTTCGCTGGAACCCGGCTCCGGAGACACTGATAACATCAGCACTGTCAGTGCTGCTGACGAAACTACTCCGCTAGCAGGTGCAGGCGCCACGGTCGGGAGGAAAGATGCAACATGTGGAGCCACATCCACTGATGTAGCTCGTTGGGGACGCGTTACCGAAAACTTGCGTAGCTATTGGGTGAGCAAAGGAATAAAAGCATCCTTGTCATGTCAAAATAAAGACATAGCATTCACAGCATCAGAACGATCGTATAAAAATCAGAACAGACAATTGAGTAAGCCCTTGTTATCGCGTAATCTGCGTAATGGGGAGAGTGTTACCCGTGAGTGGTTAGTTTATTCTCCAACAACCGGTAATGTATATCGCTTTTTTTGTCGGCTTTTCGGCGGGACACCATCTGCCTTTTCTCAATCCGGGTTTTCTGATTGGAAACATGCTTCTTGTCGGACTGAAGAGCATGAGTTAAGCCAGTCTCATCGAAATGCAATGCTCATTCTGGTTTTTTAAAATTCCTGCCCATATACAGTCATACCGGTGAGTCTCTTTTTCAGTCCGTTACAGACGTGCTAAATGACATGAATATTGATATAAATAATTGTAGGTGACAATGTTTTGATAATGCATCCAACATGTCAGGTGTGTACAAAGGACTGAGGGCCTGTATTCTAGAAGTAAATCCTTTGGCTGAGTGGATACCTTGTGCAGCCCACTCACTCAATTTAGTGAAGTGAACAGTGTAGACTGCTGCTCTGAAACAACCACATTTTTCAGATCTGTTCACCCTTCAATTTTTTCTCGGGATCACCCCGCCGATGGAAGGTTATGATGGATGGACTTGAGCCCAATGTTAACAAACGCATAGAGACTTTAAAGGGACTGTCGGACAGGAGATGGGCCGCTCACGCCCAGGCCACCAAAGCTCGCTCTGTGTAAACTATAAAAATATATTGAATTCGCTAATAAACATATCAGATGATGATTCTCAGAATGCTCTCACGCGTGACGAGGCGTGCTCTCTGGCTAACAAAATGAACCGATTAGAGACAGCTTTCTTGTGTATATTGTGGAACAAAGTATTACAAAGAATTCAGACAACGAGTAGGCTACTATCCTCCAGAAGGTAGATGTGGATCTCGTTACGGCTGTGGATATGCTGCGATCACTGTCAGATTTCGTGGCAGGTTTACGCGACCAGTTTGGAGACCTGGAGACGCAGGCCAAGGAAATGGGAGGAACACAGGAATACAGGTCTGTGGTAACTCGGCAGGCGAAGAGAAAACGAAGAGCAGATGATTCCAGTGCACCTGACCACATTCTAATTGGAGCTGAGGAGTTTCGTGTCGAGATATTTTTAGTCATTATTGACAAACTATCAAGTGCTTTGCAAGCAAGACATAAGTCCTGCACAGAGACTTTTTAACCCATCTCAAGAGCCTGTCTGTGTCTGAAATACGCGAAGTGAGCCGCAATCTTCAGAAAAAATATAGCACTGATTTACAGGATGTTTTTGAGGATGAGCTTGTTCAGTTCATTAAATTCTGCGACACAAGAACTGACGATCTGTCACCAAGAAACCTGATGGTCTTACTGAGAGAGAAACAACTCCAAAGTGCTTTCCCAAAAGTGGACATCGCACTTCGAATTTATCTCACTCTTCCTATTTCAAATGCCACCAGAGAAAGATCATTTTCCAAGTTGGGCATTATTAAGAACAGACTGAGGGCATCCATTGAGGAAAATAGACTGAACGGGTTGACCATTCTGTCCATTGAGCATGATCTGCTGAGCCAGCTGGATTTTAAGGATTTAATTAAGGATTTTTCATCAAAGAAAAGCAGGAAAAAGGTATTTTAATGACATCACTGGTGAGTCAGATTTTTAAAAATATGCTAGTTTAAGTCTTGAATATTATCATGTAGTTTATAAACAAAAATGACTACGATATTCTATTCAGTGATGCCCATATGTATTTCTCATACAAATATAATTAGAATGTTGTTTTTCTTTTGTGGACTGTTTGCCGTGTGATAAAACTGCTTGAATTTTGATTATCCTGCCGTTGTGTGTTTTCAGTATGACTATAATTGGCGTTCTTCTGTATGGCATTGGTGTGTATTTTCCCATGGCCTCTTTGCACTGGCTTATTATGGGGTTGTCTTGTGTTGCGTATCTTTGCGTGTGTGCGTCGCCGCGGCGGGGGGGCCTCTGAGTTGCGTAGCCCAGGGCCTCAAGATGGGTAAACGCAGCCCTGATAATATCTAATTTTATGCTCAATATCTTCAGAAACGCCACAACCCTGTAGCACACACAGGTGTGTAATGTGAAGGAGTACAACTTATCTTCATCACAAGGTCAGTGTATGAAAGAGAGTGGGGCATAAGTATGGATTTCATTAGAGTTCATAGCAGGTATTGAATAATGGGGATGGATGAAGACTGCAATATGTGACAGAAGTGAATCCAGAAGTGGGCAGAAACCTGGCAAATGAAACTCAATAAAGCTAAATGTAAAGTTCTACATGTGGGAAATAATAACACAAGACTTTATGGGAGGAACAACATTGGAATGTGCTCAATTTTGGGAGTAATAGTTGATCAAAACCTTTCAGGTTCTAGGCACTGTGCTGTTGCAGTAAAAAAGCCAACAGGATGCTGGGATAGTAGTGAGTATAAATCAAGGCTCCAGAGTGCGACCATTTTGGTTGAACATGCGACCAAAAATCTGTCAAGTGCGACTAAACATTTTCATTGGTCGCACCGGTGCACCTGACATTTAGCAGGTCTGTCTGTGTGTGTGTAGCGTTATTTTTTTCCCCACCCGCATTCTGCGAAGACCCGCCCCTACTCTGCCTCTGATTGGCTCTGACCCTGATATTCTTCTTCGCTGAATGCGGGTGGGGGAAAAAATAAGGCATGTGTGTATTAGTGATGTGCGGATCGCAGTTATATCCGCGGGCACCACGGTTAATCTGCGGATCGGGTGGGCCGAGTCATAAAAATTAACATTCTGATTAATAGCGGATGGGTTGCGGGTGGGTGAAATAATACATCATTAATGAGGAAAATATTAATTACATTCTCTAAAATGTGAACATATTTTAAGCTTCATTTTTCGTCAGGCGTGAATTAGCAGACTAGACTCTCGTTGCGCCAATTGCGGCGTCCATTTGTCTTAAGCAGCAATGGAGGCAAAAAAGATCCGAGAGAAAATTAAAAAAGGAGAATTAAAAAAGGAAGGGCAGAAAAGTTCAGTGTGGGAGCGATTTAGTGAATGACGAGTCAAGTGCTGGGTATGTCATATGCAACAGCTGCGAAATAATGAGAAATAGCGGTAATGTGTGATCGGGTGCGGGTCTCTAAATCGGAGAAAATAATTTGTTCGGGTGGGTGGCGGGTGGATGATTTATGCGTACATGTGGATTCGGATGACGTCAGAGCCGATCCGCGCATCACTAGTGTGTATGTGTGAAACCGCGCCCTGTACTCCTCCGGGAGCAGCGCACACTTTTATTTGAGTTATTTGAGTTTGATTTATTTATTTGAGTTTGTCAAGCACTTTAAACATCAGCACTTTTTAAGTTTAATTTTTAAACAATTGAGGTTATTGCGATTTCTTGTTTGTGCTGTCATTTAAATAAAGAAAAAACATTTATCTGCACCTTTATTCCTGTTTACAATCATTTACATAATGTGTTAAGAAATTACCAATGTGTATGGGAACTGACAAAAAAGGTAACTTAACTTAAAATGTATTATTACGCTGCCAAAAGGCGCGGTGAAAATGTTTGGGTCTAACTAAATTATGTGCTGCTGCACCTAAATGAAAAAGTTAGGCGCACCAGTGCATCCAATGTAAAAAGTTAGTCTGGAGCCCTGTAAATCCAAGGAAGTTATACTTATTTTATACAATACCTTTGTCAGACCACACTTACAGAATTGTGTGCAGTTCTGGGGACTGTACTACAAGAAAGATATAGAGGATCTGGAAAAGGTTGAAATAAGGGAAACCAAACTAGTTCCTGGTATGAAAGATAAAAGTTTTGAGGAAAGACTTCAGATGCTTAACTTCTTCAAGCTTAGTAAAAGTAGACTCAGGGTTATTTGATTGAGTCTTTTAAATTCATAAAGGGGATCAACAGAGTGAACTACAAGAGATTCTTCAGGTTCAGCTCTGTTAGTATGACGAGGGGGCATAAAAGGAAATTAGCAAAAGGTAAATTCCGCACCGACGTTAGGAAGTATTTTTTCACACAGAGAGTAGTCACTGTGTAGAATAGCTTGGCGCATGTCATGTAGTAGAGGCAGAAACTCTGGGGGTTGTCAAGACCGGGCTTGATACGATGCTGGATACTATCTAGTTTGTAGGTAAACCTAGCACTAGTGGTAGGTAGTAAAACGGTGAGCATGTCGGGCTGAATGGCCTATTCTCATCATTATGTTATGTCATTTTTGTTATGTTATGATCGACGTGAAACATACTACTGTACTGAAGTGGTCAACATTTTACAATGTCAATCATGCATTCAGCATTCAGTCATCACCTGTGACCTGATACTACAGACTCTACTGAAAACATTCTGGTCAAGAACCACAAACCTGGCAACCCTAAGACTCACGAGGGTTTATCCTGCTTTTCTTTGTTGTGCTAGAGCAGTTAGAAGAGAGGGATGAGAACAATGTGGACAAAGAAAGAATTCTGGTGGACATAGGAGGAAACAGAGAGAAAGCACTTCATATATTTCACTGCACAGAGCCATAATCACTAATTCTATTTAGTTAAGGTCACATAGTACACAGCACTACTCACCCCAGTCTCTGTAGTTTACAGTTTGGACTCATCAGTCCAGCACAGAGCAGCTTCACTCCTGAATCTCCCGGGTTATTGTAGCTGAGGTCCAGATCTCTCAGGGGTGAGTTTGATGACTGGAGAGCTGAGGCCACAATTTCACAGGACATCTCTGTGAGGTCACAGCTGTTCAGTCTGCAAAAGAGAGTTGATATATTATTGTATTTTTAATTAGCGCAATATCCTGTAAAATGTGATATGTGCCATGTAACAGTAATCGTGTTGAGTGATGAAGAGTGATATTGAGGATCTGCAGATATCCACCTCACACTTGCTGCAGCTGTGCTTCAGCTGAACTTACTGTAAGAGGCCCTCTGTGTCCGTTCTGTTCTTTCCTAATACAGCTAGGTCTATTACAGGATCCAGAAGAATCCGGGGAGATGACAGACCAGCAGGTTGAAGGAGCCATGTCTTTTCCCCTTTAATTGTAGCTTTCCCCATTGCATACTTGCACAATTAATAAGAGCTTTTCTCCTCTTTCTGCCCTTGCATGTCCACTTCCCATGAGTCCTCAATAGGATGCATAGTAGGGTGATCTACACTAGATCATTTAAACTTAATCCAGTTATGCAAAGCAAGTTTTATCCATCTATGCCTCAGTGGTATTTCTCCCATCTCATTAGTAATGCAATAACTGGAGTTGTTCTGAGTGCCCTACAGCATATCCTCAAAGCTCTTGCCTGTTTAACATGTGATGCCAGGAAGGGAATTGGGGTGCTGTCCACCAGGGGGCAGCATCGGCCCTACAGACGGGTATAGCTGCAGCTGTGGTTCATTGCAATCACATCAGCTGTGGCCCATTACCTAACCATGGGCTCTATAAGAGGCCTAGCTTCCAGGCCAAGGGGAGGGTGCTTTTAGATTGTGTTTGGGAGCTGGGCTATGGACAGTATGGTGGGTTGGTGCCAGTTTTGTCTGGAGCAGCTAAAGGTGCATATAATAACCCTGTGCTCTATATCGCAGTGAGGAGTCTCCTTGTGTTTCTGCTATATAATGACCCTGTGCTCTATATAGCAGTGAGGAGTCTCCTTGTGTTCCTGCTATATAATGACCCTGTGCTCTATATAGCAGTGAGGAGTCTCCTTGTGTTTCTGCTATATAATGACCCTGCGCAACCTTTACCGTCTGCCTAGCAAGATAAGTAAAGCCAACTGCTGTTGATTTTAAATGTTCCAAAATCCAGACTTTAGCTTTGGATTGGAACCACAGAAAAGTGACAAAACTAAGTGATGTAACATTGCACCCAAACAGCAGTTTGCATGTTGATCAGATTGACACTCTTCCCTAAGATGTACACACATACCATATCGACCAATAGTTGATTTTACCAACAGTAATAATATCCAAGGCCGCGTTTACCCAATGGGCTACATGGGCTGCAGTCCCAGGCCTCCGCCACTAGGGGTGCCTCAGCGGTGAGGGGAATGTTTTTTTTCTTTTCTTTTTCACAAATTTTTAATTCGTTTTGACATACATACGTACCCGCAGGATTGCTGCACGTCTCGCGATATACTGCCGTTAATCTAACCAACGTAAACGTACAAAATATGCTGTCATGAGAATTCTTGTGTCATCATCAAAATTCCGTCTAAAACAAACATGTCGTCAAGCAGAAAATTCGAGAGTGGGGCGCAAAAAAGAGCAAGAAAACAACAACAAAAAGCAAGAAACGAAGAAGTTCTCAGTAAAATACCGAAGCTTACTTCTTTCTTCAAAACATCGATGGATGATTACTTAACAGCAACCGAAGCAGGCTCCGACATCAACAACGATCCCTTCCCTGACACATGCCCTGACGCTGACGATGATGCAGATGCTAACCCAAGTCCCACCACACCAACTCAGTCAACCCGGCCGCCTTCTCCGGAAACTATACCGCCGTCACCAGGCAGAGATGGCACAGCCACGACATCAACCCTGTTAGCATCGAGTACGCCTTCTCTGGAACCCGGCTCCGGAGACACTGATAACATCAGCACTGTCAGTGCTGCTGACGAAACTACTCCGCTAGCAGGTGCAGGCGCCACGGTCGGGAGGAAAGATGCAACATGTGGAGCCACATCCACTGATGTAGCTTGTTGGGGACCCGTTACCGAAAACTTGCGTAGCTATTGGGTGAGCAAAGGAATAAAAGCATCCTTGTCATGTCAAAATAAAGACATAGCATTCACAGCATCAGAACGATCGTATAAAAATCAGAACAGACAATTGAGTAAGACCTTGTTTTCGCGTAATCTGCGTAATGGGGAGAGTGTTACCCGTGAGTGGTTAGTTTATTCTCCAACAACCGGTAATGTATATCGCTTTTTTTGTCGGCTTTTCGGCGGGACACCATCTGCCTTTTCTCAATCCGGGTTTTCTGATTGGAAACATGCTTCTTGTCGGACTGAAGAGCATGAGTCAAGCCAGTCTCATCGAAATGCAATGCTCATCTGGTTCGCTCGCACACAGGTGCACGGAATTGACAACGAACTTAAGGAGCGCTGCGAAGAGGAGGGGAAGTATTGGCGCGAGGTCCTAAAACGAATTGTCTCCGTTATACAGTTCTTGTCAGAACGAGGTCTCGCATTCCGAGGAGGCGATGAAGTTCTCGGTTCCCCTAACAATGGCAACTATTTGGGAATACTTGAGCTACTCAGCAAGTTCGACCCCTTTCTTGCCGAACATTTAAAGAAATATGGAAACCAGGGGAGTGGGTCTACTTCCTATTTATCCAACACTATATGTGATGCATTCATTGCAATTATGGGACAGCGAGTTCAAGCTGAAATTATTCTAATGGTGCAGAAAGCAAAGTACTTCTCTCTTGTTGTTGATTCAACCCCAGATTTAACCCATATTGATCAGCTAACATTCGTGATAAGATATGTCTCTCAGGAAGGTCAAGTCTTCGAGCGTTTTTTAAAATTCCTGCCCATATACAGTCATACCGGTGAGTCTCTTTTTCAGTCCGTTACAGACGTGCTAAATGACATGAATATTGATATAAATAATTGTAGGGGACAATGTTTTGATAATGCATCCAACACGTCAGGTGTGTACAAAGGACTGAGGGCCCGTATTCTAGAAGTAAATCCTTTGGCTGAGTGGATACCTTGTGCAGCCCACTCACTCAATTTAGTCGGAGTGAACAGTGTAGACTGCTGCTCTGAAACAACCACATTTTTCAGATCTGTTCACTCTTCAATCTTTTCTCGGGATCACCCCGCCGATGGAAGGTTATGATGGATGGACTTGAGCCCAATGTTAACAAACGCATAGAGACTTTAAAGGGACTGTCGGACACGAGATGGGCCGCTCACGCCCAGGCCACCAAAGCTCTCTGTGTAAACTATAAAAATATATTGAATTCGCTAATAATCATATCAGATGATGATTCTCAGAATGCTCTCACGCGTGACGAGGCGCGCTCTCTGGCTAACAAAATGAACCGATTAGAGACAGCTTTCTTGTGTATATTGTGGAACAAAGTATTACAAAGAATTCAGACAACGAGTACTATCCTCCAGAAGGTAGATGTGGATCTCGTTACGGCTGTGGATATGCTGCGATCACTGTCAGATTTCGTGGCAGGTTTACGCGACCAGTTTGGAGACCTGGAGACGCAGGCCAAGGAAATGGGAGGAACACAGGAATACAGGTCTGTGGTAACTCGGCAGGCGAAGAGAAAACGGAGAGCAGATGATTCCAGTGCACCTGACCACATTCTAATTGGAGCTGAGAAGTTTCGTGTCGAGGTATTTTTAGTCATAACTGACAAACTAACAAGTGCTTTGCAAGCAAGACATAAGTCCTACACAGAGACTTGCGACTATTTTGGCTTTTTAACCCATCTCAAGAGCCTGTCTGTGTCTGAAATACGCGAAGCAAGCCGCAATCTTCAGAAAAAATATAGCACCGATTTACAGGATGTTTTCGAGGATGAGCTTGTTCAGTTCATTAAATTCTGTGACACAACAACTGACGATCTGTCACCAAGAAACCTGATGGTCTTACTGAGAGAGAAACAACTCCAAAGTGCTTTCCCAAACGTGGACATCGCACTCCGAATTTATCTCACTCTTCCTATTTCAAATGCCACCAGAGAAAGATCATTTTCCAAGTTGGGCATTATTAAGAACAGACTGAGGGCATCCATTGAGGAAAATAGACTGAACGGGTTGACCATTCTGTCCATTGAGCATGATCTGCTGCGCCAGCTGGATTTTAAGGATTTAATTAAGGATTTTGCATCAAAGAAAAGCAGGAAAAAGGCCTTTTAATGACATCACTGGTGAGTCAGATTTTTTTTAATATGCTAGTTTAAGTCTTGAATATTATTGTGTAGTTTATAAACAAAAATGACTACGATATTCTATTCAGCGATGCCCATATGTATTTCTCATACAAATAGAATTAGAATGTTGTTTTTCTTTTGTGGACTGTTTGCCGTGTGATAAAACTGCTCGAATTTTGATTATCCTGCCGTTGTGTGTTTGCAGTATGACTATAATTGGCGTTCTTTTGTATGGCGTTGGTGTGTATTTTCCCATGGCCTCTTTGCACTGGCTTATTATGGGGTTGTCTTGTGTTGCGTATCTTTGCGTGCGTCGCCGCGGCGGGGGGGCCTCTGAGCTGCGTAGCCCAGGGCCTCAAGATGGGTAAACACGGCCCTGATAATATCTCATTTTATGCTCAATATCTTCAGAAACACCACAACCCTGTAGCACACACAGGTGTGTAATGTGAAGGAGTACAACTTATCTTCATCACAAGGTCAGCGTATGAAAGAGAGTTCATAGCAGGTAGTGAATAATGGGGATGGATGAAGACTGCAATATATGACAGAAGTGAATCCAGAAGTGGGCAGAAACCTGGCAAATGAAACTCAATAAAGCTAAATGTAAAGTTCTACATGTGGGAAATAATAACACAAGGCTAGATTACTTTATGGGAGGAACAACATTGGAATGTGCTCAATTTTGGGAGTAATAGTTGATCAAATCCTTTCAGGTTCTAGGCACTGTGCTGTTGCAGTAAAAAAGCCAACAGGATGCTGGGATAGTAGTGAGTATAAATCAAGGCTCCAGAGTGCGACCATTTTGGGTGCACATGCGACCAAAAATCTGTCAAGTGCGACTAAACATTTTCATTGGTCGCACCGGTGCACCTGACATTTAGCAGGTCTGTCTGTGTGTGTGTGTAGCGTTATTTTTTTCCCCACCCGCATTCTGTGAAGACCCGCCCCTACTCTGCCTCTGATTGGCTCTGACCCTGATATTCTTCTTCGCTGAATGCGGGTGGGGAAAAAAATAAGGCATGTGTGTATTAGTGATGTGCGGATCGCAGTTATATCCGCGGGCACCACGGTTAATCTGCGGATCGGGTGGGCCGAGTCATAAAAATTAACATTCTGATTAATAGCGGATGGGTTACGGGTGGGTGAAATAATACATCATTAATGAGGAAAATATTAATTACATTCTCTAAAATGTGAACATATTTTAAGCTTCATTTTTCGTCAGGCGTGAATTAGCAGACTAGACTCTCGTTGCGCCAATTGCGGCGTCCATTTGTCTTAAGCAGCAATGGAGGCAAAAAAGATCCGAGAGAAAATTAAAAAAGGAGAATTAAAAAAGGAAGGGCAGAAAAGTTCTGTGTGGGAGCGATTTAGTGAATGACGAGTCAAGTGCTGGGTATGTCATATGCAACAGCTGCGAAATAATGAGAAATAGCGGTAATGTGTGATCGGGTGCGGGTCTCTAAATCAGAGAAAATAATTTGTTCGGGTGGGTGGCGGGTGGATGATTGCGTACATGCGGATTCGGATGACGTCAGAGCCGATCCGCGCATCACTAGTGTGTATGTGTGAAACCGCGCCCTGTACTCCTCCGGGAGCAGCGCACACTTTTATTTGAGTTATTTGAGTTTGATTTATTTATTTCAGTTTGTCAAGCACTTTAAACATCAGCACTTTTTAAGTTTATTTTTTAAACAATTGAGGTTATTGCCATTTCTTGTTTGTGCTGTGATTTAAATAAAGAAAAAACATTTATCTGCACCTTTATTCCTGTTTACAATCATTTACATGTGTTAAGAAATTACCAATGTGTATGGGAACTGACAAAAAAGGTAACACTTAAAATGTATTATTACGGCGCCAAAAGGCGCGGTGAAAAATTTTGGGTCTAACTAAATTATGTGCTGCTGCACCTAAATGAAAAAGTTAGGCGCACCAGTGCATCCAATGTAAAAAGTTAGTCTGGAGCCCTGTAAATCCAAGGAAGTTATACTTATTTTATACAATACCTTTGTCAGACCACACTTAGTGAACTGTGTGCAGTTCTGGGGACTGTACTACAAGAAAGATATAGAGGATCTGGAAAAGGTTGAAATAAGGGAAACCAAACTGGTTCCTGGTATGAAAGATAAAAGTTTTGAGGAAAGACTTCAGATGCTTAACTTCTTCAAGCTTAGTAAAAGTAGACTCAGGGTTATTTGATTGAGTCTTTTAAATTCATAAAAAGGGATCAACAAAGTGAACTACAAGAGATTCTTCAGGTTCAGCTCTGTTAGTATGACGAGGGGGCATAAAAGGAAATTAGCAAAAGGTAAATTCCACACCGACGTTAGGAAGTATTTTTTCACACAGAGAGTAGTCACTGTGTAGAATAGCTTGGCGCATGTCATGTAGTAGAGGCAGAAACTCTGGGGGTTGTCAAGACCGGGCTTGATATGATGCTGGATACTATCTAGTTTGTAGGTAAACCTAGCACTAGTGGTAGGTAGTAAAACGGTGAGCATGTCGGGCTGAATGGCCTATTCTCGTCATTATGTTATGCTATTTTTGTTATGTTATGATAGACGTGAAACATATTACTGTACTGAAGTGGTCAATATTTTACAATGTCAATCATGCATTCAGCATTCAGTCATCACCTGTGACCTGATACTACAGACTCTACTGAAAACTTACATTCTGGTCAAGAACCACAAACCTGGCAACCCTAAGACTCATGAGGGTTTATCCTGCTTTTCTTTGTTGTGCTAGAGCAGTTAGAAGAGAGGGATGAGAACAATGTGGACAAAGAAAGAATGCTGGTGGACACAGGAGTAAACAGAGAGAAAGCACTTTATATATATTTCACTGCACAGAGCCATAATCACTAATTCTATTTAGTTAAGGTCACACAGTACACAGCACTACTCACCCCAGTCTCTGTAGTTTACAGTCTGGACTCATCAGTGCAGCACAGAGCAGCTTCACTCCTGAATATCCCAGGCTATTGTAGCTGAGGTCCAGATCTCTCAGGGCTGATGACTGGAGAGCTGAGGCCACAATTTCACAGGACTTCCCTGTGAGGTAACAGCTGTTCAGTCTGCAAAAGAGTGTTGATATATTATTGTATTTTAAATAGCGTAATATGCTGTAAAATCTGATATGTGCAATATTACAGTAATCATATTGAGTGATGAAGAGTGATATTGAGGATCTGCAGATATCCACCCCACACTTGCTGCAGCTGTGCGTCACCTGATCTTACTGTAAGAGGCCCTCTGTGTCAGTTCTGTTCTTTCCTAATACAGCTAGGTCTATTACAGGATCCAGAAGAAACCATGGGGAGATGACAGACCAGCAGGTTGAAGAAGCCATGTCTTTTCCCCACTTATTGTAGCTTTCCCCATTGCATACTTGCACAATTAATAAGAGCTTTTCTCCTCTTTCTGCCCTTGCATGTCCACTTCCCATGTGTCCTCAATAGGATGCTTAGCAGGGTGATCTACACTAGATCATTTAAACTTAATCCAGTTATGCAAAGCAAGTTTTATCCATCTATGCCTCAGTGATATTTCTCCCATCTCATTAGTAATGCATTAATTGGTGTTGTTCTGAGTGCCCCCACAGCATATCCTCAAAGCTTTTGCCTGTTTAACATGTGATACCAGGAAGTGAATTGGGGTGCTGTCCACCAGGGGGCAGCATTGGCCCTACAGACGGATATAGTTGCAACTGTGGCTCATTGCAATCACATCAGCTGTGGCCCATTACCTAACCATGGGCTCTATAAGAGGCCTAGCTTCCAGGCCAAGGGGAGGGTGCTTTTAGATGGTGTTTGGGAGCTGGGCTATGGACAGTATGGTGGGTTGGTGCCAGTTTTGTTTGGAGCAGCTAAAGGTGCATATAATAACCCTGTGCTCATTATATGACAATGAGGAGTCTCCTTGTGTTCCTGCTATATAATAACCCTGTGCTCTATACAGTAGTGAGGAGTCTCCTTGTGTTCCTGCTATATAATGACCCTGAGCTCTATATAGCAGTGAGGACTCTCCTTGTGTTCCTGCTATATAATGACCCTGTGCTCTATACAGCAGTGAGGAGTCTCCTTGTGTTCCTGCTATATAATGACCCTGTGCTCTATTTAGCAGTGAGGAGTCTCCTTGTGTTCCTGCTATATAATGACCCTGTGCTCTATTTAGCAGTGAGGAGTCTCCTTGTGTTCCTGCTATATAATGACCCTGTGCTCTATTTAGCAGTGAGGAGTCTCCTTGTGTTCCTGCTATATAATGACCCTGTGCACCCTCTACCCTCTGCCTAGCAAGATAAGTAAAGCCAACTGCTGTTGAAGTACACAGCACTACTCACCCCAGTCTCTGTAGTTTACAGTTTGGACTCATCAGTCCAGCACAGAGCAGCTTCACTCCTGAATCTCCCAGGTTATTGTAGCTGAGGTCCAGATCTCTCAGGGGTGAGATTGATGACTGAAGAGCTGAGGCCACAATTTCACAGGACTTCTCTGTGAGGTCACACCTATTCAGTCTGCAAATAAGAGTTTCTATATTATTGTATGATTAAATAGCGCAATATACTGTAAAATCTTATATGTGCAATGTTACAGTAATCATGCTGAGTGATGAAGAGTGATATTGAGGATCTGCAGATATCCACCCCACACTTGCTGCAGCTGTGCGTTACCTGAACTTACTGTAAGAGGCCCTCTGTGTCAGTTCTGTTCTTTCCTAACACAGCTAGGTCTATTACAGGATCCAGAAGAAACCAAGGGGAGATGACAGACCAGCAGGTTGAAGAAGCCATGTCTTTTCCCCTTCAATTGTAGCTTTCCCCATTGCATACTTGCACAATTAATAAGAGCTTTTCTCCTCTTTCTGCCCTTGCACGTCCACTTCCCATGAGTCCTCAATAGGATGCATAGTAGGGTGATCTACACTAGATCATTTAAATTTAATCCAGTTATGCAAAGCAAGTTTAATCCATCTATGCCTCAGTGGTATTTCTCCCATCTCATTAGTAATGCATTAATTGGTGTTGTTCTGAGTGCCTCGAAGCATATCCTCAAAGCTTTTGCCTGTTTAACATGTGATGCCAGGAAGGGAATTGGGGTGCTGTCCACCAGGGGGCAGCATCGGCCCTACAGACGGGTATAGCTGCAGCTGTGGTTCACTGCAATCACATCAGCTGTGGTCCATTACCTAAACATGGGCTCTATAAGAGGCCTAGCTTCCAGGCCAAGGGGAGGGTGCTTTTAGATGGTGTTTGGGAGCTGGGCTATGGACAGTATGGTGGGTTGGTGTCAGTTTTGTTTGAAGCAGCTAAAGGTGCATAAAATAACCCTGTGCTCTATATCGCAGTGAGGAGTCTCCTTGTGTTCCTGCTATATAATGAGCCTGTGCTCTGTATAGCAATGAGGAGTCTCCTTGTGTTCCTGCTATATAACAACCCTGTGCTCTATATAGCAGTGAGGAGTCTCCTTGTGTTTTGTTATATAATGACCCTGTGCTCTATATCGCAGTGAGGAGTCTCCTTGTGTTCTGCTATATAATGACCCTGTGCTCGATTTAGCAGTGAGGAGTCTCCTTGTGTTCTATTTAGTTAAGGTCACACAGTACACAGCACTACTCACCCCAGTGTCTGTAGTTTACAGTTTGGACTCATCAGTCCAGCACAGAGCAGCTTCACTCCTGAATCTCCCAGGTTATTGTAGCTGAGGTCCAGATCTCTCAGGGGTGAGTTTGATGACTGAAGAGCAGAGGCCACAATTTCACAGGACTTCCCTGTGAGGTCACACCTGTTCAGTCTGCAAAGAAGAGTTTATATATTATTGTATGATTAAATAGCGCAATATACTGTAAAATCTGATATGTGCAATGTAACAGTAATCACAAAGTGATGAAGAGTTATATTGAGGATTTAAAGTTACTGATGCTCTGAGGAAAATGACTTTGCTACAATCTCCAACTGCAGCACTTTGGGCCTGAGAATTAGACGTCCTGTTGGACAGAACTCTCTGACAGTTCTACAGATGAAATTCTTACCCAAATGGCCCCCTTTCTTCTGACATTTGCCACAGATACAACCAAATTAAAGATGCAAGAAATAACACACATCTTTCAGGGTGGATAGTGAGTTAGGCTCTGCTTCTTTACTTTTGCTGGTAACTGTGAGAAACTTCCCACAGCATTGCAAGCCAATACACAGCAAAAGCCAGATTCACTTTAGAAACAGGAATGCAAAAAAGTGATCTGTTCACATATAACCAGGTACTGTAGTGCAGTCTGTCTGTTTTGCTGAGGTTATATATAACCATGTAGTGCAGTCTGTCTGTTCTGCTGGTGTTACATATAACCAGGTAGTGAAACCAAAGCTATGTAGGAACTGTTAATGATGCCTTTGCGTTCATTTTGTTGGAATAGTGATACATTTGATGGTGCTGTCCAAGGAGACACCATTTAGCTTTTTCCAGGCTTTAGGAAACTTCAGAATCCTTGTACTGCCCAGACTTTAGCCTGAGATAAGCCACAGAATTACCTCAAAAACAGGCACTTTAACAGTCCCCTGAGAAGACCTCACCCTGACACCCCTTATATCCTACAATTCCTCTACCTTCCCATTTTCACTCTGTCTACAGGCACTATTGGATTCTGGGTCAGCCTACACCAGAATAAAGCAGAGACCAGGGTGGCACTACTGGCCTTGTAACATGGTGCATTTACTGCCTGAACTAATCTCACAATACAGTAACACAAACATTTCATTCACAACCACACTTGCCTCTCCCAAACCAAACCCAGCATTACATTAATCATAATGTTGAAAAAATATCTCATCTTCATGAACAATGTAAGAGGGGTACAGACTGAGCAGGCTCTCTCTGGTCATCTCCCACTCACAAATTATCTATGCATGGACTAGGAATAAAAGGGGGATTCTTCCCCCCTTTTGAAAAACATGGATTTGATTCAATCAACATTCGTCCTTAACTGACTGACATTTAAAAGGAGGGATTCTTTTTTCTACACAAGCACAGTTCGAACTACTTCACCAAACTGAGTTAGATAAGAATAAGTGTAGGCTAACACTTGTGCTTACTTGTCCAAGTCAAAGTTAAGGACAAATGTTAGTTCAATAAAGACCATAGGGGTGTTTGTATGGCTAATCTGCAAAAAATCAGACCTTGTTATTCTACTAATACTGACCAAACTCAGCTAAAAACTCAGCTAAAAATTGGATTAATTAATATCAGACCACTAGCCCCTAAGGCAACTCTTGTAAATGAATTAATTACTGATCACCAAGTTGAAATCTTGGCTTAAAACTGTATATTGCCTTAAATGAATCCACCCCTCCTGGCTACAGCTATACTCACGTTCCCCGTCTGACGGGTCGTGGCGGTGGTGTTGCTGCTGTATATCATTCTAATCTTTTTGCTATTTTGAAATCCGGCTTCAAATGTAACTTTTTTGAAGTGCTTGTTCTCAGTTTTGCACATCCAGACAGTTTTATCCTTGCAATTGTATACAGGCCACCAGGGCCATACAGTGGCTTTTTACTTGAATTTGCTGATTTCCTTTCCAGCCTGGTTGTTAATTCAGATAAAGTAGCAATTGTAGGGGACTTCAATATTCACATGGGTAGTGAAAGTGATCCTCTCAGATCAGCACTCTTGTCTATCACTGAATCTATTGGCTTTGATCAACATATACATCAGTCCACACATTCTCATAACCATATTCTTGATCTGGTCTTAACTTATGATACAGAAATAGCAAATATAGCAGTTATGCCTAAAAACCCTGTGCTATCAGACCATTATTTAATTACTTTCCAACTTTCACAAGTCTGTCATGTGTCACCAGATCCTTCATTCTACCTTATCTGTAAGCTTCCTCCAGGACTGCAAATGCTTTTATTAATGAGCTCCCAGGCTCATTTGTGCACTGTGGGGATTTTCTTGGCTCCCACCCAAACACATACAAAAATGCAAGCATTAGCTCAATTGATCAGCTGACAGACAACATAAATTACATACTTTCCAGAACCCTGGATACAATCACACCTCTTAAGAAGAAGAAAGTCCGCTATAAGAAATTAGCACCCCTCTACATTTAAATCTGCGAGTTGTATGTTTGGACCATTATTGATCCATCACATTGGTTTGCCTAACAAGGAATTCATGATGTATTTAATAACTGGTATCTTTAATGATAATATGTAAATTAAATCTAATAAAATACATGTTACATGTTGGATACATTTTTTACATTTGATGGTACTTCTGTATTCATTAAATGAGGGCACAATCTGTTAAAATAGCTTGACTCAAAAATCATAATTCTCACTTGCCTGACAATTTTATTGTATTCTATTTTCACTTTAACTATGAAGTGTTTATAAAAACATGCTGTCATCATCTACTTTAATAATTACATAATACTCACATGGCCTTCCTGCAGTTCCTGACTACTGGTAGCAGTCTCTGATAACCTGCTGCTGATGTGTTGTAGGTCTTCAAGTCAAACTCATCTAGGATCTCCTCTGACATCTGTAACATAAAGGCCAGGGCTGAACATTGGTGTGGTTCCAGCTTTTCATTAGAGAGTTTTCCTGATCTCTGGAACTTCTTTATTTCTTCCACTGGAGCGTTTTTATTCAGTTCATTGAGACAGTGGAACAGATTGATGGTCCTTTCTGCTGAAGATTCTTCTTTGATCTTCTTCTTAATGTACTGGACTGTTTTCTCAATGCTCTCTGATCTGCTTCTTGTCTGTGTATATAAATGGTAAATGGTAAAAGGACTGTATTTATGTAGTGCTTTTATCCAATCTGGTACAGGTGATCTGCTTCCTGTCTTTGTCAGTATTCCTCCTAATAGAGTCTGAATGGAGTCCAGAGAGAGGCCTAGAAGGAATCTGAGGAAAAGGTCCAGGTGTCCATTCTTACTCCCTAAGGCCTGATCCACTGCAGTCCTGTGTAACTCAGACAGCTGCACTCTGTCACTGCAAGGTTTTGATTCTTCTGCTCTGAGTACATTTCTGTTCTCATTCACACATGAATGAAACACAAACAAGGCAGCCAGATACTCCTGAATGCTCAGATGCACAAAGCAGTAGACCTTCTCCTCACCCAACCCACACTCCTCTTTAAAGATCTCTGTGCACACCCCAGAGTACACTGAAGCTTCACTGACATCAATGCCCATCTCTCTCAGGTCCTCTTCATAGAATATCAGATTCCCCTTTAACAGCTGTAGTAAAGCCAGCTGACCCAGTTTCAGGATGATTTCTGTATTTGATACTTTCTTTGAGGTTGTCTCATTGGTGTCAGGATACTTCTCATTCTTCACATTAGTCTGAATGAGCAGGAAGTGTGTGTACATTTCAGTCAGAGTTTTAGGCATTTTTCTATTGCCTACTTTACCCAACAGTGTCTCCAGCACAGTGGCAGAAATCCAGCAGAAGACTGGTATGTGACACATGATGTAGAGACTCCTGGATGACTTTACGTGTGAGATAATTCTGCTGGCCTTTATCTCATCTCTGATTCTCTTCCTGAAGTATTCCTCCTTCTGTGGGATCATTGAATCCCTCGTACCTCTGTCACCTGGTGGACGCACTCAGGAGGGATCCTGATTGGCTGCTGCTGGTCGGGAGGTGATCCAGAGGAGAGCAGAGGGAAGCAGATTCCCCTAATGAGGTTGGTCAGCAACACATCCACTGATGATGACTCTGTTATATCACAGCAGATCTCATTGCTTTGGAAATCTAGAGGAAGTCGACACTCATCCAGACCATCAAAGATGAACACAACTTTGACTTCATCATCTTCAAAACTTTTGATCTCTTTCAGTTGTGGATAGTATTGCTGCAGAAGTTTCATGAGACTAAAATCTCTCTCCTTTTTCAGATTCAGATCTCGGAAAGGAAGAGTGAAGATGAAATCAATGTCCTGATTGGCTTTTCCATCTGCCCAGTCCAGAATGAACTTCTGCACAGAGACTGTTTTCCCAATGCCAGCGATGCCCTTTGTAAGCACAGTTCTGATGGGTCTCTCTTGTCCAGGTAAAGGCTTAAAGATGTCATTGCAGATGATTGCAGTCTCCTGTGTGGTGTGTCTCTTGGATGCTGTCTCAATCTGTCTGACCTCGTGTTCATCATTGACCCCCCCACTTCCCCCCTCTGTGATGTAGAGCTCTGTATAGATCTCATTGAGGAGGGTTGGGTTGCCCTGCTTTGCTAAACCTTCAAATATGTGTTCAAACTTCTTCTTCAGAGCAGTTTTCAGCAGCTTCTGAGCTCTTTCTATGGATGTATCTGAGGAGAGGAAACATGAGAAACAATGTTTAAAATAACAGAACAGATAATAAAAAATACATATGCAGTCCATTTTCACAATGGTTTACACACCTCTTAAGGTGTTACACACTTCTCACAGTGTGTTCTACACACAAAATGAAAACATATCAAACAATGAAAAAGGATTCAATTCCTTTATCACATTCAATTTCTTAATTTTTCATAGTATGATGTGGTAAATATGGTCTTCATGGGTCATGTAGTAATTTAATCATCTTATAATTTTTATGCTCAGTGCTCATTAATCCTGAATAAAAACTCAGACCAGATTTGAATCTCTTTCAGGGACATTTAATCTGCATTTAATGTGCATTTGCTTGCCCCATAATCACTGCTGGATGCAGTATTTTAATTTAAACACCGTTGTGTACATGTAGTGTGTGATGGTTTCTATATGAAAGACTGTTGATGTAAAACACTATTATGAAAGTGTAGATGCTAAAAATCAAAACATTTTACTCTGTTATATTCGATTGCTAAGCTCATGTCAGCATTGTAATGGCCACAGTAGAAATGAGTGAAAACTCTTACTGTGCTGCTCATCTCTCTCCAGTGAGTCAGTGAGATCCTTCTGCTTCACAAGGTTGCTGGTCAGCTGTATCAGTGTGAAATAAACACATGAAGAGGTGTGCTGTATTAGTGTGAAATAAACACATGAAGAGGTGTGCTGTATCAGTGTGAAATAAACACATGAAGTGGTGTGCTGTATCAGTGTGAAATAAACACATGAAGTGGTGTGCTGTATCAGTGTGAAATAAACACATGAAGCGGTGTGCTGTATCAGTGTGTGAAATAAACACATGAAGAGTTGTGCTGTATCACTGTGTGAAATAAACACATGAAGTGGTGTGCTGTATCAGAGCCACTGAAACAATGAGATTCTTGCAATATGTCTCATGTTTTCTCTTTAGGATGGCCAGAACGGGGACAGATACTTTTAAACAGAATACATGCAGAAGGTCCAAAGCCTCAAGTTTGAAGTGCACCTTTAATCCCTGATTAATGCACAATAAAATGTCCAGTTAATGTCCAGTGTTAATTCAACTCTTAACAGATAACATTTGGTCCCACATTGCAGAGTGGGATGAAACATTACCTGTTAAGAGGTGAGAGTTGAATTAACACTGGATATTTTATTGTGTGATTTTGTAGAGACACTACTTGTGATAAATCAAGAGTTCCCATAGAATAAATCAGTTTCTCAGTGCAATACATTTGGAAAATTCGGACTATAAACTGCATGCTTCAAACACTCTGTTTGGAGTCTTACTCTGCCATTGTGTTTGGGACCTAAAAAAGAATTTGGGTTTTTCTGTGAGCCCAGGAGGACCAGGTAGCACTCTACAAAATTAAAAAACCTGATTACATGTTCAATCTTATCAATTAAAGGCTACTAATTCATTTTTTGTCATGCGATCAAATTCAAAGGAAATGCAGTGTACAGCAAAAGACAATCACACAAGCAAATATTAAAATAGAAAAGAATATAAATAATACCTGTTTTGACAACAGTTTATCTGAACTCCTCTCTACAATATGGTTGGACACCTGTGAGCAGTGGATCCTGTGAACAAATCATGAGACAGAGCATCCCGTTAAACTCATCTTCTTACTGCAGCTCTAACTCACAGCACATGGAGACAGAGCTTCCAGTTAAACTCATCCTCTTACTGCAGCTCTAACTCACAGCACATGGAGACAGAGCTTCCAGTTAAACTCATCCTCTTAGTGCAGCTCTAACTCACAGCACATGGAGACAGAGCTTCCAGTTAAACTCATCCTCTAACTGCAGCTCTAACTCACAGCACATGGAGACAGAGCATCCAGTTAAACTCATCCTCTTACTGCAGCTCTAACTCACAGCACATGGAGACAGAGCTTTCAGTTAAAATCACCCTCTTATTGCAGGTATAATTCAATACGAATGTGGTTCATTACCTTTGATCACCTCTTAACTCTCCTCTGAGGTTGACTGGAAAATCCATTGAACGGTCACTCTTCATAGACAGACAGCGGGGTACAGGTGACCCAGCCCGATCTACCTGGAGCCTGTGAACAAAACATGGAGACAGAGCTTCCAGTTAAACTCATCCTCTTACTGCAGCTCTAACTCACAGCACATGGAGACAGAGCATCCAGTTAAACTCATCCTCTTACTGCAGCTCTAACTCACAGCACATGGAGAGAGAGCTTCCAGTTAAACTCATCCTCTTTCTGCAGCTCTAACTCACAGCACATGGAGACAGAGCTTCCAGATAAACTCATCCTCTTACTGCAGCTCTAACTCACAGCACATGGAGACAGAGCTTCCAGTTAAACTCATCCTCTTACTGCAGCTCTAACTCACAGCACATGGAGACAGAGCTTCCAGTTAAATTCATCTTCTTACTGCAGCTCTAACTCACAGCACATAGAGACAGAGCTTCCAGTTAAACTTATCCTCTTACTGGAGCTCTAACTCACAGCACATGGAGACAGAGCTTCCAGTTAAACTCATCCTCTAACTGCAGCTCTAACTCACAGCACATGGAGACAGAGCTTCCAGTTAAACACATCCTCTAACTGCAGCTCTAACTCACAGCACATGGAGACAGAGCATCCAGTTAAACTCATCCTCTTACTGCAGCTCTAACTCACAGCACATGGAGACAGAGCTTCCAGTTAAACTCATCCTCTTACTGCAGCTCTAACTCACAGCACATGGAGACAGAGCTTCCAGTTAAATTCATCTTCTTACTGCAGCTCTAACTCACAGCACATGGAGACAGAGCTTCCAGTTAAACTTATCCTCTTACTGCAGCTCTAACTCACAGCACATGGAGACAGAGCTTCCAGTTAAACTCATCCTCTAACTGCAGCTCTAACTCACAGCACATGGAGACAGAGCTTCCAGTTAAACTCATCCTCTTACTGCAGCTCTAACTCACAGCACATGGAGACAGAGCTTTCAGTTAAACTCATCCTCTTACTGCAGCTCTAACTCACAGCACATGGAGACAGAGCTTTCAGTTAAAATCACCCTCTTATTGCAGGTATAATTCAATACGAATGTGGTTCATTACCTTTGATCACCTCTTAACTCTCCTCTGAGGTTGACTGGAAAATCCATTGAACGGTCACTCTTCATAGACAGACAGCTGGGTACAGGTGACCCAGCCCGATCTACCTGGAGCCTGTGAACAAAACATGGAGACAGGGCTTCCAGTTAAACTCATCCTCTTACTGCAGCTCTAACTCACAGCACATGGAGACAGAGCATCCAGTTAAACTCATCCTCTTACTGCAGCTCTAACTCACAGCACATGGAGACAGAGCTTCCAGTTAAACTCATCCTTTTACTGCAGCTCTAACTCACAGCACATGGAGACAGAGCTTCCAGTTAAACTCATCCTCTTTCTGTAGCTCTAACTCACAGCACATGGAAACAGAGCTTCCAGTTAAACTCATCCTCTAACTGCAGCTCTAACTCACAGCACATGGAGACAGAGCTTCCAGTTAAACTCATCCTCTTACTGCAGCTCTAACTCACAGCACATGGAGACAGAGCTTCCAGTTAAACTCATCCTCTTACTGCAGCTCTAACTCACAGCACATGGAGACAGAGCTTCCAGTTAAACTCATCCTCTAACTGCAGCTCTAACTCACAGCACATGGAGACAGAGCTTCCAGTTAAACTCATCCTCTTTCTGCAGCTCTAACTCACAGCACATGGAGACAGAGCTTCCAGTTAAACTCATCCTCTAACTGCAGCTCTAACTCACAGTACATGGAGACAGAGCTTCCAGTTAAACTCATCCTCTTACTGCAGCTCTAACTCACAGCACATGGAGACAGAGCTTCCAGTTAAACTCATCTTCTTAGTGCAGCTCTAACTCACAGCACATGGAGACAGAGCTTCCAGTTAAACTCATCCTCTTACTGCAGCTCTAACTCACAGCACATGGAGACAGAGCTTCCAGTTAAACTCATCCTCTTACTGCAGCTCTAACTCACAGCACATGGAGACAGAGCTTCCAGTTAAACTCATCCTCTTAGTGCAGCTCTAACTCACAGCACATGGAGACAGAGCTTCCAGTTAAACTCATCCTCTTACTGCAGCTCTAACTCACAGCACATGGAGACAGAGCTTCCAGTTAAACTCATCCTCTTACTGCAGCTCTAACTCACAGCACATGGAGACAGAGCTTCCAGTTAAATTCATCTTCTTACTGCAGCTCTAACTCACAGCACATGGAGACAGAGCTTCCAGTTAAACTTATCCTCTTACTGCAGCTCTAACTCACAGCACATGGAGACAGAGCTTCCAGTTAAACTCATCCTCTAACTGCAGCTCTAACTCACAGCACATGGAGACAGAGCTTCCAGTTAAACTCATCCTATAACTGCAGCTCTAACTCACAGCACATGGAGACAGAGCATCCAGTTAAACTCATCCTCTTACTGCAGCTCTAACTCACAGCACATGGAGACAGAGCTTTCAGTTAAAATCACCCTCTTATTGCAGGTATAATTCAATACGAATGTGGTTCATTACCTTTGATCACCTCTTAACTCTCCTCTGAGGTTGACTGGAAAATCCATTGAACGGTCACTCTTCATAGACAGACAGCTGGGTACAGGTGACCCAGCCCGATCTACCTGGAGCCTGTGAACAAAACATGGAGACAGGGCTTCCAGTTAAACTCATCCTCTTACTGCAGCTCTAACTCACAGCACATGGAGACAGAGCATCCAGTTAAACTCATCCTCTTACTGCAGCTCTAACTCACAGCACATGGAGACAGAGCTTCCAGTTAAACTCATCCTTTTACTGCAGCTCTAACTCACAGCACATGGAGACAGAGCTTCCAGTTAAACTCATCCTCTTTCTGCAGCTCTAACTCACAGCACATGGAGACAGAGCTTCCAGTTAAACTCATCCTCTAACTGCAGCTCTAACTCACAGCACATGGAGACAGAGCTTCCAGTTAAACTCATCCTCTTACTGCAGCTCTAACTCACAGCACATGGAGACAGAGCTTCCAGTTAAACTCATCCTCTTACTGCAGCTCTAACTCACAGCACATGGAGACAGAGCTTCCAGTTAAACTCATCCTCTAACTGCAGCTCTAACTCACAGCACATGGAGACAGAGCTTCCAGTTAAACTCATCCTCTTTCTGCAGCTCTAACTCACAGCACATGGAGACAGAGCTTCCAGTTAAACTCATCCTCTAACTGCAGCTCTAACTCACAGTACATGGAGACAGAGCTTCCAGTTAAACTCATCCTCTTACTGCAGCTCTAACTCACAGCACATGGAGACAGAGCTTCCAGTTAAACTCATCCTCTTTCTGCAGCTCTAACTCACAGCACATGGAGACAGAGCTTCCAGTTAAACTCATCCTCTTACTGCAGCTCTAACTCACAGCACATGGAGACAGAGCTTCCAGTTAAACACATCCTCTTAGTGCAGCTCTAACTCACAGCACATGGAGACAGAGCTTCCAGTTAAACTCATCTTCTTAGTGCAGCTCTAACTCACAGCACATGGAGACAGAGCTTCCAGTTAAACTCATCCTCTTACTGCAGCTCTAACTCACAGCACATGGAGACAGAGCTTCCAGTTAAACTCATCCTCTAACTGCAGCTCTAACTCACAGCACATGGAGACAGAGCTTCCAGTTAAACTCATCCTCTTAGTGCAGCTCTAACTCACAGCACATGGAGACAGAGCTTCCAGTTAAACTCATCCTCTAACTGCAGCTCTAACTCACAGCACATGGAGACAGAGCATCCAGTTAAACTCATCCTCTAACTGCAGCTCTAACCCACAGCACATGGAGACAGAGCTTTCAGTTAAAATCACCCTCTTATTGCAGGTATAATTCAATACGAACGTGTTTCATTACCTTTGATCACCTCTTAACTCTCCTCTGAGGTTGACTGGAAAATCCATTGAACGGTCACTCTTCATAGACAGACAGCTGGGTACAGGTGACCCAGCCCGATCTACCTGGAGCCTGTGAACAAAACATGGAGACAGGGCTTCCAGTTAAACTCATCTTCTTAGTGCAGCTCTAACTCACAGCACATGGAGACAGAGCTTCCAGTTAAACTCATCCTCTAACTGCAGCTCTAACTCACAGCACATGGAGACAGAGCTTCCAGTTAAACTCATCCTCTTAGTGCAGCTCTAACTCACAGCACATGGAGACAGAGCTTCCAGTTAAACTCATACTCTTACTGCAGCTCTAACTCACAGCACATGGAGACAGAGCTTCCAGTTAAACTCATCCTCTTACTGCAGCTCTAACTCACAGCACATGGAGACAGAGCTTCCAGTTAAACTCATCCTCTTAGTGCAGCTCTAACTCACAGCACATTGACTCTCTGATTCATCCATTTTTACCTCTTTCTCACAGTTCCATCGTCAGTCTCGGTCTCCTCTGAGGAACTCATTTTAGAAACAGCGCCCCCTGTCTCAGGACACCTGAACACACCAGATCAGTTTCACAAGTGGGTTCTGACCCAAATTGGTAGACCTGTAAATACACACAAAAAGAACATGATAACGCACAGACATAATAATACACACAGACACACACATTCATCAAATCTCATAGAACAGACAGGGACAAATCTGGAATTTAACTGAGCCATAAACTTGTACAGTAATACAATTCCCTCCAAAATATTCTGCACCCATGATAACAATTACTAAGACCATTGAATATAAAGATCACCAGTGCTGAGGTATATTTTCATTGTCCAACATATGGAATAGATTTAATGATATAATGGAAACTACCAAAATGACACATTTCTCAGATGATACAACAATTTTACAAAAATTGTGCGTCACAATTATTGGCACCCCTGTATTTGGTACTGTGTGCACCCTCCCCTTGCAGGGATAATGGCACAGTCTTTTTACATAACGTGTTATAAGACCAGAGAACACATTGGGAGGGATCTTAGACTCTTCCTCCACCCACAATCTTTCCAGATCCTGATGTCTTTGTTGATCCGTGCTTATGGGCCGTGCTGTTCAATTGATTCACAGGTTTTCAGGGAGTTTCAGCAGTCTTTAGACTGTTGTAGCCACTGCACAATGATGCTTCTGCATCATTAACCTTTTTATTTGTGGATTTTAACGTGAATTTGGGGTCATTGTCTTGCTGAAAGATCCACTAGTTTCAGTCTGCTGGCAGAGGTAGTCAGGTTTAGGGCTAAATTGTCCTGGTACTTGGGTAGAGTTCACGATGCTGCTTTCCTTAACAAGGGCCCCAGGACCAGTGTGAGCAAAGTAGCCCCATAACATTAAAGATCCACCACCGTATTTTTCTTTTCAGTATATGCATCCTTAAATCCATCCTACATCATATTCCTGGACATGGTTGTGAGAGGGGCTGGAGCCTCTCCCAGCATGCATTGGGCAAGAGGCAGGAAAAAACCCTGAACAGGTCACCAGTCCATCACAGGGCACACAGGGGCGATATAGCTCAGGAGGTAAGACCGATTGTCTGGCGGTCGGAGGGTTGCCGGTTCAAACCCCGCCCTGGGCATGTCAAAGTGTCCTTGAGCAAGACACCTAACCTCTAACTGCTCTGGTGAATGAGAGGCATCAATTGTAATGCGCTTTGGATAAAAGCGTTATATAAATGCAGTCCATTTACCATTACCATTTACTTACACACTCATACATTCAAGCAATTTAGTGTCTCCAATTAGCTTAACCTGCATGTCTTTGGACTGTGGGAGGAAACCCATGCACCCATGCACTCACACACACCACCATGCTGCCCTCCAGCAGTTTTAAACTTCTTCATTATTGCCCTCACAGTAGTAACTAGCATCTTCAGTTTATTTTTTGATCCATTGCCTGATTTTCAAAGGTCAGCAACCATTTTCATTTCTTTGTCAGTTCTTTGTCTTTCTCTGTGGCAAAGATGAAAAATGGGTTTCACAAGCAGGTTCTCAGTTTAATCCTCCAGTGAAACAGGAAGCCATGGAAGGCCACAAGAGTTTCTCTTAATATTGGTGTATATTTATTTTGATTTTATTTCTAAGAATCTTTAGGGGTGCTAATTATATATATATATATATATATATATATATATATATATATATATATATATATATATATATATATATATATATATATATATATATATATATATATATATATATATATATATTTGGGAAATAACCCTACCTGAATCCAACCGTCACACTAGAGGGCGCCAGTTCCCCCAATCTTAGTTTGTTTTCTGTGCCCGTTTAATGCTAATTAAGGTGTTGTGTCACAAACATTTAATAGCCTGACCAGATTCACATTACAGGTACCTGTAACTGATTTATGACTAGTCAAAGAGCTAATTTAAGATCTAACTGCATTTTCACTCAAAACAAACAATATAGGCTATCTTGCCTCACCGAAATTAAATACGATGTATTTCAAAGCAATGCTACCCAATATTTCCTCAGTTCTTGTAAATCACTAAAAATAACATCCCAATACATGTTATCATCTTACTCATTGGGATGGCAGGTATGCCATCCCGCCAAGTTACGCCTTACCCTCATATGTACCGTTATCTGTGTTGTCTATTTTACCTGCTATGGACCTCTTTTTAAGATGAGTCTTGAATAAAGTTGAAATGAAAAGAAATATAGAGTAATCTCTGCCTAATATAATCACTCCACTGTATATTTTGCCTCAATATTGCAAATATTGAAAAGGAATGATTTCCTATGAAACATAAAAGAATAAGTAACAACCTCTTAATTGTTTGATTAAAAACAAAATCCGGGTTTATACTGCAGCGTCAAAATGTCAACAACAAGCGACAAGTCCTGTGACCTCCGACTCACTAGGCTACCTCCTCACGAGGTAGAATTGGTCATAGAATATCAAAGATAGGCTACTGAAGTAAACTTTCTTAAAGGCTATTTCAATATTACTTTCTGGTCTAAATGGTATGTTCGGACTCCGTGTGAGCTCTTAGCTTATCAGGCTACGCATTAAACACACAATTTCATTGCCATTGTCAGTTTTTCTGAATTACGCTGGTTATGCGATTATACTTGCAGATTCCCATTCCTCGTCGCAGCCCTTTACCTTCAGCTTCTCTTACCTCAGTTCCACTCCACAACAGACGGTTTACTCCGTTTTTAATATTTAATTTAATTCCTTCTTTCCTGGGGATTCTTTCTCCTCCGTTTTTAAAATGGCCGTTAAGTTTCAGTTTCTCTTTTGGACCGCATTTCCTTACTTACTGGCTCAACTGAATGTTCGATGGGCGGAGTTTTATATATTTATACTATTTCTTAGCTGAAGCAGTCACGGTATTTAATAAGTTATGCAGAAGAAACAAATATTTCATCCATGTAGATCTTTGCCAAATTTTAGCACATAGCCTTCATATATCAGGCCTAATCAACAACTCGTGAATTATAATGTTGGGATTTAGGCTAACGTTCTCCAATATAATGGTGTGACCTGTAGGCTGAATACACAAATAAGCCTTTTTGATTATAACAAAGAATTTCAAGACAAATAGCCTACTACAGACAGCAAATTAAATAAATAAATCATTTAACACTCCACCAGCCTCCCTGCCATAGTCACTGACCCTTTAACATCCTGAGTGATGGCCCTATGTAACACGTTAATGTGTGAGGTAAGTGCTTTTTGTTATTTCCTATTACAAAATAAAAAATAACAAGCATGTGCTTTTGTTTATAAGTTTGTGTAATTTTTGGTATTTTGTCTGTACGTCTTGTGCCTTCCCCAATCAACTGTTTCTTTTTTTTTCTCTCTCTCACTTTTTTTTGTTGACAATTTTTAAAGTTAAAGGGCTATTTGCCCTTTGTATACTCATCAAATGTGTTTGTGAATTATTTAAATAAAATAATAAAACTAATGAGAGCTGACTTTCCATGATACCTGCTCTAACCAGTTCCACTTCATTTTATTCAAAATGAATCAAAATATATCAAATAAGCGTCATGGAAAATGTGGCTGGGGTTTGAACATTCAATACACAGGCGAATTTCATTCAATTAAATCCCAACTGCTTTCTGATACCATAACAGATATCATGCTCTGCTGCCTCCCCTGGACATGTTGTCTCAATGATATAGGGGTGCTTTGAAAACCTTGGACCCTCCACTCTTCAGATATGGTGTCACTTACATCAAATAAGCGTCATAGAAAATGTGGCTGGGGTTTTAACATGCAGTACATAGGCAAATTTCATTCAATTAAATCCTTTTAAGATGAATGAATTTCCACAAAATCCAGGTAGGGATATGCCTAATAATATATCACCAGAGGATCTAGTTTTAATTAAAAGTGGAAGATGGTTAAATGACCAATTTATTGATTAATACTTGGACCTCCTGAAAAAAAACTTAAAAGAGAATTATGTATGCATGGTCCCTTCAACCTTTGTCAGCCAGAATTTGAATTGTTTATTTTGGGAAAATATAGAGGTTCTCCCAAACATTTCCAAAAGTCATAGAAACTGGTGGTGCTTTGAAAACATTATAATTCCTTTAAATATCAGATCTACTCATTGGGCTGTGATAATCATTGAAATGCAAAACATAAAAGACAAAGAAAATAATATTACCCTAAAAGTGAAAATTCTTGATTCATTAAAAACATATGAAAATGATATAATTACTGTGATTTTCTCTCTTCCAAAGTATTTGGTTTTAGAATATTTGGCATTATTTGGCACAGTTGTGAAGTTATCACTAAATTATGAATTCTCCCACAACTGCCCACATTTTCACAAGCAACTAGATGCAAGTAGCTGTGGATTGTATGTGTGCTTTTTCACAAAATGTTTTTGTTTGGTCGGAATATTAACAAATTTTTCAACACAGATATGAGGACATATCTGCACTATGAATTAAGCCAACAAGTTTTGCTTTTGTAAGTCACACAAAAAATATCACTACAAAAATTCTGTTCACTGATTATTGTTATTGCTTAATGTGGAGGCCAGTTGTACTTTACATCCTGCTACAAGCCCAGGTGTCCAATACTGGCTGTTTCCTGCTATGAAATGTACCATGACTAATGACTATGTGCATCATATTCTGAATTCATAAAGAGATTTTAATTCATTCAAGACTGTTGTATGTGCACTTGTTAAAAACTGTATGCATTCAACAGTAGTAGCAGAAGATAGGAATACACTATTTGCCGAGAAATTGCATGTTTAAACCCCAGCAACATCTTCTACGACGCTTATTTGATATAAGTGACACCATATCTGAAGAGTGGAGGGTCCAAGGTTTTCAAAACACCTCCATATCATTGAGACAACATGTCCAGGGGAGGCAGCAGAGCATGATATATGTTATGCTATCAGAGCTATCAGAAAGCAATTGGGACTTGATTGAATTAAATTTGCCTATGTACTGCATGTTAAAACCCCAGCCACATTTTCTATGATGCTTATTTGATATAAATGACACCATATCTGAAGAGTGGAGGGTCCAAGGTTTTCAAAACACCCCCATATCATTGAGACAACATGTCCAGGGGAGGTAGCAGAGCATGATATATCATATGCTATCAGAAAGCAGTTGGGATTTAACTGAAAGAAATTTGCCTATGTACAGCATGCTTATACCCCAGCCATGATATACTGTGTGTGATATTTTCACCTTTACAAACGTGTTAATACTGTCCTATTCTCCTTGCCATACTAGCGCAATATCCAGCCACATTTTCATATTTATTTGTTTTAAGTTGCATAGTTGATGTTACAAGGTATCACAGAATGTTACAAATTACTCTAATTCTTCCCTTACCATTCAGTTAAACTCATGTACTGATGTAATGTTGTATTAGATATTGCAATAATAATTAAAAGTAATGGGTGTATTTCATCTATAATTCTCCATTAAAAATTTTGCATTTTCATTGTTAAAACTGTAGGGGAAAAAATAGAAAAAAGGAAGACATATTTGTTTATAATTAATGTTAGTGTGGTTCTAACTGAAAATGAATAGTATTACATGTCTATGTTAAAAATCGAAGTTGTTTTAATATTGTATGAATATAAAACGAATAGGTCATATTTTAGGACAACTACAGTTCGATTTTTCCTTAATTAATTTCATTTTGCTGAACGTAATAGTGGTTTTATCGTCGGACTTTTATTTTAAAATTTTCAGACCCGCGCGAAAGTCCTTACTGACGCTAGCATCAAACTGCTGTCAAACTATGAGTAAGATGATAATATAGCATATGTGCCATTGTCTGTATTGTCTATTTTACCTGCTATTGCTATGGACCTCTTTTTAAGATAAGTCTTGAATAAAGTTGTAATGAAAGCTCTTAGCTTATCATGCTGCGCATTAAACACACCATTTTATTGCCAGTTGTCAGTTTTTCTGAATTACGCGGGTTAATGCGATTATAGCCTACCTGAAGATTGTTATTCCTCCCCGCTCCCCTTTACCTTCAGCTTGTCTTACCTCAGTTCTACTCCACAACAGGCTGTTCACTCCGTGTTTTTACATTTATTTTGATTCCTTCTTTTCTAGGGATTCTTTCTCTTCCGTTTTTAAAATGGCCGTTAAGTTTTAGTTTCTCTTTTGGACCGCATTTCCTTACTTAGGTTTACTGGCTCAACTGAGTGTTCGATGGGCGGAGTTTTATATATTTTGTACTGTTTATTACCTGCACCACTCACTGTATTTAATAAGTCTTGCAGAAGAAACAAATATTTAATCCATGTAGATCTTTGCCAAATTTTAGCACATACATATTGTGGCGTTTTCGCGAGGAAGCAGAGACGGAGACTGGCTTGGCTGTTTTCGAATCGCTCCCGGGGAGCTTCGCTTTATTTGTGACATCTCCTCAAAACGGTAATTCGTAGACTGACCATCATAGCTGGGCGAAGCCTGCTTTTGTCAAACCCCGTTTGCCGTGATTGGCTGCCCCGGCGCAACGGAACTAACCAATCACACAGCCTTAACGGCACATCACTCAAAGGTCGGATTTACATACAGCGGGAAACAGCAGCACGAGACACGCAAAACAGAGACAGGCAGGGAATACAACAACAGTATTGGCTAATTGACTAATGACAGAAACATGACGGTGAAAATCATAAACCCGAGGGCTGCTAGCGCTACGGAAGCGATTCCTAGCAGGCTACACACATTCAAAATAACGAGTATTTACACGATCGCGGAGCGGGACAAGTTAACCGCTAACAAGCTAACAATTATTTAATTACACACAGGCAAGATCGCCACACAGCCCCCACCTAAAGGGTCGCTAGTCCCCGACGACCCACAATTTCTAGGCGATTTACCTCGTAGTCGATTAAATAATTCGGTAGCCGTCGCTTCCGAGTAGGTCGGCCCGCGGTGGGCTGTGCCATTTCCTCTGCTGCCGGTGGTGTAGAGGGGACAGGGCTGCTACCTTGTCCGCCAGCTGCGTCTTCGGTGGCGAGTGGTTGGTAAGGTGCGAGTCGGTCTTGGTGGAGCACCACCAGGCGCCCTCGATTTGGCATGCGCAGGCGATACGTCACCTCACTCAGCCGCTCCAAGATCTCGCCAGGCCCACGCCAATGTGACTGCAGCTTAGGAGACAGGCCCTTCTTGCGCACTGGGCAGTGGACCCACACTTTATCACCTGGCTTGAAGGCCTGCCCCTTGCAGTGCTGATCGTAGGCGCGCTTCTGCCGCAGTCCCGCAGTGTCCTGGGCCTGGCGAGAGAAGTCGTGTGCCACCCGCAGTCGTTCCAGCAGCTGGCGGAAGTAGCAGGCCTCTGTACGGGCTGGTTCCCTGCTTTCAGGCGGGGCCCCGAACACCAAATCCACGGGCGTCCGGAGCTCCCGTCCGAACATCAGGGCGGCGGGCGTGCAGAGGCTGGACTCCTGTACGGCAGTTCGGTAGGACCACAGGACCAGGGGCAGGTGGCGGTCCCAGTCTCGTTGGTGCTGGCTGGCGAGGATAGCGAGTTGTGCAGTCAGGGTCTTGTTGAACCGTTCAACCAGTCCGTCGCTCTGGGGATGGAGTGGAGTTGTGCGGGTCTTCGCTACCCCGAGCCGACTGCAGACCTCAGCCAGCACCCGCGATTCAAAATTTCGCCCCTGGTCGCTGTGGAGTTGGGCGGGGACCCCGAAACGGGCAAACATCTCCTCGACTAGCTTCCCTGCTGTTGTTGCAGCACTTTGGTCCGGCACCGCGTACGCCTCGGGCCACTTCGTAAAGTAGTCCATAGCCACAAGCACATAGCGGTTACCGGCCTCAGTGACAGGGAAGGGGCCGAGGACGTCCACCCCCACTCGCTCCATCGGGGCCCCCACCACGTAGCGTTGTAGAGGGGCGCGGGAGCGCCTGGTAGGCCCCTTGCATGCCGTACAGGAGTCGCAGCAGTGGACGTGCAGCTCCACGTCCCGGCGGCACCCAGGCCAGTAGAAGCGCCCCCTCAATCGTCGCAGGGTCTTGCTGTTCCCGAAATGGCCCGCCCCCACCGAGCCATGCACCAACCCGAGGACTTGGGGCCGGAGCGCTCGGGGAACGAGGAGTTGGAGGAGGTCGCTTCCAAGCCCGGGTGCCTGCCACCGCCGATACAGCAGCCCGTCCCGCAGCTCAAGGCTCCTCCTTTGCCCGTAGTAGGTCTTGAGCTCGGGCCCCTCAGCCGAGACCTCCGCCCACTGCGGCGGTGTTTCTGCCTCCAGCCAGCCCCTCACCTTTCTTAGCGTGCTGTCAGCCTCCTGGCCTTCCCGCAGCTGCTCCTGCGACACTGGCAGCCACCCCGCCTCGCTGATGTTAGCGGTAGCCACCGCTAGCTCCACCTGGCTCTTATCTTCCTGTCGCTGGCAGTGTTGACAATCCAGCTCAGCACAGGGACGGCGGGACAAAGCGTCGGCGTTGGTGTGGTGCCGCCCCGCCCTGTGCTCGATCTGGAAATCGCACTCCTGTAGCTCTTCTAACCACCGTGCGACTTGGCCCTCCGGGTGCTTGAAGTTTAGGAGCCAGGTGAGCGAAGCGTGGTCAGTGCGGAGGCGGAAGTGGCTACCTTGGAGATAGGGTCGGAAGTGCCTCAGTGCCTTGACTACGGCCAGCAGCTCTCGGCGGGTCACGCAGTAGTCCCGCTCTGCCCGGCTCAGGGCACCGCTGTAGTAGGCGACAGCTCTCTCTCCGTCGCTGTCCTCCTGAGAGAGGACGGCTCCCACCCCCACGTTACTGGCGTCGGTGTCGACAATGAATGGGCGGTTCACATCGGGATACGCCAGTACGGGGGCCTCCGTGAGAGCCGTTCTGAGCCGGGCAAAGGCTTCTGCGCATGCAGTGGTCCAGATGAACGGCTGGTACTTGTCAGTGAGGCGATGGAGGGGACTGGCAATGGAGGCGAAACCCCGCACGAACCGCCGATAGTAGCTCGCCAACCCCAGGAAGCTGCGCAGCTCGCCTACATTTGCTGGGGTCGGCCAATCCCGCACAGCAGTCACCTTAGCTGGGTCGGTGGCTACCCCTCGCTCACTCACAACGTGCCCCAGGAAGGCCGTCTCCCTCCGGAGCAGCTGGCACTTCCGGGGATTCAACCGTAGCCCAGCCCGGCGAATCGCCGCGAGCACGTTGTGGAGGTTAGCGAGGGCGTGCTCGAAGCTACTGGTATGTACTAGGAGGTCGTCCAGGTACACTACGCAGCAGCTTCGGGGGACGGCCGACAGCACCCTTTCCATCAGCCGCTCGAACGTGGCAGGGGCATTGCACAGTCCGAACGGCATCACGCGGAACTGCCACAACCCTTGCCCGATGGTGAAGGCGGTCTTAGGCTTCGCATCCTCGGCCATTTTGACCTGCCAGTAGCCACTCCGGAGGTCCAGCGAGCAGAACCAGCTGGACCCCGCGATGTGGTCTAGCGCCTCGTCGATGCGGGGGAGAGGGTAGGCATCTTTGCGCGTTACGGCGTTGAGGCGCCGATAATCCACGCAAAAACGCCACTCTCCGTTCTTCTTCCGCACTAGGACAGCAGGGGCCGCCCACGGGCTGTTGGAGGGCTCAATGACGCCTGCAGCGGCCATCTCTCTAACCTTCTCCTCTGCCCCCAGCCGCTTTGCTAGTGACAACCGGTGAGGGCGCAGACGAACCGGTGCAGCGTCACCAGTGTCAATGGCGTGCTGCACTAGCTCGGTCTGCGTGCATTCCTCATCGCGGGCAGCGAAGAGGTCTGCATTGTCCTTCAGCAAGCGTTCAAGCTGTTGGCATTGGTGAGGGTTGAGGCCGCTGCAGCTGCGTCGCCACAGCTCGCGGACAGCACTCACCGTCTCGACAGAGGGGGGCGCAGGTTGTGACAGTGGGGCAGGCGAGCCACGCTCTGTGTTGGTTAGCTGGGGCGGCGGCTGGTGAGGGTGGGCTGAGGCTGGCGGCGGCTGGTGAGGGTGGGCTGAGGCTGCTCGGCGACGGGTCCTCCTGGACCTGCGTTTCCTCTTGGGGGTGGCGTGGAGGGCGAGGGTGGTGGCACCGATGGAGAGCCTGGCGTTGGCGATGTCCACCGTAGCACCCCAGTGGACCAGCAGATCCAGGCCGATTATGCACGTGTCGCTGATGTCGGCCAGCCAGAACTCGTGCGTCACCACCTCTCTGTTTCCGACCTCCACGCTCACCATCTTCTTGCCCCGCATGGTGAGCCTCTGTCCCGTCACTGACTGTAGCTGAGTGGTTGTTGAGGACCAGGCAGTGTTGGGGAGCGTTCCCGGTCGCACCAGGGAGATGGTGGCCCCCGTGTCGACCAGTGCCCAGCAGGCTTGCCCATCCAGCCTACAATGCAGGTATAGCCCGCCCGCCTCTCCCAGTCGGCCCACTCGCTGTTGGATGGATTGCTCTTCCGCCCTCAAAAGGGCAGGCTGCTCTCCTGCCCTGAAAAGGGCGGGCTGGAATTTGCTTTCAGCTCTCATAATAGGACTTTGCTCAGTTCCCGCCTTCACAAAGGCAGATGAAACATTTGCTTCTGCGAGTGGGACCGAACTGGTTTCAGGCGCAGCAGGCTGCTCCTGGTTGAGGATGGGTTCTTGGGGCAGCGGTTTCCTCACAGCGCCGCCCCCGCGTCGTTTCCCGCCGGCCGTGGCGATCGGGGCTTGGGCGCTGGTGCTGGGCAGTCGCGGGCCAGGTGCCCTGGCTCGTCGCAGCGATAGCAGCGACCGCGTCGTGCTGGTGGTGGGCGCTGTCGCCGCTGTTGTGGGGGTGAGCGTGCCCAACGGACTTCCTCCTCCTCCTCGTAGCAGTCGATTTCGCGGACGTGGGGCCGGGTTGTCTGCCTTGGAACCAAGCAGAGAACGTCTTCCGCCCTCTCTACTTCCTTCAGAGCGTCGTCTAGGGAGCAGGGCGTGGTCAGGATGACGTGCTGGCGCAACCGTTCCGGGGAGAGAGTCTGGAGGAAGGCGTGCAACGCGAGCTCGTCCTGCCCTGCCGAGTCGAGGGACGGGTAGCCCTGCCGAGCGTGGAGCCGCACGTCTGCAGCCACGGTCCCCCAGCTCTCTTTTCCTTCGCGGCGGCGGCTGTTGAGCTTCTCCCGACTGCTCTGCATTGACCGCCTCTGGCCGAAACGCCTTGCCAAGGCCGTCGTCAGTGCCTTCAGATCGCCCTGTTCGGCAGCATCGAGGTCTAGCAGGACCTGCAGCGCTGGACCCTCCAGAGCGAGTGCTAGATGCGTCGCCGTCTGGCTCTCGCTCCAGCCGCAGTGACGGGCAGCCAGCTGCAGCTGGGCTAGGTACGTCTCCCACTGTGCTGCTCCACTGAACCGGGCTAGCTTCGGCTGTGCGCTAGCTGCCGTGGTGGTTGTCATGCTGGCGCTGGCTGGCGTGCTAACGTTAGCTTCCCTCTGGTGCGTTGGTCGAACAGCACTGGCTCCGTCTGGTTGTCTGGGGGCCCTCTGTCGTTGCGCCACCGAGCTCTGCAGATCGGCGCCCGTCGCCGTCTCTGCTGCCTCGGTCTTCCGCCGCCTCGGTACCCCCAGTCTGTCTTCCAGCTCTCGGATCGCCTTCTCCACTTCAGCTAGCTGAATCCCACTTCCGGACACCAATGTGGCGTTTTCGCGAGGAAGCAGAGACGGAGACTGGCTTGGCTGTTTTCGAATCGCTCCCGGGGAGCTTCGCTTTATTTGTGACATCTCCTCAAAACGGTAATTCGTAGACTGACCATCATAGCTGGGCGAAGCCTGCTTTTGTCAAACCCCGTTTGCCGTGATTGGCTGCCCCGGCGCAACGGAACTAACCAATCACACAGCCTTAACGGCACATCACTCAAAGGTCGGATTTACATACAGCGGGAAACAGCAGCACGAGACACGCAAAACAGAGACAGGCAGGGAATACAACAACAGTATTGGCTAATTGACTAATGACAGAAACATGACGGTGAAAATCATAAACCCGAGGGCTGCTAGCGCTACGGAAGCGATTCCTAGCAGGCTACACACATTCAAAATAACGAGTATTTACACGATCGCGGAGCGGGACAAGTTAACCGCTAACAAGCTAACAATTATTTAATTACACACAGGCAAGATCGCCACAATATATCAGACCTATTCAACAACTCGTGAATTATATTGATGTTGGGATTTAACGTCTCCTTCCAGCAGGTTCTTGTTTTCTTAGCAGATTCCTGGCACACAAGTGTTTTTGGGACCAGGACTTTGTTTCACGGTCTTTGTCTAAACTATTTAGCCAATCTAATATGCAGTAAAGTCATGTTTGGTGTTGTTGGAGAGCTAATATCATGAGCAGTTAGATGGTCTCATTCTATGTTGAGAATGTTGTCATTAAAAGTTTGTGTCACATGAAAGTGAAACACCCATCACGGAAATTTAGCTATTCAGCTGTTACACCTGAAATTGTAAAAATGGCGACACTATGTTTGAACAATTGTCTGCATCCAGTGCTTTGGGTGCTGTTTGGAATAAAATTATTCTTATTCTTATTACTATTATTATTCACAAATATGATTTTTACATTGTAAAATAAATGGTACTATTGTGCTAAACTTTATGCAACCCACAGCCATACAGTACATTAATTGGGAAAATGTCTGGATAGTTTTGTAAGATTAAAAAATGTTTTAATAGGCCACAATATTTGCCATTATTATGTATTTATTCATTCACTGCCCCACCCCTTTTTTATATGAAAAGTATTGATGTCAAAAAACTTTTAAAGGCCTAGATTTTGCAAGTTAATTATAGGCTTATAGACAGTGCTTTGTGTGGGTGAGTATCTTGGCATTTTTGTACGTTGAAAACGTGTTTTTTGTCATGGTTCTGTGTTTCTGTCTGTTTATCCCTGTTGGGCCGCCAGATGGCGGCACGTCTGTTTTGTGTCCTGCTCGTTCCCCTGTTGGTTAATTGTATTATTGCTTTCAATTATTTTATTGTCTCGTTATTTACATTATATTTACATTACATTACAGGCATTTGGCAGACGCTCTTATCCAGAGCGACGTACAACAAAGTGTATAACCATAACCAGAAACAAGTATGACGAAACCCCTAGAGAGAAGTACCGGTCCAAGTGCAGGGAACAACCGCATAGTTCAACTTGGACCCTGAAGGTTAAACTGATTAACACTAACACAACGAGAACGGCAACAACGCAATCTATGGAAAAAATACAAGCAGTAGTTAAGACAGTTAATGCACCTAAGTCACCTACGAAACAGCTGCCTAGTTACAACCCTAAGCTTACAGTCATTTACAGGGGGGTAGGGAGGGATGGGGAGAGGTGCAGCCTGAAGAGGTGAGTCTTCAGTCGTCGCTTGAAATGGGTCAGTGTCTCAGCTGTTCTGACCTCCACAGGGAGGTCATTCCACCATCGTGGGGCCAGAACAGACAGGAGACGTGTTCTGGAAGTGCAGGTGCGAAGAGGGGGAGGTGCTAGGCGTCCTGAGGTAGCAGAACGGAGGGATCTGGCTGGCATGTAGGGTTTGAATATCTTGTGGAGGTATGCTGGGGCTGATCCCTTGACTGCCTCATCCCCACCTGCCTCTCATTTTCCCTTCCCTCTGGTTTGATTGTTCTTTGAGTTCACCTGTGTCTTGTTACCCCAGTCTATTTAAGTTCTTTGTCCCCTTGACTCGGGTGCTGGTTCCTTGTGTTTGTTTCTGACTTGTGCTTGTTCCAAACCTGGTTGTATCTTCTCATATGGATTGCAGTGTTTGAAACAGTGCCTGTTTGTACACAGTTACAGAGCGAGAATAATGACTCAGTGCTGTCTGTACACAGTTACAAGGGAATAAGAACACAGTGCTGTTTGTACACAGTTACACAGAGAGAATAAGGAGACAGCTGTTTGTACACAGTTACACAGGGAGAATAAGGACACAGTGCTGTTTGTACACAGCAGCACAGAGAGAATAAGGACACAGTGCTGTTTGTACAGTAGCACAGAGAGGATGGACTAAACAGTGCAGGTATACACACTTTATTGATGTCTGGGGTTGCGCTGTGTTATAGCGTGTGCTGCACGCACACTCAGTGCTGTCAAAAAAAAGAAGCCAATCAATCCTCCGGCCACTGATAGCATGATCTGGGCTCCAGGCCCTGCAAGGAGTGAGAAAAGCAACCAATCACACAGCACATTCTAATCCACTCGACTACAATCACAACACATTCTAATTCATTCTACCACAATCATGCAGCACATTCTAATTCATTCTATTACAATCACACAACACATTCTGATCCATTCTACTATAATCACACCACACATTCTAATTAATTCTGCTACAATCACACAACACATTCTAATTCAGCCTGGAACAGTCTAAAAACCTGACAACGCACTCCACCCAGCTGCTCGTCCAGGCTACGGTGACCTCTCGCCTTGATTACTGCAACTCTCTCCTTGCAAGCCTGCCAGCTTGTGCCATACAGCCACTTCAAATGATTCAGAATGCCGCTGCCCGACTCATCTACAACCTTCCCAAATTCTCCCACGTCACTCCTCTGCTGCGATCACTCCACTGGCTACCGGTCGCCACCAGGATCCGGTTCAAAGCCCTGACCCTTGCCTACACTGCTGCCAACAGGACAGCCCCAATCTACTTGCAGGACATGACTCAATTCTATGTGCCTGCTCGACCACGCCGCTCTGCGGCAGCAGGGCGCCTTGTAACCCCTCCTACCCGCCCAAAAGGATCACAGAGCTTCTCCACCCTAGCTCCCCAGTGGTGGAACGAACTCCCCGTCCCTCTCCGAACCTCCCCCTCACTATCCATCTTCCGCCGTGGCCTGAAGACTCATCTCTTCAGACTATACCTAGACTAACCACCACCACGCTGTATATTTCACTCTTTTAAACCCCCCCCCCCCCCTTTTTGACACTTGTTACATGTTGCCCCATCCCAGCACTTTGGTAATTTGTATTTGTCCTAATACTGTAGCTTATTCCTCTGCCTAGTTGGCTTTGCAGAGGTTAGGTCAGAATAGTGTTCACTGTGTGAACTGTGTTCTTAGCTAGAAATAGCTGTACAAAATAAGTATTGTACCTTACTGAACCTGTGTTTAGCAGTTGTCTATGACCATGAAATGCACTTTTTGTACGTTGCTTTGGATAAAAGCGTCTGCGAAATAAATGTAATGTAATGTAATGAATATAGGCCTAATGTCTGGGTGGTATTATAATGCAATAATAAGAGCAATACTACTAATGTAATTAGTGTTTCCCATACGACCTTCAGTTTAATACGTTGTGTAGGATTATGCATACCACATTTTGCTCTGAAGTGTATCTTTTATCATTTCATATTTGGAGCATTCTAGCATGACCATATATTCGGATGGGGCCAACTCTGGTTTAGGGCTAGAAACATGATGTAGGTGCCAATGTAAATTCTCTGTTTCATCACAGAAAGTCACACCATTTGGCAGGTTCATACCATGCCATGGCTTTTTTTTCCACACACTGGAGAAAAGTTTATACATTTTTATAAGTTATTCAAGACCATATGCACAACATGTTGTATACCAAACCTTCAATATGGAATGCTGTGCGGACCCAAATAGCAAGTTTGTTCTTTTTGAGGAGTGGGATCTATGGGCATTGGTCTCGTGCCTCTAGGTCAAACACACTTTGATTGTTTAGTGTTTTTTTATGGGGCGACATAGCTCAGTAGGTAAGAGCGTTTGTCTGGCAGTCGGAGGGTTGCCGGTTCGATCCCCTGCCCTGGGCGTGTTGAAGTGTCCCTGAGCCAGACACCTAACCCCTAATTGCTCCCAATGAGCAAGTTGGAGCAAATCTGATAATGAGCCATAGCCATCACCCTAATAAGCCATCTACCACTGCAAAAAGCTTATTAAAAGGCAAAATTTCCCAAACACAGAAAGAGAAATAATAAAACCAGAAATTGCTACCAAAATATAATATGAAGAATAAAAATGACATCTTTTAAAAAACAAAAGCCATTAAATTACCCAGGTTCATGTTTTTGGTATAAAGAGTGCAATCCTAATGTTATCTGTAATAGGGCTATTTAACTGGCAGCCTGGGCATCAAATGCAACCTACCACTGGTGCACTCTTGGGCCTCCAAAATAAAGCCTTTTTATAAGGCATCTACTGTTATCACACGTACAATAAAATCTTATTCATACACTGTTTTAAAAGTACATGTTAATGAGACAAATACTACACAGGTACATGTCAGCAGAGCTTGAGGCACTGGAAATTAATTATGATTACAATGAGGCAGCATCAACCCAACAATCAAATCAAAGACAAAACGTAAAGGAAAAGAGAGAACTCACCCCCTCACCCCCCCTCAGGAACAGAGGACTAACCCCCCCACCCCTCAGGAGCAGAGAACTCACCACCCTGAGGAACAGATAAATAATCCCCACCCCCCTGAGGAACACAGAACTCAACCCCACCCCCACACCCCCCCTCCTCCGCCCTCAATATGAGAGAACTCACCCCCCCTTCAGGAAAAAAGCCTTCTTCTCCTCTTGTGGGTCTGCGGTCTGTGTGGCCCAGCAGGACTCCAGCTGTAGGCTCATGTTGTAGGCCAGGCTGTTCTCATAGTGCAGGGTCACCTGGATGTACAGCTGCTCTGCAGAAGGGAGCTCCACAGGGCCAGTGTAGTTGTATGCGTAAGATGAGTCACTGTACAAGGCCATGCTGATCTCCAGGAGGCGGGACGAATTCACCTGCACCACACTGTGAGAGGTAACCCTGCAGAGGAGCAGAGCAGAACACACAGCAAACACATCATCCATGTCCACGTCCACTAGATTTCGTAGAAAAGCACCATTTGTTTATTTTAAATAGCAATGTGATAAAAAATAAACCACAGTGCCAGCACATGAAGTGTATGACCAACAATGTGTGATGGAATAACAGACAAACAAACAGGCTGGATTATGACACACCAATAAAGAACCACACATTCCATTATATTAGCCTTAGTGCTAACAAAGACTAAGGTATTTTCATTGAGCCCAGGCTCTGTTACAGTTGTACATGCATAACTACTGAAAATGCTAGTTTGAGGCTTAATGTCCTTCATGCTACTTCCGTGGATGCTGATTGGATGGCTGAATGAGAGAGGGGTGTGTTTCTCACCAGTCCAGACCAGGCTTCATGCGGGCTGTGCTGGTCTGGAGCAGCGGGTAGGCACAGGTCCACAGCACCTTCAGGTCCCTCCGTGTGATGGATCTCCTGCTGCTGAGCATCACAGTCAGCGCGTTCCTCAACTCCACATGCGTCCTGTTAATCTAAATGAGCAGAAAGCGTGTTACACACCCAAGGCATTACACACTCATAATACCCAGTGTGATGTGTTACACACCCAAGGCATTACACACTCATAATACCCAGTGTGATGTGTTACACACACAAGGCATTACACACTCATAATACCCAGTGTGACGTGTTACACACACTAAGCATTACACACTCATAATACTCAGTGTGATGTGTTACACACTGCTAAGCTGGAAAGGTACTCAGTGAGGACCTTGGGACAGGTAGAGGTAGTGAGGGGTGCAAAATGGAGAGATGGGACAGGTAGAGGTAGTGAGGGGTGCTGAATGGAGAGATGGGACAGGTAGAGGTAGTGAGGGGTGCTGAATGGAGAGATGGGACAGGTAGAGGTAGTGAGGGGCGCTGAATGGAGAGATGGGACAGGTAGAGGTAGTGAGGGGTGCTGATTGGATAGATGGGACAGGTAGAGGTAGTGAGGGGTGCTGAATGGAGAGATGGGACATGTAGAGGTAGTGAGGGGTGCAAAATGAGAGATGGGACAGGTAGAGGTAGTGAGGGGTGCTGAATGAGAGATGGGACAGGTAAAGGTAGTGAGGGGTGCTGAATGGAGAGATGGGACAGGTAGAGGTAGTGAGGGGTGCAGAATGCAGAGATGAGACAGGTAGAGGTAGTGAGGGGTGCTGAATGGAGAGATGGGAAAGGTAGAGGTAGTGAGGGGTGCTGAATGGAGAGATGGGACAGGTAGAGGTAGTGAGGGGTGCAGAATGCAGAGATGAGACAGGTAGAGGTAGTGAGGGGTGCTGAATGGAGAGATGGGACAGGTAGAGGTAGTGAGAGGTGCTGAATGGAGAGATGGGACAGGTAGAGGTAGTGAGGGGTGCTAAATGGAGAGATGGGACAGGTAGAGGTAGTGAGGGGTGCTGAATGGAGAGGTCTGCTAGAGTAAAGGGTGTTAGCATTGTCTGAAGGGAGGAAGAAGCAGTAGCATTTGCAGCTTGCTATGCCAGGTTTAGTGAATCAGTTTTGTGACGGTGTGCATTCCCAGAATGCACCAGCTGTGTACATGACCTGGATCTGGTGCTGGTACTCACAAGCGTTTGGCCTCCACACTGGGAGGGGGCGCCAGTTATCCTGTAATAATAAAACTTGTCCGTCTCGTTGATGGAGCAGCGACCATCATTGAGGACAACAGTCACATTCCCGCCAAAGTGGTGGATGAGGAAAGGCTTGGAGATGCCCCCAGATACATGGTCCTTCAGGCATAGCGTGAACATCCCCTTCTCTGTTAAGACATGATGTTCTTTAGTCGCATTATGTAGGCATAGTTTTGATTAGCCTTTGGTTCATTACTTACAAAAGTGCATGAAATGCTAGGCTACGCCAATGCTGCCATTTTACAAGTAATACAGAAACAGACACAGCAAACTGCAGCAAACCACATAGGGTGTGTGCATGTGTGTAAGAGCAGCAGGTGTGTGAGTGTGTGTGTGTGTGTGTGTGTGTGTGAGTTTGTGTGTGTGTGTGTGCATGTGTAAGAGCAGCATTATAGTCTCTCACACACCATTATACTCAGTATGAGAGTATAATGGTGTGTGTGTGTGTGAGTTTGTTTGTTTGCGTGTGTGTCTGTGTGTGTATGTGAGTTTGTGTGCGTGTGTGTGTATGTGTGTGTGTGTATGTGTTAGTGCGTGTGTGTGTGTACGTGTATACCGTGGCAGGCAGGGCTGAGGATGGGGCTCAGGCTGTAGTACCCCGGCTCACACACGCAGGTGAATGAGTCCAGGGTGTTGATGCAGACGGAGTTGGAGCTGCAGTTGTTCAGGGCGGGGGAGTCACACTCATCTGGGTCTGTGGGTTATTACACAGTATACTGTCAGTCACACAGAGACCACAAGTACACAAGTATGCAGTATACTGCTGCTCCACTCAGTCACACACAGAACACAAGTACACTGCTGCTTCGGGGTGGGCGATATGGCATGCCCCCATACCTATACAGCACCGAGAGTTTGGCACTTTTCAGGGTTCCCCACAGAAATAACCACAACAGCCACAGACACTCAGCTCTTAAAAACATTAAATTCTGTACATTCTGACCCCATTTCAACAGACAGAATTCATAAACAACTTCACATATCCACACAATAAAGCCCCAAACTAAGGGGATTTTGCGTTTTCTCCTTCTTCTTCTTCTCTTTCTTCTTCTTCTCATTCTTATTTTTCCTGCCGCCTATCCCACTAACAACATGTCTCCCCATTGGACATTTCACTGACACCAGCCAAATCTGCCCTACACGACCCAATCAAAAACGCACATACACACGCAAAATACCCATACATTTTTATTCTGAAACATTTCCCGTTCAAACAGCTAGTCCGCCTGTGGCCTAGTGGGTAAGGTTACAGTCTTGGGAACATGGGGTCTTAGGTTCAAGCCCAGCTTAGAACACGTATCTTTAACCTGCTTCAACCCTCACTAATAATTGTCTACTAGCCTACTTATCAATTATTGCTTTTGCACCATATTTACCCGCCGTTCACCGTTTAGTTATTAACCGGCTACAATATTGCTAAGCCACATGGATTCAACGGGAGCTCTTCTGTGCTTACTGGCCTGTGTTCTTTAAAACCACCGGCAGGTTTGCTAATGATATTTCACGCATTGCATAGCTATGGCATTAGCTAACGAAGTCACGGCAAATGTATTCCTTTCATTAAAAAGTTACACCAGTTCACCACTGTGCCATTTCTATTAACTATATTTCTTCACTTGGCTACCGTACAAAACTTTCATATCAGCAAACGCCACGTTTCTATTTCTACATTCACGTTACCTCGCTGTGTTCTCTATCTAGCCACATACGCTACAAACAATTACTACTTATGTACATTCTGCAACTCCGCAATTTGAACAGCTAACCCATCCGTGGCCTAGTGGGTAAGGTTACAGGCTTGGGAACACTGGGTCGTATGTTCAAGCCCAGCTTGAAACACGTTTCTTTAACCTGCTTCGATCCTCACTAATAATTGTCTACTACTTCTTAATTATTGCTTTTGCACCATTTCTACCCGCCGTTCACCGTTCAGTTATTAACCGGCTACAATATTGCTAAGATATATGCATTATGACTTACCGTCTGTACGTTCAGTTATTGACCGGCTACAATATTGCTAAGCCATATGGATTCAACGGAAGCTCTTCTGTGCTTACTGGCTTGTGTTCTTCTTTAAAACCACCGGCAGGTTCGCTAATGATATTTCACGCATTGCATAGCTATGGCATTAGCTAACGAAGTCACACACTGGTAAACCTCACTCACTCACGGCCACCCATATGCATTTCATGACGCAAATGTATTCCTTTTATTTAAAAGTTACACCGCTTCACCACTGCGCCATTTCTACTAACTATATTTCTTCACTTGGCTACCGTACAAAACCTTAATATCAGCAAACGCCACGTTTCTACATTCCTGTTACCTCGCCCTGTTCTCTATCTAGCCACATAGGCTACACACAATTACTACGTATGTACGTTCTGCAACTCCGCATTAAAACATTACATTTCAAATCATGATTCACTCATAAGTATAACTACTAGCACTGAACATGAGAAAAACACATTCGTGCAATAGATTACATTACAGGTAAATAATGTGTGCAATGTTATTTGACCCTCCACTTCAACAACAAATGTTCAATACCGACTGTTATATATACCATTTGATAAGGAATATAAGCTCGCTCATGGTCACTCCATTTACTTCGCACTATACTCCGTGGTCAACCTTCACCTACATGCCCATTCTGCTAAAAACATATTGTTTCAACTACGGAATTTCGTAATTTCATTTTAATTTCTCTCACACTTGTTATTCTCTCATATGCAAAGCCTGCTGGGACATATGCGTCTGCTCCTATTCTCCACTATCATGTTTTCCGGTTCTAGTTTAGCAAAACGGCGAAGAGGATTCCTACCTGCAGATTAGCCTATCAAAATGCCTTATAAACCTTACAAACACTAAAAGTGCATCTCCACGAAATAACAGACAATGGAGCAGGACAGAAGGATAAACCTTACAAACACTAATAGTGCATCTCCACGAAATAACAGACAACGGAGCAGGACAGAAGGCTACACAAGTTGCGACCTAGGGAGTTATAATTCTACGGGCGTGTTGATTACTTTGTCAGTCAAGGCTCGTTGGATGGACGTCAAATCCGTGAGTACATACCATATTCCATCTGCGTTTCTGATGCGTTTACGCTTACGCCACTGCATCCTTTCTCACAGCCACTGTTTTACATATATAGCAAACCGAAACTGCTGAACGGTACACGCTCATCAGACTGTACAGATTCACACAACGATAGCCATAATCCACAACCGTTTCTTGCAGGGTCGCATTTCTCACTCTCATAATAAAACGCTTTGCAAAAAGAACTGATATCTCATAAAAAACACGTTTTCAACGTACAAAAATGCCAAGTTACTAAAAAGTATTGATATCAAAATGACGCCAAGTTACGATACTACAAACAATATAGGCTATCTTGCCTCACCGAAATGACATAAGATGTATCTCAAAGCAATGCTACCCAATATTTCCTCAGTTCTTTCAAGTCACTTGGCCCTGTGTTTTCTAATCTTACCATTTCACAATGTCATGCAAACTTTCTGTCAGATCAAAGAGACAAATATTTCGAATTGCCTCATGGAACACATTGAACATTGTACATTGAAATTAATGTATAAATTAATTAATGTACAGAACTGCTGCTGAGCAACGACAGGAAGCACATTTCTCCAGAAAACATGTTTATACTTGCTTCTGAACTGAATTTGAGTACATGTGCAAGTTATTGTATATTTGCTACGTACAATAAATACTGCATGTAAAACACATATTGTACATACATACATAGAGAACTTCTTTATCCGCATGGGGACATTTCCCTGGCAGCATCTTACATTCACATTCACGAACACACTTGTACCAAGAAACATACTATCATTCACGCAACAGAAAGCCTGGGCAGCGAAATACATAGGCCTACATACCAATACAAATTGGACATACACACACCTATTCAATCAATCTTGACTGTGAGAGAGCCATCCACACACATATTTGGCCTGTTCATGTAGTGCATGCTTATACACAGGGCCAAGTGACTTGAAAGAACTGAGGAAATATTGGGTAGCATTGCTTTGAGATACATCTTATGTCATTTCGGTGAGGCAAGATAGCCTATATTGTTTGTAGTATCGTAACTTGGCGTCATTTTGATATCAATACTTTTTAGTAACTTGGCATTTTTGTACGTTGAAAACGTGTTTTTTATGAGATTTAAAAATATATATTGCCAAAGCGTAGTGATAACAGTAATCAACTACAGTAGGAATATATAATTAAAAAGAAAAAAGAAGACAATTAGCAGTTCAATCAAACTAATATCCCTATTTAAGAAAATATTTCCCTTCAAGGAAACAAAACCTAAGGGCAGAGCAACTGATAGAATGTGTAGTCTCACTGTAGCCCGATACTCCCGATCTCTCTGGAAAGGCAGATCATGGAGACATTTTAGTCGTTCACAATCTAATATCGTCATACCGTCCACCCCTACTGCTGCTCCACTCAGTCACACAGAGAACACAGTATGTGAATGCTGGGCGTTGCTATAGCCTCTGAACACCAGACTCACTGTCATGAGGTGAGAAGACCTCGTCTCCCACAGTTTTTACTGAGCCTGGGATACCCTGCATTCCCCTCAATGTGGCAATGACTCCCTCCTCAGGAGAAACCAGCTGAGCCTCCTCAGCATGACTGGATTGTTATATGGCAGCAGTGTTTAGGAGTTCCTCACCATTATATAGAAGAAGATGATATACTATATTGAACCCAATGGGGTAATTTTTCTCTGCATTTGACCCATCCTTAGTTACCTAGGATCAGTGGGCAGCTGCCTCTCTGTGCTGTGCCTGGGGACCAACTCCAGTTCTGAGGCCTTAGTCAAGGGCACCTGCAGGAGCGCACCTAACATGCATGTCTTTGAGTGTGGGAGGAAACCGGAGTACCTGGAGTAAACCCACGCGAACACGGGGAGAACATGCAAACTCCGCACAGAAAGACCCCAACCCAAGATTCAAACCCACGACCTTCCTGCTGTGAGGCGACAGCGCTAACCACTTGCTGTGAGGCAACAGTGCTAACCACTATGCCACCGTGCCCGCCCTAAAACAATGTTGCATCGCATGAGCTGTCTGTCTATCTGTCCATCTGTCTCTCATTTACATTTCAGGCATTTCATAGACACTCTACAACCATGAACCAACAGCCTTGGAGCAAAATGTTATACTGCACTGCCACCAACACTTACACACACACATGCACAAACACACACACACACACACACACGCACGCACGCACACACACACACACAAACACAAACACACACACACACACAATCTCAAGGGTTTTATTTCACTGGGAACAGAACAGCCAATATTCCTCTGTCAGCTACCCATCACACACAGATCCCCCAGCATGTCTCGCACCTACCGTCCCAGTAGATGCTGTCGTCTGTGACGGTGATGTGGGCGTGGCCGAGAGAGATAATATGCTGCAGCTGCTCCTCAGGGCGGAGGATCACTACCCCATCCTGGCTGGAAACATCAAAGCTTTCAAAAGTGATCTTGGTTTTTGTTTTCCTCTCGCTGTCTTCAAACGAGATCAGCTGCACCTCCGCTTTTGGCCAGAACTTACTCAGTAAGTTCTGCAGCTGGTAAAAAGGAAATGGAAACCAAAAAGAAAATTGTAAAGCTGGTCCATCGTGCACAGTTGGCACAGGCTGACTGCAGGTGCCCAGGTGACTAACAGAGGCCTGTCCCAAGTGAAGAAGTGAGAGGAGGATAGTCTCGCTCGTACAAACCACAGCAGGGGTGCACAAGGGCCCGTCCATTTCAGGATTTTAGGCAAACTTTAGCCTGATCAAATCTTAATGTGAGCTTTGTAAAAACACCAGCAGTGATTATCAAAAGTGACTGTTTTCAATTTTGTTGAAGGTGATAAAAGTTCAACTAAAATAATGCTGTGAAAACATGTACTACAAAACGCTATAAACAGAACGGTGTGATAAGCGGCAATGACTGCTAGGACCCGGGAACAGGACCCACCTTGCTTTTAATAATGCCCTCCAGCAGGACTCGAGCTTCTGCCCTCGGATCCTCCAGCGATGGCGGCATTGTCCATGGCACAACAAGGAACATTTCATGGCTGGGGAGATGAACCTGCAGTCCTACAGTTGGGGGGTTAGGGGCACAAACACTGATGTAAAAATGTGTCTGAATGAAAGCTTTCTGCAACCAGCCCATGTTACCAGCCTTCAGGACACAGACCTATCGTGGGCCTGACCAGAGTCCGTGGTTATGAATAAATGTCAAATCTTTGCACCTGTGCATGCAACCACATACGCAAGCCTTTAATAAGATAATTCAGGCCAACTTCAAAACAAAGAGGCGTTCTGTCAGTACCAGCCTGCTTTAACACTGACTGTGGAGGTCTGTCAGTACCAGCCTGCTTTAACACTGACTGTGGAGGTCTGTCAGTACCAGCCTGCTTTAACACTGACCGAGTCAGTACCAGCCTGCTTTAACACTGACCGAGCCAGTACCAGCCTGCTTTAACACTGACTGAGTCAGAACCAGTCTTCTCATTCGCTGACGTGAAAAGAATTCATGCTCCCATTCCGGGTGGAAATAATATGTTTTTGATTTCTTTTTCACCAAACCCTCAACCATATCTATGTTGTTATGTTAGTTAAGGTGCATTCAGCGTCAATGTGTTTATTTTGGCTTCCAAAAGTAAAAATAAAACTACAGGACTAACATGACAAGGTATCTGTAAATGTGAATATTATTCATTGAATTGAGAAACTAAATATGAATATTGTGCATTGAACAGATACTGTAAATATGAATATTTTGCATTGAACAGATAACTGTGCATAGCTGTGTCTTCCTTTGTGAGTATGTATGCACGTACATAGAGCCTGTCTTAACGGAAATTGCAAAAATAAATATGACAGTGAACAGTCTTACTTATACACACAAATCCGCATACACCACACAGTCCACAATCCCTCCATACATTTTTTTTAAAAAATAGCAATGCTGTCATTATTATTATTCAATTTTTTGTTTTCTTTTCTGTTTACTTGTTTTTTTTTTTCATTTTTTTAAAAGATGATTTTTACTTCTCTTGAGTGTTGATTTGCCTTTCGATGGATGCTTCCTCATTTGCTTTTGTTATATTTTCCTTATAAAAATTGTTTAGGTAAAAAAAAAAAAAAAAAGCCAACACCGAATCTATAATTTTACACAACATAGAAGGTCCCTTAAAAATAAGAAACATCAGTGTCCCTGTTCTTGCTGAAAGCATGCAACCATTTATGATGTCTACAACAATGACAATTTGATGATACTCGTAGAGCAACAGTAATACACAAAAAGCCAACCTTCATGCTGATGCCTGTGACACTCTGACCAGAGAAAGCTACTGTAACCCATCTAGTGACAAGTTATTACAAGGCTAGCTCTCAGAACGTTACAGCTTCGTGTACTTGCTGTGCTTATTCTGCTATCGGCCTTTGTGAACAGCCCAAACAGTGGATTCTGGTTCAAGCGAGGAAGTGCCCATCAGACCAAAACTCAGTCATTTCCACATTTACATAAGTGTACTTATGCCTTAGTAATTGCAGCGGATATGGCTGTAAACTAAAATGTTTTACAAATAATTCAGACAATGTTTGATCGATCAGAGAAACAGTTTTCATGTCTATGTGAGCGCACATAGTGAATCACTGCCCATTCTTTCACTGCTCTGCCTCAGTTCCTGTAGATTCAGTGGCAAACCTGCAGTGGTTAATGCAATTCAGACTGTGTTCTGCGGTGTACAGCTGCTTGGAGGCTTAAGGTAGTGAAGGGAAGTGAATGTTTTTGTATTTCTGTATGCACTCCTGGCCACTTCTGCCTAGGCCTGCAGTCTTGTCCCAGTCTCCACATTCCCAGTTACCGTTGCGATGAGGGAGAGGAGCGATGGAGAGCTATGGGGAGGATGGAATGCAGCTCAGGGCTGTCCCAGGTGCACTCCTGAGAGGACCCCAAAAAACAGGCGTTAAACAGGCGGAGGTCAGAACAGGAATCAGCAAAACAAAGTCGGCAGGCAAAAAATGAGCGACCAGTTCGGCGTCCAAGAAATTCTTGTCGGCGCCAGAGTCGACCAACGCCTGTAGCCTGAGGGGTTGTTGGTCCTGAACCAGTGTGGCATCGAGCAGTGGGCTAGACTGGGTGGTAGGAGGGGAAGTGGTACGGCTCACCAGGATCCCCACTCTAATATCTTTTGGCCGAATAGGACAGGAGGATAATACGTGACCGGCTGTGCCACAGTAAATGCGAAGTCCCGTCCTGATTCGCCGCATACGCTCCGTTTGCGTGAGGTGGGCTCTTCCGAGCTGCACTGGCTCCTCGCTGGGCGTGCGGGGCGCAGTCGAACTCGGGGGTGCACTGATGCCGGGACCGGGACTGGAACTGAATCTCGCTGAAGGGCTCGCTGAGGGTTGGCGTCTGGCCGTCTGGCCGCTGAAGGGCTCGCTGAGGGTTGGCGTCTGGCCGTCTGGCCGCTGAAGGGCTCGCTGAGGGTTGGCGTCTGGCCGTCTCTCTGCGGCGGTCACGGAGGCGGTTGTCCAGCTTGATGGCCAGCAGCGCGATCAGGGCATCGAGGTTGTCGGGATCGTCTCCTGCAGCCAGTTCATCCTTCAAAGCCTCGGACAACCCGTCTCTGAAGACCCCCTGGAGCGCAGTATCGTTCCATCCTGATTCCGCAGCAATAGTCCGGAACTCAGCTGAAAATGCCGCCGCGCTGCGCGTGCCCTGGCGCATCGACAGCAGGCGCTGATTATAGTCTCTCCCGCAAACGGGGCGATCAGAGACTTCTCGCATTTCTGCAACGAAACTGGAGCAGGTGAAGTTTGTAGGAGGTTGGCTCTCCCAAACTGCTGTGGCCCAGTCTAATGCAGATCCCTTCAGCAGCCCCACGATGCAAGAAATCTTTTTCCCATCGTTGTTGTAAGTGGTGGGTTGCTGGTTGAAGGTCGAGCGAACACTGCATTAGAAACGCCTTGCACTTCCCCAAGTCTCCAGCGTAGCGCTCCGGAGCAGGAATGTGCGGCTCCCTGGGCAGGAGGGCTGCGTGGGTGTAGAGCTGGACCGGGTCGGGAGGAGCCCTCGGGGCTTCGGGAGCGGGAGCCGGGAGGCGGGTGGTCAGCTGCTGCATCTGACCAGCGAGTGCTGTCAGCGAATACCGGATCTCACGGAGGGCTTGCTCGTGCCGTCCCACGAGTGCTGCCTTGGCTGGCGAGGGCGTTGCGCAGGTGCTCTGGGTCCGCTGGGTCCATACTGGCCAGATTGTTCTGTCACGGGTCGGGGTGTGGTGGACCCAAATGCAGACTTGTACAACTGAGTGTCGAAACTCCCGAAGGAGATGTTTAATTCAAAGGTACACAATACAGCAGGCAGTCTCGTAGTCAGTTTGTGCAAAGATCAAAAACCAGAAAAATCCACCGGGGCAAAAATCGAAGTCGTTAAACAGGCGGAGGTCAGAACAGGAATCAGCAAAACAAAGTCGGCAGGCAAAAAATCGGTGGTCGGGTAAACAGGCAAGATCAAAACACGAGTCAGACTAACGAGAGGTAAACGCTGGAAAGGCACTGTAAACAGGAGGCACAATCTGGCAAGGAAGAACAGGGAAACAGAGAATGTATACCAAAAGAACCAGGTGAGTGAAATGAGAGATAATTGAACGGAGCGTGAACATGCAAACAGGGAACAGGTGAATGAAATGAGTGATTAGCCAGTGCATGAGAATGCGGCCAGAACAGGTGAGAGTGATCAGCTGAGGGGAGAGAGAGAGAAAGAGAAAACCACGCCCATACTACAAAACCGAAACAAAGATTGTGCAGGAGAAAAGCAGATAGTCAACTGAAAAGTGAAGTGACAACAGAAACATAACAAGATGCTGGTAAGGTGTAATTTTATTGAAATTAGGCTTGGGGCTGCTGGATGGCTCATTTAGTTAAGGCCCCACGCTGAGGTGCATGGATGAGCCTCACGGCCTCGGGTCGAATCCGGACCGTGCCAGTGCCGACTGTGGCCGGTAGCTCCACAGGGCGACGCACGATTGGTGCCTGTGTTGCCCAGGGTACGGGAGGGTTCAGTCAGACAGGGATCTGCGTTTCATCGCTCTCTAGCGATCCCCCTTGGGCGCTCATATGACTGCATGTCAGAGCTGCTTATGAAAGGTCTTCCTCCGGCATGAAAAACAGCTTTTGTGTTCTATTCCATTACAAAATATACATGCGCACAAGCTGAAATGTGGTAAATGTTTATTTTTCTCATCCAAGCAGAGTAAATTAATCCATTAATGTGTAGGCTTGTTATCATACCAAAGCTGATTTTTATTTTTTAAAGGAAAGCCTTAAGACTAAACATAAGGTCATGTCATACCTGTGGCTCTATCACATGGGTGTTTGATGTAATTACAACAGGGAAAAGGTTACTCAGACAAGCTCGCTCCTGTTAAGATAATATACTCCATACTGGTGTGTGCCATTAGAAAACTTCTGAGAATTCCTCTGCAGGCTGTGTAGTGTGTGTCTCGCTGGTGCCCCTTATATTAAAGCCTGTTAAAGGAAACCTGTCTACCTCATGTACAGTGCCATGAAAAATATTTTCACCCTTCCTGATTTCCTATATTAGGGCTTAGTTTCAGATTTTTACAAAAAATGTTATATTAGACAGAGGGAACCGGAGTAAGCAGTCAATGTTTTAGAAACTCCCAACTTCTGCCTTGAGTCTCACCCTCTGGAGTTCAGTCCCTTGTAGTAGCGTCACAAGACCACCGGATGGCGGAAAGCATCCACTTTGTGTTTCCAGTATTCCAATACAGCCCACAGGTCTGATAGTCAAAAATATCAGAGTATTTACTTTTGCTATTTCAAGCTCCTGCCACAGCACATAATGGTTTTATTAAATTCCATTTAGCATGATGATGGGGGTGTAATTTCAAAGAAACACTGCACTGGTTGATGCACTGAAGATGCTAATTTTTATTGTACACGCAGAGCACGTACATGCATAACATGCACACACACGCACACAAACACACACACAAACACATATACACCATGTTCACCTGATCATATAGATAGATGGTTTGATACTGTGGTCTGTGTCTTTGGAGGCCCTACTAGACTGAAGGCTTTTCTTTCTGGGGAGGCAACGCTCCTTCGGTGCTCCTTCAGGATGCTGGCCATGTTCTACCAGATCATTGTGGCCGGTGTCCTGTTCTACACCTGTGTGTGCTGGGCTGGGAGCCTCTACTCCAGGGACACAAAGAGGCTCAAACTGATCCAGAAGGCCAGCTGCCACCCTCTGCTGTTGTTTTGGGTGCAGTGGGTGTTTGCCGACTCTCCTCCCCCTCTCTGAGCCAGCCCCCCTTCTCTGCTTCCTCAGCCAGCCCTCTAGCTGCCCTCCTCAGCCTTGCCCCTGCCATGCCCGTGTTCTCCAGAAGGTAGAGCACTGACTGGCAAGTGAACCCCCAGCGTCCCACCTCCACTGGATATACTGTCGCTCTCTAACCGGCCTCCTTACACTCCTTACACTCTCACACTCCGCTGCCAGGTCGGAGTACTTCAGGCATTTCCGCTCATAGGCTGCTTCTGCCCCCTCCTCCCATGGGAGGGTGAGCTCCATAAGGAGCACCACCTTCACCCGAGAGGACCACGTCTCCATATAAGGACCACCACCTTCGCCCGAGTGGACCACATCTCCATATAAGGAGCACCACCTTCGCCCGAGTAGAACACGTCTCCATATAAGGAGCACCACCTTCACCCGAGTAGACCACGTCTCCATATAAGGAGCACCACCTTCACCCGAGTGGACCACGTCTCCATATAAGGAGCACCTCCTTCGCCCGAAAGGACCACGTCTCCATGTTAGGCCACAGGAACGCTGTGCTGATTTCATTTGGGAAATGGAGCTGTGGATTGAGATCTACACGCATGCTCCACCCTCTGCCTGGAACCAGGGCTCTACTCCCACCTTTGTGTCCTATGGTCCCCTCCTCCTCTGCTTGCCTCACAAAGTGGGTTTGATGCTCTTTCACAGGAGAGGCGTCTCTGTTTGCCTCCTGTCTGCTGGTCTCTAGTAATTCCAGAAGCTTCCGCAGCAGCTGGTCATACCTCCCCTGTGCTGGAGCCGTCTCACAGCCTGACAGAACATGCCGGAGGCCTACTCTGTGTCCCTGTGCTGGAGGCCTGCTGTCTGTCCCTGTGCTGGAGGCCAACTCTCTGTCCCTGTGCTGGAGGCCTGCTCTGTGTCCCTGTGCTGGAGCCGTCTCACAGTCTGACAGAACATGCCGGAGGCCTACTCTCTGTCCCTGTGCTGGAGGCCTGCTCTGTGTCCCTGTACCGGAGGCCTGCTCTGTGTCCCTGTGCTGGAGCCGTCTCACAGTCTGACAGAACTTGCCGGAGGCCTCGTTTGGGGGCAGCACAGAGCGGACGGTCTCATCCGCACCAAACCATTAGTGCAGGTTCTGAGGAGAAGGCAGGGTGTCATAATTGGCCCTGATCAGGAAGCTAAGCCTGGCTTGTGGTATCTTCCACCAGTCTGACCCACTGAGCGATCGGTCCTCCACACTTTCCCACGCTGTCCATCCTCCCAGACCACCTTAGCAAACTGATATAACCTGCTACCTCTACTGCGCCATCCATGGTGGGATGACCCAGAGTCTTCTGTGCCCCTCTGTTTCCCTGCTGGGGGGGCTGTGCCCCTCTGTTTCCCTGCTGGGGGGGTTGTGCCCCTCTGTTTCCCTGCTGGGGGTTGTACCCCTCTGCTTCCCTGCTGGGGGGGGGGGGGGGGGTTGTACCCCTCTGTTTTCCTGTTGGGGGTTGTGCCCCTCTGTTTCTCTGCTGGGGGTTGTACCCCTCTGCTTCCCTGCTGGGGGGGCTGTGCCCCTCTGTTTCCCTGCTGGGGGGAAGCAGTCAGGTAGAAGCAAACTGCTAACATAGAATACATATCAGGCCACTGCTATATGTACCACAATTAAACCATCAGTGAAAGCCCAGGATATACTGGTATATTTATAAATCAATGACAAACTATGTTCTACAGCATATCCACCAATTTACCCACCCAGATATCATTTCTGATTAACAATGTTGTACATTTTCAGCTCTCATAAAACGCCAGTAGTACAGATTCTGATGTAGTCAGCTGAAAGGAACTTCTTAGCTTACAAAGGAGATGGTACAGTAGAATGGGCACATCCAATTTAGAGTTAAAAAAATGTCTGATGTTTGAACAGACTAGGCAGAATGTGTCATTTCAAACAGATTGGAATATGGGTTTAACATCAGCATGCCCTTGGAGCTGAGTGAGTACGTTTAACATGGTCGGTGAAAATAGCGGCGATATGTGTTATTCAACCAATCATTTAAACAGAAACATTTACAATGTAGACATTTGACATGTAAACAGTAAAAATAACACATACAAATGCAACATTACAAACTTGCACCAGCAGGTCTTATCTGATAGAAGAAAAATCACATTATCAGAACAGACATTGTCACAGGAATACCAATCGTGCTGCAATGCGACTCACCTGGGCAATGTTGCTGGAAGTGATAAGACAGAATTGCAAACATCTTGACTTCATTTCACAATCTGCATGTCTAGCAATAAGCATTGGAACATTGTACTAATACGAGACAACTGCATTGTGAAAACTGAGTGTGATTTAGAGTTGTGTACTTTGTGGGTAGGTACTGCAATTAGTGTCTTAGGGTAAGAATTTTGCCAGTCAGTTTGGCAAATTGAGTTTTCCACATTGAGCCAAAGCAATCATAACATGCTGTAATGCATTTGTAATGTGTGACTGCAGATATTAGAAATGCATCTGAAAAAATGAGAAACTGTAGGGTCTCAGGAACATCTCAGAGACTGGATGTCATGCAAACCACACTTCTGCCCTGATTTTGGCTTAGTGGTCTAATCCATTCAACTGCTGTGCAGCAGATCCAGGTTCAAACCTACAGGAAAACTATTTATTTGAGAGGTAACATAAACATACCAGCTCAATAGACATGCAGTGCCTTTTCAAAATGTATTGAGTTGTGGTTACACTACAGTAACAGAAGCAAGCATTCATCAGACACTACACAACTTCTCTTATAATGGATTTTATTTCCACTACTGTAGATGAATGTCATTGCTTCAAATGCAGATTTTAGCCCCATGCTGATCTACTCAAATTGAGCCCAAACATAAACCCATACAGAATATGAAATAAGTACTACTGTGTCACAGGAGTTCAATACATCACACAATAATAAATCACAACAGCAAAACATTTAATATTTTAATAATTCAGGTTTAATCATTGCATATTATTGTCTGAAAATACAGAAAATTAAAGCAAAAACAAAAAACAAAAAAAAAAACAATCCGAAAAGAATTAATAAGGAAACTCAATCCATCATTGTTTACAGTAATGAAAGGAAATAAGTACACTGCAGTGATCATTCTGCATTCTCCCTATCAGCTGCGTTTGCCAACAGAAATTTGCACATTGGAACTCTTGTGAAAATGAATGAAAGCAACTGTAAAAACTAGTAAAATGCACATTTAAGTGGAGGAGTTTGCCACTGGCTTCTTTTAAAAAGGATGCAGATACAGGAGATAGAATTATTACTTCAAAAACATTTTACCCTGCCATCTTCTGGCATTATTACTCTCAATGTTATATTAATGTTTTAATAATCAAAAGTGCATAAACACACCTTGAACATTTGCAATATAAATGTATTCAAATGTAAAAAAAATATCACATTTAGACAGCAAGTGCTTAACCTGAACCTGCTAAAAGATATTACTCTTATGTACAGGGGTTAGGCTGTACTGAGGTTATATATATATATAATATTGGGCACAGCTGAAATTGCACTGGTAAGGCATTGGTCAAGGAAGGTTGCAAGTGTGTCGATGAGTGTGTGTGTGTGTGATTGGGTGAGAGTGTGTTTGTGTGTGTGAATTTGTGAATGTGTGTGCATGCATGCGTACATTTGTGGGAGTGACTGTGGATGTGAACATGTGTGTGTATGTGTGTGAGTGCATGAGTATGTGTGTGCCCGGATTGTGTGTGTGTATGGGTAAGAGAATGCGTGTGCGTGTGCACGCATGTATGTGTGTGTGCATGTGTGAGAGTATGATTGAGTGCATGAGTATGTGTGTGTGTACACACGGGGGCGTGTGTGTATGGGTAAGAGAAAGTGTGTGTGCATGCGTTTGTGTGAATGTGTGTGTGATTGTTTATTTCAGTGTGTGTGCGTGCAAGAGAATGAGTGTATGTATGTGTATGTGTGTGTGCGTGAGAGTGCCTTTGTGAATGTGTGTGTGTTTATACGTGTGTGTGTGTATGTATGGGTATGAGAATGTTTGTGTATACATGTGTATATGGTGTGTGCACGCAAGTATGTGTATGCATGTGTGTGCATGTGTGAGTGCATGAGTGTGTGTGTGTGCTTATGGGTAAGAGAATGTGTGTGTGTTGACACGTTTGTGTTTGTGCGTGATTGCATAAATGTGTGTGTGTGTGTGCTTTTGCGAATGTGTGTGTCTGTATACTGTATGTGAGTGTGTGAGTGAGAGAAAAAGTGTGTGTGTATGAGCGTGTGTATGTGTGCATGCGCGTGTGTGTGATTGTGTGTGTCCGTGTGTAGGTGTGTGTGAGTGACTGGGTGTGAGAGAGTGTGCGTGCATAGGTCTGTGTGTGCGTGTGCATGAGTAAACATGAGTGTATGTATTTGTGAGTGCGTGTGCATGACTGAGAGAGAAAGGGTGTGTGTGAGAGTATGTGTGTGTGATGGAGTGTATGTGAGAGAGAGAGGGTGTGTGTGTGTGACTGGTTGTTCGAGAGTGTGTGTAGATGTGTGAGTGCGTGTGTGTGAGTCTAGGAGCATATGAGTGTGTATATATATATGTGTGAGTGTGTGATTGAGTGTGTGTGTATGTGTATATGAGTGTGTGTGTGTGTATATATGTGTGTGTGTGTGCGAGAGTGTGTGTATGTGTACATGAGAGTGTGTGTATATATATGTCTGTGTGTGTGTGTGCATGCGTTGGAGTGTGTATGCTCACATGTGTGTGTATGCGTGTGTGTGTGTGCGCGTGCATGTGTGTGTGTCTCTACTCCAGTTAGCAGAGGGACACTGAGGAGTGTGTGTGTTGACACGTGTTTGTGTCTCTGCAGGCATGTGTGTGTGTGCGTGAGTGCATGAGTTTGTGTGTGTGTGCGTGCGTTTGTGTGAATGTGTGTGGATGTGAGTGTGTGTGTGTGAGAGAGAGAGTATGAGGGAGAGAGAGAGAGAGAGAGAGAGAGTGTGTGCATACGATTATGAGCGTGTGTATGTATGCATGCATGCGTGTGTGCGTGTGAGAGTGCCCTGGTGAATGTGTGTGTGTTTATACATGTGTGTGCATGCGTATGGGAATGTGAATGTGTGTGTGTTTATACATGTGTGTGCATGCATATGGGAATGTGAATGTGTGTGTGTTTATACATGTTTGTGCATGCGTATGGGAATGTGAATGTGTTTGTGTTTATACATGTGTGTGCATGCGTATGGGAATGTGAGTGTGTGTGTGTTTATACATGTGTGTGCATGCGTATGGGAATGTGTGTGTGTGTGTGTTTATACATGTGTGTGAATGCGTATGGGAATGTGAATGTGTGTGTTGACACGTGTTTGTGTCTCTGCACACATGTATGTGTGCGTGCGTGAGTGCATGAGTTTGTGTGTGTGTGCGTGCGTTTGTGTGAATGTGTGTGGATGTGAGTGTGTGTGTGTGAGAGAGAGGGTGTGTGTGTGAGTGACTGAGTATGAGAGAGAGAGAAAGTGTGTGTGTGCATACGGTTATGAGCGTGTGTACATATGTATGCATGTGTGTGTGCGTGAGAGTGCACTGGTGAATGTGTTTGTTCGTGTGTGCGAGAGATTGTGTGTGTTCATGTGTGTAGGTGTGTGTATGCATGTGTGTGATTGGGTGTGAGAGGGTGTGCACATGTGTGTAAGAGTGTGAGTGTGTGTGCACGAGTGTGTGCGTGCGTAGGTGTGTGAGTGCGTGTGCATGAGTGTACATCAGTGTGTGTATTTGTGAGTGCGTGTGCATGAGTGTGAGAAAGCAAGGGTGTGTGTGAATGTATGTGTGTGTGGATGTGTGGATGTGTGTATGTGGGTGTATGTGTCTATGTGTATCTGAGTGAGTGTGTGTATGTGTATATGAGTGTGTGTGGTGTGTGTGTGTGAGTGGGTATATGAATGTGGTGTGTGTGTGTGTGTACATGAGTGTATGTATTTGTGTGTGCGTGCATGCGTGCGAGTGTGTATGTGCACGTGTCTGTGTGTGTATGCGTGTGTGTGTGTGTGCACGTGCATATTTGTGTGTGCGCGCACGTGCGTGTGTGTGTGTCTCTACTCCAGTTGGCAGAGGGACACTGAGGAGGAGTTCCACACATAAAATCCAGCACAGAGGGGTGTGTTTTGAGTGAAGTGTGTGTGGAGTCTGTGCAGGAGGGTCAGTGTGTCAGAGTCAGAGACGCTGTAGAAGGACAGAGTGCCGGTTTGACGGTCCACACACACTCCTACCCTGTACACACACACTCCTCTACCATCATCATCATCATCATCACACACTCCTGCTCTGCGGTAGGGGGAGGGGGGGGCAGGTAGGTCTGTTCGGTTCTTATTGTGCCAGACAGAGTAACTGAGTTCATCAGAGCGACCGTAATCATCAAAGCACCGCAGACTCCAGGAGTTTTTATTCTCTCCAAACCCACAGTCAGAACCCAGTCCTTTCCTGCTGATTCCTTTATCTGTCACTGCTATATCAACCCTCCCCCTCTCAGACACACTGAACTCAGCCTCCCAGTAACAGCGCTCACACACACTCTCTCTGCACACAACCTGGAGCTCGTACTCAAATCTCTCTGGATGATCAGGATATGGCTCCTCTCTCCCCCGTGTGTGTGTCACCCTCCTGTTCCCCTCAGACAGAGACAGGTTTCTCTGCGCTGTGTTTGGATCCAGTGTGAGCTGACAGCCGTCTGCACACCAGAGACATTAATGAGATTAATTATCATTATTAATATTCACCTTATTATGTGTGTGAGAGAGAAAGGACTGTCATAGTACCTCTGTGTGTGTGTTTGTGTACATGTGTGTTTCTGTTTGTGTGTTTATGTGTGTAAGAGAGAAGTCTCTCGCTCTCTCTCACACACACACACACACACACACACACACACAGCAGAGTGTGTATCTATGCAAAGTGTTCTGTCGATACAGACTCACATTTCCTGGGTCCTGGTTTGGTCCTGTTCTCTCCTCCATGGTCCACACTGTAAGAACAGCAGAACAGAATTCTGAATTTTAACCATCCTTTATTTCCACTCTTAACACACCAATGACATCACATATATAAAAACAAAGGCACAATAAAACACAAAACCACGATCATATGAAAAAAACACAAATCTGTCAGAAAGGAAACTTATTCCATTCACTCACCCTGTTCCATGTGCAAAAACAGCTCCCCTCCCTCCACTGAACATAAAACACCCTTATAACACACATACTCTGAAACACACTCAGGTTCTCCATTGCTTTGTAATACTGAAACTCCACCATCACTGTGTCCCTGATCAAACCCCTAACTACAACAACCACATCTTATTTACTGCAGTGATCCCATGCAGCACCCTCCACAGGAGATCCCCAACTCTCTTGAGTAACGCTGGTTTGTACAGTGCCATCCATGCCCCCACCCAACTCCTTTTGTGTGTGTGTGTGTGAGGTGCACTATGGAAACTCTCTGTACTTACAGCAGTGTGAGTGTGTCCAGTTTAGCAGCAGACAGCGCTCTCACTCCTGAGTCTCCTGGGTGATTGTATCTCAGGTCCAGCTCTCTCAGGTGTGAGGGGTTTGAACACAGAGCTGAAGCCAGAGAATCACAGCCTCTCTGTGTGACTCTACAGCCTGACAGCCTGCAGAGAGGACACACATACGTTACATGCATTAATATAAACGAACAGGGCTGTGTGTGTGTCAAACACATAGCTGTGTGTTACATACCTTACACACATTAATATAAACGAATAGGGCTGTGTGTATCAAACACATAGCAGTGTGTTACACACCTTACAGCACATTAATATAAACTAACAGGGCTGTGTGTGTCAAACAATCAGTGTGCACAGGTTAAATCTGCCATCCCCACTCACAGAAGGGAGCCTCTGTCATGACAGTTTTATATCTGCTCCTTGGCGGTAACATCTTGCCAACCTCGTAAATAAATGTGGACGGTTTGAACATCATCTCCCTGTGTCTCTGTGCTGGAGGGCCCCTAAGAAAGCCACTTCGGTGGCCTGTGGCAGGCGTGTTTGCCACAGTGGCGCCCAACGTGGGGCTGCTCCGGCACAGGGAAGAGGCACAGGAGGGCCAGCCTGGAGGCACACTGGAGGAGGTGCAACTGAGGTGTTCCCGACATGGCTTCAGACAGATCCTCCAGGCCAAAGACAGGGAGCGGGAGATGATCAGGGAGGGGAAGGAAGTGATCCTCAGCTGGGACGCTGGGGAGCTGGACCTGGCCGGGAAGGCAGGTTAGCTACGGGCGGTGCACGAGAGGTGGTCGCGCCGTGAGCTGGACTTGGCCGGGAAGGCGGGTCAGCTACGGGCGGCGCACGAGCGGTGGCCGCGCCGTTTTGCTTCCTTTCTTGTCCCTTTTGTTGTTTTAGTTTGTTGTTTTGGCCTGGTTGGTTTGCCCGGAGCCCATGAGGGGGTAAGCCTGCAGCAGCCTACCAGCAGAGCCGACTGGCGGCCACCTCAGCCACGAGGGTTCCTGGTCACCAGCGCCACAAGGAAGCCAGCCCACCAGCCCACCAACCCAGCCACCCCACCACAGCCCCTGGAACAGCCCAAGCCGGTGACACCCCCACCAGCCAGCCGAGCAGCCCAGGACTCCCCGCGCTCCGAGAGGGAGGAGGGGGGAGGGCTGCCTCATCGTCCGGGGGAGGGTCGCGACATGTACTGGACTGTTCCGGGGCCACCTGCCCCTGAAGATGTGTTAGGGGAGTGTTAAGAATGCTTGAATTTTTTTTTTTTTTTGCTTGGTTGGAGTGCTGGGGGGGGAGTAGGCTTCGGCCAGAGATTCTCCCTGGCCTCAGTTTGGCGTTGGGGGTATGTGGTGTGGGGATGGCTGGTTTAAGCAGCCACACCTGCCCTGGGTCAAGCTAATTAGACCTGGCCAATTGGATAATTGGTTAAGAATGAGATAATTGCCCAGGCTAATTGGACCCAGGAGCAGGAGTGGCTGCACCTGTGCGTAGTGAGGTAATCACTGCGCACAGGTTAAATCTGCCATCCCCACTCACACGAGAGAGCCTCTCTGTCATGACAGGGTTTAACATCTGCTCATTTGGTTGTACCATCTTGCCAAACCCTCGTCAATAAATGTGGACTGTTGGAACATCATCTCCCTGTGTCTCTGTGCTGGAGGGCCCCTAGGAAAGCCACTTCGGTGGCCTGTGGCAGGCGTGTTTGCCACAACACCTTACACACATTAATACAAACTAACAGGGCTATTTGTGTTAAACACATAGCAGTGTGTTACACACCTTACACGCACTAATATAAACTAACAGGGCTGTGTGTGTCAAACACATAGCAGTGTGTTACACACCTTCTACAGCTCAATATAAAATAACAGGGCTCTTGAATTAATCATGACTATTTAAGAAAATGACCAGTTAAACTAAATTTGAACAGATTCAATTAATTTTCATAATTTTGAATAATGTATGAATAGAAACGATTTGACGCTTCTCAAAAATATGTTTTTTCCAACTCATGTCAGATTTAAAATGGGTTTCTGCCAAGAGGAAGAACAGGAAAACGTTGCTTTATTTCAGTGAAGAAAAATAACTCTCTTGTCTATTTTAACATTAAAAACATTAGTAAAATTAGTGCTATATTTAGTCATTATTAACATTAGTGCTGTATTTTGTCACATTGGAACCCTTTTTGATTGAAGGGGTTTGTGTTTGTACTCACCCCAGTCTCTGCACTTTACAGTGTGGGTCCTCCAGTCCAGCAGAGAGCGCTCTCACTCCTGAATCCTGCAGGTCATTGTCTCTGAGCTCCAGATCTCTCAGTTCTGAGTGAGGAGAGCGCAGGACTGAGGCCAGAACATCACAGCAGCCATCTGTGATATTACACCAACCCAGCCTGTGGAGAGACCACACACACACACACACACACACACACACACACACACACACAAACAAGCACACACACACACACACACACACACACACAAACACACAACACACATGCGCACACACACACACACACCACACAGACACACACACACACACACAGACACACACACATACAACCACACACACAATTGAAATTCACTGCTAATTGTCACCTGTGCACCTTGGCAGCAGATAAATGTGGAATTTCCTATTTGTACAGTACGTGCATTCCTGGGATGTACACAGTACACACAAAAACAGGAAGAGTTTATATTAATTATGTTCATAAAGTATTCTGACTAATCCACAAAACAAATGTCATCACTTGGCTCAATTAACAAAAAATAACTAAAAATAAGGAGCCAATTCAACTCAAGGTTGGAGGCTTCCTGCAAGGATTTCATTAACAAACTGTTCCATGTTGCGATGATATCACATGGCAAACAACCATATTTCATTTGCTAACACAAGAAACTGCAGTAGTATGATCACTATGGTGTACTTTACCTCACCTTCAGTCTACAAACATCTTTATATTTTAAAAACATTCAATCTTCATCTAATAATGTAACCAAGGCGGCAAATGAAATACACTGCAGCGCCATCTGCTGGCTGCAGAGAAACACCATAACTGATTATTGCCATTGACTGGTACTACAGGTATATGGAGGACCAAAAATGTAAAATAAATAAATAAATAAATGACTCAATAAATGAATTAATGTATAAATAAATAAATAAATACAAAAGCAAGAAAATGTAAAAATTAATGAATGTACAAATAAATTAATAGACAAAATCTGACAAATGGGTATTTGCATTTATTTCCATATTTATTTCTTGATTCATTCATTTCTGTGGATGTTCATTTCCATATTTATTTATTGCTTGATTCATTTATTTCTGTATATACTTATATCCTTATTTATGTTTTGATTAATTTATGCCTGTATATATATATTGTGGCATGGATCGGGGCATGCCCCCACAGTGCTCCTCCCAACCTTATAGGCATCAGCTAAAACCTGCCACCAGGCCAGCTCTTCAGGACCCAGGACAGCGCCCCACTATGAAGCCCAGCCACAGGACCCTGGAGAGCGGCAAATTGGAAATTCCTCAACTCCCTCCTTTGCAGTCAACACACCTGCAATCAATGAGGCAACACAGCTGCCGCCACTCCAGGGAGATGGCTGGGAGCTTAAAAGGAGGCCTTTTGTCTCCCTTGAGGAGAGGGGGTTTTGGGCTGCAGGAGAGCTGTTGAAAACTGTTGATAACTTTTTCCCTACTTTGCAGAATCCGGTGGAGACGCAGGACCACATCCCTCTTCCTGCTTTGAAGAGGGATCTCCTCAGCGGTCTCCCGGACACCGTTACTCCTAATTTTGGTTGCTTTACTTTAAGTTAATTCTGACAAGAGACTTTAGTTGTCGAGTTTGCTTTGGTTTTTTTGTATATAATTTTTGGTAAATAAAAGGCCCTGTTGGGCTATTTTTCCCCAAACCTCCGGGCTGTGTATTTCTGTGCCGCCCCGCCTGCACCGTCATGCCCAGTGCAGTGCCACAATATATTTCTGTATTTTTTTAATCCATATGTTAATTAGGGGGCTGTCAATGAAAATATGTCATAGTGTCACAATATTCCCATTGGTTGATCGATACCAGAGTACGTAGATTCACTGTACATGCCTTGCTTCAACACCGGTTGCTTTTTACCACATTTACGTTAGTAGGGCAGAGCAGGGCAAAACGTAACACAGATTTTATTTTTTTGGTTAGGTGGTGCAGCTTGAGTGATGTATTTCAGGATAAACACTCAGAATGACCCTTGCTTTCTCTCCAACGAAAGGTGAGGGATTTTGATAAACATTTTGGGAGATATTGCCAAATAAAGTTTGTTTTGGTGATATGTAAGCACATTGTTTTACCATAAGTATTTTTTGGGTGCTGTAATGTGTGTGCATATCAAAGATCCAAATGTATGTAATCGTAAACAGTCTTTTCGTGACTAACAGATTGCATATTTTTGATAGAGCAATCAGCTCCACCTGCAGGATTAAGACATGCACGCAGACTCACAGAGCAAGGGAACATAACAGGACTGAAAAGGGAAGACATTCAACGGGAACTGCAGAATAATGCTGGGATAATGATAACTTCAGAAGGGAAAAGAATAGGACCACATAGAAGAGTTTATGATAAACTTTACTTTGGAGCTTAAAGAACTGTGGCATACATACAGTACGGCTGCACTCAATCTCCTGAACAAGCTACCTCACTACCTCACTGACGTCTTACATTGGTTGGTATATCCTGTTTCGAAAAGCCTAGGGCTCCACCTAGTGGATAACCTGACTACACTACAAATGTACAGTATCGTGATAAGTTTTCACCAGTTGGCAATAGGCTATGAAAAACATTTAAATGTAATCAATAGATAGATTAGAAACAGTGTTTGTATCCTAAAACATCAAACTGTATTGAGTTACCTTACTTTGTGTGAACCTTTAAAGGTATTAAAACTTAGGTTAGCTCGCCATGTCAGTTTCTGAATGGCACGTCCCAGAAATTCCATTATGGTATTAAATCATAATTAGGATGTAGGTGTGAATGGTTTGTATTAAAAATGATTAATCTAGTTCTAGTTATATTTTCAGAATTGAGCCAAATAGGAAAACTGTTGTTTCCTATACAGGCAAGAGATAGCCAGAGGCTTGAGCCTGGCTGACCTAGCTGAAAATGCTAGTCCTCATTATGTGCTCTTTTGTGTGGATGCTTTGACAGTTTGTTCCAGGTAGCTGCATCACAGAGATTGACCCTGTAGTGTTCAGCCATTTGGAGGAAGTGGCTCTTCGCCTGAATGTTTCACTCCATAATTCAGATTACGCCAGATCAATTGGATGCCCTTCTCACATACTGCCTGAGGAAGCACTGGAGAGTTATTTATTAGTTGGTTTGTCTGTTCGTCATGTTGCAGCACAATTAATTAACAATTAATCCCATGCATGTCCACTTCCCATGAGTTCTCAATAGGATGCTTAGCAGGGTGATCTACACTAGATCATTTAAACTTAATCCAGTTATGCATTCTTAGCAGGGTGATCTACACTAGATCATTTAAACTTAATCCAGTTATGCAAAGCAAGTTTTATCCATCTATGCCTCAGTGGTATTTCTCCCATCTCATTAGTAATGCATTAATTGGTGTTGTTCTGAGTGCCCCACAGAATATCCTCAAAGCTATTGCCTGTTTAACATGTGATGCCAGGAAGGGAATTGGGTGCTGTCCACCAGGGGGCAGCACCGGCCCTACAGACGGGTATAGCTGCAGCTGTGGTTCATTGCAATCACATCAGCTGTGGCCCATTACCTAACCATGGGCTCTATAAGTGACCTAGCTTCCAGGCCTAGGGGAGGGTGCTTTTAGATGGTGTTTGGGAGCGTGGCTATGGACAGGTCGGTTGGTCGGTTGTTTGGAGCAGCTAAAGGTGCATATAATGACCTTGTGCATTATATAGCAATGAGGAGTCTCCTTGTGTTCCTGCTATATAATGAGCCTGTGCTCTGTACAGCAATGAGGAGTCTCCTTGTGTTCCTGTTATATAATGATCCTGTGCTCTATGTAGCAGTGATGAGTCTCCTTGTGTTTCTGCTATATAATGACCCAGTGGTCTATTTAGCAGTGAGGAGTCTCCTTGTGTTTCTGCTATATAATGACCCTGTGCAACCTCTACTCTCTGCCTAGCAAGATAAGTAAAGCCAACTGCTGTAGAATTTAAATGTTCTGAAATCCAGACTTTGGCTTTGGATTGGAACCACAGAAGAGTGACAAAACTAAGTGATGTAACATTGCACCTAAACAGCAGTTTGCACGTTGATTAGATTGACCCTCTTCCCGAAGATGTACACACATACCCTATCGACCAATAGTTGATTTTACCAACAGTAATAATATCTGATTTTATGCTCAATATCTTCAGAAACGCCACAACCTTGTAGCACACACAGGTGTGTAATGATGAAGGAGTACAACTCATCTTCATCACAAGGTCAGCATGAGAAAGAGAGTGGGGTATAAGTTAGAGCTGCCGCGGTATTGATTTATTTCCTTACCGCAAAAATTAGCGAAGCCATTCAAACCGTTGCGGTAACCGCCATAAAAAAATAATAATTTAAACCTCCGGCTACGATTTCGTTTTTTACTTTCAAGTACATTTCTGGAATGGCTGTTTCCGAGAAATAGGTTCTGCCCGGCAGTTCATACTGCTTGTCGAAGGACTGAAGCATAGCTCGGAATGATGGCTTTCCTACAGTCCGGAAGGGCACCATCTCCACAACCAAATACTTTGTTACAGTTGTTGTAAGTGCTCGCCACTTGTTGCTGTCCCGGTTGTATTTAGTCACTCTGGCAAATGCCTCTGAGACTCCTAACTGACGTAGTGCCGAGCCGGTACCTCCCGAGGTAGATGGGGTGCCTTTCATTGCATCGTATAACGGACGATGAGTGGTCCTAAGATGCGATGCTAGATTTGTCCTGTTTCCTCGCATGACGTTGATTTTCTTGCTGCAAATGCGGCACACTGCCTCATCCAAATTCTTTGGCTTTCCATCTTCATCAGGCTCAAAGCCAAAATGTTCCCAAACAGGAGAAGTAACGTTGGGTTTCGCTACAAGATCCATGTTTTTAGCCTAATTTGAAGCGAAAACTTTCCGTAGCCAACAGTTGCAAAGCACGTTCTGGGTGACACTTTCTCCGATCAGAACGTTAACTGCGCAACTGTGAGTGAAAACTTTCGAACACATGGAGTGAAGAAAATAGGCTACACAATTATAATTATAATTATTTTAAAAATTGCATTGCATTTATTTCAGATCACAACTTTTACAAGTAAAAATTGGAACATAAACAATTGGCCTAAAATAAACGGGAAAAAAACAAAACCCAGCGGTGAAGCGGTGATCAGCTTGACTCTGCGGTGGACGTGACGTGATTGCGTTACCACGGTAATGCAGTAACCGCGGCAGCTCTAGTTTGCCGGCCACTGACCTGTGTTCAAAGCCTCTCTAACTACTCTGAGAACACTGTCCTCTAGCTGCGCTTCTCGCAAGTCTTCTCGGGTGAACTGTTCTAGCTGACCCAAATTGAGATGAGTTGCAAAAGCATACAGCTCAGGAACACCTTCTGCTGGAACACCTAGTTTGTCTGCCAAGTGCACATCACTGTCACTAGACTCCTGCACATGCACACGACCACAAATCGCCTTCACATCACCCTGTGAAAGGTTTCTCCACGTCTCAGTGTCCAGTTTCGGGAAAGCAAATCAGCCTCAACATTGACCTTCTCAGGGCGATATTTTACTTCAAAATCGTATGTGGCTAGGGCAGCAAGCCACCTATGCCCTGTAGCATTAAGTTTCCCTGTCGTCAACACGTGATTGCGTTACCGCGGTAATGCAGTAACCGCGGTAGCTCTAGTGTAAGTATGGATTTCATTAGAGTGCAGAGCAGGTAGTGAATAATGGGGATGGATGAAGACTGCAATATATGACAGAAGTGAATCCAGAATTCAGTGAAAACCTGGCAAATGAAACTCACTAAAGCTAAATGTAAAGTTCTACATGTGGGAAATAAAAACATCAGGCTAGATTACTTTATGGGAGGAACGACATTGGAATGTGCTCAATTTTGGGAGTAATAGTTGATCAAAACCTTTCAGGTTCTAGGCACTGTGCTGTTGCAGTAAAAAAGCCAACAGGATGCTGGGATAGTAGTGAGTATAAATCAAGGCTCCAGAGTGCGACCATTTTGGGTGCACATGCGACCAAAAATCTGTCAAGTGCGACTAAACATTTTCATTGGTCGCACCGGTGCGCCTGACATTTAGCAGGTCTGTCTCTCTGTGTGTGTAGTGTTATTTTTTTCCCCCACCCGCATTCTGCGAAGACCCGCCCCTACTCTGCCTCTGATTGGCTCTGACCCTGATATTCTTCTTCGCTGAATGCGGGTGGGGAAAAAAATAAGGCATGTGTGTATTAGTGATGTGCGGATCGCAGTTATATCCGCGGGCACCACGGTTAATCTGCGGATCGGGTGGGCCGAGTCATAAAAATTAACATTCTGATTAATAGCGGATGGGTTACGGGTGGGTGAAATAATACATCATTAATGAGGAAAATATTAATTACATTCTCTAAAATGTGAACATATTTTAAGCTTCATTTTTCGTCAGGCGTGAATTAGCAGACTAGACTCTCGTTGCGCCAATTGCGGCGTCCATTTGTCTTAAGCAGCAATGGAGGCAAAAAAGATCTGAGAGAAAATTAAAAAAGGAGAATTAAAAAAGGAAGGGCAGAAAAGTTCCGTGTGGGAGCGATTTAGTGAATGACGAGTCAAGTGCTGGGTATGTCATATGCAACAGCTGCGAAATAATGAGAAATAGCGGTAATGTGTGATCGGGTGCGGGTCTCTAAATCGGAGAAAATAATTTGTTCGGGTGGGTGGCGGGTGGATGATTTATGCGTACATGCGGATTCGGATGACGTCAGAGCCGATCCGCGCATCACTAGTGTGTATGTGTGAAACCGCGCCCTGTACTCCTCCGGGAGCAGCGCACACTTTTATTTGAGTTATTTGAGTTTGATTTATTTATTTGAGTTTGTCAAGCACTTTAAACATCAGCAATTTTTAAGTTTATTTTTTAAACAATTGAGGTTATTGCGATTTCTTGTTTGTGGTGTGATCTAAATAAAGAAAAAACATTTATCTGCCCTTTATTCCTGTTTACAATCATTTACATAACGTGTTAAGAAATTACCAATGTGTATGGGAACTGACAAAAAAGTTAACACTTAAAATGTATTATTACGGCGCCAAAAGGCGCTGTGAAAAATTTTGGGTCTAACTAAATTATGTGCTGCTGCACCTAAATGAAAAAGTTAGGCTGCACCAGTGCATCCAATGTAAAAAGTTAGTCTGGAGCCCTGTAAATCCAAGGAAGTTATACTTATTTTATACAATACCTTTGTCAGACCACACTTACAGAATTGTGTGCAGTTCTGGGGACTGTACTACAAGAAAGATATAGAGGATCTGGAAAAGGTAGAAAGAAGGGAAACCAAACTGGTTCCTGGTATGAAAGATAAAAGTTTTGAGGAAAGACTTCAGATGCTTAACTTCTTCAAGCTTAGTAAAAGTAGACTCATGGTTATTTGATTGAGTCTTTTAAATTCATAAAGGGGATCAACAAAGTGAACTACAAGAGATTCTTCAGGTTCAGCTCTCTGTTCAACCCTATATTTCACTGCACAGATCCATAATCACTAATTCTATTTAATTAAGGTCACACAGTGCACAGCACAACTCACCCCAGTGTCTGTAGTTTACAGTCTGGACTCATCAGTGCAGCACAGAGCAGCTTCACTCCTGAATCTCCCAGGTTATTGTTGCTGAGGTCCAGATCTCTCAGGGGTGAGTTTGATGACTTAAGAGCAGAGGCCACAATTTCACAGGACTTCTCTGTGAGGTCACACATGTTCAGTCTGCAAAGAAGAGTTTATATATTATTGTATGTTTAAATAGCGCAATATCCTGTAAAATGTGATATGTGCAATGTAACAGTAATCGCATTGAGTGATGAAGAGTGATATTGAGGATTTAAAGTTACTGATGCTCTGAGGAAAATGACTTTGCTACACTCTCCAACTGCAGCACTTTGGGCCTGAGAATTAGACGTCCTGTTGGACAGAAATCTGACAGTTCTACAGATGAAATTCTTACCCAAATGGCCCCCTTAATTCTGACATTTGGCACAGATACAACCAAAAGTAAAGATGCAAGAAATAGGCTAACACAAGTCTTTCAGTTTGGATAGTGAGTTAGGCTCTGCTTCTATACTTTTGCTGGTAACTGTGAGAAACTTCCCACAGCATTGCAAGCCAATACACAGCAAAAGCCAGATTCACTTTAGAAACAAGAATGCAAAAAAGTGATCTGTTCACATATAACCAGGTACTGTAGTGCAGTCTGTCTGTTTTGCTGAGGTTATACATAACCATGTAGTGCAGTGCATCTGTTCTGCTGGTGTTACATACAACCAGGTAGTGAAACCAAAGCTGTTAATGATGCCTTTGAGTTCATTTTGTTGGAATAGTGATACATTTGATGGTGCTGTCCAAGGAGACACCATTTAGCTTTTTCCAGGGTTTAGGAAACTTCAGAATCCTTGTACAGGCCAGACTTTAGCCTGAGATAAGCCACAGAATTACCTCAAAAACAGGCACTTTAACAGTCCCCTGAGAAGACCTCACCCTGACACCCCTTATATCCTACAATTCCTCTACCTTCCTATTTCCACTCTGTCTACAGGCACTATTAGATTCTGGGTCAGCATACACCAGAATAAAGCAGAGACCAGGGTGGCACTACTGGCCTTGTAACATGGTGCATTTACTGCCTGACCTAATCTCACAATACAGTAACACAAGCATTTCATTCATAACCACGCTTGCCTCACCCAAACCAAACCCAGCATTACATTAATCATAATGTTGAAAAAATATCTCATCTTCATGAACAATACAAGAGGGGTACAGGCTGAGCAGGCTCTCTCTGGTCATCTCTCACTCACAAATTATCTATGCATGGACTAGGGATAAAAGGGGGATTCTTCCCCCCTTTTGAAAAACATGGATTTGATTCAAGCAACATTCGTCCTTAACTGACTGACATTTAAAAGGAGGGATTCTTGATTCTACACAAACACAGTTCGAACTACTTCACCAAACTGAGTTAGATACAAATAAGTGTAACACTTGTGTTTACTTGTCCAAGTCAAAGTTAAGGACAAATGTTAGTTCAATAAAGACCATAGGGATGTTCGTATGGCTAATCGGCAAAAAATCAGACCTTGTTATTCTACTAATAATGCAGCTGACCAAACTCAGCTAAAAACTCAGCTAAAAATTGGATTAATTCATATCAGATCACTAGCCCATAAGGCAACTCTTGTAAATGAATTAATTACTGATCACCAAGTTGAAATCTTATGTGTAGCCTAATTGAAACTTGGCTTAAAACTGTATATTGCCTTAAATGAATCCACCCCTCCTGGCTACAGCTATACTCACGTTCCCCGTCTGACAGGTCGTGGCGGTGGTGTTGCTGCTGTATATCATTCTAATCTTTTTGCTATTTTGAAATCCGGCTTCAAATGTAACTTTTTTGAAGTGCTTGTTCTCAGTTTTGCACATCCAGACAAAAAAGCAGTCCGTTTTATCCTTGCAATTGTATACAGGCCACCAGGGCCATACAGTGGCTTTTTACTTGAGTTTGCTGATTTCCTTTCCAGACTGGTTGTTAATTCAGATAAAGTAGTAATTGTAGGGGACTTCAATATTCACATGGATAGTGAAGGTGATCTTCTCAGATCAGCACTCTTGTCTATCACTGAATCTATTGGCTTCGATCAACATATACATCAGTCCACACATTCTCATAACCATACTCTTGATCTGGTCTTAACTTATGATACAGAAATAGCAAATATTGCAGTTATGCTTAAAAACCCTGTGCTATCAGACCATTATTTAATTACTTTCCAACTTTCACAAGTCTGTCATGTGTCACCATATCCTTCATTCTACCTTATCTGTAAGCTTTCCTCCAGGACTGCAAATGCTTTTATTAATGAGCTCCCAGGCTCATTTGTGCACTGTGGAGATTTCCTTGGCTCCCACCCAAACACATACAAAAATGCAAGCATTAGCTCAATTGATCAGCTGACAGACAACATAAATTACGTACTTTCCAGAACCCTGGACACTATCGCACCTCTTAAGAAGAGGAAAGTCCGCTATAAGAAATTAGCACCCTGGTGCAATGACCATACTCGTGCTCTCCAACAAGCTTCATGCCAACTTGAGCGCAAATGGCGTTCTACTAAATTGCAGGTATTCCTCCAGGACTGGAAAGACAGTCTACTAACTTATAAACATGCCCTCTCCACAGCACGTTTATCATACTTATCTACTTTAATAGATGAAAATAGAAACAATCCTAGGCACCTGTTTAACACTGTTGCCAGACTGACCAAGAATCAAGTTGATCCATGTGCCTCAATATCATTTAGTAGCAATGACTTCATGAATTTCTTTGATGACAAAATTAGGCTATAAAAATCAGGGGCAAGATTCAAAGTTCTCCTACTACCCCTCATATAGGGTCTGCCCTTCCATCCGCTCAACGCATGGATGCAGAATCTTCAGAAGAATCTTCAGAAAGACGGGCGGCCTATCTGAACTCTTTAGCTCCAATAGATCTCATGGAGTTTAATGCCATAGTTAATACCTAACAATCTTCTACTTGTCTTCTAGACCCTATCCCTACGAAGCTTTTCAAGGAGCTATTACCAGTGATTGGAACACCAATGTTACATATTGTCAATGTGTCTTTAGCGTCTGGACACATACCACAGACTCTTAAACTTGCAGCCATCAAACCCCTTCTTAAGAAGCCAAACTTGGATGTGAATGACCTGTCTAACTACAGGCTTATCTCGAACCTCCCTTTCTTTCTAAAATACTAGAAAAGGCCATTTCAAAACAACTTGGTTCATTTTTGCACTCCAATCATATATTGGAAGTTTTTCAATCTGGTTTTAGACCCTCTCACAGCACTGAAACAGCCCTGGTCAAAGTACTCAATGACCTACTCCTCACTTCCAACCATGGCTGCATCTCTGTACTTGTGCTTCTAGACTTAAGTGTGGTATTTGACACAGTTGATCACCTCATCCCTCTGGATAGACTTGAAAATCTTGCAGGCCTCCTTGGACAGGCACTCTCTTGGTTCAGGGTTGCTTTTCATCACTTGAGAAACATCTCAAATTCAGAAAATACTGTCCTTACATGATGCAGAAAAGCTAGTTCATGCTTTGTTACTTCAAGATTATATTACTGCAATGCTCTTTTGTCTGGATGTGCAAATTCCTCTCTGAAGGGCTCCAGCTAATTCAAAATGCAGCAGCTCGTATTCTCACTAGAACAAGGAGATTCGAGCACATCAGCCCAGCGTTAGCATCGCTTCACTGGTTGCCAGTTAAATTCCGAATAGACTATAAGATACTACTTCTTACCTTTAAAGCCTTACATAGGCTTGCCACTTTGTACTTAAATGATTTACTTCTTCCTTATATTCCCTGACGAACGCTCTGTTCGCAGGGTGCAGGCCTCCTTGTTATTCCTAGAATATCTAAAAGTACCATAGGTAGAGCCTTCTCCTATTGTGCTCCCCTCCTGTGGAACAAGTTGCCTGCCCATGTTTGGGGCGCAGACACTATCACCTCATTTAAAGCTAGGCTCAAAACATAAATTTTTAGTCTCTCTTATATTTGAGGGGCAGGAGTGGGTGGTGGCATAGCTATAGAGTCTCTGGTAGACTGAGCGGTTAGTGCTGTCACTGGATCATCATTGGTAGTGCTGTGTTAAGCTGAACTGGTCATGGTCTGGTGATGACTGTCTCAGGCTGCCCTCATGGCTGCGTTGGCCCCTGCCTCTGTTTCCCTTAGCTATGCTGCCATAGCCTTATTCTGCCGGGGTTTTCCTTATCGCACGTGGGCACCTCTGTTTCTTCTGCTCTGCTTGCTATTCTACCATTTGAACCCCCTAACAACGTTTTTGTTCTCGTTTTCCTCGGCTCTGGACACCTGCCTGGAGCTCTAGCCCAAGTTTGCTGAGCACCCCCCCCCTGGCCCGGAGCTCCAGCCCTAGACCAGCTAGACCAACTGGGCACCCCCGCCTCCTGCCACTGTTGATTTTCCATAACAAACCGGTGCCTGCCCGCGGCAGATGGGTTCCCCCTCTGAGTCTGATTCTGTTCAAGGTTTCTTCCTGTTATCAGTCAGGGAGTTTTTCCTTGCCACTGTTGCCCTAGGCTTACTCTTTGGGGGCCGGTAAAGCTGCTTAGTGACAAAGCTCCTTTGTTAAAATACAAATTATTTAAAAAATTGAAATAAAGTGTTGGCCTGTAAAGCAAAAGTTAGCCTGTGATCTTATGCCATTTGCCTTGCTTCTCAGCTCTGCCTTGGTCTTTTTTGATCACAGTCTTGGATCTCTGGTCTTGATTCTTTAGCTGCTTATTTTACCATCCTGGGTCACAGTGGGACAGACGAGCTGTGGTTCTGCGGTTCTGTGGTTCTCATTCATTTTTTTCACAATTATATTATTTATTTTCCATGTCTGTCTAATTTTGTGTCAAGGAAGTGTAGCTTGTATTTTTTTATTTGATGGGGAATATGTTCATCTTAATACTGTAACATACTATACCCTCTCTTCATTTAAATCTGCGAGTTGTATGTTTGGGCCATTATTGATCCATCACATTGGTTTGCCTAACAAGGAATTCATGATGTATTTAATAACTGGTATCTTTAATGATAATATGTAAATTACATCTAATAAAATACATTTTCCATGTTGGATACATTTTTTACATTTGATGGTACTTCTGTATTCATTAAATGAGGGCACAATCTGTTAAAATAGCTTGACTCAAAAATCATAATTCTCACTTGCCTGACAATTTTATTGTATTCTATTTTCACTTTAACTATGAAGTGTTTATAAAAACATGCTGTCATTATCTACTTTAATTATTACACCATACTCACATGGCCTTCCTGCAGTTCCCGACTACTGGTAGCAGTCTCTGATAACCTGCTGCTGATGTTTCGTAGGTCTTCAAGTCAAACTTATCTAGGATCTCCTCTGACATCAGTAACATAAAGGCCATGGCTGAACATTGGTGTGGTTCCAGCTTTTCATTAGAGAGTTTTCCTGATCTCTGTAAATTCTTGATTTCCTTCACTAGAGAGCTGTCATTCAGTTCATTGAGACAGTGGAAAAGATTTATGGTCCTCTCTGCTGAAGATTCTTTTTTGATCCTCTCCTTTATGTACAATACTGTTTTCTCAATGCTCTCTGATCTGCTTCCTGTCTGTGTCTGTGGATCTAAATGGTAAATGGTAAATGGACTGTATTTATATAGTGCTTTTATCCAATCTGGTACAGGTGATCTGCTTCCTGTCTGTGTCTGTGGACCTGGTACAGGTGATCTGCTTCCTGTCTGTGTCAGTATTCCTCCTAATAGAGTCTGAATGGAGTCCAGAGAGAGGCCTAGAAGGAATCTGAGGAAAAGGTCCAGGTGTCCATTCTTACTCCCTAAGGCCTGATCCACTGCAGTCGTGTGTAACTCAGACAGCTGCACTCTGTCACTGCAAGGTTTTGATTCTTCTGCTCTGAGTACATTTCTGTTCTCATTCACATATGAATGAAACACAAACAAGGCAGCCAGATACTCCTGAATGCTCAGATGCACAAAGCAGTAGACCTTCTTCTCACCCAACCCACACTCCTCTTTAAAGATCTCTGTGCACACCCCAGAGTACACTGAAGCTTCACTGACATCAATGCCACTTTCTCTCAGGTCCTCTTCATAGAATATCAGATTGCCCCTTTCCAGCTGTAGTAAAGCCAGGTTCCCCAGGTTCAGGATGATTTCTGTATTTGATGCTGACATTTTCTTTGGGGTTGTCTCATTGGTGCCATGATACTTCTCATTCTTCACATTAGTCTGAATGAGCAGGAAGTGTGTGTACATTTCAGTCAGAGTTTTGGGCATTTTTCTATTGCGTACTTTACCCAACATTGTCTCCAGTACAGTGGCAGAAATCCAGCAGAAGACTGGTATGTGACACATGATGTAGAGACTCCTGGATGACTTTATGTGTGAGATAATTTTGCTGGCCTTGTTCCGATCTCTGATTCTCTTCCTGAAGTACTCCTCCTTCTGTGGGTCATTGAATCCTCGTACCTCTGTCACCTGGTGGACGCACTCAGGAGGGATCTGATTGGCTGCTGCTGGTCGGGAGGTGATCCAGAGGAGGGCAGAGGGAAGCAGATTCCCCTTAATGAGGTTGGTCAGCAGCACATCCAATGATGATGACTCTGTTATATCACAGCAGACCTCATTGCTTTGGAAATCTAGAGGAAGTCGACACTCATCCAGACCATCAAAGATGAACACAACTTTGACTTCATCATCTTCAAAACTTTTGATCTCTTTCAGTTGTGGATAGTAGTGCTGCAGAAGTTCCATGAGACTAAATTCTCTCTCCTTTTTCAGATTCAGATCTCGGAAAGGAAGAGTGAAGATGAAATCAATGTCCTGATTGGCTTTTCCATCTGCCCAGTCCAGAATGAACTTCTGCACAGAGACTGTTTTCCCAATGCCAGCGATGCCCTTTGTAAGCACAGTTCTGATTGGTTTCTCTTGTCCAGGTGAAGGCTTAAAGATGTCATTGCAGATGATTGCAGTCTCATGTGTGGTTTGTCTCTTCGATGCTATCTCAATCTGTCTGATCTCATGTTCATCATTGACCCCCCCACTTCCCCCCTCTGTGATGTAGAGCTCTGTATAGATCTCATTGAGGAGGGTCTGGTGGCCCTGCTTTGCTAAACCTTCAAATATACATTCAAACCTCTTCTTCAGATGAGTTTTCAGTGCCTGCTGGGCATTTTCTTTGAATTCATCTGAGGAGAGGAAATATGAGAACCAATGTTTAAAATAACAGAAATAGACAAAAAATACTTATGCAGAAAGTTTTCACAATGTTTTACACAGCTCTGAAAGTGTTGCACATTAAGTTGCAGCTATACCTATATAGTTAAATTGTAACTAATTTGGTAACAAGAGGTTATTACTGATTAACGCCAATGTAGAAAACATGGAACAGTTAACAATATATTTGATTACACATGCGAAACAAAGGCCAGCCCTGTTACATCTCGTCTGTTAATATGAAATAATTCTGCATCATGAGGACACATTGTGAAATTAACAGGCAAGGTTTATTTGTTATGTATCATGAAGATATGCCCTATATGGTATAACTGCACCTTCAAGTAAAGTGTTGCCCATACCTCTAGTAGTGTTTCACACTTCTCACAAACTGTTGTACACACAACAATGAAAACATAAAAAGGATTCATTTCCATTTCAACATTCAATATCTAAATTGTTCATAGTATGATGTGTCTTTATGGTAAATATGGTCTTCATGGGTCATGCAGTAATTTAATTATCTTATAATTATTATGATCGGTGCTCTTTAATCCAGGATAAAACCTCAGGGCAGTCAGTCTGATGGGACAGTGGTTTAGTAACTGGCTTTTGATCCCAAGGCTCCTGGTTTTAAAGTCTTTCGGAAACATTTAATCTCATGTGCATTTGATTGCCCCCATTATTACTGCTGGATGCTATATTTGAATTGAAATGCCTTCCTGTACATGCTGAGTGATGTTTTTTATATGCAAGACTGTTGATGTAAAACACTATTATCAAAGTGTGAATACTATAAATCAGTACTCTGTTATTTTGTACTCTGTTATATTTGTTGGCTAAACTCATTTCAGCATTCTAATGGCCACAGTAGCAATGAGAGAAAATTCTTACTGTGCTGCTCATCTCTCTCCAGTGGGTCAGTGACATCCTTCTTCTTCATGTTCCTCAGGATATGGAGTGTGATCTTCAGAGACCTCTCAATGCCACAGGTCTCCAGCATCTTCTCAACTATGTACAGGGCCTCAGGATCCTCCTGCTCTCTCTCAGTGCATTCTGGGTAATCAGCAATTTGATGACTCTTGAACAATTCCTTCATCTTCATAAACGTATCCAGTACAGAAGGATCTTCTGTTCTTCTACTATAAAAGCATTCTGGGCAATCCTGACTCAGATGGCTCTGAAACAGTTTCAACTTTTCAGTCTTCTTCAGCTTCATCAGAGTGCGCAGGAGAGACTGAAATAAACACATTTAGAGGTGTGCTGTATCAGAGTGTAAAATAAACACATGAAGAGATGTGCTGTATCAGAGTGAAATAAACACATGAAGAGGGTATGCTGTCTCAGAGTGAAATAAACACATGAAGAGGTGTGCTGTATCAGAGTGAAATAAACACATGAAGAGGTGTGCTGTCTCAGTGTGAAATAAAACTTATATGTATGTATATGCATGTGACAAATAAAGCCTTTGAACTTTAAAACAATCTGTTTGGAGTCATCCACTGCCATCGTTTATGGATCCTAAAAAAGAATCCAGTCTTTCTGTGAGCCAAAGAGGGCCAGAGCACTTTTTATAAACTTTAATAAACCTGAATGGATATTCAATCTGACCGTCTGAAAGTCATATTAACTTCAAATATTAAAATAGAAAAAGAACATTTCATACCTGTTTTGAGGAGAACAGTTTATCTGAGCAGTGAATCCTGTGAATAAATCATGAGACACAACTTAGCTAAACTCTTTTACTGCAGCTCTAACTGACAGCACCTGGAGACAGAGCTTCCAGTTAAACTCATCCTCTTGCTGCAGGTCTAATTCAATACGAACGTGGTTCATTACCTTTGATCACCTGTGACCTCTCCTCTTAAGTTGATTGGACTAATCATTGAATGGTCACTCTTCATAGACAGACAGCTGGGTACAGGTGACCCAGCCCTCTCTACCCGAACCCTGTGAACAAAACATGGAGACAGAGCTTTCAGTTAAACTCATCCTCTTACTGCAGCTCTAACTCACAGCACATGGAGACAGAGCTTCCAGTTAAACTCATCGTCTTACTGCAGCTCTAACTCACAGCACATGGAGACAGAGCTTCCAGTTAAACTCATCCTCTTACTGCAGCTCTAACTCACAGCACACGGAGACAGAGCTTCAAGTTAAACTCATCCTCTTACTGCAGCTCTAACTCACAGCACATGGAGACAGAGCTTCCAGTTAAACTCATCCTCTTACTGCAGCTCTAACTCACAGCACATGGAGACAGAGCTTCCAGTTAAACTCATCCTCTTGCTGCAGGTCTAATTCAATACGAACGTGGTTCATTACCTTTGATCACCTGTGACCTCTCCTCTTAAGTTGATTGGACTAATCATTGAATGGTCACTCTTCATAGACAGACAGCTGGGTACAGGTGACCCAGCCTTCTCTACCCGAACCCTGTGAACAAAACATGGAGACAGAGCCTTCAGTTAAACTCATCCTCTTACTGCAGCTCTAACTCACAGAACATGGAGACAGAGCTTCCAGTTAAACTCATCCTCTTACTGCAGCTGTAACAGTGCGTTCACACAGTGAGTAACTCGGTTGATGAGTTGCTGGAAGTCCATTCATTCGCTATGTAGCTGATCAAGGCCCAGAAACACAAGCAACTGGGCAACTGAGCAACCAAAGTTGCCCTAAAAATGTTGCTCACAGTATAACTTTTTGCTGGCATCGCCCGTCAACAGCCAATCAGAGTATCAGGCTTCCTATTTCTCCAACCGATATGATACCATTTCGCAAATTATTATCCCGCTCAGTGAGAAAAATTGGCGAACAACTTATCATTATGATACAATTACACCCGGTGTTATACAACGTTTTTAAAAAAAGAGTACAGGGATAAGCATCTGAAAATGACACTTGGATGGCAGTTTCAGCTTGCTTGCTAGCAAGCTAGTCTGTGAGATAAAGAGATCGCTAGCTAGGCATCTGACTAGTAAGAGAGATATGGAGAGATTGCTAGCCAGTTAGTGAGAGGGATAGACAGGTCACTAGCTAGGTTGCTAACTAGTGAGAGAGATATAGAGAGCTATATGGCCAACGAGGTAGCAATAAAAAATATTTATCAGTGTCTGACATAACTATAGAAACAAAAAGAGATGACATTTGGCTATATGGCAAATATGCGTCTTTTGTTACGCTATTATTTCTCTTCAAAAATATGTAGTTGCACAGAACCCCAAAGAGGATACAAAGGGAAGCTCCTGCCCCTCCCTCAGCCTAGTAAACTTGAGCAACCCATCAACCCAGTTGCTCGCTGTGTGAAAGCAGGATAACTCAGCACATGGAGACAAAGCTTCCAGTTAAACTCATCCTCTTACTGCAGCTCTAACTCACAGCACATGGAGACCGAGCTTCCAGTTAAACTCATCCTCTTACTGCAGCTCTAATTCACAGCACAAGGAGACAGAGCTTCCAGTTAAAATCATCCTCTTACTGCATCTCTAACTCACAGCACATGGAGACAGAGCGTCCAGTTAAATTCATCCTCTTACTGCAGCTCTCTAACTCACAGCACATGGAGACAGAGATTCCAGTTAAACTCATCCTCTTACTGCAGCTCTAATTCACAGCACAAGGAGACAGAGCTTCCAGTTAAAATCATCCTCTTACTGCATCTCTAACTCACAGCACATGGAGACAGAGCTTCCAGTTAAACTCATCCTCTTACTGCAGCTCTAACTCACAGCACATGGAGACAGAGCTTCCAGTTAAACTCATCCTCTTACTGCATCTCTAACTCACAGCACATGGAGACAGAGCTTCCAGTTAAACTCATCATCTTACTGCAGCTCTAACTCACAGCACATGGAGACAGAGCTTCCAGTTAAACTCATCCTCTTGCTGCAGGTCTAATTCAATACGAACGTGGTTCATTACCTTTGATCACCTGTGACCTCTCCTCTTAAGTTGATTGGACTAATCATTGAATGGTCACTCTTCATAGACAGACAGCTGGGTACAGGTGACCCAGCCATCTCTACCCGAACCCTGTGAACAAAACATGGAGACAGAGCTTTCAGTTAAACTCATCCTCTTACTGCAGCTCTAACTCACAGCACATGGAGACAGAGCTTCCAGTTAAACTCATCCTCTTACTGCAGCTCTAACTCACAGCACATGGAGACAGAGCTTCCAGTTAAACTCATCCTCTTACTACAGCTGTAATAGTGCGTTCACACAGTGAGTAACTCGGTTGATGAGTTGCTGGAAGTCCATTCATTCGCTATGTAGCTGATCAAGGCCCAGAAACACGAGCAACTGGGCAACTGAGCAACCAAAGTTCCCCTAAAAATGTTGCTCACAGTATAACTTTTTGCTGGCATTGCCCGTCAACAGCCAATCAGGGTTTCAGGCTTCCTATTTCTCCAACCGATATGATACCAATTCGCAAATTATTATCCCGCTCAGTGAGAAAAATTGGCAAACAACTTATCATTATGGTACAATTACACCCGGTGTTATACAACGTTTTTAAAAAAAGAGTACAGGGATAAGCATCTGAAAATGACACTTGGATGGCAGTTTCAGCTTGCTTGCTAGCAAGCTAGTCTGTGAGATAAAGAGATCGCTAGCTAGGCAGCTGACTAGTGAGAGAGATATGGAGAGATTGCTAGCCAGCTAGTGAGAGGGATAGACAGGTCACTAGCTAGGTTGCTAACTAGTGAGAGAGATATAGAGAGCTATATGGCCAACGAGGTAGCAATAAAAAATATTTATCAGTGTCTGACATAACTATAGAAACAAAAAGAGATGACATTTGGCTATATGGAAAATATGCGTCTTTTGTTACGCTATTATTTCTCTTCAAAAATATGTAGTTGCACAGAACCCCAAAGAGGATACAAAGGGAAACTCCTGCCCCTCCCTCAGCCTAGTAAACTTGAGCAACCCATCAACCCAGTTGCTCGCTGTGTGAAAGCAGGATAACTCAGCACATGGAGACAAAGCTTCCAGTTAAACTCATCCTCTTACTGCAGCTCTAACTCACAGCACATGGAGACCGAGCTTCCAGTTAAACTCATCCTCTTACTGCAGCTCTAATTCACAGCACAAGGAGACAGAGCTTCCAGTTAAAATCATCCTCTTACTGCATCTCTAACTCACAGCACATGGAGACAGAGCGTCCAGTTAAATTCATCCTCTTACTGCAGCTCTCTAACTCACAGCACATGGAGACAGAGATTCCAGTTAAACTCATCCTCTTACTGCAGCTCTAATTCACACCACATGGAGACCGAGCTTCCAGTTAAACTCATCCTCTTACTGCAGCTCTAATTCACACCACATGGAGACCGAGCTTCCAGTTAAACTCATCCTCTTACTGCAGCTCTAATTCACACCACATGGAGACCGAGCTTCCAGTAAAACTCATCCTCTTACTGCAGCTCTAACTCACAGCACATGGAGACAGAGCTTCCAGTTAAACTCATCCTCTTACTGCAGCTCTAATTCACAGCACAAGGAGACAGAGCTTCCAGTTAAAATCATCCTCTTACTGCATCTCTAACTCACAGCACATGGAGACAGAGCGTCCAGTTAAATTCATCCTCTTACTGCAGCTCTCTAACTCACAGCACATGGAGACAGAGATTCCAGTTAAACTCATCCTCTTACTGCAGCTCTAATTCACAGCACAAGGAGACAGAGCTTCCAGTTAAAATCATCCTCTTACTGCATCTCTAACTCACAGCACATGGAGACAGAGCTTCCAGTTAAACTCATCCTCTTACTGCAGCTCTAACTCACAGCACATGGAGACAGAGCTTCCAGTTAAACTCATCCTTTTACTGTAGCTCTAAGTCACAGCACATGGAGACAGAGCTTCCAGTTAAACTCATCGTCTTACTGCAGCTCTAACATGGAGACTAGGGCTGGCCCCGAACGTTCGAAGGATTTGGAATTCATTCAGTATATTGGCATTCGAATCTCGATGCAGGATTTGGATGATTCGTTTTTTTAATTATTATTATTATTATTATTATTATTATTATTATTAAGGGTCCAAGCAGAGAAGCTGGTGGAATCCTATTGTATCTGTTAGGATTATTATTATTTATTTATTTTTTTTCTCCGCTAAAAGTGTCTGAGGCTCAACAACCATACGTCCTAGACCAACCACATTTGGTAGGTGGGTTCCTATGGCCCCCCACTACTCAGACACTACAAATGACCTATGTCGGCCAGATGGTGGCGCTATAACAAAGGGTCATGTTTAAAAGGTCATAACTCCCACACCAAAAGTCAGATCAACAGAAAACTTCATCGACCTATGCACCTGAATGTGCTCTACAGCTTTGCTATTGGGACCAATGCTTTTGGGACTTATGTCTGCCATATTGTTTGCCCGCCATTTACACTTTTTTATTAGTTGCATTGCGGAAGAGCTGTTGCTCCAAATCTAAAGTGTTACGACATCTAGTAAACTCCTTTACGGCAAGCGGCTAGAAGACATCCATGGCGAGGCAACTACGTAATCCAACACTGTCGGGTCTAGTTTTTATCAGTGAGGGGAGGATATGAACTTCATAATGGAAAATATTGTCTATCTGGGCATTCACAAAAATATTCTTTCACCACTGAAAAATCGTATTCCGTCACAGCAACAAGATAAACCCGACAATAGCCCTAAGATATGCCAATACGGCAGTGAAAAGGCTGCTCACTGAGTAACAAAATAAACGAGACAACGTTTTAAAAAATGATACCATGTCATTCTACAGTCAATGTCTGGGACTAAATATTGAATAAATATACAACCTTACCATTGGTTTTACGTGTAGAGATGTACCTTTTGAGACTGAGTGGTCATATATTGTCTTGGACAATCCGTTTGTGAAATATACGTGCATCTGTGATGCCTGGGTACCTTCAAAAATACCACACCTGTTGTTTACAGCGTTGCCGCCCTTTTTTGTACAGCCTGGCTTGATTGACAATTCATTTATTCAGTAGGTGAGAGTATAAGCTTTCTAACTATGTATAACATGTCTGATTTTGCTTCTGGAATCGCATTTTATCGGTCATCGTAACCGAAAAAAGTCTTATCATCGCATTCACTTACGCATTCACTCTGGGGCTGCACCTAACAAAACGTTGTCAACAATTTTTCATTATTTCTTGGAAAATACTATTATTGTTGAGGACTTCTGGGCATAGCTAAGCCATATGTTTGCTGATAGACCTATCTGACATCGTTTTCTGGAGCAAAACAGAAGCGGATAGGACTATCATTTCTTTACTGTCTCTGCCTTTATCTACTGAACACATAAAATTTCATCATTGCTATGTAAGTATTACTGCTCAAAATATTTCGGTTCGTTCCATTTGCTACCATAATATAACAAGCTTTCTTGGGTCTACAGCTGGAGTTTCTCGCTGCAATTACTAATATTGCATATAAACAAAAGACGCAATTGATGCTGTAGTCTGCCAAAGTCAAAATAAATAATACGGTAGCCTACTCTGCGGGCAGCGCACAGGTAGCAAGGACGGCGAGTTGATATTTCGTTTTTTGTTTCCTTTTTTTCAATGTCGTATTTATTATTTGAAACATGTATTATTTTATATGTCTGAAGCATTCGGAAATGTGCATTCTCTGCTAAGCTGAGCAATGGATTGGAATAGGCCTATGTGTCTGACGTAGTGTTGCACGGTATACCTTCTCGGTACTTAAAAAAAACGGTTCGGTATTAGAATTTTCCGATGTTCAGTACTTTTAGGTCAAATGTAAAAGCCAGGGAAATGTCTCCCGCATTACTGATTGAGAGGATGAAAGGTGTAATTTGTCAGAATCTTCGCTAGATGGCAGTAGCAACTAAGTTATCCAAGTCAGGTGACGTACGTTCGTGCATTACTCCTCGTTGATACAGCGCAAGCTTCGACTCAGTACACTTCAGTAGCAATAGGTGTTCTAATTTGGAAATATTTTATTATAGGAAGATGCTGTATTGTTATTAAAATATGCTGTTTTTAGATCTATTTAAAAGTGAAAGACCTGTTTAAAGATTATTTTATATTAGTTTACAATTGTTTAAATTTTGAAATATATTTAATATATTTTTCTATTAGTGTTGTAACACTATAGGTCTATGCTTATTAATATGTTGAACAGGCTTCAACTTAAAGGTTGTTAATAACCCAGGTTGTTAATAAACCCTGAATTCGAAAATGAGGTCAACCCTTGAGGACACTACGTTTCTGATCTATTAAGGTAATTTCAGTATCGTTAGGTACCGAGTATCGAATCAGTATCATTTAAGTTTCAAGTATCGTTTCAGTATCGAGTATCGTGATACTAAACCTGGTATCGGTATCAAAGTCAAAATTTTGGTATTGTGACAACATTAGTCTAACGCCTTTTTTAGTTGCAGCGCAGAAGCACTGCAGCTCTACATACACGCCGGGCCATCCTAGTGTTACGACATAGTAAAGGCCTTTACAGCAAGCGGCTAGGACACATCCATGGCGACGCAACTAAGTAATCCGACAGCGTCTCATAGCACAAAATTGGCCATCAATATTTTATACAAACATCATGACATTCAGTAGATATGTTGGGTGAAGCTATATGATCATGAGGACAAAACCATTTTAAATTTGCTCCATAAGGGGCGCGATAGTGCCAATGTTTGGACCCCTCCCAACGCCGCTTGCGGCTTTTATTATTATTATTATCATTATTGTTTGTAATTTGAGGATAGGTTAGATAACCAAAAAAAAAAAAAGACAGAGCACGTAACGTACGTCACTCACTCTACAAACGCTTCAGTCCATGTGTCCATTAGCACAATGGCAACTGCGAAAAAATTGGCTGTTTGGAAACACTTAAAAATTACCGATGACAAGAAAAAGGCTCAATGTCAAATATGTAACCAGCAAGTTGCATACCACGGCACAACAAATCTGACTGCTCATTTGAAATCAGTAAGTATGTCTATAATTAATTTGTCGGTGAAAAGATATCCTGTAGCTAGCCTAGTAGGCTAGCCTAGGCAGTTAGTTAACGAACTAGCTAGCTAACTTTGCATTGGCTAACTGCTGTTAAAGGTATAGGCCATTGGTGTCAAAGAAATGTAATAATAATAATAATAATAATAATAATTATTATTATTATTATTATTATTATAGCCAATTTATTATTATAGGTGCATCCCCTGGTATCACAGCCCTCAGCATCATCAACCTCCTCAACAATGCAGCAGACGCTTCAGTTCCAAAAGCCGCTAAGTGAGAAAAGAAAGAGTGAGTTGGTGGACTGCATTGTTGAATTCATTGCCCTGGACATGAGGCCCATCAATATAGTTGAAGGTGAGGGGTTCAAGAAATTAATGAAGACAATGATGCCCAGCTACACAGTGGCCAAAAGGTCCACTATTTCCAATGCCCTGACCCTGAAGCACGGGGAAGTGCGGGAGAAGGTTTTCTCACTTATTGAAAACGCCACCGCAGTAGCACTTACAACGGACATTTGGACCTCGATGAGGATGGAGGCGTACATGGCTGTCACCTGCCACTTTGTTTCAGAAGAGTGGGAACTACTGGGATACGTGTTGGAAACAAATGAATTGGAAGTGGAACACTCTGGCGTGAACATAGCGCGACGGCTTGGTGAAGTGGCCGACGCTTACGACATACCAAACTACAAGCGAGTAGCCGTTGTCCATGATAATGCCAGCAACGTGAAGCTGTGCACCGAAACGTTGAAGGAAGAGTCGGAAAAGTGGGGCAGCATTCAGGGGGTCTACTGCTTGGGACACACACTACAGCTGTGCATTAACACATCCCTAAAACAAGGCACAGTAAATCGCACAGCGTCCGCAGGCAGGAACCTTGTCGGGCATTTCCGAAAAAGCGCAAAGGCTACAGCTGCTCTGAAAGACAAACAAAAGCAGCAGAAAATCGTAGAACACAAACTAATCCCAGACGTTGCCACTCGTTGGAATTCTACATTGGCAATGTTGGAACGTCTAGTGGACCAACGATGGCCAGTGACAGCTGTGTTGTCCGATCCCACGATCACCAAGAAGGAGATCGTACACTGGACCTCACTCGGCCGAGCGAGGCCATTCGTTTATTTAAACATTTTGAAAATGTCCCAAACTAGGCCTACTTATTATTTAATTAAGTTGTATGCACAATGTTTTCTTCTCCGCTAGCTATTTTTATTTGCCAGAGCCATTTGTCCGACAATGATTGCTTTTTATTGTATCGTGCTGAGATTGCACCTGTTACATTTTTGTTACTAGGCTACTGATCTGCTGATTTTATAACGACTTTGTGCAATAAAATTTAATTTTGGAAATAACTGTTGTGTTATTTGATCTTTTCAATAAATGGGAATACGAAACTTGAAACCCTTCATTCACGGCTAGGCTATACAATGTTGCCCCCCACTGGATGTATAATGAACTGAAGCTTTCGGTAATGAAAGCTAATAGGCCTACGGTATTTCTCATTTTTAACCGTGTTTTTGTGAGAACGAACGTTCGGAGCTTCGCTTGGAAACACCAACAAATGTCCGAAGCCTAAAAAATGGCATTCGGCCAAGCCCTAATGGAGACACAGCTTCCAGTTAAACTCATCCTCTTACTGCAGCTCTAACTCACAGCACATGGAGACAAGGCTTCCAGTTAAACTCATCCTCTTACTGCAGTTCTAACTCACAGCACATGGAGACAAGGCTTCCATTTAAACTCATCTTCTTACTGCAGCTCTAACTCACAGCACATTAACTCTCTGATTCATGCATTTTTACCTTTTTCTCGCAAGGCCGTGGGTTCCATCGTCAGTCTCAGTCTCCTCTGACGAACTCATTTTAGAAACAGCGCCCCCTGTCTCAGGACACCTGAACACACCAGATCAGATTCACAAGTGGGTTCTGACCCAAATTGGCAGACCTGTAAATACACACAAGAAGAACATGATAACGCACAGACATTGGGATGGCAGGTATGCCATCCCGCCAAGTTACGCCTTGGCGGGGGCATGCCCCATACCTATACAGCACCGAGACTTTGGCACTTTTCAGGGTTCCCCACAGAAATAACCACAACAGCCACAGACACTCAGCCCTTAAAAACATTAAATTCTGTTCATTCTGACCCCATTTCAACAGACAGAATTCATAAACAACTTCACATGTCCACACAATAAAGCCCCAAACTAAGGGGATTTTGCGTTTTCTCCTTCTTCTTCTTCTTCTTCTTCTACTTCTTCTTCTCTTTCTTCTTCTTCTTCTTCTTCTTCTCATTCTTATTTTTCCTGCCGCCTATCCCACTAACAACATGTCTCCCCATTGGACATTTCACTGACACCAGCCAAATCTGCACCTACACGACCCAATCAAAAACGCGCATACACACGCAAAATACCCATACATTTTTACTCTGAAACATTTCCTGTTCAAACAGCTAGTCTGCCTGTGGCCTAGTGGGTAAGGTTACAGTCTTGGGAACATGGGGTTGTAGGTTCAAACCCAGCTTGGAACACGTTTCTTTAACCTGCTTCAACCCTCACTAATAATTGTCTACTAGCCTACTTATCAATTATTGCTTTTGCACCATATTTACCCGCCGTTCACCGTTCTGTTATTAACCGGCTACCATATTGCTAAGCCACATGGATTCAACGGGAGCTCTTCTGTGCTTACTGGCCTGTGTTCTTTAAAATCACCGGCAGGTTTGCTAATGATATTTCACGCATTGCATAGCTATGGCATGGTGCTGCACTAACGAAGTCACAGACTGGTAAACCTCCGGTTTCAGGATTGAACCCTGACTCGCCCTCAGGCAGATAATTTCCTCTTTTACACTAACGTTTTCTTACGCCTATATTTTCTTTACCAAAACTCACTCACGACCACCCATATGCATTTCATCACGGCAAATGTATTCCTTTTATTAAAAAGTTACACCAGTTCACCACTGTGCCATTTCTACTAACTATATTTCTTCACTTGGCTACCGTACAAAACTTTCATATCAGCAAACGCCACGTTTCTATTTCTACATTCATGTTACCTCGCTCTGTTCTCTATCTAGCCACATACGCTACACACAATTACTACTTATGTACATTCTGCAACTCCGCAGTTTGAACAGCTAATCCGACCGTGGCCTAGTGGGTAAGGTTACAGGCTTGGGAACACTGGGTCGTATGCTCAAGCCCAGCTTGGAACACGTTTCTTTTACTTGCTTCGACCCTCACTAATAATTGTCTACTACTTCTTAATTATTGCTTTTGCACCATATCTACCCGCCGTTCACCGTTTAGTTATTAACCGGCTACAATATTGCTAAGATATATGCATTATGACTTACCGTCTGTACGTTCAGTTATTGACCGGCTACAATATTGCTAAGCCATATGGACTCAACGGAAGCTCTTCTGTGCTTACTGGCTTGTGTTCTTCTTTAAAACCACCGACAGATTCGCTAATGATATTTCACGCATTGCATAGTTATGGCATTAGCTAACGAAGTCACAGACTGGTAAACCTCACTCACTCACGGCCACCCATATGCATTTCATGACGCAAATGTATTCATTTTATTTAAAAGTTACACCAGTTCACCACTGTGCCATTTCTACTAACTATATTTCTTCACTTGGCTACCGTACAAAACCTTAATATCAGCAAACGCCACGTTTCTACATTCATGTTACCTCGCCCTGTTCTCTATCTAGCCACATAGTATCTAGCCACTTACTACGTGTACGTTCTGCAACTCCGCATTAAAACATTACATTTAAAATCATGATTCACTCATAAGTATAACTACTAGCACTGAACATGAGAAAAAAACATTCGTGCAATAGATTACATTACAGTACAAGCAAATAATGAGTGCAATGTTATTTAACCCTCCACTTCAACAACTAATGTTCAATACCGACTGTTATATATACCATTTGATAAGGAATATAAGCTCGCTCATGGTCACTCCATTTACTTCGCACTATACTCCGTGATCATGTCAACCTTCACCTACATGCCCATTCTGCTAAAAACATATTGTTTCAACTACGGAATTTCGTAATTTCATTTTAATTTCTCTCACACTGTTGTTTTCTCTCATATGCAAAGCCTGCTGGGACATATGCGTCTGCTCCTATTCTCCACTATCATGTTTTCCGGTTCTCGTTTAGCAAAACAGCGAAGAGGATTCCTACCTGCAGATAAGCCTATCAAAATGCCTTATAAACCTTACAAACACTAAAAGTGCATCTCCACGAAATAACAGACAATGGAGCAGGACAGAAGGATAAACCTTACAAACACTAAAAGTGCATCTCCACGAAATAACAGAAAACGGAGCAGGACAGAAGGCTACACAAGTTGCGACCTAGGGAGTTATAATTCTACGGGCGTGTTCATTATTTTGTCAGTCAAGGCTCGTTGGATGGACGTCAAATCCGTGAGTACATACCATATTCCATCTGCGTTCCTGATGCGTTTACGCTTACGCCACTGCATCCTTTCTCACAGCCACTGTTTTACATATATAGCAAACCGAAACTGCTGAACGGTACACGCTCATCAGACTGTACAGATTCACACAACGATAGCCATAATCCACAACCGTTTCTTGCAGGGTCGCATTTCTCACTCTCATAATAAAACGCTTTGCAAAAAGAACTGATATCTCATAAAAAACACGTTTTCAACGTACAAAAATGCCAAGTTACTAAAAAGTATTGATATCAAAATGACGCCAAGTTACGATACTACAAACAATATAGGCTATCTTGCCTCACCGAAATGACATAAGATGTATCTCAAAGCAATGCTACCCAATATTTCCTCAGTTCTTTCAAGTCACTTGGCCCTGTGTTTTCTAATCTCATAAAAAACACGTTTTCAACGTACAAAAATGCCAAGTTACTAAAAAGTATTGATATCAAAATGACGCCAAGTTACGATACTACAAACAATATAGGCTATCTTGCCTCACCGAAATGACATAAGATGTATCTCAAAGCAATGCTACCCAATATTTCCTCAGTTCTTTCAAGTCACTTGGCCCTGTGTATAAGCATGCACTACATGGACAGGCCAAACATATGTGTGGATGGCTCTCTCACAGTCAAGATTGATTGAATAGGTGTGTGTATGTCCAATTTGTATTGGTATGTAGGCCTATGTATTTCGCTGCCCAGGCTTTCTGTTGCGTGAATGATAGTATGTTTCTTGGTACAAGTGTGTTCGTGAATGTGAATGTAAGATGCTGCCAGGGAAATGTCCCCATGCGGATAAAGAAGTTCTCTATGTATGTATGTACAATATGTGTTTTACATGCAGTATTTATTGTACGTAGCAAATATACAATAACTTGCACATGTACTCAAATTCAGTTCAGAAGCAAGTATAAACATGTTTTCTGGAGAAATGTGCTTCCTGTCGTTGCTCAGCAGCAGTTCTGTACATTAATGAATTTATACATTAATTTCAATGTACAATGTTCAATGTGTTCCATGAGGCAATTCGAAATATTTGTCTCTTTGATCTGACAGAAAGTTTGCATGACATTGTGAAATGGTAAGATTAGAAAACACAGGGCCAAGTGACTTGAAAGAACTGAGGAAATATTGGGTAGCATTGCTTTGAGATACATCTTATGTCATTTCGGTGAGGCAAGATAGCCTATATTGTTTGTAGTATCGTAACTTGGCGTCATTTTGATATCAATACTTTTTAGTAACTTGGCATTTTTGTACGTTGAAAACGTGTTTTTTATGAGATAATAATACACACCGACACACATACATCAAATCTCATAGAACAGACAGGGACAAATCTGGAATTTAACTGAGCCATAAACTTGTACAGTAATACAATTCCTTCCAAAATATTCTGCACCCATGATAACAATTACTAAGACCGTTCAATATAAGGAGTACCAGTGCTGAGGTATATTTCCATTGTCCAACATATGGAATATATTTAATGATATAATGGAAACTACCAAAATGACACATTTCTCAGATGATACAACAATTTTACAAAAATTGTGCGTCACAATTATTGGCACCCCTGTATTTGGTACTGTGTGCACCCTCCCCTCGCAGGAATAATGGCACTGAGTCTTTTTACATAACGTGTTATAAGACCAGAGAACACATTGGGAGGGATCTTAGACTCTTCCTCCACCCACAATCTTTCCAGATCCTGATGTCTTTGTTGATCCGTGCTTATGGGCTGTGCTGTTCAATTGAGTCACAGGTTTTCAGGGAGTTTCAGCAGTCTTTAGACTGTTGTAGCCATTGTACAATGATGCTTCTGTATCATTAACCTTATTATTTGTGGATTTTAATGTGAATTTGGGGTCATTGTCTTGCTGAAAGATCCACTAGTTTCAGTCTGCTGGCAGAGGTAGTCAGGTTTAGGGCTAAATTGTCCTGGTACTTGGGTAGAGTTCACAATGCTGCTTTCCTTAACAAGGGCCCCAGGACCAGTGTGAGCAAAGTAGCCCCATAACATTAAAGATCCACCACCGTATTTTTCTTTTCAGTATATGCATCCTTAAATCCATCCTACATCATATTCCTGGACATGGTTGTGAGAGGGGCTGGAGCCTCTCCCAGCATGCATTGGGCAAGAGGCAGGAAAAAACCCTGAACAGGTCACCAGTCCATCACAGGGCACACAGGGGTGATATAGCTCAGGAGGTAAGACCGATTGTCTGGCGGTCGGAGGGTTGCCGGTTCAAACCCCGCCCTGGGCATGTCGAAGTGTCCTTGAGCAAGACACCTAACACCTAACCTCTAACTGCTCTGGTGAATGAGAGGCATCAATTGTAAAGCGCTTTGGATAAAAGCGTTATATAAATGCAGTCCATTTACTTACACACTCATACATTCAAGCAATTTAGTGTCTCCAATTAGCTTAACCTGCATGTCTTTGGACTGTGGGAGGAAACCCATGCAGACATTGGATGAGAATATGCAAACTCCACACACACCACCATGCTGCGCTCCAGCAGTTTTAAACTTCTTCATTATTGCCCTCACAGTAGTAACTAGCATCTTCAGTTTATTTTTTGATCCATTGCCTGATTTTCAAAGGTCAGCAACCATTTTCATTTCGTTCGTCAATTCTTTGTCTTTCTCTGCGGCAAAGATGAAAAATGGGTTTCAGAAGCAGGTTCTCAGTTTAATCCTCCAGTGAAACAGGAAGCCATGGAAGGCCACAAGAGTTTCTCTTAATATTGGTGTATATTTATTTTGATTTTATTTCTAAGAATCTTTAGGGGTGCTAATTATTTATATATATATATATATATATATATATATGGGAAATAACCCTACCTGAATCCAACCGTCACACTAGAGGGCGCCAGTTCCCCCAATCTTAGTTTGTTTTCTGTGCCCGTTTAATGCTAATTAAGGTGTTGTGTCACAAACATTTAATAGCCTGACCAGATTCACATTACAGGTACCTGTAACTGATTTATGACTAGTCAAAGAGCTAATTTAAGATCTAACTGCATTTTCACTCAAAACTTTTAATATCTCAAATTACATTTTGCTAGTAAGATTGAAGTTACTTTCGCCATTCAGTTGTATGGGACCTCATATTAAGATACCTACAATTCAGTTTTGACTATCCAAAACGTGAATTCCAGATACTGTATCGCCATTTCAATTATGACTAGTCATAACTCAAATTAGAGATATCTCCACATTAGCTCTGACTTAATTTCAGTTAAAGATCTTTCATTCCTCGTGATTTAAGATATGTCAGGTAACGGGGGACCAGGACCCAAACGCAGAGTGGGAAAAACACCAGGAACTCCAAAAAGTCAAATACAATCAAAGACTTTACTCTCATACAGGTAACAGAAAAGAGGGAACAAAAACAAGGCCACTTTCAAAAACAAAAACAGCAGAATTTTCAACAAAAAAAAAACACAGACAGAACCGCAGGCAGAAACAGACGGACAGATACTCTCAGGCAGAAACACAAGGAACCAGCACCCAAGTCAGGAAAACAGAGAACTTAAATAGCCACAAAGATAACAAGACACAGGTGAACTCAAAGCACAATCAAACCAGAGCAGGGAGGGATAACGAGACACGAAGAAAAACAATGACAGAATTAAAGCCGCAAGCGGCGTTGGAAGGGGTCCAAGCAGTGGCAGCATCGCGCCCCCTATGGAGCGATTTTAAAATGGCTTTGTCCTCATGATCATATGCCTTCACCCAACATATCTACTGAATGTCATGATGATCGTATGAAATATTGATGACTTATGGCCAATTTTGAGCTAAGAGACGCTGTCGGATGACTTAGTTACGTCGCCATGGATGTGTCCTGGCCGCTTCCCGTCAAGGCCTTTACTATGTCGTAACACTTAGATGGCATGTCATAACACTTAGATGGTCCGGTGTGCATGCACAGCTGCAGTGTTTCTGCGCCGCAACTAAAAAAGGCGTCACACTAGTGTTGTCACGATACCGAAATTTTGACTTTGACACTGGTACCAGGTTTAGTATTACGATACTCAATACTGAAATGATACTTGAAACTTAAACGGTGCTAATTCGATGCTCGGTACCTAACGATACTGAAATTACCTTAATAGATCAGAAACGTAATGTCCACAAGGGTTGACCTCATTTTCTAATTCATGGTTTATTAACAACCTGGTTGATTAACAACCTGTAAGTTGACTCTTCAACATATTAATATGCATAGGCCTATAGTGTTACAACACTGAACAATAGAAAAATATGTTAAATATATTTCAAAAATTAAACAGTTGTAAAGTAAATAATCTTTAAAACAGGTCTTTCACCTTTAAATAGATTTAAAAACAGCATATTTTAATAACAATAAAGCATCTCTCTATAATAAAATATTTCCAAATTGGAACACCTATTGCTACTGAAGTGAACTGAGTCAAAGCTTGCGCTGTATGAGGGAAGTGAATGCACAAGCGCAGGTCACCTCACTTGGCAACCTTAGTTGCTACTGCCATCTAGCGAAGATTCTGACAAACTACACTTTTCATCCTCTAAATCAGTAATGCGGGAGACACATTTCCCTGGCTTTTACATTTGACGCAGAACTACCGAACGTCGGAAAATTCAAATACGAAACCGTTTTTTTTTTTTTTTTTTTTTAATTACCGAAAAAGTGTTGAAGTTTTGGTATACCGTGCAACACTACGTCAGACGGATTCCAATCCATTGCTCAGTTTAGCAGAGAATGCACATTTCAGAGCGCCTCAGAGAAAGAATAATAACACATAAATACACATTTCAAATAATAAATACGACATTGAGAAAAAACGACACAATAAACGAGTTATCAACTCGCCACCTACGCGCAGAGCAGCCGACCGTTTTATTTATTTATTGACAGATGAGAAGCAACAGGAATCACAAACGGATTGTCCAAGACAATATATGACCACTCAGTCGCAAAAGGGACATCTCTACGCGTGAAACCAGTGGTAAGATTGTATAATTATTCAAAGTTTAGTCCCAGATATTGAATGTAGAATAACATGGCATAATTTTAAAAAAAAACTTTGTCTCGTTTATTTCGTTATTCAGTGAGCAGCGTTTTCACTGCTGTATTGGCATATTTCAGGGCTAACGCCGGGTTTATCTTGTTGCTACGGAATATTACAGTAGCCTACATTACAGGCATTTGGCAGACGCTCTTATCCAGAGCGACGTACAACAAAGTGTATAAACATAACCAGGAATAAGTGTGCCGAAAACCCTAGAGAGAAATACCGTTCCAAGTGCAGGGAACAACCGCATAGTTCAACTTGGACCCAGTAGTTTAAACTGATTAACGCTAACACAAACAAGAACAGCAACAACGCAGTCTATGAAAACATTCAAGCAGTAGTTAACTAAGTAGTAGACTAAGTCACCAACGGAACAACTACCTAGTTACAACCCTAAGCTTACAGTCAATTTAGAGATTAAATTGAGAATACGATTTCTCTCAGCACAATGACGGATTTAAAGACTAAACGAACTCACCCGATATTGTCTTCAAATGGACCGTATTATTTATTTAGACATTGGCAGACTACAGCGTAAAATGCGTCTTTTGTTTATATTCAATATTAGTAAATGCAGCGAGAAACTGCAGCTGTAGGTCGTTATGTTATGGTAGCAACGGAACGAAGCGGACTATATATGTATTGGACTACCGTCATTGTTTCATTATACCAGCGTGTTTTCGCGCGTTTACACAGAAACTCAGAACCTATCAATAAAATGGTTTAGCTATTTCTCAGCATAATTACTGATTTAAAAATTAAACGAACTCACCCGGCACTGTCTTCCAATGCTTCCCGTCTGACCGTCCCCTCACTGATATAAACTAGACCCTACGGCAATAGTTAAGAAGAGTTAAGTCACCTACGAAACAACTACCTAGTTACAACCCTGAGCTTACAGTCGATTTAGAGATTAAATTGAGGATACGATTTACAGCATAAATTGCGTATTTTGTTTATATTCAATATTATTAAATGCAGCGAGAAACTGCAGCTGTATGTCGTTATGTTATGGTAGCAACGGAACGAAGCGGACTATATACGTATTGGACTACCGTCATTGTTTCATTATACCAGCGTGTTTTCGCGCGTTTACACAGAAACTCAGAACCTATCAATAAAATGGTTTAGCTATTTCTCAGCATAATGACTGATTTAAAAATTAAACGAACTCACCCGGCACTGTCTTCCAATGCTTCCCGTCTGACCGTCCCCTCACTGATATAAACTAGACCCTACGGCAATAGTTAAGAAGAGTTAAGTCACCTACGAAACAACTACCTAGTTACAACCCTGAGCTTACAGTCGATTTAGAGATTAAATTGAGGATACGATTTACAGCATAAATTGCGTATTTTGTTTATATTCAATATTATTAAATGCAGCGAGAAACTGCAGCTGTATGTCGTTATGTTATGGTAGCAACGGAACGAAGCGGACTATATATGTATTACCGTCATTGTTTTATTATACCAGCATGTTTTCGCGCGTTTGCACAGAAACTCAAAACATACCAATAAAATTGTTTAGCTTTTTCTCACCATAATGACAGATTTAAAGACTTAACGAACTCACCCGATACTGTCTTCAAATGGATCCATGCCAAAGAAAAGTAATTATTCATCCTCTCAGAAAGCTTTTACTAAGAAACTTTGGGTAGCCGATCTTAGCATGCACGCTAGGTGGCAGTGTCACACCGTGCTTTCACTGATAAAAACTAGCGTCGCCATGGTTGTCGCTTGCCGTAAAGAAGTTTACTCGATGTCGTAATCGTTTGGATTTGGAGCTCCAGCTTTTCCGCTCCCCACCTAATGAAAAAGTCCAAATGGTGTGCAAACCATATGGCGGACATAGGTGCTCCCAATAGGAAAGTTGTAGAGCACATTCAGATGCATCAGTCGATGAAGTTTTGTGTTGATCTGACCTACGGTGTGGGAGTTATGGCCTTTTAAACTATGATCCTTTGTTATAGCGCCACCATCTGGCCGACATAGGTGATTTTTAGTGCCTCGTTAGTGGGGTGCCATAGGAACCCACCTACCAAATTTGGTTGGTCTACAACTTATGGTTGCTGAGCCTCAGACATTTTTGCGGAGAAAACTGCCACGCCTCAACTAAAAAGTCTAAATGGCAGGCAAACAATATGGCGGACAAAAGTTGGGCCAATGGCAAAGTTGTAGAGCACGTTCAGATGCTTATGTCGATGAAGTTTTGTGTTGATCTGACTTATGGTGTGGGAGTTATGGCCTTTTACGCAAAACCCTTTGTTATAGCGCCACCATCTGGCCGACGTACGTGGTTTTTAGTGCCTGAGTAGTGGGGGGCCATAGGAACCCACCTGCCAAATTTGGTTGCTCCAGGACTTATGGTTGCTGAGCCTCAGACACTTTTACCGGAAAAAAATAAGAATAATTAAAGCCGCAAGCGGCGTTGGAAGGGGTCCAAGCAGTGGGAGCATCGCGCCCCCTATGGAGGGATTTTAAAATGGCTTTGTCCTCACGATCATATGCCTTCACCCAACATATCTACTGAATATCATGATGATCGTATGATATATTGATGACTTATGGCCAATTTTGAGCTAAGAGACGCTGTCGGATGACTTAGTTACGTCGCCATGGATGTGTCCTGGCCGCTTCCCGTCAAGGCCTTTACTATGTCGTAACACTTAGATGGCATGTCATAACACTTAGATGGTCCGGTGTGCATGCACAGCTGCAGTGTTTCTGCGCCGCAACTAAAAAAGGCGTCACACTAGTGTTGTCACGATACCGAAATTTTGACTTTGATACTCGTACCAGGTTTAGTATTACGATACTCAATACTGAAATGATACTTGAAACTTAAACGGTGCTAATTCGATACTCGGTACCTAACGATACTGAAATTACCTTAATAGATCAGAAACATAATGTCCACAAAGGTTGACCTCATTTTCTAATTCATGGTTTATTAACAACCTGGTTCATTAACAACCTGTAAGTTGAAGTCTCTTCAACATATTAATATGCATAGGCCTATAGTGTTACAACACTGAAAAATAGAAAAATATGTTAAATATATTTCAAAAATTAAACAGTTGTAAAGTAAATACTCTTTAAAACAGGTCTTTCACCTTTAAATAGATTTAAAAACAGCACATTTTAATAACAATAAAGCATCTATCCATAATAAAATATTTCCAAATTGGAACACCTATTGCTACTGAAGTGAACTGAGTCAAAGCTTGCGCTGTATCCAGGGAAGTGAATGCACAAGCGCAGGTCACCTCACTTGCCAACCTTAGTTGCTACTGTCATCTAGCGAAGATTCTGACAAACTACACTTTTCATCCTCTAAATCAGTAATGCGGGAGACACATTTCCCTGGCTTTTACATTTGAGGCAGAACTACCGAACGTTGGAAAATTCAAATACGAAACCTTTTTTTTTTTTTTTTTTTTTTTTAAGTACCGAGAAAGTGCTGAAGTTTTGGTATAGCGTGCAAAACTACACCAGACACATATTCCAATCCATTGCTCAGTTTAGCAGAGAATGCACATTTCAGAGCGCCTCAGAGACAGATAGAATAACACATAAATACACATTTCAAATAATAAATACGACATTGAGAAAAAACGAAACAAAAGATGAGTTATCGAGTCGCGACCTATGCGCAGAGCAGCCGACCGTTTTATTTATTTATTGGCAGATGAGAAAATGTTCGGTTACGCTGACCTATAAAACGCTATCCCAAAAGCAAAATCAGACATGTTATACATCGTTAGAAAGCTTATACTCTCACCTACGAAATAAATGAGTTGTCAATGAAGCCACGTTGCCCTAAAAAGAGCGACAACGACGTAAGCAACAGGTGTGGTATTACGCACAGCTATTATTGAAGATAGCCGAGCCAGGAGTGACAGATGCGCGTATATTTCGCAAACGGATTGTCCAAGACAATATAGGACCACTCAGTCGCAAAAGGGACATCTCTACGCGTGAAACCAGTGGTAAGGTTGTATAATTATTCAAAGTTTAGTTCCAGATATTGAATGTAGAATGACATGGCATAGTTTTTTTTAAAAAACTTTGTCTCGTTTATTTCGTTATTCAGTGAGCAGCGTTGTCACTGCTGTATTGGCATATTTTAGGGCTAATGTCGGGTTTATCTTGTTGCTACGAAATATTACATTACATTACATTACAGGCATTTGGCTGGCGCTCTTATCCAGAGCGACGTACAACAAAGTGTATAACCATAACCAGGAACAAGTGTGTCGAAAACCCTAGAGGGCAGTAGCCTACCGTTCCAAGTGCTCTACGCGTGAAACCAGTGGTACGATTGTATAATTATTCAAAGTTTAGTTCCAGATATTGAATGTAGAATGACATGGCATAGTTTTTAAAAAAAAACTTTGTCTCGTTTATTTCGTTATTCAGTGAGCAGCGTTGTCACTGCTGTATTGGCATATTTTAGGACTAATGTCGGGTTTATCTTGTTGCTACGAAATATTACATTACATTACATTACAGGCATTTGGCAGACGCTCTTATCCAGAGCGACGTACAACAAAGTGTATAAACATAACCAGGAATAAGTGTGTCGAAAACCCTAGAGGGCAGTAGCCTACCGTTCCAAGTGCTCTACGCGTGAAACCAGTGGTACGATTGTATAATTATTCAAAGTTTAGTTCCAGATATTGAATGTAGAATGACATGGCATAGTTTTTAAAAAAAAACTTTGTCTCGTTTATTTCGTTATTCAGTGAGCAGCGTTGTCACTGCTGTATTGGCATATTTTAGGACTAATGTCGGGTTTATCTTGTTGCTACGAAATATTACATTACATTACAGGCATTTGGCAGACGCTCTTATCCAGAGCGACGTACAACAAAGTGTATAAACATAACCAGGAATAAGTGTGCCGAAAACCCTAGAGAGAAATACCGTTCCAAGTGCAGGGAACAAGCGCATAGTTCAACTTGGACCCAGTAGGTTAAACTGATTAACGCTAACATAACCAAGAACAGCAACAACGCAGTCTATGAAAACATTCAAGCAATAGTTAAGACGAGTTAAGACTAAGTCACCTACGGAACAACTACCTAGTTACAACCCTAAACTTACAGTCAATTTAGACATTAAATTGAGAATACGATTTCTCTCAGCACAATGACGGATTTAAAGACTAAACGAACTCACCCGATATTGTCTTCAAATGGACCGTATTATTTATTTAGACACTGCCAGACTACAGCATAAATTGCGTCTTTTGTTTATATTCAATATTAGTAATTGCAGCGAGAAACTGCAGCTGTATGTCGTTATGTTAGCAACGGAACGAAGCGGACTATATATGTATTACCGTCATTGTTTTATTATACCAGCGTGTTTTCGCGCGTTTGCACAGAAACTCAGAACTTATCAATAAAATGGTTTAGCTGTTTCTCAGCATAATGACAGATTTAAAGACTTAACGAACTCACCCGATACTGTCTTCAAATGGATCCATGCCAAAGAAAAGTAATTATTCGTCCTCTCAGAAAGGTTTTACTGAAAAACTTTGGGTAGCCTATCCTAGCATGCACGCTAGGTGGCACTGTCAGACCGTGCTTTCACTGCTAAAAACTAGACCTACGGTGTCGGATTACTTGCGTCGCCATGGTTGTCGCTTGCCGTAAAGAAGTTTACTCGATGTCGTAATCGTTTAGATTTGGAGCTCCAGCTTTTCCGCACCCCACCTAATGAAAAAGTCCAAATGGTGTGCAAACCATATGGCGGACATAGGTGCTCCCAATAGGAAAGTTGGAGAGCACATTCAGATGCATCAGTCGGTGAAGTTTTGTGTTGATCAGACTTACGGTGTGGGAGTTATGGCCTTTTAAAGTATGACCCTCGTGTTATAGCGCCACCATCTGGCCGACATAGGTGATTTTTAGTGCCTGAGTAGTGGGGGGCCATAGGAACCCACCTGCCAAATTTGGTTGGTCTACAACCTATGGTTGCTGAGCCTCAGACATTTTAGCGGAGAAAACTGCCACGCCCCAACTAAAAAGTCTAAATGGCGGGCAAACAATATGGCGGACATAGGTGGGGCCAATGGCAAAGTTGTAGAGAACGTTCAGATGCATAGGTCGATGAAGTTTTGTGTTGATCTAACTTATGGTGTGGGAGTTACGGCCTTGTGCGCGTTACCCTTTGTTATAGCGCCACCATCTGGCTGACATACGTGATTTTTAGTGCCTGAGTAGTGGGAGACCATAGGAACCCACCTGCCAAATGTGGTTCCTCTAGGACGTATGGTTGCTGAGCCTCAGACACTTTTAGCGGAGAAAAATAATAATAAGAATAATTAAAGCCGCAAGCGGCGTTGGAAGGGGTCCAAGCAGTGGCAGCATCGCGCCCCCTATGGAGCGATTTTAAAATGGCTTTGTCCTCACGATCATATGCCTTCACCCAACATATCTACTGAATATCATGATGATCGTATGATATATTGATGACTTATGGCCAATTTTGAGCTAAGAGACGCTGTCGGATGACTTAGTTACGTCGCCATGGACGTGTCCTGGCCGCTTCCCGTCAAGGCCTTTACTATGTCGCAACACTTAGATGGCATGTCGTAACACTTAGATGGTCCGGTGTGCATGCACAGCTGCAGTGTTTCTGCGCCGCAACTGAAAAAGGCGTCACACTAGAGTTGCCACGAGACCGAAATTTTGACTTTGATACTGGTACCAGGTTTAGTATTACGATACTCAATACTGAAATGATACTTGACACTTAAACGGTGCTAATTCGATACTCGGTACCTAACGATACTGAAATTACCTTAATAGATCAGAAACGTAATGTCCACAAGGGTTGACCTCATTTTCTAATTCATGGTTTATTTACAACCTGGTTCATTAACAACCTGTAAGTTGAAGCCTCTTCAACATATTAATATGCATAGGCCTATAGTGTTACAACACTGAACAATAGAAAAATGTTAAAAATATTTCAAAAATTAAACAGTTGTAAAGTAAATAATTTTTAAAACAGGTCTTTCACCTTTAAATAGATTTTAAAACAGCATATTTTAATAACAATACAGCATCTATCTATAATAAAATATTTCCAAATTGGAACACCTATTGCTACTGAAGTGAACTGAGTCAAAGCTTGCGCTGTATCAGGGAAGTGAATGCACAAGCGCAGGTCACCTCACTTGGCAACCTTAGTTGCTACTGCCATCTAGCGAAGATTCTGACAAACTACACTGTTCATCCTCTAAATCAGTAATGCAGGAGACACATTTCCCTGGCTTTTACATTTGACACAGAACTACCGAACATCGGGAAATTCAAATACGAAACCGTTTTTTTTTCAGTTTTTTTTTTTTTTTTACGTACCCAGAAAGTGCTGAAGTTTTGGCATACCGTGCAACACTACGTCAGACACATATTCCAATCCATTGCTCAGTTTAGCAGAGAATGCACATTTCAGAGCGCCACAGAGACAGATAGAATAATGACACTAAATGCACATTTCAAATAATAAAGACGACATTGAGAAAAAACTAAAAAAAGGACTTAATATCAACTCGCGACCCGCGTGCTGACCGCAGAGCAGCCTACCGGTTTATTTATGTAGACATTGGCAGATCAGAAAATTTTCGGTTAAGCTGACCTATAAAACGCTATTCCAAAAGCCAAATCAGACATGTTATACATCGTTAGAAAGCTTATACTCTCACCTACTGAATAAATGAATTGTCAATCAAGCCAAATTGGACTAAGAAGAACGACAACGCCGTAAGCAACAGGTGTGGTATTACGCACAGCTATTTTTGAAAATATCCGACATTTCACAAACGGATTATCCAAGACAATATATAACCACTCATTCGCAAAAGGGACATCTCTACGCGTAAAACCGATGGTAAGATTGTATATTTATTAAATGTTTAGTCCCAGATATTGACTGTAGAATGACATGGTATAATTTTTGTTTTTAATTGTCTCGTTTATTTCGTTATTCAGTGAGCAGCCTTTTCACTGCTGTATTGGCATATTTTAGGGCTAATGTCGGGTTTATCTTGTTGCTACGGAATATTGCATTACATTACAGGCATTTGGCAGACGCTCTTATCCAGAGCGATGTACAACAAAATGTGTAACCATAACCAGGAATTAGTGTGCCGAAAACCCTAGAGAGAAATACCGTTCCAAGTGCAGGAAACATCCGCATAGTTCAACTTGGACCCAGTAGGTTAAACTGATTAACGCTAACACAAACAAGAACAGCAACAACGCAGTCTATGAGAACATTCAAGCAATAGTTAAGACGAGTTAAGACTAAGTCACCTACGGAACAACTACCTAGTTACAACCCTAAGCTTACAGTCAATTTAGAAATTAAATTGAGAATACGATTTCTCAGCACAATGACGGATTTAAAGACTAAACGAACTCACCCGATGTTGTCTTCAAATGGACCGTATTATTTTAGACATAGGCAGACTACAGCGTATAATGCGTCTTTTGTTTATATTCAATATTAGTAATTGCAGCGAGAAACTGCAGCTGTAGGTCGTTATGTTATGGTAGCAACGGAACGAAGCGGACCATATATGTATTAGGCTACCGTCATTGTTTCATTATACCAGCGTGTTTTCGCGCGTTTGCACAGAAACTCGGAACCTATCAATGAAATGGTTTAGCTATTTCTCAGCATAATGACGGATTTAAAGACTTAACGAACTCACCCGATACTGTCTTCAAATGGATCCATGCCAAAGAAAAGTAATTATTCATCCTCTCAAAGCTTTACCGGAGCGTATTATTTATTTAGACATTGGCAAAGTACAGCATAAATTGCGTCTTTTGTGAATATTCAATGTTAGAAATTGCAGCGAGAAACTGCAGCTGTAGACACAAGATAGTCTGTTATGTTATGGTAGCAACGGAACGAAGCGGACTATATATGTATTACCGTCATTGTTTTATTATACCAGCGTGTTTTCGCGCGTGTGCACAGAAACTCAGAACCTATCAATAAAATGGTTTAACTATTTCTCAGCATAATGACAGATTCAAAGACTAAGCGAACTCACCCGATACTGTCTTCAAATGGATCCATGCCAAAGAAAAGTAATTATTCATCCTCTCAGAAAGCTTTTACTGAAAAACTTTTGGTCGCCTATCCTAGCATGCACGCTAGGTGGCAGTGTCAGACCGTGCTTTCACTGATAAAAACTAGCGTCGCCATGGTTGTCGCTTGCCGTAAAGAAGTTTACTTGATGTCGTAACCGTTTGGATTTGGAGCTCCAGCTTTTCCGCACCCCACCTAATGAAAAAGTCCAAATCGTGTGCAAACCATATGGCGGACATAGGTGCTCCCAATAGGAAAGTTGTAGAGCACATTCATATGCATCAGTCGATGAAGTGTTGTGTTGATCTGACTTACGGTGTGGGAGTTATGACCTTTTAAACTATGACCCTTTGTTATAGCGCCACCATCTGGCCGACATAGGTGTTTTTTAGTGCCTGGGTAGTGGGGTGCCATAGGAACCCACCTACCAAATTTGGTTGGTCTACAACTTATGGTTGCTGAGCCTCAGACATTTTAGCGGAGAAAACTGCCATGCCCCAACTAAGAAGTCTAAATGTCGGGCAAACAATATTGCGGACATAGGTGGTGCTAATGGCAAAGTTGTAGAGCACGTTCAGATGCATAGGTCGATGAAGTTTTGTGTTCATCTAACTTATGGTGTAGGAGTTATGGTCTTTTACGCGAAACCCTTTATTATAGCGCCACCATCTGGCCGACGTACGTGATTTTTAGTGCCTGAGTAGTGGGGGCCCATAGGAACCCACCTGCCAAATTTGGTTGCTCCAGGACTTATGGTTGCTGAGCCTCAGACGCTTTTAGCGGAAAAAAATAATAATAAGAATAATAATAATCCTAACAGATACAATAGGGTTCCACCAGCTTCGCTGCTTGGACCCCTAATAATCCTAACAGATACAATAGGGTTCCACCAGCTTCGCTGCTTGGACCCCTAATAATCCTAACAGATACAATAGGGTTCCACCAGCTTCGCTGCTTGGACCCCTAATAATTGAAAACAATAATACAAGTAACACAGGGGTAACTAAAGAGGGAGCAAACTGAAATACAAACTGAAGTACCGCCATCTGGCGGCCCAGAAAAGGAAAAAACAGAAACAGAAAAAGGCAGAATCCTGACAACTGAATCTAAGATATTACTAGCCAAAATATGGCAAGCCATTTTAACATCTAATAATAATAACCTGTGCGGTTTCACATTACAGATATTTGTCATGAATTTATGACTAGTCAAAACGCTAACTTAAGATATCTCTAATTATATTTCAACGAGTCAAAACGCTCATTAAAGATATCTCTAATTAGATTTTGACTAGTTTCACCACTAAGTTCTATGCAACTCCAATTAAAGATATCTAATTCAGTTTTGACTATCTAAAACGTGAATTCCAGATATCACCACTTAAACTATGACTCTTACCAAGTATGAATCTGCCATTACCCATAGTCGGACACCGAGCAAAACCCGTGCCGTCAAGACTAGTTTATGCATGTCTATGGTTAGAACCCCGGTTCTCGCGCACCAATCAGAAGCCAGCACCCAGTGTTAGGAGGAAGTTGGACAGGTTGCCAATAGATGGACGCTTTTTCACGATTTTCTTATAATAATGTGTGTCTGCGTTGTTCCATGTCCGTTTACCCTATGAACAAACAGTTTGAAACAAAGGACCACTTGTCACAAATACATATATGAATTGGAAGGTCAGCTAACCTTATTTTTTTCCTAGTGGGAAAACTAGACCTTCTCCGGTTAGCCTAGCCGCACGGCTAGCCTGCCCATAGACAGACATCCCCAGTCAGCCTGCGAGAGTAGACGGTAAACTGTCGCGATATTGTCATCCAGTGCCGAATTGGCACATTTTATTCACTCGAACAGGGTAATGTTTATTAAAGTCGTCCTAATATGTCCATATATGTTTGTATGGACATGACATTTCGCAGAAAGGTAGTTTAATCATCCTAAATACCGGGGACACCTACTCCTACCCCCCCCCCCCCCCCCCCCCCCCCCCCGGCCAGTGAACAGGACGGGACAAACGTAGCAAGGGAGCATATGTCTGGGTTTGGGATGGTATACAACTATCTCATAAAAAAACACATTTTCAACATGCAAAAATGTCAAGTTACTCAGACATACAAGACATACACCGTCTATAACTCATTCATTCAGACTGCCAAAATCCAGGCCTGCCATTAAAAGTATTGATATCAAGTTACGGTACTACAAACAATATAGGCTATCTTGCCTCACCGAAATTAAATACGATGTATTCCAAAGCAATGCTACCCAATATATCCTCAATTCGTTCATGTCACTTGGTGTGTGTTTTGTAATCTTAACATTTTACAATGTCATGCAAACTTTGTGTCAGATCAACGTGTAACGTGTAACGTGTGAAATCTATTGCACAGATATGCTTTTGTCATGTTCAGTACTAGTAGTTATAATTATGAGTGAGTCATGATTTTAAATGTAATGTTTTAATGGGGAGTTGCAGGACGTACATACGTAGTAGTTGTGTGTATGTGGCTAGATAGAGAACAGGGCGAGGTAACATGAATGTAGAAACGTGGCGTTTGCTGATAAGAAGGTTTTGTACGGTAGCCCAGTGAAGAAACATAGTTAGTAGAAATGGCACAGTGGTGAACTGGTGTAACTTTTTAATAAAAGGAATACATTTGCCGTCATGAAATGCATATGGGTGGCCGTGAGTGAGTTTTGGTAAAGCAAATATAAAGCGTAAGAAAACGTGAGTGTAAAAGAGAAAATTATCTGCCTGAGGGCGAGGCGGGATTCGATCCTTCATCCGGAGGTTTACCAGTCTGTGACTTTGTTAGTGCAGCACCATGACATAGCTATGCATTGCGTGAAATATCATTAGCAAACCTGTCCGTGGTTTTAAAGAAGAACACAGGCCAGTAACCACAGAAGAGCTCCCGTTGAATCCATATGGCTTTGCAATATTGTAGCCGGTTAATAACTGAACGTGCAGACGATACGTCATAATGCAGTGTACACGTTCGGTGAACAGCGGGTAGATATGGTGCAAAAGCAATAATTGAGAAGTAGTAGACAATTATTAGTGAGGGTAAAAGCAGGTTAAAAAAACAGGGCTTGAACCTGAGACTGCATGTTTCCAAGACTGTAACCTTGCCCTCTAGGCCACAGGCAGACCAGCTGTTTAAACTGGAAATGTTTCAGAATAAAAAGGTATGGGTATTTTACGTGTGTATGCGAGTTTTTGATTGGGTCGTGTAGGTGAAGATTTGGCTGGTGTCGGTAAAATGTCCAATGGGGAGACATGTTGTTAGTGGGATAGGCGGCAGGAAAAATAAGAATGAGAAGAAGAAGAAGAAGAAAGAGAAGAAGAAGGAGAAAACGCAAAATTCCCTTAGTTTGGGGCTTTATTGTGTGGACATGTGAAGTTGTTTATGAAATCTGTCTGTTGAAATAGGGTCAGAATGTACAGAATTTAATGTTTTTAAGGGCTGAGTGTCTGTGGCTGTTGTGGTTATTTCTGTGGGGAACCCTGAAAAGTGCCAAACTCTCGGTGCTGTATAGGTATGGGGCATGCCCCCGCCAAGGCGTAACTTGGCGGGATGGCATACCTGCCATCCCAATGAGTAAGATGATGACATGTATTGGGATGTTATTTTTAGTGACTTGCAAGAACTGAGGAAATATTGGGTAGCATTGCTTTGGAATACATCTTATTTCATTTCGGTGAGGAAAGATAGCCTATATTGTTTGTAGTATCGTAACTTGGCGTCATTTGGATATCAATACTTTTAATGGCAGGCCTGGATTTTGGCAGTCTGAATGAATGAGTTATAGGCTAGACGGTGAATGCCTTGTATGTGTGAGTAACTTGGCATTTTTGTACGTTGAAAACGTGTTTTTTATGAGATCATATGTACCGTTATCTGTGTTGTCTATTTTACCTGCTATGGACCTCTTTTTAAGACGAGTCTTGAATAAAGTTGAAATGAAATGAATTATAGAGTAATCTCTGCCTAATATAATCACCCCACTGTATATTTTGCCTCAATATTGCAAACCAATTAATGTGATTTAGTAATGGGAATGATTTCCTATGAAACATAAAAGAATAAGTAACAACCTCTTAATTGTTTGATTAAAAACAAAATCCGGGTTTATACTGCAGCGTCAAAATGTCAACAACAAGCGACAAGTCCTGTGACCTCCGACTCGCTAGGCTACCTCCTCACGAGGTAGAATTGGTCATAGAATATCAAAAATAGGCTACTGAAGTAAACTTTCTTAAAGGCTATTTCAGTATTACTTTCTGGTCTAAATGGTATGTTCGGACTCCGTGTGAGCTCTTAGCTTATCAGGCTACGCATTAAACACACCATTTTATTGCCATTGTCAGTTTTTCTGAATTACGCTGGTTAATGCGATTATACTTGCAGATTCCCATTCCTCCCCGCAGCCCTTTACCTTCAGCTTCTCTTACCTCAGTTCCACTCCACAACAGACGGTTTACTCCGTTTTTAATATTTAATTTAATTCCTTCTTTCCTGGGGATTCTTTCTCCTCCATTTTTAAAATGGCCGTTAAGTTTCAGTTTCTCTTTTGGACCGCATTTCCTTACTTACTGGCTCAACTGAATGTTCGATGGGCGGAGTTTTATATACTATTTCTTAGCTGAAGCAGTCACGGTATTTAATAAGTTATGCAGAAGAAACAAATATTTCATCCATGTAGATCTTTGCCAAATTTTAGCACATAGCCTTCATATATCAGACCTAATCAACAACTCGTGAATTATAATGTTGGGATTTAACGTTCTCCAATATAATGGTGTGACCTGTAGGCTGAATACACAAATAAGCCTTTTTGATTATAACAAAGCATTTCAAGACAAATAGCCTACTACAGACAGCAAATTAAATAAATAAATAATTTAATGCTCCACCAGTCTCCCTGCCATAGTCACTGACCCTTTAACATCCTGAGTGATGGCCCTATGTAACACGCTAATGTGTGAGGTAAGTGATTTTTAAAATTTCCTATTACAAAATAATAAAAAATAACAAGCATGTGCTTTTGTTTATAAGTTTGTGTAATTTTTGGTATTTTGTCTGTACGTCTTGTGCCTTCCCCAATCAACTGTTTCTTTTTTTCTCTCTCTCACTTTTTTTTTGTTGACAATTTTTAAGGTTAGGCTATTTGCCCTTTGTATACTCATCAAATGTGTTTGTGAAGTATTTAAATAAAATAATAAAAAACTAACGAGAGCTGACTTTCTGTGATACCTGCTCTTACCCGTTCCACTTCATTTTATTCAAAATGAATCAAAATGTATGTACCATAATGAAATGTGGAGAGACATATATACATATGTATACACATACAAACAGTTGAGGCCAAAAGCTTACATACACCTAGGCTAAAGATATTCAAACTAAGTCTTTTATAACTCTGCACATTTCATGTTGCCAAACATTTAGTTTGGCAAGTCAATTAAGGCATCTGCTTTGTTCACATCAGAGGTAATTTTAAAACAATCGATTGGAGACATATTTATTTCAGCTTTAATTCACTATCAAATTTTACATACACCTAGTTTAGTGTGTCTAAACAGTCTGGAAGATTCCAGAAATTGATGCAATTACTTTTTAGAAGCTTCTGATTGGCCAATTGTCATTAGGAGTTAATTGGGAGTTAATTGGCACGTGGCTGTATTTAAGGGCCTACTTTTAGAGCCACTGCCTTTTTGCCCATGATATGATGAGAAAATCCAAGCAACTCTGCCAAAAAATTGTGGACCTCCACAAGCCTCGGGCATTTGGGCGGACGTACGTCGGTGGTGTGCGTCCTGTCCTGAATGTCAATTAGTGAACGCCCCAGCCACCCCAAAAGCGCCGTTGTGCCCCCTACCCTTAACAGAGGTCCCATTTGATAGAGTTGCTATGGACCTCATCGGCCCATTTGAACGGAGCACCCAGGGATACCGTTTCGTATTGGTCTTAGTGGATTATGCGACCCGGTATCCCGAAGCAGTGCCATTGCGCAATATTTCAGCTAAAAGTGTTGCAAGGCTCTGTTTCAGATTATCTCCCACGTCAAAATCCCAAAAGAGATTCTAACTGACCGGGGCACTTTGTTTGTGTCACGCACACTAAACGAGCTATACGGCTTATTGGGCGTCCGGTCTATTAGAACCGGTCTATTTTACCATCCCCAAACGGATGGGCTCGTTGAGCGTTTCAATAGGACTTTGAAGTCCATGATTCGGAAGTTCGTTCACGACGATAGCCGAAATTGGGATATATGGGTAGTCCCTCTATTATTTGCAGTGCGGGAGGTTCCCCAGGCCTCCACGGGATTTTCTCCCTTTGAGTTATTATTCGGTAGAAAGCCTCTGGGAATATTGGACCTAGTTAAAGAAAGCTGGGAGGACGGTCCAAGCCCCAGTAAAAGTGAGGTACAATACGTTATGGACCTGCGAGCAGAACTCCATACACCCCTAATTTCTCTTTTCACCCTGCAGACCGATGCCTCGGACAGAGGGCTGGGGGCCGTTTTGACCCAGCAGGTGGAGGGAGTCGACCGCCCGGTGCTGTACATCAGCCGGAAATTATCATAGCGGGAGGCAAGGTACAGCACAATTGAAAAGGAGTGCGTCGGTCACCCATTCACCCTCTGTTCAGACCACACTCCCCTCCAGTGGCTCCACCGCATGAAGGATGCCAACGAGCGAATCACCCGTTGGTATCTGGCTCTGCAGCCCTTTAATTTCAAGGTGGTTCATAGGCCGGGAGCGCAGATGGTGGTGGCGGACTTCTCTTCTTAATCAGCACCGTTCTTTAAATGTTTAATTTAAGTAGTACGGCAGTACGGCGATTGTATTGTAAAAACCCCATGTAACCGGGTGAACAAAAAGCCGTGTGTTCGGCTACAAATAAAAAAGAAGTGATTACTTCGAACTCGTCTCTCTCTCTACACGCGAGCGGTGGCACTCACCTTGCCACAGTACAACGGTTAGTTGGAGTTTGGGTTGCTTACAGCAGTAGTTTAGGTGGTTGAATTTCATGATTGGAGGCGACAGTGATAACGTTGTCGTAAATATTGTTTCCCCCCATTATTACCCCATAACGTGGCAGTTTTTCTTTGGAATCCTGTAGAGTAGTAATCCTTCCTCGACTCAGTGCACACACTGACGCTGCGAACAAATAGGGTTCCGTTTCTTAAATTATTTGTACATGTCCGGCTTGTGGTCCCGACCAGACAATTTAATGAGTAATTGATTGAATAAATTTGTAGTTTGTAATGAATTTGCTTGTCTGCGACTCCCTGATCTGACATCGGTTTCAAGGGGGTTTCCCGACGTCGTAGCTGGTTTCCAGGGGATTCCCCCTGGCTAACGTGGATGACAGACAACAGGAGCAGAGTTAACACCATCCTACAGCCATCCTGCTTGTTTCTTAGGAGTGATGATTCATATCGGCGTGTAAGCACACACAAATTACAGCGTTCCTGCTCTGAACATGGACTCAGGCTGGTTGATCTGAATGTACAGAGTAAACAGGCACATGCTGACTTGTGCATCACATCTCATGTACAAAATCTATGCTCAAATGGTTTTAAGGCCACGTCTGAAGGGTTTATCTATGCTTCCTGTACTTTCGGGGGCACTCGGTGCCATGTGGTCTTCACTCATAAACCGGTTGGATTTTATTCATATTTTAATAATCTGACTTTTTATCCTACGAGCAGGCATATCATAAGCTCCCCAGAAACCTGATGCTAAAGGCATTGTTCAGTTCTGTTGTGCAGAGTGACCGCACATGACCATTGTAGCACCCACAATTATAATATGGAGCTTATTTTCATATACACAATTTCTAGATGATCTTATTCAGATTCCTTCTCACATATAGCAAATCATCTAGCAGAATTGCAGAGTGAGACACGCCGATCATGGAGGAAAATCATGAAACTCCACAACAGAGCCCATAACAATGCCTCTACATGCACAAGATGTCTTCCAGTGTGGAGAGTATGTATAATGTTCTTAAAATGTTTTCAGAAATCGCATGGCACTTTCTAAAATGGCCTTAACTTGATGCACTCAAAGCTAGTTTTTCCTATACATATATAAGGTTATAGATAAATACTTGTGACCTTTAACAGAAATTACTTGCACATGGAAAATACAGTGGATTTCATATAAGCCATCTCTACTGAACATGACTTGACTTTATTGTCCCTGTAGAGAAATGTGGTTTGCAGCACTGTGTTATGTTAAAGGACATCGCAGAGAACAGAAAGTTAGAAACATTGCAAATGTCACAGTAGTAGTAGCACAGGAGTATACAATATGCAGGGATGCTACACAGGCAGCCCAGTGTGACACAGACAGCTGGAGCAGCCAGATCAGCTGGTATTAGGCATGGCTGGTGCCTGATGGCGATCTGATATCGGAGTGAGTTCCAGTTTCATTTTTGAAAGTAGAAATATATAACTTGACATAACTGTGAGACAATATTTTACAGTAAGATAAGATTGCTATTAAGCTACTTGAACCAATTCATATGCAGATGAAGACATTTGATTGCAAAAGCAACTGTCAACTGAGAAACATTAGCCATAATCTGAATGCTGACTTCAGTGACTATTGAGCATGTGGCTCTATCTAGTGGTGGTTTCTTTAATTGGTTTTATAAAAGGATGTCAGGTTTTGAATGCCTTTACATTATGGTAGGCCCACCATCAAATGTATATCACGTTAAATGTCATTAAAAACAAATTATTTTTAAGATTACTACTACTACTACTACTATTATTATTATTATTAGTAGTAGTAGTAGTAGTAGTAATTATAACTTCAGAAAAAAGTTGAATTGAGTGTATATTTTCCAGAAAAAATGAGCTCAATTAGATTACACATAACTCAAATGGGTGCCACCGATAGACCGTATAACAAGACCAGGTCAAAACCTAGTGGACCGAACCGGCCGACGTCACAGACAGGCGCGGTGTAACTTTATCACTCACTCAGTCAGTCAGTCACAGACATTTGTGTTTGTAGGGCTGGCCCCGCTGTTGCAGTCCGGCCAAAAATAGGTCAGTTCTAAAGGCACCCCGAGGAGGCCGTGAGTCTCTGTAATTGTTGGTAGTGAGATCCAATCAAATCCCTGTTCGCTACCAAGATTCGACCAATGAATTGAAGGGGATAGCCAATCAGAGCGCGTATTTCTACCAAGACCCAATCGCTTGCTCGAGTCTCTCGGGCTGAGAGACGTGCAAATATTGAATGAGGTAAATCGCTGTTTTATTTTCCTGCATCGGTAGGTAAAGATAACCGCAAATTTAACTGAATCATAACTGGTAAAAAGTTACGACAAGCTATGGATAAGTATGGTAATGTTACCGAATGTAAAGAAATATTAATTTTTACAGTGTTACCTTAGTTAAGTCAGCTTCAAACAAGGTAGCCAAGTAACGTTCGCCGGTTTAAATTACGGTAGACGATCTAATCTGAGGAATTGTTCTTAATTTAAATCAGGCGCAACAAGGTAAATATATATTTTTAACCTTTAAGTGGATTTTCTCTGGCATTATAAATAGCTTGTTTTATATGATTTATCTGAATGATCCTTTGTAACTAGCTATCTGGATTGAACTCCGTTTTCTGTCATTTATAGCTAATCAAATAACCTTGCTCACACTGTAAGAAAATAAAATGTCCTAGAAATGACCGATAGCTAGCTACATTTTTATTTTTCTTTCTTCATTGGGATGGCAGGTATGCCATCCCGCCACGTTACACCTTGGCGGGGCGGCATGCCCCATACCTATACAGCACCGAGAGTTTGGCACTTTTCAGGGTTCCCCACAAATATAACCACAACAGCCATAGACACTCAGCCCTTAAAAACATTAATTTCTGTACATTCTGACCCCATTTCAACAGACAGAATTCGTAAACAACTTCACACGTCCACACAATAAAGCCCCAAACTAAGGGGATTTTGCGCTTTCTCCTTCTCCTCCTCCTTCCTGCCGCCTAGCCTACAAACAAAATGTCTCCCCATTGGACATTTTAACAACACTAGCCAATCCTTCACCTACACGATCAAATCAAAATCTCACATACACATGCAAAATAGGAAATGTTTTAGAGTAAAAAGATATGTCTCTCAATCGCTAGTTCCTTTGTGGCTGAGTGGTCAATGTCATGGTCTATGGATCGCAGGGTCCCTGGCTCAAGCCCTGCCGGAAGCAAGTTTCTGAACTGTGCTTTTTTGCTCACTAATATTTGTCTATTACTTATCAACAATTGCTTTTGCACCACATCTACCCAGCTTTCACCGAACGTATACACTGCATTATGATGTACCATCTGCACGTTCACTTAATTGGCTACAATATCTTCTGTAAAACCACGGACAAGTTTTACCAAAAAATTTCACGCATTGAACAGCTATGTCATGGTGGCGCACTGCCAAAGTTACAGAGTATAAAGGTTGGAACACAACCAGAGAGTCAGTTAGAGGGGAGGACACCAAAATCAGATGCCCTCCTTATCTCTAGATTGCAGTGTTTGAAACAGTGCCTGTTTATACGCAGTTACACAGAGAGAATAAGGGCACAGTGCTATTGTACACAGTTACACAGGGAGAATAAGGACACAGAGCTGTCTGTACACAGTTACACAGAGAGAATAAGGACACTGTTGTCTGTACACAGCTACACAGAGAGAATAAGGACACAGAGCTGTCTGTACACAGTTACACAGAGAGAATAAGGACACAGTGCTGTTTGTACAGTAGCACAGAGGACAGACTAAACAGTGCAGGTATACACACTTTATTGATGTCTGGGGTTGTGCTGTGTTATAGCATGTGCTGCACGCACACCCAGTGCTGTCAGAAAAAAGAGGCCAATCAATCCTCCGGCCACTGATAGCATGATCTGGGCTCCAGGTCCTGCACGGAGTGAGAAAAGCAACCAATCACACAACACATTCTAATCCATTCTACTACAATCACACAGCACATTCTAATCCATTCTACTACAATCACACAGCACATTCTAATCCATTCTACTACAATCACACAGCACATTCTAATCCATTCTACTACAATCACACAACACATTCTAATCCATTCTACTACAACCACACAACACAGTATATAATAATAATAATTATACATATATATATAATTATTATTATTATTATTTTGAAGAAAATACCCCCTTTTAAACATTATAAACATAGCTCATTGCTTGATTATTTAGAGAGCCTTCTTTGTTCACTTTTATCAAGTGTAAAAATAATTCTGGAAGGCAGTATGTATAAAAAATGTAGGTTGTGTGTTGAAGTTGCTCTGGACAAGTTTCTGCTAAATGCCTACATTCTAGCAATCCCACACTGAGCCAGCATAACCAATCCCTCAGAAACGCACGCTTACACGCATACATGCACACGCACACACAGATGCGCATGCGTGCGCGCACAAAGAAATGCACAGAAATGCGCACAAAAGTTTCAAGTTTAATTGTCATTTCCACATACATAGTATACGGGAACAAAATGTCGTTCCTCATGGTCCTCAAGGTGCTAACACAAAAACAACACAGTCTCGAAACATAAAAACAGAATAAAAGCAGTGATAAATATAAATAATGCAGTATAAGTGTAATTATAAGAACAGTAAGAATATAGGTAATATAAATACTGCCTAACCAGTGGCCTCAGTGGTAATTATACATAGTATAAATAGGAGGCACAGCGGTGATGATGGCCCGGAATAAAGGGTCGGTACAGGGTAGTCATAAAATGTCCATTCCAGGGGCAGAGAGGTGTAGTCCAGGTGCGCATCTGCGCACACACACAGATGTGCCCACACACACACGCATGAACGCACACACACACTCTCTCTTGCACTTCTATGAAGATGTGGGATGGGGCAGAAAATTAACTGTCAGGGAGGAAAATAATCAGTGACAACAATCGTAACTACAGAACCCTTTTAAAATACTCCAGATATTACAACCATTTTTACCACGCGCCATTATTTAGAGAAATTTCACACTATATTTGGTATTTTTACATAGTATCAATTTATACAGCTGTCTGCATATTGAAGCAATTCAGGTGAAGTATTCTGCTTACGGTATAACAGCTGTGTCCTACCTGGAAATCGAACCTGAAACCTTTAGGATGCAAGCACAGTTCCTCAACCAGCAAGTTACTCACACATACAAAGAACTGTCAGCAGGTCATTAGTTCAAATGGTGTAGGTCATATTTTTTAGACTGAAGTGTTTTTTAATGGGCTATTGTACACAACAGACCTACTAATAGTTTGTATATTGGCAGAGGATCTATAGGGCTAGATAACATTAATTTAGAAATGTGAGTAGCTACAGTAGTTAAAAAGTAGTTATCAGGACAGGCACAACAGTGAATGTGAACCATTCTGACTTAAAGAAAATCGATATACCTGGTGTGAGGAAGTCATTATCTTGCATCAGTTTCTATACCGAATTGCAACACAGATTGTACTTAATTTCAGAGGCATCCGTACCTGCACTAACATAATACACTCGGTCTGTTGTCTCGTTAACAAGGTAGCTAACATTAAACTCGGTGAAAATGCAGAAAGCGGAACTGTCTAAAGTGGGTGTATTTTATTTGGATTTCAGAAATATGTTTCCCGCAAAGACATAACCGATGCAAAAACAATAGTTTAAATGCGTTATTTTTAGTTAGCCAACCAGCCAGTTTAATGAGTTAGAGGTTTGCTTGAGTCTGAGGGGGGATTTGAACCTGCGTCACTCGTCACTCGTCCATAATGTTCCATTGGCAAACATGCTACCCAGTGAGCTACGAGGAAAACAGATGTTGGGGCTGCAAATTTTTGGTCTTTTAAACGTATGCACCTGTATGTATGTCCAATGAGGCAACCTATTCTGGCGCATTTGTGATGATGTAATCTGAGTTGTGGTTACAATACACAAACAGAAGCAAGCATTCATCGGACACTACACAACTCCTCTTATAATGGATTTTATTTTCACTACTGTAGATGAATGTCATTGCTTCAACTGCAGATTTTAGCCCCATGCTGATCTACTCAAATTGAGCCCAAACATAATCCCATACAGAATATGAAATAAGTACTACTGTGTCACAGGAGTTCAATACATCACACAATAATAAATCACAACAGCAAAACATTTAATATTTAAATAATTCAGGTTTAATCATTGCATATTATTGTCTGAAAATACAGAAAATTAAAGCAAAAAAAAAAACAATCCTAAAAGAATTAAAAAGGAAACTCAATCCATCGTTGTTTACAGTAATGAAAGGAAATAAGTACACTGCAGTGATCATTCTGCATTCTCCCTATCAGCTGCATTCGCCCACAGAAATTTGCACATTGGAACTCTTGTGAAAATGAATGAAAGCAACTGTAAAAACTAGCAAAATGCACATTTAAGTGGAGGAGTTTGCCACTGGATTCTTTTTAAAAAGATGCAGATACAGGAGAATTATTACTTCAAAAACATTTTACCCTGCCATCTTTTGGCATTATTACTCTCAATGCTATATTAATGTTTTAATAATCAAAAGTACATAAACACACCTTGAACATTTGCAATATAAATGTATTAAAATGTAAAAAAAAATCACATTTAGACAGCAAGTGCTTAACCTGAACTGCTAAAAGATCATACTCTTATGTACAGGGGTTAGGCTGTACTGAGGTTATATATATATATATATAATATTGGGCACAGCTGAAATTGCACTGGTAAGGCATTGGTCAAGGAAGGTTGCAAGTGTGTCAACGTGTGTGTGTGTGATTGTGTGAGAGTGTGTTTGTGTGCGTGAATTTGTGAATGTATGTGCATACATGCGTACGTTTGTGGGAGTGACTGTGGATGTGAACATGTGTGTGTGTGTATGTGTGTGAGTGCATGAGTACGTGTGTGCCCGGGTTATGTGTGTGTATGGGTAAGAGAATGCGTGTGCGTGTGCACGCATGTATGTGTGTGTGCATGTGTGAGAGTATGATTGAGTGCATGAGTATGTGTGTGTGTGCACACGGGTGCGTGTGTGTATGGGTAAGAGAAAGTGTGTGTGCGTGCGTTTGTGTGAATGTGTGACTGTGTATTTGAGTGTGTGTGCGTGCAAGAGAATGAGTGTTCCTATGTGTATGTGTGTGCGTGAGAGTGCCTTTGTGAATGTGTGTGTGTTTATACGTGTGTGTGTGTGTATGTATGGGTGTCAGAATGTTTGTGTATACATGTGTATATGGTGTGTGCACGCATGTATGTGTATGCATGTGTGTGCATGTGTGAGTGCATGAGTATGTGTGTGTGTGTGTGTATGGGTAAGAGAATGTGTGTGTTTATACATGTGTGTGCGTGCGTGCGTATGGGAATGAGAGTGTGTGTGTGTGCATACGGGTATGAGCGTGTGTATGTGTGCATGCGCGTGTGTGTGTGTGTGCGTGAGATTGTGTGTGTCCGTGTGTAGGTGTGTGTGAGTGACTGGGTGTGAGAGAGCATGCGTGCATAGGTCTGTGAGTGCGTGTGCATGAGTAAACATGAGTGTATGTATTTGTGAGTGCGTGTGCATGAGTAAACATGAGTGTATGTATTTGTGAGTGCGTGTGCATGACTGAGAGAGAAAGGGTGTGTGTGAGAGTATGTGTATGTGAGAGAGAGAGGGTGTGTTTGTGTGACTGGGTGTGTGAGAGTCTAGGTGCATATGAGTGTGTGTATATATGTGTGTGAGTGTGTGACTGACTGTGTGTGTATGTGTATATGACTGTGTGTGTATATAAGTGTGTGTGTGTATATGAGTGTGTGTGTGTGTGTATATGTGTGTGTGCGCGTGTGTGAGTGTGTGTGTGTGTGTGTGTGTGTGTGATTGAGTGTGTGTATGTGTACATGAGAGTGTGTATATATACATATATATGTGTGTGCGTGTGTGTGAGTGTGTGTGTGTGTGTGAGTGTGTGATTGAGTGTGTGTATGTGTACATGAGAGTGTGTATATATACATATATATGTGTGTGTGTGTGTGTGCATGTGTTTGAGTGTGTATGCGCACGTGTGTGTGCGTATGCGTGTGTGCATGTTTGTGTGTGCGTGTCTCTACTCCAGTTAGGAGAGGGACACTGAGAAGTGTGTGTATTGACACGTGTTTGTGTCTCTGCAGGCATGTGTGTGTGTGCGTGAGTGCATAAGTTTGTGTGTGTGCGTGCGTTTGTGTGAATGTGTGTGGATGTGAGTGTGTGTGTGTGAGAGAGAGGGTGTGTGTGTGTGTGAGTGACTGAGTATGAGAGAGAGAGTGTGTGTGCATACGGGTATGAGCGTGTGTATGTGTGCATGCGCGTGTGTGTGTGTGTGCGAGAGATTGTGTGTGTTCATGTGTGTAGGTGTGTGTGTGCATGTGTGTGATTGGGTGTGTGATTGATTGGGTGTGAGAGGGTGTGTATGTGTGTGTAAGAGTGTGAGTGTGTGTGTGCGTAGGTGTGTGAGTGCGTGTGCATGAGTGTACATCAGTGTATGTATTTGTGAGTGCGTGTGCATGAGTGTGAGAAAGCAAGGGTGTGTGTGAGAGTATGTGTGTGTGTGGATGTGTGTATGTGTCTATGTGTATTTGAGTGTGTGTGTGTATGTGTATATGAGTGTGTGTGGAGTGTGTGTGTGAGTGGGTATATGAATGTGGTGTATGTGTGTGTACATGAGTGTATGTATTTGTGTGTGCGTGCATGTGTGCGAGTGTGTATGCGCACGTGTGTGTGTGTCTATGCGTGTGTGTGTACGTGCATGTGTGTGTGTGTATGTGTGTGCGCGCACATGCGTGTGTATGCGTGTGTGTGTGTGCATGTTTGTGTGTGTGTCTCTACTCCAGTTGGCAGAGGAAAACTGAGGCGTAACGCATTCTAAATCCAGCACAGAGGGGTGTGTGTTGAGTGATGTGTGTGTGGAATCTGTGCAGGAGGGTCAGTGTGTCAGAGTCAGAGACGCTGTAGAAGGACAGAGTGCCGGCCGGACGGTCCACACACACTCCTACCCTGTACACACAGACTCCTCTACCATCATCATCATCATCATCATCATCATCATCACACACTCCTGCTCTGCGGTACGGGGGGGGGGCAGGTATGTCTGTTGAGTTATTATTGTGCCTGACAGAGTAATTATCAGAGTGACTGTATTTAAAGCAGCTCAGAATCCAGGAGTTTTTATTCCATCCAAACCTACAGTCAGAACCCCCTCCTTTCCTGCTGATTCCTTTATCTGTCACTGCTATATCAACCCTCCCCCTCTCAGACACACTGAACTCAGCCTCCCAGTAACAGCGCTCACACACACTCTCTCTGCACACAACCTGGGGCCAGCACTCAAATCTCTCAGGATGATCAGGATATGTCTCCGCTCTCCCCCGTGTGTGTGTCACCCTCCTGTTCCCCTCAGACAGAAACAGGTTTCTGTTCGCTGTGTTTGGATCCAGTGTGAGCTGACAGCCGTCTGCACACCAGAGACATCAATGAGATTAAATATCACTATTAATATTCACATTATTATGTGTGTGAGAGAGAAAGGACTATCATAGTACCTCTGTGTGTGTGTTTGTGTACGTGTGTGTTTCTGTTTGTGTGTTTATGTGTGTAAGAGAGAAGTCTCTCTTTCTCTCACAAACACACACACACAGAGTGTGTATCTATGCAAAGTGTTCTGTGTCGATACACACTCACATTTCCTGGGTCCTGGTTTGGTCCTGTTCTCTCCTCCATGGTCCACACTGTAAGAACAGCAGAACATAATTCTGAATTTTAACCATCATTTATTTCCACTCTTAACACACCAATGACATCACATATATAAAAACAAAGGCACAATAAAACAAAAAACCACGAACATATGAAAAAAACACAAATCTGTCAGAAAGGAAACTTATTCCATTCACTCACCCTGTTCCTTGTGCAAAAATAGCTCCCCTCCCTCCACTGAACATAAAACACCCTTATAACACACACACTCTGAAACACACTCAGGTTCTCCATTGCTTTGTAATACTGAAACTCCACCATCACTGTGTCCCTGATGAAACCCCTAACTACAACAACCGCATCTTATTTACTGCAGTGATCCCGTGCAGCACCCTCCACAGGAGATCCCCAACTCTCTTGAGTAACGCTGGTTTGTACAGTGCCCTCCATGCCCCCCCACCCCAACTCCTTTTGTGTGTGTGTGTGTGTGAGGTGCAGTGTGTAAACTCTCTGTACTTACAGCAGTGTGAGTGTGTCCAGTTTAGCAGCAGACAACGCTGAGTCTCCTGGGTGATTGTATCTCAGGTCCAGCTCTCTCAGGTGTGAGGGGTTTGAACACAGAGCTGAAGCCAGAGAATCACAGCCTCTCTGTGTGACTCTACAGCCTGACAGCCTGCAGAGAGGACACACACACCTTACATGCATTAATATAAACTAACAGGGCTGTGTGTGTCAAACACATAGCAGTGTGTTACACACCTTACACTCATTAATATAAACTAACAGGGCTGTGCGTATCAAACACATAGCAGTGTGTTACACACCTTAAACACATTAATATAAACTAACAGGGCTGTGTGTGTCAAACCCTTTCTACAGCTCAATATAAAATAACAGGGCTCTGGAATTAATCATGCCTATTTAAGAAAATGACCAGTTAAACTAAATTTGAACAGATTCAATTAATTTTCATAATTTTGAAGAATGTATGAATAGAAACAATTTGACACTTCTCAAAAATATGTTTATTCCAACTGATGTCAGATTTAAAATGTGTTTCTACCAAGAGGAAGAACAGGAAAAAGTTGCTTTATTTCTGTGAAGAAAAATAACTCTCTTGTCTATTTTAACATTAAAAACATTAGTAATATCAGTGCTATATTTAGTCATTATTAACATTAGTGCTGTGTTGTGTCACATTGGAACCCTTTTTGATTGAAGGGGTTTGTGTTTGTACTCACCCCAGTCTCTGCAGTTCACAGTGTGGGTCCTCCAGTCCAGCAGAGAGAGCTCTCATTCCTGAATCCTGCAACTCATTGTCTCTGAGCTCCAGATCTCTCAGCTCTGAGTGAGGAGAACGCAGGACTAAGGCCAGAACATCACAGCAGCCCTCTGTGAGATTACACCAACCCAGCCTGTGGAGAGACCACACACACACACACACAAAAACATGCACACGTACACACACACACACAACACACATGCGCGCACACACACACACGCACACACACACACCACACAGACACAGACACACACACACACACACACATACAGACACACACACATACAACCACACACAAACACACACACAATTGAAATTCACTGCTGATTGTCACACTGTGCACCTTGGCAGCAGATAAATGTGGAATTTCCTATTTGTACAGTACGTGCATTCCTGGGATGTACACAGTACACAAAAAAATAGGAAGAGTTTATATTAATTACGTTCATTAAGTATTCTGACTAATCCACAAAAAAAGTTATCATTTGGCTCAATTAACAAAAAATCACTAAAAATAAGGAGCCAATTCAACTCAAGGTTGGGGGCTTCCTGCAAGGATTTCATTAACAAAACTGTTCCATGTTGCGATGATATCACATGGGACACAACATGATTGCAAACATATTTCATTTGCAAACACAAGAAACAGCACTAGTATGATCACTATGGTGTACTTTACCTCACCTTCAGTCTACAAACATCTTAATATTTTAAAAACATTCAATCTTCATCTATTATTGTAACCAAGGGGGCAAATGAAATACACTGCAGCGCCATCTGCTGGCTGCAGAGAAACACCACAACTGATTATTGCCATTGACTGGTACTACAGGTATATGGAGGACCAAAATTTTAAAAATAATAAATAAATAAACGACTCAATAAATGAATGAATGTATAAATACAAAAGCAAGAAAATGTAAAAAAATAAATGAATGTACACAGAAATAAATTAATAGACAAAATCTGACAAATTATTTGCATTTATTTCCATATTTATTTCTTGATTCATTCATTTCTGTGGATGTTCATTTCCATATTTATTTATTGCTTGATTCATTTATTTCTGCATATATTTATTTCCTTATTTATGTTTTGATTAATTTATGTCTGTATATATATATATATTCCTGTATTTCTGTATTTTTTCATCCAAATCTTAATGAGGGGGGGGGGGGGGCTGTCAATGAAAATATGTCATAGTGTCACAATATTCCCATTGGTTGATCGATACCAGAGTACGTAGATTCACTGTACATGCCTTGCTTCAACACCGGTTGCTTTTGACCACATTTACGTTAGTAGGGCAGAGCAGGGCAAAACCTAACACAGATTTTATTTTTTTGGTTAGGTGGTGCAGCTTGAGTGACGTATTTCAGGATAAACACTGAGAATGACCCTTGCTTTCTCTCCAATGAAAGGTTAGGGATTTTGATAAAAATTTTGGGAGATATTGCCAAATAAAAGTTTGTTTTGGTGATATGTAAGTACATTTTTTTTACCGTAAGTATTTTTTTGGTGCTGTAATGTGTGTGCATATCAAAGGATCCAAATGTATGTAATCGTAAACAGTCTTTTCGTGACTAACAGATTGCATATTTTTGATACAGCAATCAGCTCCACCTGCAGGATTAAGACATGCACGCAGACTCACAGAGCAAGGGAACATAACAGGATCGAAAAAGGGAAGACATTCAACGGGACCATCAAACTGTATTGAGTTACCTTACTTTGTGTGAACCTTTAAAGGTATTAAAACTTAGGTTAGCTCGCCATGTCAGTTTCTGAATGGAATGTCCCAGAAATTCCATTATGGTATGAAATCATAATTAGGATGTAGGTGTGAATGGTTTGTATTAAAAATGATCAATCTAGTTCTAGTTATATCTTCAGAATTAAGCCAAATGGGAAAACTGTTGTTTCCTATACAGGCAAGAGATAGCCAGAGGCTTGAGCCTGGCTGGCCTAGCTGAAAATGCTAGTCCTCATTATGTGCTCTTTTGTGTGGATGCTTTGACAGCTTGTTCCAGGTAGCTGCTTCACAAAGATTGACCCTGTAGTGATCAGCCATTTGGAGGAAGTGGCTCTTCGCCTGAATGTTTCACTCCATAATTCAGATTACGCCAGATCAATTGGATGCCCTTCTCACATGCTGCCTGAGGAAGCACTGGAGAGTTATTTATTAGTTGGCTTGTCTGTTCATCATGTTGCAGAACAATCAATTAACAATTAATCCCATGCATGTCCACTTCCCATAAGTCCTCAACAGGATGCTTAGCAGGGTGATCTACACTAGATCATTTAAACTTAATCCAGTTATGCACAGCAAGTTTTATCCATCTATGCCTCAGTGGTGTTTCTCCCATCTCATTAGTAATGCATTAATTGGTGTTGTTCTGAGTGCCCCACAGCATATCCTCAAAGCTTTTGCCTGTTTAACTTGTGATGCCAGGAAAGGAATTGGGGTGCTGTCCACCAGGGGGCAGCATCGGCCCTACAGAGAGGTATTGCTGCAGCTGTGGCCCATTACCTAACCATGGGCTCAAAAAGAGGCCTAGCTTCCAGGCCTAGGGGAGGGTGCTTTTAGATGGTGTTTGGGAGCGTGGCTATGGACAGTAATAATGACCCTGTGCTCTATATAGCAGTGATGAGTCTCCTTGTGTTCCTGCTATATAATGACCCTGTGCTCTATATAGCAGTGAGGAGTCTCCTTGTGTTCCTGCTATATAATGACCCTGTGCTCTATATAGCAGTGATGAGTCTCCTTGTGTTCCTGCTATATAATGACCCTGTGCTCTATATAGCAGTGAGGAGTCTCCTTGTGTTCCTGCTATATAATAATACTGTGCTCTATACAGCAGTGAGGAGTCTCCTTGTGTTTCTGCTATATAATGACCCTGTGTTGTATATAGCAGTGAGAAGTCTCCTTGTGTTTCTGCTATATAATAACCATGTGCTCTATATCGCAGTGAGGAGTCTCCTTGTGTTTCTGCTATATAATGACCCTGTGCTCTATACAGCAGTGAGGAGTCTCCTTGTGTTTCTGCTATATAATGACCCTGTGCTCTATACAGCAGTGAGGAGTCTCCTTGTGTTCCTGCTATATAATGACCCTGTGCTCTGTACAGCAGTGAGGAGTCTCCTTGTGTTTCTGCTATATAATAACCCTGTGCAACCTCTACCCTTCTGCCTAGCAAGATAAGTAAAACCAACTGCTGTAGAATTTAAATGTTCTGAAATCCAGACTTTAGCTTTGGATTGGAACCACAGAAGAGTGACAAAACTAAGTGATCTAACATTGCACCTAAACAGCAGTTTGCATGTTGATCAGATTGACCCTCTTCCCGAAGATGTACACACATACCCTATCGCCCAATAGTTGATTTACCAACAGTAATAATATCTGATTTTATGCTCAATATCTTCACAAACGCCACAACTAGCACACATAGGTGTGTAATGTGAAGGAGTAAAACTCATCTTCATCACAAGGTCAGCATGAGAAAGAGAGTGGGGTATAAGTTAGAGCTGCCGCGGTATTGATTTTTTTCCTTACCGCAAAAATTAGCGAAGCCATTCAAACCGTTGCGGTAACTGCCATATAAAAATAATAATTTAAACCTCCGGCTACGATTTCGTTTTTTACTTTCAAGTACATTTCTGGAATGGCTGTTTCCGAGAAATAGGTTCATACTGCTTGTCGAAGGACTGAAGCATAGCTCGGAATGATGGCTTTCCTACAGTCCGGAAGGGCACCATCTCCACAACCAAATACTTTGTTACAGTTGTTGTAAGTGCTCGCCACTTGTTGCTCTCCCGGTTGTATTTAGTCACTCTGAGACTCCTAACTGACGTAGTGCCGAGCCGGTACCTCCTGAGGTAGATGGGGTGCCTTTCATTGCATCGTATAACGGACGGTGAGTGGTCCTAAGATGCAATGCTAGATTTGTCCTGTTTCCTCGCATGACGTTGATTTTCTTGCTGCAAATGCGGCACACTGCCTCATCCAAATTCTTTGGCTTTCCATCTTCATCGGGCTAAAAGCCAAAATGTTCCCAAATAGGAGAAGTAACGTTGGGTTTCGCTACAAGATCCATGTTTTTAGCCTAATTTGAAGCAAAAACTTTCCGTAGCCAACAGTTGCAAAGCACGTTCTGGGTGACACGTTCTCCGATCAGAACGTTAACTGCACAACTGTGAGTGTAAACTTTCGAACACATGGCGTGAAGAAAATAGGCTACACAATTATAATTATTATTATTTTAAAAATGGCATTGCATTTATTTCAGATCACAACTTTTACAAGTAAAAATTGGAACATAAACAATTGGCCTAAAATAAACGGGGAAAAAACAAAACCGAGCGGTGAAGCGGTGATCAGCTTGACACTGTCCTCTAGCTGCGCTTCTCGCAAGTCTTCTCGGGTGAACTGTTCTAGCTGACCCGAATTGAGATGAGTTGCAAAAGCATACAGCTCAGGAACACCTTCTGCTGGAACACCTAGTTTGTCTGCCAAGTGCACATCACTGTCACTAGACTCCTGCACATGCACACGACCACAAATCGCCTTCACATCACCCTGTGAAAGGATTCTCCACGTCTCAGTGTCCAGTTTCGGGAAAGCAAATCAGCCTCAAAATTGACCTTCCCAGGGCGATATTTGACTTCAAAATCGTATGTGGCTAGGGCAGGAAGCCACCTATGCCCTGTAGCATTAAGTTTCCCTGTCGGCAACACGTGATTGTGTTACCGCGGTAATGCAGTAACCACGGTAGCTCTAGTGTAAGTATGGATTTCATTAGAGTTCATAGCAGGTAGTGAATAATGGGGATGGATGAAGACTGCAATATGTGACAGAAGTGAATCCAGAAGTCGGTGGAAACCTGGCAAATGAAACTCAATACAGCCCAATGTAAAGTTCTACATGTGGGAAATAAAAACATCAGGCTAGATTACTTTATGCTAAATGGACTGCATTTATATAGCGCTTTTATCCAAAGCACTTTACAATTGATGCCTCTCATTCGCCAGAACAGTTAGGGGTTAGGTGTCTTGCTCAAGGACACTTCGACACGCCCAGGGCGGGGTTTGAACCGGCAACCCTCCGACTGCCAGACAACCTCTCTTACCTCCTGAGCCATGTCACCCCAACTTCAGGAGGAACAACATTGGAATGTGCTCAATTTTGGGAGTAATAGTTGATCAAAACCTTTCAGGTTCTCAGCACTGTGCTGTTGCAGTAAAAAAGCCAACAGGATGCTGGGATGGATAGTAGTGAGTATAAATCAAAGCTCCAGAGTGCGGCCATTTTGGTTGCACGTGACCAAAAATCTGTCAAGTGCGACTAAACATTTTCATTAGTCACACCGGTGCACCTGATATTTAGCAGGTCTGTCTCTCTCTGTATGTGTAGTGTTATTTTTTTTCCCACCCGCATTCTGCGAAGACCCGCCTCTACTCTGCCTCTGATTGGCTCTGACCCTGATATTCTTCTTCGCTGAATGCGGCTGGGGAAAAAAATAAGGCATGTGTGTATTAGTGATGTGCGGATCGCAGTTATATCCACGGGCACCACGGTTAATCTGCGGATCGGGTGGGCCGAGTCATAAAAATTAACATTCTGATTAATAGCGGATGGGTTGTGGGTGGGTGAAATAATACATCATTAATGAGGAAAATATTAATTACATTCTCTAAAATGTGAACAATCGCGGCGTCCATTTGTCTTAAGCAGAAAAGGAGGCAAAAAAGATCCGAGAGAAAATTAAAAAAGGAGAATTAAAAAAGGAAGGGCAGAAAAGTTCCGTGTGGGAGCGATTTAGTGAATGACGAGTCAAGTGCTGGGTATGTCATATGCAACAGCTGCGAAATAATGAGAAATAGCGGTAATGTGTGATCGGGTGCGGGTCTCTAAATCGGATAAAATAATTTGTCGGGTGGGTGGTGGGTGGATGATTTACGCGTACATGTGGATTGGGATGACGTCAGAGCCGATCCGCGCATCACTAGTGTGTATGTGTGAAACCGCGCCCTGTACTCCTCCGGGAGCAGCGCACACTTTTATTTGAGTTATTTGAGTTTGATTTATTTGAGTTTGTCAAGCACTTTAAACATCAGCACTTTTTAAGTTTATTTTTTAAACAATTGAGGTTATTGCCATTTCTTTTTTGTGCTGTGATTTAAATGAAGAAAAAACATTTATCTCACCTTTATTCCTGTTTACAATCATTTACATAACGTGTTAAGAAATTACCAATGTGTATGGGAACTGACAAAAAAGGTAACACTTAAAATGTATTATTACGGTGGCAAAAGGCGCGGTGAAAAATTTTGGGTCTAACTAAATTATGTGCTGCTGCACCTAAATGAAAAAGTTAGGCGCACCAGTGCATCCAATGTAAAAAGTTAGTCTGGAGCCCTGTAAATCCAAGGAAGTTATACTTATTTTACACAATATTTCTGTCAGACCTCACTTAGAGAACTATGTGCAGTTCTGGGGACTGTACTACAAGAAAGATATAGAGGATCTGGAAAAGGTTGAAAGAAGGGAAACCAAACTGGTTCCTGGTATGAAAGATAAAAGTTTTGAGGAAAGACTTCAGCCCAGGTACAATTTGCAGCAGGGAGCCATGTTGGGACGCCACCAGTCTCACTTGGAGTCGGTCTCTCACCAGCTGCAGACCCTAACCTCCTGCGTGGCGGAGCTGACATCTGCACTCCGGGCTTCCTCACCTGGCTTCGCTCCCCAGCAACCTGCGGCTCCCGCTACGCCTGACATCCCACCTGCACGTGCTCGTGAACCCCACCTTCCTCCTCCGGAGAAGTATGACGGAGAACCTGGTGGCTGCCGCCCATTCCTTACTCAGTGCCGGCTGATCTTCCAGCTACAGCCAGCTACCTTCCCCACTGAGCAGGCCCGAGTTGCCTACATAATCACGCAGCTCAACGGGCGAGCTAGGAAGTGGGGAACGGCTGCCTGGGAAGAGGGGCTTCCCTGCGTGCAGACCTCCATGCTGCTCGCAGAAGAGACGAAACGGGTCTTCGACCGCTCCAAGCACGGCCATGATGCGGCGCAAGAACTCCTGCGCATGCACCAAGGGGGAATGACGGTGTCGGACTTCGCCATCGACTTTCGTACTCTGGCTACCGCCAGTGGCTGGGAGAAGAAAGCTCAGTACGACACCTTCCTCAATGGCCTGTCTGAGCGCGTGAAGGACGAGCTGCTGACCCGGGACCTGCCTGAGGACCTCAACGATCTCATTGCCCTGGCTATCCGTGTGGATTCACGCATCCAGGAGCGCCAACGGGCTCACAGTCAAGGGGTCTACAACCGAGCAGTCACTGAGAGGTCCAGGACCACTGCTGCACCTCCTACCAATCCCAAACCTCCTCCAGTCATGATGTCGGACTCGGAACCTATACAAGTCAACCGTGCTCGCCTGACCCAGGAGGAGAGGGATAGAAGGATGCACACCAGGTCATGCCTCTACTGTGGGAAACCAGGTCACTATGTTGCAGCCTGCCCGCTAAAAGACAACGCCCGCTAGTGTATCGAGGAGCACTAGTGGGCATGATTCCAACTGAATCCTCCTCAAAACACCGGACTTGTCTGCCTGTCACCATTGAGTGGGAGGGACGAACCAAGGGGACCACCACTCTCATCGACTCCGGGGCCGAGGAGAACTTCCTGGACGCTGGGGCCGCCAAGTGATGGGGGATCCCCTTGGAGAAGATATCATGCCCCCTAGTGGCCAACTCGCTCAATGGTCAGAAGTTGGCAAACATCACTCACACCAGCGTTCCTCTCAAGGTTCGACTCTCCGGTAACTATCAAGAAGAGCTTCGGCTCCACATCATTGAATCTCCCCACTCACCCATCATTCTCAGGCACCCCTGGCTTGAGAAGCACAACCCCTCCTTGGAGTGGAACTCGCACAAGATTTTGGGCTGGAGCCCATTCTGTTTAGCATCTTGTCTGCGAGAGGCCCATTCTTCTGTTCCCGAGTCACCTCCTCCCGAGAAGCCGACGGATCTGTCGGCGGTCCCTCCCGAGTACCTGGACCTAGAAGAGGTCTTCAGCAAATCCCGAGCCACCTCTCTGCCTCCTCACCGCCCTTACGACTGCGCCATTGACCTGAAGCCCGGCACCACTCCCACCAGAGGTCGATTGTTCTCTCTGTCTCGGCCGGAGACGGAAGCAATGAACAAATACCTCCAGGAGTCCATGACTGCCGGCATCATCCGTCCTTCATCCTCACCAGCGGGGGCCGGATTCTTCTTCGTGGGGAAGAAGGATGGCTCACTCCGGCCGTGCGTCGACTACCGAGCCCTCAATGACATTACGGTCAAGAACCGTTACTCACTTCCCCTCATGGCTTCCGCCTTTGAACTCCTGCAAGAAGCCACGATATTCACCAAGCTGGACCTGCGCAACGCCTATCACCTGGTGCGCATTCGAGAGGGCGACGAATGGAAGACAGCCTTCAACACTCCTACCGGACACTGGGAGTATTTGGTGATGCTACCACCAGCTATTTTCCAGACACTGGTTAATGATGTTCTGAGGGACTGGATAAATAAGTTCGTTTTCGTATACCTGGATGACATCCTGATCTTTTCCAAAACTAAGGAGGAACATATCATCCAGGTCCGCAAGGTGCTCCAGAGACTGTTGGAGAACCGCTTATTTGTCAAGGCGGAGAAATGTGAATTTAGTTGTAACACCACTTCTTTCCTGGGATACATCAACTCCGCCGGCAGCATTCAGATGGACCCCCAGAAGATCCGGGCGGTTGTGGAATGGCCTCAGCTAGACTGTCATCGGGAACTGCAACGTTTCCAGGGCTTCGCCAATTTTTACCACCGTTTCATCCGAAATTACAGTTCTCTGGCAGCCCCACTCACCGCCCTCACATCCATTAAGACCCGATTCCAGTGGAACGCCCAGGCTGAAACAGCCTTCCGAGCCCTCAAGAACCACTTCACCTCTGCACCCATCCTTGTTCATCCTGACTCTGCGGCTCAGTTCATTGTAGAGGTTGATGCCTCCAACATTGGGGTGGGAGCCCTTCTCTCTCAGCGTTCATCCAGGGACAATAAGATCCATCCCTGTGCCTACTTCTCTCACCGCCTGACACCCACGGAACAGAACTACGACATTGGGAACCGTGAGCTGTTGGCGGTGAGGATGGCTTTGGGAGAATGGCTCCATTGGCTTGAGAGTCTCAAACACCTTTTATGGTGTGGACTGATCATAAGAACCTGGAGTACCTTCACACAGCCAAACGCCTCAACTCTCGCCAGGCCCGATGGGCACTATTCTTCTCCAGATTTGACTTTACCCTTGCTTACCGCCCCGGGTCGAAGAATACCAAGCCTGACGCCCTCTCCCGCCGGTTTGAACCACCCACCAAGGATCCTTCACCTGACACCATCCTCCCGCGGAGCTGTTTCATCAATGCCATTCACTTGGACATCGAGGAGATGGTTCGTAAGGCCCAGGAGGATGAGGCTGGTCCAAGTAATTGCCCGGCGGATCGTCTCTACGTTCCTGCCCAAGTCCGCTCTCAAGTTCTCCTTTGGGGCCACGCTTCGCAACTCTCATGCCACCCGGGGGCCACCAGAACCAGGACATTTATTCAGAGACGTTTTTGGTGGCCCTCCATGAAACAAGAGATCTTGGACTTTGTGGCTGCCTGCTTGGTCTGTGCCCAGAACAAACCCTCTCACCACCCACCCTCAGGTCTGTTACAGCCCCTCCCCATCCCACACCGCCCCTGGTCTCACATAGCATTAGATTTCATCACAGGCTTACCCCCATCCAACACTTTCACCACTATCCTCACCATAGTTGATAGGTTCTCTAAAGCTGTTCACTTCGTTCCCCTCACCAATCTTCCCTCTGCCAAAGAAACCGCCAACTTACTCATTCGTCACGTTATTAGATTACACGGCATCCCCACTAATATAGTTTCCGATAGAGGCCCCCAGTTCACTGCACATTTCTGGAAAGCTTTCTGCTCACTGTTGGGTTCCTCCATTAGCCTATCCTCAGGATTTCACCCCCAGACCAATGGCCAGACCGAGCGGGCCAATCAAGTGATCGAAACTGTCCTTAGATGCCTCTGCTCCAAGTACCCCACCTCATGGTCTTATCAACTACCCTGGGCAGAGTATGCCATTAACTCACACACCACCGCTTCCAAACTTTCTCCGTTCGAGTGCTGCCTAGGGTACCAGCCGCCTCTGTTCCCTAGTCAGGAAGAGGAGGTGGGGGTCCCCTCAGCTGAAGCCTTCATCTGGCGCTGCAGGAAAACATGGAAGATCGCTCGCCTCAACTTGCTTCACGCCAGCGCCAGGATGAAGGTGACAGCCGATCGCCGCCACTCTAAAGCCCCCTCCTACAGAGTTGGACAGCGTGTTTGGCTCACCACCAGAGACATTCCCCTACGTGTTGAGTCCCAGAAGTTAGCTCCTCATTTTATTGGCCCCTTCCCTATTGTTAAAATCCTCAGCCCCACTGCTGTTATATTAAAGTTACCCTCCACCATGCGCAGAATTCACCCCACTTTTCATGTTTCCCGCTTAAAACCGGTTGTTACCCATCCCCTCTGCCCTGCCCCTGAGCCCCCCCCCTCCCCCCCAACTCATTGATGGTGGTGATGCCTACACCGTGAACAAACTGTTGGATGTTTGTCGTCGGGGTCGCGGCCTTCATTACCTGGTGGACTGGGAAGGCTACGGCCCCGAGGAAAGAAGCTGGATCCCCTCTCGCTTCATTTTGGATAAGCAGCTTATTAAGGACTTTCATGTCAAACACCCTGTGCCACCGGTGAAAACGCCAAGAGGCGTTTCCTAGGGGGGGGGGTTCTGTTGTAGTCTGTATCTCCCGGTCACTTGTCTCCCCAGTACTGTCTCTGTGTCTGTGTTCCCTGAGCTGCTTCACTCCCCTGTACTTGTGTGATTCCACTATTCGGGTGGTTCCGGGTTTTCGTGGTTTCCCCCCCTTCCTTTCAGTCTCGTTTTTACTTACTTCCTACTTATTTCTAGTTTTACTAATTTCTACTAATCCTTACTAACTTATAGATTGTAAAGTACTAACCTCATTAATATACTAACATGTGAATATTACTAATGGACTAACACACACTAGTTTTGGGTTTTTGATAGTTTAGATCACTATACTAATACATTAACCAGTCTCCCCTTTTCCATGCTGCGCTGTAGCTCCGCCCCTTTTCTTTCTAGCCTGCTCTAACGCTGAGTTCTGCAATTGCCTGCACCTGTCTCTTGCTCTGACTGCACCTCTCTCTCTCTGCACGCGTTTGTACCTGCTCAACCCAGGCCGTCTATTATCATTGTGGTCTATGTGATTCCAGTCCGCGTTTTGTCAGTCCCGTCATTTAATTAGTTTTCCTAATGTTCTTCACCTGGATGTTGTTTGTTACTCCTCCCTCACTCACTTAACCCCTCCTTGATTGTTATCTTCCCCAGTGTATAAATGTCAGTCTTTTCCACCTGTTCAGTGTCAGAACATTGATCGAATTCATTGTGCCGATTATTAGTAAGCCTTTGTCTATCGAGATTCCTGCGACACCCCTTTGTACGACTTCGAGTTTGCCTGCCCCTTTTGGTTTTGTTTGCTTCTGGTTTGACCTTCCCTTTGCCTTGACTTCTCTTTTGCCTGTCCCTTTGTACCTTCGCCACTCTGATCTCCTGGTTTTTGAATTTTCGCCTGTTTTTTCACTATTCTTTTGGAAACTCGATTCGGCACCGTACTCTCTCTGATTACCTGGCTTCGAACCTCGGACTGAATAAAGACAACGTTTTTTGGATTTCCCTTGTCTGCGTGTGGGTCCTTGCACAGAACATCACATAGGCAGTAAAACGGTGAGCATGTCGGGCTGAATGGCCTATTCTTGTAATTATGTTATGTTATTTTTGTTATGTTATGATAGACATGAAACATTACTATACTGAAGTGGTCAATATTTTACAATGTCAATTATGCATTCAGCATCCAGTCATCACCTGTGACCTGATACTACAGACTCCACTGCAAACTTACATTCTGGTCATGAACCACAAACCTGGCAACCCTAAGACTCATGAGGGTTTATCCTGCTTTTCTTTGTTGTGCTAGAGCAGTTGGAAGATGGGGATGACAATGTGGACAAAGAAAGAATTGCCGTGGACATAGCAGTAAACAGAGAGAAAGCACTTTTTATATTTCACTGAACAGAGCCATAATCAGTAAATCTATTTACTTAAGGTCACACAGTACACAGCACTACTCACCCCAGTGTCTGTAGTTTACAGTCTGGACTCATCAGTCCAGCACAGAGCAGCTTCACTCCTGAATCTCCCACGTTATTGTAGCTGAGGTCCAGATCTCTCAGGGGTGAGTTTGATGACTGAAGAGCAGAGGCCACAATTTCACAGGACTTCTCAGTGAGGTAACAACTGTTCAGTCTGCAAAGAAGAGTTTATATATTATTGTATGATTAAATCTGTAAAACTGTCAAATCTGATATGTGCAATGTAACAGTAATCGAACTGAGTGATGAAGAGTTACATTGAGGATTTAAAGTTACTGATTCTCTGAGGAAAATGACTTTGCTACACTCTCCAACTGCACTTTGGGCCTGAGAATTAGACGTCCTGTTGGACAGAACTCTGACAGTTCTACAGATGAAATTCTTACCCAAATGGCCCCCTTTCTTCTGGCATTTGGCACAGATGCAACCAAAAGTAAAGATGCAAGAAATAACTCAGAAATAAAATCTCTCAGAGTGGATAGTGAGTTAGGCTCTGCTTCTTTACTTTTGCTGGTAACTGTGAGAAATGTCCCACAGCATTGCAATCCAATACACAGCAAAAGCCAGAATCACTTTAGAAACAGGAATGCAAAAAAGTGATCTGTTCACATGTAACCAGGTAGTGCAGTCTGCTTGTTTTGCTGAGGTTATATTTAACCATGTAGTGCAGTCTGTCTGTTCTGCTGGTGTTACATATAACCAGGTAGTGAAACCAAAGCTATGTAGGAACTGTTAATGATGCATTCAAGTTCACTTTGGAATAGTGATACATTTGATGGCGCTGTCCAAGGAGACACCATTTAACTTTTTCCAGGCTTTAGGAAACTTCAGAAACTTGTACAGGTCAGACATTAGCCTGAGATAAGCCACAGAATTCCCTCAAAAACAGGCACTTTAACAGTCCCCTGAGAAGACCTCACCCTGACACCTATTATATCCTACAATTCCTCTACCTTCCTGTTTTCGCTCTGTCTACAGGCACTATTGGATTCTGGGTCAGCCTACAACAGAATAAGGCAGAGACCAGGGTAGTACTACTGGCCTTGTAACATTTACAGCCTGACCTAATCTCACAATACAGTCAGTAACACAAACATTTAATTCATAACCACACTTGCCTCTCCCAAATCAAACCCAGCATTACATTAATCATTATGTTGAAAAAATCTCATCTTCATGAGATATAAGAGGGGTACAGACTGAGCAGGCTCTCTCTGGTCATCTCCCACTCACACATTATCTATGCATGGACTAGGGATAAAAGGGGGATTCTTCCCCCCTTTTGAAAAACATGGATTTAATTCAATCAACATTTTCCTTAACTGACTGACATTTAAAAGGAGGGATTCTTTTTTCTACACAAACACAGTTCGAACTACTTCACCAGACTGAGTTAGATAAGAATAAGTGTAACGCTTGTGTTTACTTGTCCAAATCAAAGTTAAGGACACATGTTAGTTCAATAAAGACCATAAAGTGTTGGCCTGTAAAGCAAAACTGAGCCTTTGATCTTGTGCCTTTTGCCTGGCTTCTCAGCTCTGCCTTGGTCTTTTCTGATCACAGTCTTGGATCTCTGGTCTTGATTCTTTAGCTGCTTATTTTACCATCCAGGGTCACAGTGGGACAGACAAGCTGTGGTTCTGCGGTACCTTTCATTCATTTTTTTCACAATTATATTTATTTTCCATGTCCGTCTAATTTTGTGTAAAGGAAGTGTAGCTTGTATTTTTTTATTTGATGGGGAATATGTTCATATTAATACTGTAACATACTATACCCTCTCTTCATTTAAATCTGCGAGTTGTATGTTTGGACCATTATTGATCCATCACACTGGTTTCCTAACAAGGAATTCTGTATTTGATTCTGATGTATTTAATAACTGGTATCTTTAATGATAATATGTAAATTAAATCTAATAAAATACATTTTACATGTTGGATACATTTTTTACATTTGATGGTACTTCTGTATTCATTAAATGAGGGCACAATCTGTTAAAATAGCTTGACTCAAAAATCATAATTCTCACTTGCCTGACAATTCTATTGTATTCAATTTTCACTTTAACTATGAAGTGTTTATAAAAACATGCTGTCATTATCTACTTCAATAATTACATAATACTCACATGGCCTTCCTGCAGTTCCTGAGTACTGGTAGCAGTCTCTCATAACCTGCTGCTGATGTGTTGTAGGTCTTCAAGTCAAACTCATCCAGGATCTCCTCTGTCATCAGTAACATAAAGGCCAGAGCTGAACATTGGTGTGGTTCCAGCTTTTCATTAGAGAGTTTTCCTGATCTCTGGAACTTCTTTATTTCTGCTACTGGAGTGTTTTTATTCAGTTCATTGAGACAGTGGAACAGATTGATGGTCCTTTCTGCTGAAGATTCTTCTTTGATCTTCTTCTTAATGTACTGGACTGTTTCCCTAATGCTCTTTGAACTGCTCTCTGTCTGTGAGTCTGGCACTGGTAATCTGCTTCCTGTCTGAGGGTCTGGTACAGGTGATCTGCCTCCTGTTTGCATCAGCAGTGTTCCTAAGAGAGTCTGAATGGAGTCCAGAGAGAGGCCTAGAAGGAATCTGAGGAAAAGGTCCAGGTGTCCATTCTTACTCGCTAAGGCCTGATCCACTGCAGTCCTGTGTAACTCAGACAGCTGCACTCCGTCACTGCGAGGTTTTGATTCTTCTGCTCTGAGTACATTTCTGTTCTCATTCACACATGAATGAAACACAAACAAGGCAGCCAGATACTCCTGAATGCTCAGATGCACAAAGCAGTAGACCTTCTCCTCACCAAACCCACACTCCTCTTTAAAGATCTCTGTGCACACCCCAGAGTACACTGAAGCTTCACTGACATCAATGCCACTCTCTCTCAGGTCCTCTTCATAGAATATCAGATTGCCCCTTTCCAGCTGTAGAAAAGCCAGCTGCCCCAGTTTCAGGAGGATTTCTGTATCCGACTCTGAGATTTCTGGGTTTGTCACATCGGTGCCATGATACTTCTCATTCTTCACATTAGTTTGAATGAGCAGAAAGTGTGTGTACATTTCAGTCAGAGTTTTGGGCATTTTTCTATTGCCTACTTTACCCAACATTGTCTCCAGCACAGTGGCAGAAATCCAGCAGAAGACTGGTATGTGACACATGATGTGCAGACTCCTGGATGACTTTACGTGTGAGATAATTCTGCTAGCCTTTTTCTTATCTCTGATTCTCTTCCTAAAGTATTCCTCCTTCTCTGGGTCATTGAACCCTCGTACCTCTGTCACCTGGTGGACGCAATCAGGAGGGACCTGATTGGCTGCTGCTGGTCGGGAGGTGATCCAGAGGCGAGTAGAGGGAAGCAGATTCCCCAGAATGAGGTTGGTCAGCAGCACATCAACTGATGATGACTCTGTTATATCACAGCAGATCTTATTGCTTTGGAAATCTAGAGGAAGTCGACACTCATCCAGACCATCAAAGATAAATACAATTTTCACTTTATCGCCTTCAATACTCTTGATCTCTTTCAGTTGTGGAAAGTAGTGCTGCAGAAGTTGCATCAGGCTGAATTCTCTCTCCTTTTTCAGATTCAGATCTCGGAAAGGAAGAGTGAAGATGAAATCAATGTCCTGATTGGCTTTTCCTTCTGCCCAGTCCAGAATGAACTTTCGCACAGAGACTGTTTTCCCAATGCCAGCGATGCCCTTTGTAAGCACAGTTCTGATGGGTTTCTCTTGTCCAGGTGAAGGCTTAAAGATGTCATTGCAGAGGATTGCAGTCTCATGTGTGGTTTGACTCTTGGATGCTGTCTCAATCTGTCTGACCTCGTGTTCATCATTGACCCCCCCACTTCCCCCCTCTGTGATGTAGAGCTCTGTATAGATCTCATTGAGGAGGGTTGAGTTGCCCTGCTTTGCTGAACCTTCAAATATGTGTTCAAACTTCTTTTTCAGAGCAGTTTTCAATGCCTGCTGGGCTCTTTCTATGGATGTATCTGAAGAGAGGAAACCTGAGAAACAATGTTTAAAATAACAGAACAGACAATAAAAAATACATATGCAGTCAATTTTCACAATGGTTTACACACCTCTAATTACACACTTCTCACAGTGTGCTCTACACACAAAATGAAAACATCAAACAATGAAAAATGATTCAATTCCTTTATCGCATTCAATTTCTTAATTTTTCATAATATGATGTGGTAAATATGGTCTTCATGGGTCATGTAGTAATTTAATCATCTTATAAATTTTATGCTCAGTGCTCATTAATCCTGGATAAAACTCAGACCAGATCTGAATCTCTTTCAGAGACATTTAATCTCATGTGCATTTGCTTGCCCCATAATCACTGCTGGATGCAATATTTTAATTTAAACACCTTTGTGTACATGTAGTGTGTGATGTTTTCTATATGCAAGACTGTTGATGTAAAACACTGTTATGAAAGTGTAGATGCTATAAATCAACAAAACATTACAAAACATTGTACTCTGTTATATTTGATTGCTAAGCTCATTTCAGCATTCAAAAGGACACACAGTAGCAATGAGTGAAAACTCTTACTGTGCTGCTCATCTCTCTCCAGTGAGTCAGTGAGATCCTTCTGCTTCACAGGGCTGCTGGTCAGCTGTATTAGTGTGAAATAAACACATGGAGAGGTGTGCTGTATCAGTGTGAAATAAACACATGAAGAGGTGTGCTGTCTCAGTGTGAAATAAACACACAACAAGGTGTGCTGTACCAGTGTGAAATAAACACATGAAGTGGTGTGCTGTATGAGAGCCATTGAAACAATCAGATTCTTGCAATATGCCTCATGTTTTCTCTTATAGGAAAGCCAGAACGGGGACAGATACTTTTAAACAGAATACATGCAGAAGGTCCAAAGCCTCAAGTTTTCTAGTGCACCTTCTATCCCTGATTAATGCACAGTAAAATGTCCAGTTAATGTCCAGTGTCAATTCAACTCTTAACAGATAACATTTGGTCCCTCATTGCAGAGTGGGATGAAACATTATCTGTTAAAAGAGTTGAATTAACACTGGACATTTTATTGTGTGGTTTTGTAGAGACACTACTTGTGATAAATCAAGAGTTCCCATAGAATAAATCAGTTTCTCAGTGCAACACATTTGGAGAATTCTGACTATAAACTGCATGCTTCAAACACTCTGTTTGGAGTCTTACTCTGCCATTGTGTTTGGGACCTAAAAAATAATTTGCATCTTTCTGTGAGCCCAGGAGGGCCAGGTAGCACTCTACAAAATTTAAAAACCTGATTACATTATCAATCTTATCAATTAAAAGCTACTAATTCATTATTTCTCATGCGATCATATAAAAAAAAGGAAATGCAGTGTACAGTACAAGACAATCACACAAGCAAATATTAAAATAGAAGAAAATATAAATCATACCTGTGTTGAGAACAGTTTCTCTGAACTCCTCTCTACAAGACAGTTGGATGCCTGTGAGCAGTGGATCCTGTGAACAAATCATGAGACAAAGTTTACAGTTAAATTCATCTTCTTACTGCAACGCTAACTCACAGCACATGGAGACAGAGCTTCCAGTTAAACTCATCCTCTTGCTGCAGGTCTAATTCAATACGGACGTGGTTCATTACCTTTGATCACCTGTGAACTCTCCTCTGAAGTTGATTGGATGATGCATTGAATGGTCACTCTTCATAGACAGACAGCTGGGTGCAGGTGACCCAGCCCTCTCTACCTGAACCCTGTGAACAAAACATGGAGACAGAGCTTCCAGTTAAACTCATCCTCTTACTGCAGCTCTAACTCACAGCACATGGAGACAGAGCTTCCAGTTAAACTCATCCTCTTACTGCAGCTCTAACTCACAGCACATGGAGACAGAGCTTCCAGTTAAACTCATCCTCTTACTGCAGCTCTAACTCACAGCACATGGAGACAGAGCTTCCAGTAAAACTCATCCTCTTACTGCAGCTCTAACTCACAGCACATGGAGACAGAGCTTCCAGTTAAGCTCATCGTCTTACTGCAGCTCTAACTCACAGCACATGGAGACAGAGCTTCCAGTTAAACTCATCCTCTTGCTGCAGGTCTAATTCAATACGAACGTGGTTCATTACCTTTGATCATCTGTGAACTGTCCTCTGAAGTTGATTGGATGATGTATTGAATGGTCACTCTTCATAGACAGACAGCTGGGTGCAGGTGCCCCAGCTCTATCTATCTGAACCCTGTGAACAAAACATGGAGACAGAGCTTCCAGTTAAACTCATCCTCTTTCTGCAGCTCTAACTCACAGCACATGGAGACAGAGCTTCCAGTTAAACTCATCATCTTACTGCAGCTCTAACTCACAGCACATTGACTCCCTGTTCATGCATTTTTACCTCTTTCTCGCAGGGCCGTGGGTTCCATCGTCAGTCTCGGTCTCCTCTGAGGAACTCATTTTAGAAACAGCGCCCCCTGTCTTAGGACACCTGAACACACCAGATCAGATTCACAAGTGGGTTCTGACCCAAATTGGCAGACCTGTAAATACACACAAGAAGAACATGATAACGCACAGACATAACAATACACACAGACACACACATACATCAAATCTCATAGAACAGACAGGGACAAATCTGGAAATGAACTGAGCCATAAACTTGTACAGCAATACAATTCCCTCCAAAATATTCTGCACCCATGATAACAATTACTAAGACCGTTGAATATAAAGACTACCAGTGCTGCGGTATATTTTCATTGTCCAACATACGGAATATATTTAATGATTTAATGGAAACTACCAAAATGACACATTTCTCAGATGATACAACAATTTTACAAAAATTGTGCGTCACAATTATTAGCACCCCTGTATTTGGTACTGTGTGCACCCTCCCCTCGCAGGGATAATGGCACTGAGTCTTTTTACATAACGTGTTATAAGACCAGAGAACACATTGGGAGGGATCTTAGACTCTTCCTCCACCCACAATCTTTCCAGATCCTGATGTCTTTGTTGATCTGTGCTTATGGGCTGTGCTGTTCAATTGAGTCACAGGTTTTCAGGGAGTTTCAGCAGTCTTTAGACTGTTGTAGCCATTGCACAATGATGCTTCTGCATCATTAACCTTTTTATTTGTGAATTGTAACGTGAATTTGGGGTCATTGTCTTGCTGAAAGATCCACTAGTTTCAGTCTGCTGGCAGAGGTAGTCAGGTTTAGGGCTAAATTGTCCTGGTACTTGGGTAGAGTTCACAATGCTGCTTTCCTTAACAAGGGCCCCAGGACCAGTGTGAGCAAAGTAGCCCCATAGCATTAAAGATCCACCACCGTATTTTTCTTTTCAGTACATGCATCCTTAAATCCATCCTACATCATATTCCTGGACATGGTTGTGAGGGGGGTTGGAGCCTCTCCCAGCATGCATTGGGCAAGAGGCAGGAAAAAACCCTCAACAGGTCACCAGTCCATCACAGGGCACACACACTCATACATTCAAGCAATTTAGAGTTTCCAATTAGCTTAACCTGCATGTCTTTGGACTGTGGGAGGAAACCCATGCAGGCATGGGATGAGAATATGCAAACTCCACACACACCACCATGCTGCCCTCCAGCAGTTTTAAACTTCATTATTGCCCTCACGGTAGTAACTAGCATCTTCAGTTTATTTTTTGATCCATTGGCCTGATTTTCAAAGGTCAGCAACCATTTTAATTTCGTTCGTCTGTTCTTGGTCTTTCTCTGCGGCAAAGATGAAAAATGGGTTTCACAACCAGGTTCTCAGTTTAATCCTCCAGTGAAACAGGAAGCCATGGAAGGCCACAAGAGTTTCTCTTAATATTGATGTAGTTTGATTTTATTTTATTCATAAGAATCTTTAGGGGTGCCAATTATTTTTATATATTTTTGGGAAATAACAACCCTACCTGAATCCAACCATCACACTAGAGGGCGCCAGTTCACCCAATCTTTGTTTTCTGTGCCTGTTCAGTGCTAATTAAGGTGTTACGTTACATTACAGGCATTTAGCAGACGCTCTTATCCAGAGCGACTTACAACTTTTTTTTTTTTTTTTTACACAGCATTTTACATTGTATCCATTTATACAGCTGGATATATACTGAAGCAATTACGGTTAAGTACCTTGCTCAAGGGTACAACAGTAGTGTCCTTACCCAGGAATCGAACCTGCGACCTTTCGGTTACAAGCCCAGTTCCTTACCCACTGTGCTACACTCCGTCCTTGTTGTGTCGCAAACATTTAATAGCCTGACCAGATTCACATTACAGGTATCTGTAACTGATTTATGACTAGTCAAAGAGCTAATTTAAGATATCCAACTGCATTTTCACTCATCAAAAAACTTAATCTCGAATTACATTTTGCTAGTAAGATTGAAGTTACTTTCGCCATTCAGTTGTATGGGACCTCCAATTAAGACATCTACAATTCAGTTTTGACTATCCAAAACATAAATTCCAGATACTGTATCGCCATTTCAATTATGACTAGTCATAACTCAAATTAGAGATATCTCCACATTAGTTCTGACTACGTCATTTCATTCCTCGTGATTTAAGAGGTCAGGTAACAGGGGACCAGGACCCAAACGCAGAGTGGGGAAAACACCAGGAACTCCAAAAAGGCAAATCCAATCAAAGACTTTACTCTCATACAGGTAACAGAAAACAGGGAACAAACACAAGGCCACGCAGGGCACTTTCAATAACAAAAACAGCAGAATTTATAACAACAAAAAAAACATGAGGAAACAAAACTTGGGCAGGGCAGAACTCACAGACAGAACCGCAGACAGAAACAGACAGGCAGATACTCTCAAGCAGAAACACAAGGAACCAGCACCCAAGTCAGGAAAACAGAGAACTTAAATAGCCACAAAGATAACAAGACACAGGTGAACTCAAAGCACAATCAAACCAGAGCAGGGAGGGATAACGAGACACAAAGAAAAACAATGACAGAATAATTGAAAACAATAATACAATTAACACAGGGGTAACTAAAGAGAGAGCAATACTGAAGTACCACCATCTGGTGGCCCAGAAAAGGAAAAAACAGAAACATAAAAGGGCAGAATCCTGACAATATCTAAATTATCTTTTTGGATAACTGAATCTAAGATATTACTAGCCAAAATATGGCAAGCCATTTTAACATCTAATAACCTGTGCGGATTCACATTACAGATTTGTTATTAATTTATGTCTAGTCAAAACGCTAATTTAAGATATCTCTAATTATATTTTGACAAGTCAAAACGCTCATTAAAGATATCTCTAATTAGAATTTGACTAGTTTCACCACTAAGTTCTATGCAACTCCAATTAAAGATATCTACAATTCAGTTTTGACTATCTAAAACGTGAATTCCAGAAATCACCACTTAGCCTAAATTATGTCTCTTAGCAAGTATGAAGCTGCCATTACCCATAGTCGGACACCGAGCAAAACCCGTGCCGCCAAGTCTAGTTCATGCATGTCTAGGGTAAACGGACATGGAACAACGCAGGCACACATTCTTGCAAGAAAATAGCGAAAAAGCGTCCGTCATTGGCAACCTGTCCAACTTCCTCCTAACACTGGGTACTGCCTTCTGATTGGTGCGGGAGAACCGGGGTTCTAACCATAGACATGCCCAAAGACATGTCACAAACACATACATATATGAATTGTAAGGTCAGCTAACCTTATTTTTTTTCTAGTGGGAAAACTAGACCTTCTCCGGTTAGCCTAGCCGCACGGCTAGCCTGCCCATAGACAGACATCCCCAGTCAGCGAGAGTAGACAGTAAACTGTCGCGATATCGTCATCCAGTACCGAATTGGCCCATTTTATTCACTCGAACAGGGTAGTGTTTATTAAAGTCGTCCTAATATGTCCATACATGTTGGATGGACATGACATTTCGCAGAAAATCATCCTAAATACCGGACACCTACTCCACCCCCCCCCCCCCCCCCGCCCCCCGCCCCCCCTCAATGAACAGGATGGGACAAACGCCGCAAGGGAGCATATGTCCGGGTATGGGATGGTGTACAACTATGAGTAATAACATGTATCATATGTACCATTACCTGTGTTGTCTATTTTACCTTCTATGGACCTCTTTTTACGATGAGTCTTAAATAAAGTTGAAATGAAATGAAATATAGAGTAATCTCTGCCTAATATAATCACTCCACTGTATATTTTGCCTCAATATTGCAAACCAATTAATGTGATTTAGTAATGGGAATGATTTCCTATGAAACATAAAAGAATAAGTAACAACCTCTTAATTGTTTAATTAAAAACAAAATCCGGGTTTGTACTGCAGCGTCAAAATGTCAACAACAAGCGACAAGTCCTGTGACCTCCGACTCGCTAGGCTACCTCCTCAAGCGGTAGAATTGGTCATGGAATATCAAAGATAGGCTACTGAAGTAAACTTTATGAAAGGTTATTTCAGTATTACTTTCTGGTCTAAATGGTATGTTCGGACTCCGTGTGAGCTCTTAGCTTATCAGGCTACGCCTTAAACACACCATTTTATTGCCAGTTGTCAGTTTTTCTGAATTACGCTGGTTAATGCGATTATACCTGCAGATTCCCATTCCTCCCCGCAGCCCTTTACCTTCAGCTTCTCTTACCTCAGTTCCACTCGACAACAGACTGTTCACTCCGTTTTTTACATTTAATTTAATTCCTTCTTTCCTGGGGATTCTTTCTTCTCTGTTTTTAAAATGGCCGTTAAGTTTCAGTTTCTCTTTTGGACCGCATTTCCTTACTTACTGGCTCAACTGAATGTTCGATGGGCGGAGTTTTATATATTTATACTATTTCTTAGCTGAATCAGTCACGGTATTTAATAAGTTATGCAGAAGAAACAAATATTTCATCCATGTAGATCTTTGCCAAATTTTAGCACATAGCCTACATATATCAGGCCTATTCAACAACTCGTGAATTATGATGTTGGGATTATAATGGTGTAACCTGTAGGCTGAACACACAAATAAGCCTTTTTGATTATAACAAAGCATTTCAAGACAAATAGCCTACTACAGACAGCAAATTAAATAAATAAATCATTTAACGCTCCACCAGTCTCCCTGCCATAGTCACTGACCCTTTAACATCCTGAGTGATGGCCCTATGTAACACACTAAAGTGTGAGGTAAGTGATTTTTGTTATTTCCTATTACAAAATAATAAAAAATAACAAGCATGAGCTTTTGTTTATAAGTTTGTGTAATTTTTGGTATTTTGTCTTCCCCAATCAACTGTTTCTTTTTTTTTGTTGAGAATGTTTAAGGTTAGGCTATTTGCCCTTTGTATACTCATCAAATGTGTTTGTGAAGTATTTAAATAAAATAATAAAAAACTAATGAGAGCTGACTTTCCATGATACCTGCTCTAACCAGTTCCACTTCATTTTATTCAAAATGAATCAAAATATATCAAATAAGCGTCATGGAAAATGTGGCTGGGGTTTGAACATGCAGTACATAGGTGAATTTCATTCAATTAAATCCCAATTGCTTTCTGATAGCTCTGAAAGCATAACTTATATCATGCTCTGCTGCCTCCCCTGGACATGTTGTCTCAATGATATGGGGGTGTTTTGAAAGCCTTGGGCCCTCCACTCTTCACATATGATGTCACTTATATCAAATAAGCATCATAAAAAATGTGGCTGGGGTTTGAACATACAGTACATAGGTGAATTTCATTCAATTAAATCCCAATTGCTTTCTGATACCATAACAGATATCATGCTCTGCTGCCTCCCCTGGACATATTGTCTCAATGATATGGGGGTGTTTTGAAAACCTTGGATCCTCCACTCTTCAGATATGGTGCCACATATCAAATAAGCATCATAGAAAATATGGCTGGGGTTTTAACATGCAGTACATAGGTGAATTTCATTCAATTAAATCCTTTTATGATTAATGAATTGCCACAAAATCCAGGTAGGTATATAACTAATAATATATCACCAGAGGATCTAGAATTAATTAAAAGTGGAAGATGGTTAAATGACCAAATAATTGATTAATACTTGGACCTCCTGATATAATTATATATATGATATAATTACTGTGCTTTTCTCTCTTCCAAAGTATTTGGTTTTAGAATATTTGGCATTATTTGGCACAGTTGTGAAGTTATCACTAAATTATGAATTCTCCCACAACTGCCCACATTTTCACAAGCAACTAGATGCAAGTAGCTGTGGATTGTATGTGTGCTTTTTCACAAAAATGTTTTTGTTTGGTCGGAATATTAACAAATCTTTCAACACAGATATGAGGACATATCTGCACTATGAATTAAGCCAACAAGTTTTGCTTTTGTAAGTCACACAAAAAATGTCACTACAAAAATTCTGTTCACTGATTATTGTTATTGCTTAATGTGAAGGCCAGTTGTACTTTACATCTTGCTACAAAGCCCAGGTGTCCAATACTGGCTGTTTCCTGCTATGAAATGTATCATGACTAATGACGTGTGTCATATTCTGAATTCATAAAGAGATTTTAATTCATTAAAGACTGTTGTATGTGCACTTGTTAAAATCTGTATGCATTCAACAGTACTAGCAAAAGATAGGAATACACTATTTGCCGAGAAATTGCACGCTTATTTGATATAAGTGGCACCATATCTGAAGAGTGGAGGATCCAAGGTTTTCAAAACACCCCCATATCATTGAGACAACATGTCCAGGGGAGGAGGCAGAGCATGATATCTGTTATGCTATCAGAGCTATCAGAAAGCAATTGGGACTTAATTGTACCTAACTAGCTAGCTATCGTAATTAAGTAGTTAGTTTATGTTAGTTTGCATGCTACCTTGCAAGTTTTTTTCTTATTTTGGAGTAAATCTGTGGGAAAGCTGTGAAAGGGCAAATCAATTATTTTTCGAACTGGTACACAGGGGAACGCTACAAAACAAAAAAGCTCTTCGTCGCTGCCATTGTTTTGGTGGCTGTTAAGATAACCGGAAATGAGAGACCCCTACATCCGGTTTACATACCCGGAAATGTAAAATAGGCCTATTGAGTTTCAAAACGTGTTTTAGAGACCCACGGAGTCAATGGGTGACGTCACAGTAGCTTTGTCCATATTTTTTACAGTCTCTGGTTTTTTGTCATGGTTCTGTGTTTCTGTCTGTTTTTCCCTGTTGGGCCGCCAGATAGCGGCACTTCTGTTTTGTGTCCTGCTCGTTCCCCTGTTGGTTAATTGTATTATTGCTTTCAATTATTTTATTGTCTCATTATTTAATCATCGTCTCCACCTGCCTCTCGTTTTCCCTTCCCTCTGATTTGATTGTTCTTTGAGTTCACCTGTGTCTTGTTACCCCTGTCTATTTAAGTTCTTTGTCCCCTTGACTCGGGTGCTGGTTCCTTGTGTTTTTTTCCCCGATTTGTGCTTGTTCCGGACCTGTGTGTATCTTCTTGAGTTTCTTTTATGTGTTTTCCTGTGTGTTCCACATGCCTGTACCCTGCCTGCCTGTGTTCTGTTCTGTGTTTTTTTTTTTGTTCTTAAGAATTTTTTGAGTTTGTTGTTTTGCCCTTCGTGGCCTTATCTGTTCCCTGTTTGTGTTTGCTTTTTGTTGTTGTTGTAGTGAAGTCCTTATTTGTATCTATCCTTTTGAGTTTCGTGTGTTTTTCACTCTGCACCTGGGTCCTAACCCCCCTGAACCTTGACATTTTTGTTGAGATTTCATTATGTACTGTTTTCTATGAGTAACTGATATGTATTTTTTATAATAATAATAATAATAATAATAATAACGTATGTACCATAATGCAATATGGAGAGAGACATGTATACACATTCAAACAGTTAAGGCCAAAAGCTTACATACACCTAGGCTAAAGATATTCAAACTCAGTCTTTCATAACTCTGCACATTTCATGTTGCCAAACATTTAGTTTGGCAAGTCAATTAAAACAATCGATTAGAGACATACTTATTTCAGCTTTAATTCACTATATCAGAATTCCAGTGGGTCAAAAGTTTACATACACCTAGTTTAGTGTGTCTTTAAACAGGCTGAAGATTCCAGAAATTGATGCAATTACTTTTTAGAAGCTTCTGATTGGCTAATTGTCATAATTAGGAGTTAATTGGCACATGTGGCTGTATTTAAGGGCTTACTTTTAGAGCCACTGCCTTTTTGCCCATGATACGATGGGAAAACTGAAGGTAACACGAATATCTGTACAAACAATTGTATACAAATATAAAAATCTTGGGCCCACACAGACACTGCAGAGTTCAGGAAGGAGGCACAAATTAACTCCCAGGGCTAAACAATCTTCGGTCCAAAAGGTTCAACTGAACCCCAAGACAACAACAAAGGAACCGGTGAAGGAGTTGGAAACATCAGGTACCAAAGTATCTATATCCAGCATTAAAGGAGTACCATGGTGATTTTCACACTTTACCGGTTTTATGTGCTATTTGCACAAGAGGCATTGAAGAAACACAATGAGTGAAGTATTAAATATGTCCGTTCTGTATTTTTGGAGAAATATGCGTTTTAAATTTATCGTCCTATTTTCAACCGGTTGAGAAAGTTGTCAACTTTGTGCGTCACAAATACTGTAACCACTCCCCTTTCCACGCCCCGTAAACCCATGGATAACTCGAGACCCATAGTTTGCGCCGCTGGCTTACAGGCAAGACAATGCAAATATTTGACTAACCTTAGGTTTACTTAAATTAGAGTGCCTTTCAAGGACTGTTAGATTATTTCTGGTTATATTCATTTAGCTAGCTAGCTAACGTTAGCTAGCTAGGTAGTTTGCTTTCATAAGGCAATGTTATCGATAACGTTAGCTAGCTAGTTTGCTTTTGAGGATGTTATAGTTGTGCTTTTATCTTAACTTGGCTAGTTAGATAGCAGAAATTATAATTGGATATAAGTCAACGTCCTTACTGTAGCTATCTATCGATACTTGATATACTACTAAGCTAGCTAGCTTGTGAAAATTCAGTCTCCCAAAAAGAGCGTGTATCATGGGGGTAGCTATGGTAACGGGGGAAGGTCTGTCAATCATAGCTAACTGACAGTTCTCATTACCACGCCCAGACGGTTCGGGTGAACTTTCATAGTGGGAAATTTAGGCTTAGAAAAAGTATGTTTTTAAAGTACATTGAAATGACTGAATAATAAAAAAATTATGCACATTTGTTTTGTTGCCTAAAGACAACTGGGAAGTGTCACGTTCAACCAACATGTTACTCCTTTTAGAGAATCCTACATCGCCATGGCCTGAAAGGCTGCTGTACAAGGAAGAAGCCCCTACTCCAAGGCCGGCATAAAAAATACAGAATGAAGTTTGCAGGTGATCTTCAGGACGAAGACCTAGCCTTTTGGAGGAGTGTTCTCTGGTCAGCTGAAACAAAAATGGAACTGTTTGGCCATAACGGTCAGCACTATGTATGGAGGAAAACGTGAGAGGCTTTTAATCCGAAGAACACCATCCCAACTGTGAAGTATGGGGATGGCAGCATCTTGTTGTGGGGGTGTTTTGCTGGAAATGGGACTGGTGCACTTTAGAAAATGAATCGCATCATGAGGAAGGAAGATTATCTAGAAATACTGAAGCAAGACCTCAAGACATCAGCTAGAAAGTTAAAACTTGGTCAGAACTTGGTCTTCCAGCAGGACAATGATCCTAAGCATACCTCCAAAGTTGTAACAAAATGGCTTAAAGACAACAAAGTGAAAGTATTGGAGTGGCCATCACAAAGGCCTGACCTGAATCCCATAGAAAATTTGTGGACTGCACTGAAAAAGCGTGTCCGAGCGAGGAGGCCCACAAACCTGACTGACTTACACCAGTTCTGGCAGGAGGAATGAGCAAAAATTCTGGCAAAGTATTGTGAGAAGCCTGTGGAAGCTTACCCCAAGTGTTTGATTCAAGTTAAGCAATTAAAAGGCAATGCCACCAAATACTAACAAAGCATATGTAAACTTTTGACCCACTTAAAATTTGATATAGTACATACAAACTGAATAAAATGTCGCTAACTTTTATTTTGAAATGACCTCTTATGGGAATAAAGTAGATACCCTAATTGTCTTCACACAGGAAATGCATGGTAACATGAAATGTGTGGAGTTGTGAAAACTTGAGTTAGAATGTCTTTAGCCGAGGTGCATGTAAACTTTTGGCCTCAACTGTAGCCTACAAGTTAAACTATATATAGATGTGGTAGGGGGGCGTGGTTTGTGCGTTGGCTGCAGAGAGAGAGTGGGCGGGGCCGCTCTCGGACTCTGCGCCACAGCTGTTAGAGGTTGCTAATCAGCACTGCTCTTTAAATGTTTCATTGTTTAACGGTGTGCTGATTACCTTGACAGTGAGCCTGGGTGTTTTAAAAGGCATTCGCCGAGGCAGACGGGCTGGCTGGTGACGGAAGAAGTACGGCAGTACGGCGATTGTATTGTAAAAACCCCATGTAACTGGGTGAACGAAAAGCCGTGTGTTCGGCTACAAATAAAAAAGAAGTGATTACTTCGAACTCGTCTCTCTCTCTCTCTCTCTATACGCGAGCGGTGGCACTCACCTTGCCACAGTGGTGGCCCGTACGATGGGGGAGAGTCTGGTATCGAGAGAAGAAAGCAGAAACGGTTCAGCCCACCAGCCACGCAAAGTAGAGTCCGGGATGGATCCTAACCTGAACCGGGGAGAGGTAGCACAGCCTCTCGTAGCGCTGGCGCGGATGCTAGAGGGGATGGCTCAGATGCAGGAAAGGCAGGCAGCGGTGCACGCTGAGCAGATGGAGGCGCTGCGTGCACAAGCCTCCCTCCAGACGCAGGCGCTGCGACAGCTGGCCGCCGCCGGCGAAGCCAGCTCCCGGGACCGCCAGTCCCGTCCCCAACTCCGGATCCAGCTCCACAAAAATGACCGCCGAGGATGATGTCCAGGCGTTCACAGAAAGTTTTGAGGTGGCAGCGGAGGCGTGCCAGTGGCCCTTGGTGGAGTGGGTGGTACGTCTCCTGCCCCTCTTAACTGGCGATGCTCAACAGGCGGCGCATGGGCTGCCTCCCGGCGCCCGGGCCGATTACAACTCCGTCAAGAGGGCGGTTCTGGACCGGCTGGGCTGCGGCCCGGAGGATCAGAGGCGCCGGTTCCGGGAGGCAAACTTGAGGACGGGAGACCGGCCCTTCGCCTACGCGCAACGCCTGACCGACATGGCCGGCATTGGCTACAGCCGGAAATCCGGTCCGCGGGGGGGTCGTCGAGCAGGTCGTCCTGGAGCGGTTCGTGGAGGGGCTGCCGGAAGGGATGGCCAACTGGGTTCGGTGCCATCGACCAACCAATTTAGACGGGGCAGTCACGCTGGTGGAGGACCACCTGGCGCTTTACCCTGGCTACCAGCAGCAAGAGTTGCCGGAACCGGCTCCCCGGAGGAGACCCCCTCTTCGCGCTGGCCCTTCTCCTCTTCCCCGTGCCTCGACCCCTCCCCTCCCTCGTCCTAATTTCCCCTCTGCTTATTTTCCCTCTACAGACCCAGGCTCAGTGGCGGGGGGCTCCGCCTCACTGAGGGCTCCTCAGGCGCTCGGACCGGGGTGTTGGCGGTGCGGGCAGCCAGGTCATCTGCACCGCGACTGTCTGATCATGGAAGTGGGGCAGCTGGTCCGGGTGGTCGGACCGCCCACTTCCGCTCCCGATCCAGAGGGAGCGTACTGCATCCCGGTAAGGGTGCAAGGGAGTGAACACCGGGCGCTGTTGGACTCAGGGGCTATGCAGTCCATGATACAACAAAGCCTAGTTCGATCCGAGGCATTGGTAAAGGCGTCCTGGGTTTCCGTTCGGTGTGTGCATGGGGATGTGCACGAGTATCCTGTAGTACCCGTGGAAATTCGTTACCAGGGAAAAACGCATATTCTGAAGGCTGCGGTTAGCTCCCGGCTCTCGCACCCCCTAATTTTGGGCACTGATTGGGCGGGGTTTCGAAAGATTTCTGGGAACCTGTTTGGGGTGTGACCACGACTGATAGGGACGTGTGACGTCTGTCCGACACGGCCGAGGGGGGGGCAGACCCAGGTGAGTCTCAGGTTGAGACTCCCCGGGTCCCGGTGTTCCACCCCATGGAGGATTTCCCACTCGAGCAGTCTCGGGACGACACCTTACGCTTTGCCTATGACCAAGTGATGCGCATTGATGGTCAGCAGGTGCGCCCCGACGCAGTACTCTCTCACCCTTATTTTTCTATCATTAGGGACAGGTTGTATGGAGTGTGTCGTGACGCTCAGACCGGTGAAGAAACGACCCAATTGTTGGTACCAAAAAGCTGCCGGGAAATGGTTTTCCAGGCGGCTCATTACAACCCTATGGCGGGACACTTAGGGTATGATAAGACACTACACCGTATAATGGCTCGGTTTTACTGGCCGGGCATTTGGGCGGACGTACGCCGGTGGTGTGCGTCCTGTCTTGAATGTCAATTAGTGAACGCCCCAGCCACCCCAAAAGCACCGTTGCGCCCCCTACCCTTAACAGAGGTCCCGTTTGATAGAGTCGCTATGAACCTCATCGGCCCATTTGAACGGAGCACCCAGGGATACCGTTTCGTATTGGTCTTAGTGGATTATGCGACCCGGTATCCCGAAGCAGTGCCGTTGCGCAATATTTCAGCTAAAAGTGTTGCACGGGCTCTGTTTCAGATTATCTCCCGCGTTGGAATCCCGAAAGAGGTTCTAACTGACCGGGGCGCTTCGTTTATGTCACGCACACTAAACGAGCTGTACGGCTTATTGGGCGTCCGGCCTATCAGAACCACACACGGTGCATTTCCCACACAGACACAGCGTACTCAAACTGAAATGCACATGGTACATTTCCCACACAGACACAGCGTACTCAAACTGAAATGCACATGGTGCATTTCCAACACAGACACAGCGTACTCAATCTGAAATGCATCCGTGGTCAGCGTTAGTTCAGCACTGACCATTCTGAGGGAAGAAGCCGTAAAACCTTTTAGCTTGTTATTTTGTGTTCTGTAAGCATGTGATTATCAACTATGAAAACAAGAAATGAAACTGTGGAGGGGTAGTGTGGTTAGGGTGCCCTCTGCAGGTGGAGAGGGAGCGGTTTAGCTGGCACTTCAACCCCAGGTGTGTGCAGTGACAATTCATTGCTAATTGTACACACCTGGGGTTGCAGTGCCAGCTAAACCGCTCCCTCTCCGCCTGCAGATGGCGCCCTAACCACACCACCCCTCCACAGAAACAAACTTGTTTGTTAGTTTCAATGTGTCTTGCTCTTAAATACAGGCTATGAAATCATTACCATAAGGTCGTAGACAGGATGAGATGTCTAATGGAACAGAGAGACCTATAGGATTCATGTCCTGCACACTCACCTCAGCAGAGAGGAACTACTCTCAACGAGACAAGGAGGGGCTTGCAGTCATCTTCGGAGTCTGAAGATACAAAATACCTATATGGGCATCCATTTACAATTGTGACATATCACAAACCCCTCTTGTCGCTTTTCAATGAGATGAAAGCAATCCCACAGATCGTGTCCCTCCCCGAATCCGACGTTGGGCCGTGATTTTGATGACATACGAGTACACCATCGTTTACGAGGCAGGGAAATACCACGGCAACGCTGACGCCCTGAGTCGCCTACCCTTGCCGGAGAACCCAGGTCCCAAAGAGCCAGAGGAGAGAGCGCTCATGTTGGACACATCAGACGTCACACCGGCGACAGCAGAGCAAGTGAGAGCGCTCTCAAGAGTGAGAGAAATGGTGCAGAGAGGTTGGCTGCCAGAGCAAGAGGGGACTGAGTTTGCACCATACACTGCTCGTAAAGATGAGCTGAGTGTAAAAAACGGCTGTGTGATGTGGGGAGCTAGAGTAGTCGTTCCCAAGCCGGGTCAGAAGGACTGTGGCTTGTCAACATGCATTTTGGCAAAGTCCAGTCTGGCTTTTATGTGCTTCCCTCTTAGAAGTGGGGTCTTCCTGGGTCTTCTACCATGGAGCCTATTTTCATTCAGACAGTGACAGATGGTGCGAAACTATGGTACCTTGAACCTGAAGATCAGCTTGGATCTGTATTGAAGTTTTCCTTGGTTCTTTCTCGACCGTTCGAGCAATCCTTCTGTTCAATTTTCCTCTTGCGACCATGTCCAGAGATGTTGGATACAGTTCCATGGGCCTTAAACTTCTTAATAATATTGGTAACAGTGGTCACAGGAACATCATGTCAGGCTGGGGACTTGAACTCTGGTCCCATACATGGCAGTCAAACACCTAGACCACTGCACTACCAGAGGGGACTCAAGTGCAGAGCAACACAAGCAGGAGTTCAGCAGGTTTTAATCCACAACAAAAACACAAATACAAAAAAACTCAGAACTAGAAAAGAAAACACTCCTATACAGGGAAAAAAAGTTACAGGCAGGCAGAACAAGTCCAATACGTAATCCAAAAATCAGAATCCAAAAACAGAGCCAAAGTCAAATACCACAGATCAGTCCATGAGACAAGCAAACACACCAGCAAGGAAAAATCCAAAAGAGAATACCGAAAACAGTCCAGGTCAAATCAGGCAACTATTCAGTGGGGTCAACAAGTGGCTTGAGCTTGAGAAACACCAGGGAATCACGAAGACTTAGCAAAGACATAGACAGAGGACCGGACTTAAATACACTGAGAAAACAAGCAAACAAGGCACATGACAGAGACAATGAGGTACAGGTGGGCAAGTTAACAAGAGGGCTGGGTCAACATAACAAGGGAAGCTAACCAGTGTCCAGAACAAAAAGAGTCTTTGGCACCCTCTGGTGGTTAAAAAGTAGTCCAACCCGTGACACATCAAGCACTTTGGAGATGGTCTTGTAACCTTTACATTGACCATGCTTGGCTATTACCTTTTTTCTAATCTCTTCAGACCACTTTCTACTTTTCCTTCTGTTTTCCATGTTCAATGTGATGTACACAGTGGCACAAACAGCAGAGTGAGTAATTTTCTCATTTTAAACTGGCTGCATGAGTGATTATAAGATTGAAAATGCCTGTGATACTAATTTTTTTTTTTTGCTACGTTTTGGCAAGGCTACCGCCTGTGGGCATATGAGGCATATAGTCTTCTCATTCGCTGACGTGAAAAGAAATTCATGCTCCCATTCCGGGTGGAAATAATTCGTTTTAGATTTCTTTTTCACCGAACCCTCAACCATATCTATGTTGTTATGTTAGTTAAGGTGCATTCAGCGTCAATATGTTTATTTTGGCTTCCAAAAGTAAAAATAAAACTACAGGACTAACATGACAAGGTATCTGTAAATATGAATATTATTAATTGAACTGAGAAACTAAATATGAATATTATGCATTGAACAGATACTGTAAATATGAATATTTTGCATTGAACAGATAACTGTGCATAACTGTGTCTTTCTTTGTGAGTAGGTATGCACATACATAGAGCCTGTCTTAACAGAAATTGCAAAAATAAATATGACAGTGAAAAGTCTTACTCATACACACAAATGAATACACCACACAGTCCACAATCCCTCCATACAACTTTACCTCTCAATTCCATCCCATTTGTCTACTTTTCTTTAAATGATCTTTTTTTTCTCGCTCTCAATCCTTGTTGTTTTTTTTTAAAGTAGCAATGCTGTCATTATTATTATTCAATTTTTTGTTTTCTTTTCTGTTTGCTTGTTTTTTGTTCATTTTTTAAAAAGATGATTTTTACTTATCTTGAGTGTTGATTTGGCTTTCGATGGATGCTTCCTCATTTGCTTTTGTTATATTTTCCTTATAAAAATGGTTTAGGTAAAAAAAAAAAAAGCCAACACTGAATCTATAATTTTACACGACATAGAAGGTCTCTTAAAAATAAGAAACATCAGTGTCCCTGTTCTTGCTGAAAGCATGCAACCATTTATGATGTCTACAACAATGACAATTTGATGATACTCGTAGAGCAACAGTAATACACAAAAAGCCAACCGTCATGCTGATGCCTGTGACGCTCTGACCAGAGAAAGCTACTGTAACCCATCTAGTGACAAGTTATTACAAGGCTAGCTCTCAGAACTCTCAGAACATTACAGCTTTGTGTACTTGCTGTGCTTATTCTGTTATCGGCCTTTGTGAACAGCCCAAACGGTGGATTCTGGTTCAAGCGAGGAAGTGCCCATCAGACCAAAACTCAGTCATTTCCACAACTACATAAGTGTACTTATGCCTTAGTAATTGCAGCAGATATGGCTGTAAACTAAAATGTTTTACAAATAATTCAGACAATGTTTGATCGATCAGAGAAACAGTTTTCATGTCTATATGAGCGCACATAGTGAATCACTGCCCATTCTTTCACTGCTCTGCCTCAGTTCCTGTAGATTCAGTGGCAAACCTGCAGTGATTAATGCACTTCAGACTGTGTTCTGCGGTGTACAGCAGCTTGGAGGCTTAAGGTAGTGAAGGGAAGTGTATGTTTCTGTATTTCTGTATGCACTCCTGGCCACTTCAGCTTAGGCCAGTCTCCACATTCCCAGTTACCGTGGCAATGAGGGAGAGGAGCGATGGAGAGCTACGGGGAGGATGGAATGCAGCTCAGGGCCGTCCCGAGTGCACTCCTGAGAGGACCCGAAACGCTCTGGCACCCACCATGGTGATATACCGCCCCCGTCCCAGGCACTATAGTGTGCTGTTGTGTTGTGTGCTGAGATGCCTAATTACTGATGTAACATGCGTGTGTGACCACAGACAGAGCCTTCATGCCTGTGAGATGTGACCATATGAGGTGTGATGCTTATAAACTACTATCAAGACTGAGATAACTTAGTGAGTCTTTGGAGAATGCCCCTGCATGCTGTGTAGTGGGTATTTCCCTGGTGCATATTGTACTAAATTCTGTTACAGTGGGAACATGTCGTCTGACCTGATGATTTCCTGTCTGCCTCATGTACCTGCTTTGAGTGGTTCCTATCAATTCAGAGATTATTTGGCATATTGTATGGTAGTTAGCATTTCTTATAGATGTGTCACGGGTTGCAGTGTGGTGGACCCAAATGCAGACTTGGACAATTGCGTACCTTCAAAAGGTACACGATGCAGCAGGCAGTCTCATAGTCAGTTTGTGCAAAGATCAAAAACCAGAAAAATCCACCGGGGCAAAAGTACAGAATCGGAAGGCAACAGGAATCAGCAAAACAAAGTCGGCAGGCAAAAAATGAGCGACCAGTTCGGCGTCCAAGAAATTCTTGTCGGCGCCAGAGTCGACCAACGCCTGTAGCCTGAGGGGTTGTTGGTCCTGAACCAGTGTGGCATCGAGCAGTAGGCTAGACTGAGCGGTAGGAGGGGAAGTGGTACGGCTCACCAGGGTCCCCACTCTAATATCTTTTGGCCGAATAGGACAGGAGGATAATACGTGACCGGCTGTGCCACAGTAGATGCGAAGTCCCGTCCTGATTCGCCGCATACGCTCCGTTTGCGTGAGGCGGGCTCTTCCGAGCTGCACTGGCTCCTCGCTGGGCGTGCGGGGCGCGGTCGAACTCGGGGGTACACTGATGCCAGGACCGGGACTGGAACTGAATTTCGCTGAAGGGCTCGCTGAGGGTTGGCGTCTGGCCGTCTGGCCGCTGAAGGGCTCGCTGAGGGTTGGCGTCTGGCCGTCTGGCCGCTGAAGGGCTCGCTGAGGGTTGGCGTCTGGCCGTCTGGCCGCTGAAGGGCTCGCTGAGGGTTGGCGTCTGGCCGTCTGGCCGCTGAAGGGCTCGCTGAGGGTTGGCGTCTGGCCGTCTGGCCGCTGAAGGGCTCGCTGAGGGTTGGCGTCTGGCCGTCTCTCTGCGGCGCTCACGGAGGCGGTTGTCCAGCTTGATGGCCAGCAGCGCGATCAGGGCATCGAGGTTGTCGGGATCGTCTCTTGCAGCCAGTTCATCCTTCAAAGCCTCGGACAAACCCGTCTCTGAAGACCCCCTGGAGCGCAGTGTCGTTCCATCCTGATTCCGCAGCGATAGTCCGGAACTCAGCTGAAAATGCCGCCGCGCTGCGCGTGCCCTGGCGCATCGACAGCAGGCGCTGATTATAGTCCCTCCCGCAAACGGGGTGATCAAAGACTTCTCGCATTTCTGCAACGAAACTGGAGCAGGTGAAGTTTGTAGGAGGTTGGCTCTCCCAAACTGCTGTGGCCCAGTCTAATGCAGATCCTTTCAGCAGCCCCACGATGCAAGAAATCTTTTTCCCATCGTTGTTGTAAGTGGTGGGTTGCTGGTTGAAGGTCGAGCGAACACTGCATTAGAAACGCCTTGCACTTCCCCAAGTCTCCAGCGTAGCGCTCCGGAGCAGGAGTGTGCGGCTCCCTGGGCAGGAGGGCTGCGTGGGTGTAGAGCTGGACCGGGTCGGGAGGAGCGCTCGGGGCTTCGGGAGCGGGAGCCGGGAGGCGGGTGGTCAGCTGCTGCATCTGACCAGCGAGTGCTGTCAGCGAATACCGGATCTCACGGAGGGCTTGCTCGTGCCGTCCCACGAGTGCTGCCTTGGCTGGCGAGGGCGTTGCGCAGGTGCTCTGGGTCCGCTGGGTCCATACTGGCCAGATTGTTCTGTCACGGGTCGGGGTGTGGTGGACCCAAATGCAGACTTGTACAACTGAGTGTCGAAACTCCCGAAGGAGATGTTTAATTCAAAGGTACACATAATACAGCAGGCAGTCTCGTAGTCAGTTTGTGCAAAGATCAAAAACCAGAAAAATCCACCGGGGCAAAAATCGAAGTCGTTAAACAGGCGGAGGTCAGAACAGGAATCAGCAAAACAAAGTCGGCAGGCAAAACATCGGTGGTCGGATAAACAGGCAAGATCAAAACACGAGTCAGACTAACGAGAGGTAAACGCTGGAAAGGCACTGTAAACAGGAGGCACAATCTGGCAAGGAAGAACAGGGAAACAGAGAATGTATACCAAAAGAACCAGGTGAGTTAAATGAGAGATAATTGAACAGAGCGTGAACATGCAAACAGGGAACAGGTGAATGAAATGAGTGATTAGCCAGTGCATGAGAATGCGACCAGAACAGGTGAGAGTGATCAGCTGAGGGGAGAGAGAGAAAGAGAAAACCACGCCCATACTACAAAACCAAAACAAAGATTGTGCAGGAGAAAAGCAGATAGTCAACTGAAAAGTGAAGTGACAACAGAAACATAACAAGATGCTGGTAAGGTGTAATTTTATTGAAATTAGGCTTGGGGCTGCTGGATGGCTCATTCAGTTAAGGCCCCACGCTGAGGTGCATGGATGAGCCTCACGGCCTCGGGTCGAATCCGGACCGTGCCAGTGCCGACTGTGGCCGGTAGCTCCACAGGGCGATGCACGATTGGTGCCTGTGTTGCCCAGGGTACGGGAAGTTTCAGTCAGACAGGGATCTGCGTTTCATAGCTTTCTAGCGATCCCCCTTGGGCGCTCATATGACTGCATGTCAGAGCTGCTTATGAAAGGTGTTCCTCTGGCATGAAAAACTGCTTTTGTGCTCTATTCCATTACAAAATATACATGCGCGAAAGCTGAAATGTGGTAAATGTTTATTTTTCTCATCCAAGCAGAGTAAAATAATCCATTAATGTGTAGGCTTGTTATCATACCGAAGCTGATTTTTATTATTTTTTTTTTAAAGGAAAGCCTTAAGACTAAACATAAGGTCATGTCATAGCTGTGGCTCTATCACATGGGTGTTTGCTGTAATTACAACAGGGAAAAAGTTACTCAGACGAGCTTGCTCCTGTTAAGATAATATACTCCATACTGGTGTGTGGCATTAGCAAACTTCTGAGAATTCCTCTGCAGGCTGTGTAGTGTCTCCCTGGTGCCCCTTATATTAAAGCCTGTTAAAGGAAACCAGTCTACCTCATGTACAGTGCCATGAAAAATATTTTCCCCCATTCTGATTTCCTATATTAGGGCCTAGTTTCAGATCTTTACAAAAAATGTTATATTAGACAGAGGGAACGGGAGTAAGCAGTCAACGTTTTAGAAACTCCCAACTTCTGCCTTGAGTCTCACCCTCTGGAGTTCAGTCCTTTGTAGTAGCGTCACAAAACCACCAGGTGGCGGAAAGCATCCACTTTGTGTTTCCAGTATTCCAATACAGCCCACAGGTCTGATAGCAAAAGTAAATACTCTGATATTTTCGACTATTTCAAGCTCCTGCCACGACACATAATGGTTTTATTAAATTCCATTTAGCATGAGAATGGGGGTGTAATTTCAAAGAAACACGCACATGCACAACATGCACACGCACACACACAAACACATATACACTATGTTCACCCGATCATATAGATAGATGGTTTGATACTGTGGTCTGTGTCTCTGGAGGCCCTACTAGACTGAAGGCTCTTTCTGGGGAGGCTACGCTCCTTCGGTGTGTGTAGCAGGATGCTGGCCATGTTCTACCAGATCAATGTGGCCGGTGTCCTGTTCTACACCTGTGTGTGCTGGGCTGGGAGCCTCTACTCCAGGAACACAAAGAGGCTAAAACTGATCCAGAAGGCCAGCTGCCACCCTCTGCTGTTGTTTTGGGTGCAGTGGGTGTTTGCCGACTCTCCCCCCCTCTCTGCGCCAGACCCCCTTCTCTGCTTCCTCGGCTAGCCCTCTAGCTGCCCTCTTCAGCCTTGCCCCTGCCATGCCTGTGTTCTCCAGAAGGTAGAGCACTGACTGGCGGGTGAACCCCCAGCGTCCCACCTCCACTGGATATACTGTCGCTCTCTAACCGACCTCCTTACACTCCTTACACTCTCACACTCCGCTGCCAGGTCGGAGTACTTCAGCCGTTTCCGCTCATAGGCTGCTTCTGCCCCCTCCTCCCATGGGAGGGTGAGCTCCATAAGGAGCACCACCTTCACCCGAGAGGACCACGTCTCCATATAAGGAGCACCTCCTTAACCCGAGTGGACCACGTCTCCATATAAGGAGCACCAACTTCGCCCGAGTGGACCATGTCTCCATATAAGGAGCACTGTTCTGTGTCCCTGTGCTGGAGGCCTGCTCTGTGTCCCTGTGCTGGAGCCGTCTCACAGTCTGACAGAATGTGCCGGAGGCCTCGTTTGGGTGCAGCACAGAGCGGACGGTCTCATCCGCATCAAACCATTAGCGCAGGTTCTGAGGAGAAGGCAGGGTGTCATAATTGGCCCTGATCAGGAAGCTAAGCCTGGCTTGTGGTATCTTCCACCAGTCTGACCCACTGAGTGATCGGTCCTCCACACTTTCCCACGCTGTCCATCCTCCCAGACCACTTTAGCAAACTGCTATAACCTGCTACCTCTCCTGCGCCATCCATGGTGGGATGACCCAGAGTCTTCTCCCCTCTGTTTCGCTGCTGGGGGGGCTGTGCCCCTCTGTTTCCCTGCTGGGGGGAAGCAGTCAGGTAGAAGCACACTGCAAACATAGAATGCATATCAGGCCACTGCTATATGTACCACAATTAAACCATCAGTGAAAGCTCAGGATATACTGGTATATTTATAAATCAATGACAAAGTATGTCCTACAGCATATCCAGCAATTTACCCACCCAGATATAATTTCTGATTAACAATGTTGTACATTTTCAGCTTTCATAAAATGCCAGTAGTACAGATTCTGATGTAGTCAGCTGAAAGGAACTTCTTAGCTTACAAAGGAGATGGTACAGTAGAATGGGCACATCCAATTTGTTCAGGTGCAGGGCATAAACAATATGTAGAGTTAAAAAAAATGTCTGATGTTCGAACAGACTAGGCAGAATTTGTGTCATTTCAAACAGATTGGAATATGGGTTTAACATCAGCATGCCTTTGGAGCTGAGTGAGTACGTTTAACATGGTCGGTGAAAATAGCGGCGATATGTGTTGATCAACCAATCATTTAAACAGAAACATTTACACTCTAGACATTTGACACGTAAACAGTAAAAATAACACATACAAATGCGACATTACAAACTTGCACCAGCAGGCCTTATCTGATAGAAGAAAAATAATCACATTATCAGAACAGACATGTGGAATAAGCCGGCAGAGTTGCGCGGTCTCTAATAAGAATGATTAGCATGGCTTACAGGCTCGTCACGGAACAGAAATAATATAGAATGACACCAATACAACAATCCTGTAATGTAATGACAGTATCACATTTTGCAGTAAATTATTGACTCATCAATGTTCAGTCCAAAAGCTCTTATTAGATGCCACTGTTGACATTTTAAAGTTTGGCTTTACAATCCTTCCAGCTTCTCCCATTGTTATGCTTGGATTTATGACATGGTCAATCACTGTGGCTCTAAATTCATTCGATACAACAATATTTCTCCTACCTGCTTGACCACAACCTCAGCCACAGCCATGACCCGTCCATCAGTACCAACTGCATTGGGCTGCTCCATGTTGTCAGACACTGCTGAATGTAGTGCTGTAAAACTGCCTTTTATGTTGGGATTACCAATCGTGCTGCAATGTGACTCACCTGGGCAATGTTGCTGGAAGTGATGAGACAGAATTGCAAACATCTTGATTTCATTTCACAATCTGCATGTCTAGCAATAAGCATTGGAACATTGTACTAATACGAGACGACTGTATTGTGAAAACTGAGTGTGATTTAGAGTTGTGCACTTTGTGGGTAGGTACTGCAATTAGTGTCTTAGGGTAAGAATTTTGCCAGTCAGTTTGGCAAATTGAGTTTTCCACATTGAGCCAAAGCAATCATAACATACTGTAATGCATTTGTAATGTGTGACTGCAGATATCAGAAATGCATCTGAAAAAATTGTAGGGTCAAAGGAACATCTCAGAGACTGGATGTCATGCAAACCACACTTCTGCCCTGATTTTGGCTTGGTGGTCTAATCCATTCAACTGATGTGCAGCAGACCCAGGTCAAACCTTCAGGAAAACCATTTATTTGAGAGGTAACAAACATACCAGCTCAATAGACAAGCAGTGCCTTTTCAAAATGTATTGAGTTGTGGTTACACTACAGCAACAGAAGCAAGCATTCATCAGACACTACACAACTTCTCTTATAATGGATTTTATTTCCACTACTGTAGATGAATGTCATTGCTTCAACTGCATATTTTAGCCCCATGCTGATCTACTCAAATTGAGCCCAAACATAATCCCATACAGAATATGAAATAAGTACTACTGTGTCACAGGAGTTCAATACATCACACAATAATAAATCACAACAGCAAAACATTTGATATTTTAATAATTCAGGTTTAATCATTGCATATTATTGTCTGAAAATACAGAAAATTAAAGCAAAAAAAAAAAAAAAAAAAGAAAATCCTAAAAGAATTAATAAGGAAACTCAATCCATCATTGTTTACAGTAATGGAAGGAAATAAGTACACTGCAGTGATCATTCTGCATTCTCCCTATCAGCTGCATTTGCCAACAGAAATTTGCACATTGGAACTCTTGTGAAAATGAATGAAAGCAACTATAAAAACTAGTAAAATGCACATTTAAGTGGAGGAGTTTGCCACTGGATTCTTTTAAAAAATATGCAGATACAGCAGATAGAATTATTACTTCAAAAACATTTTACACTGCCATCTTTTGGCATTATTACTCTCAATGTTATATTAATGTTTTAATAATCAAAAGTACATAAACACACCTTGAACATCTGCAATATAAATGTATTGAAATGTGACATTTAGACAGCAAGTGCTTAACCTGAACTGCTAAAAGATATTACTCTTATGTACAGGAGTTATAATATTGGGCAGAGTGACCGAGCAAATACATTACACCATCCAACAGAGGAGGACCGAAAGACGTGCCCAACGACACCAGAGGGCTGCCGGCATTGCCCCAACATCTGGGCTCCCTTGCCCCAGCTGTGGACGAATGTGTGGCTCACGCATCGGCCTCCACAGCCACATGAAGTGGCACCAGCGTCAACGTGTTTGTGTGACTGGGTGTGTGAGAGGGTGTGTAGGTGTGTGAGTGCGTGTGTGTGAGTCTAGGTGCATATGACTGTGTGTATATATGTGACTGAGTGTGTGTATATGAGTGTGTGTGTGTGTGTGTGTGTGTGTGTGTGTGTGCATGTTTGTGTGTGCGCGCATGTGTGTGTGTCTCTACTCCAGTTAGGAGAGGGACACAGAAGTGTGTGTATTGACACGTGTTTGTGTCTCTGCAGGCATGTGTGTGTGTGCGTGAGTGCATGAGTTTGTGTGTGTGTGCGTGCGTTTGTGTGAATGTGTGTGGATGTGAGTGTGTGAGAGGGTGTGTGTGTGTGTGAGTGACTGAGTATGAGAGAGAGAGAAAATGTGTGTGTGCATACGGTTATGAGCGTGTGTACATATGCATGCATGCGCGTGTGCGCGTGAGAGTGCACTGGTGAATGTGTGTGTTTGTGTGTGCGAGAGATTGTGTGTGTCCTTGTGTAGGTGTGTGTGTGCATGTGTGTGATTGGGTGTGAGAGAGTGTGTATGTGTGTAAGTGTGTGAGCGTGTGTGCACGAGTGTGTGCGTGCGTGGGTGTGTGAGTGCGTGTGCATCAGTGTACATCAGTGTGTGTGTGCATAGGTAAGAGAATGTGTGTGTGTTTATACATGTGTGTGCATGCGTATGGGAATGTGAATGTGTGTGTTGACACGTGTTTGTGTCTTTGCATACGTGTGTGCGTGCGTGAGTGCATGATTTGTGTGTGTGTGCGTACGTTTGTGTGATTGTGTGACTGTGGATGTGAGTGCGTGTGTGTGAGAGAGAGAGGGTGTGTGTGTGTGAGTGACTGAGTATGAGAGAGAGAGAGAAAGTGTGTGTGTGTGTACATACGGTTATGAGCGTGTGTACATATGACATGCATGTGTGTGTGCGTGAGAGTGAACTGGTGAATGTGTGTGTTTGTGTGTGCGAGGGATTGTGTGTTCATGTGTGTAGGTGTGTGTGTGCATGTGTGTGATTGGGTGTGTGAGTGATTTGGTGTGAGAGGGTGTGTATGTGTGTGTAAGAGTGTGAGTGTGTGTGCACGAGTGTGTGCGTGCGTAGGTGTGTGAGTGCGTTTGCATGAGTGTGAGTGTGAGAAAGGGTGTGTGTCAGTATGTGTGTGTGTGTAGGTGTGGGTGTGTGTGTCTATGTGTATCTGAGTGTGTGTGGTGTGTGTGTGTCAGTGGGTATATGAATGTGGTGTGTGTGTACGAGTGTGTGTGTGTGTGTTTGTGTGCGTGCATGTGTGCGAGTGTATGCTCACGTGTGTGTGTATGAATATGTGTGTGCATGTGCATGTTCGTGTGTGCGCGCATGTGTGTGCATGTTTATGTGCGCGCACGTGCGTGTGTGTGTGTGCATGTTTGTGTGTGCGTGCACGTGTGTGTGTGTGTCTCTACTCCAGTTGGCAGAGGGACACTGAGGAGGACTCACGCACTTCAAATCCAGCACAGAGGGGTGTGTGTTGAGTGAAGTGTGTGTGGAATCTGTGCAGGAGGGTCAGTGTGTCAGAGTCAGAGACGCTGTAGAAGGACAGAGTGCCGGCCAGACGGTCCACACACACTCCTACCCTGTACACACACACTCCTTTACCATCATCATCATCATCATCACACACTCCTGCTCTGCGGTAGGGGGAGGGGGGGGCAGGTATGTATGTTGGGTTATAATTGTGCAAAACAGAGTATCTGAGTTTATCAGAGTCACTGAGGATATCACCGTATTTAGAGCAGCCCAGACTCCAGGAGTTTTTATTCCATCCAAACCTACTGTCACGATCCTCTCCTTTCCTGCTGATTCCTTTATCTGTCACTGCTATATCAACCCTCCCCTTCTCAGACACACTGAACTCAGCCTCCCAGTAACAGCGCTCACACACACTCTCTCTGCACACAACCTGCTCCCAGTACTCAAATCTCTCTGGATGATCAGGATATGGCTCCTCTCTCCCCGGTGTGTGTGTCACCCTCCTGTTCCCCTCAGACAGAGACAGCTCTCTGTGCGCTGTGTTTGGATCCAGTGTGAGCTGACAGCCGTCTGCACACCAGAGACATTAATGAGATTAAATATCACTATTAATATTCACCTTATTATGTGTGTGAGAGAGAAAGCACTGTCATAGTACCTCTGTGTGTGTGTTTGTGTACATGTGTGTTTCTGTTTGTGTGTTTATGTGTGTAAGAGAGAAGTCTCGCTCTCTCTCTCACACACACACACACACACACACACACAGCAGAGTGTGTATCTATGCAAAGTGTTCTGTCGATACAGACTCACATTTCCTGGGTCCTGGTTTGGTCCTGTTCTCTCCTCCATGGTCCACACTGTAAGAACAGCAGAACAGAATTCTGAATTTTAACCATCCTTTATTTCCACTCTTAACACACCAATGACATCACATATATAAACACAAAGGCACAATAAAACACAAAACCACGATCATATGAAAAAAACACAAATCTGTCAGAAAGGAAACTTATTCCATTCACTCACCCTGTTCCATGTGCAAAAATAGCTCCCCTCCCTCCACTAAACATAAAACACCCTTATAACACACACACTCTGAAACTCACTCAGGTTCTCCATTGCTTTGTAATACTGAAACTCCACCATCACGGTGTCCCTGATCAAACCCCTAACTACAACAACCACATCTTATTTACTGCAGTGATCCCGTGCAGCACCCTCCACAGGAGATCCCCAACTCTCTTGAGTAACGCTGGTTTGTACAGTGCCCTCCATGCCCCCCCTCCCCCCAACTCCTTTTGTGTGTGTGTGAGTGTGAGGTGCACTATGGAAACTCTCTGTACTTACAGCAGTGTGAGTGTGTGTGTGTGTGTGTGTGATGTGGAGTGTGGAAACTCTCTGTACTTACAGCAGTGTGAGTGTGTCCAGTATAGCAGCAGACAGCGCTCTCACTCCTGAGTCTCCTGGGTGATTGTGTCTCAGGTCCAGCTCTCCCAGGTGTGTGTGTGTGTGTATGTGTGTGTGTGTGTGTGTGAGGTGCAGTGTGAAAACTCTGTACTTACAGCAGTGTGAGTGTGTCCAGTATAGCAGCAGACAGCGCTCTCACTCCTGAGTCTCCTGGGTTGTTGTGTCTCAGGTCCAGCTCTCCCAGGTGTGTGTGTGTGTGTGTGTGTGTGTGTGCGTGAGGAGCAGTGTGGAAACTCTCTGTACTTACAGCAGTGTGAGTGTGTCCAGTTTAGCAGCAGACAGCGCTCTCACTCCTGAGTCTCCTGGGTGATTGTATCTCAGGTCCAGCTCTCTCAGGTGTGTGTGTGTGTGTGTGTGTGTGTGAGGTGCAGTGTGGAAACTCTCTGTACTTACAGCAGTGTGAGTGTGTCCAGTTTAGCAGCAGACAGCGCTCTCACTCCTGAGTCTCCTGGGTGATTGTATCTCAGGTCCAGCTCTCTCAGGTGTGAGGGGTTTGAACACAGAGCTGAAGCCAGAGAATCACAGCCTCTCTGTGTGACTCTACAGCCTGACAGCCTGCAGAGAGGACACACACACCTTACACACATTAATATAAACTAACAGGGCTGCGTGTGTCAAACACATAGTGTGTTACACACCGTACACACATTAATATAAACTAACAGGGCTGTGTGTGTCAAACACATAGCAGTGTGTTACACACCTTACACACATTAAAATAAACTAACAGGGCTGTGCATGTCAAACACATAGCAGTGTGTTACACACCTTACACACACTAATTTAAACTAACAGGGCTGTGCGTGTCAAACACATAGCAGTGAGTTACACACCTTACACACATCAATATAAACTAACAGGGCTGTGTGTGTCAGACACATAGCAGTGTGTTACACACCTAACACGCATTAATATAAACTAACAGGACTGTGTGTGTCAAACACAGAGCAGTGTGTTACACACCTTACACACATTAATATACACTAACAGGGCTGTGTGTGTCAAACACATAGCAGTGTGTTACACACTGTACACACATTCATATAAACTAACAGGGCTGTGTGTGTCAAACACATAGCAGTGTGTTACACACCTTACACACATTAATATAAACTCACAGGGCTGTGTGTGTCAAACACATAGCAGTGTGTTACACACCTTACACACATCAATATAAACTAACAGGGCTGTGTGTGTCAGACACATAGCAGTGTGTTACACACCTAACACACATTAATATAAACTAACAGGGCTGTGTGTGTCAAACGCATAGTAGTGTGTTACACACCTTACACACATTAATATAAACTAACAGGACTGTGTGTGTCAAACACATAGCAGTGTGTTACACACCTTACAGCACATTAATATAAACTAACAGGACTGTGTGTGTCAAACACATAGCAGTGTGTTACACACCTTACACACATTAATATAAACTAACAGGGCTGTGTGTGTCAAACACATAGCGGTGTGTTACACACCTTACACACATTAATATAAACTAACAGGACTGTGTGTGTCAAACACATAGCAGTGTGTTACACACCTTACACACATTAATATAAACTAACAGGGCTGTGTGTGTCAAACACATAGCAGGGTGTTACACACCTTACACACATTAATATAAACGAACAGGGCTGTGTGTGTCAAATGCATAGCAGTGTGTTACACACCTTACAGCACATTAATATAAACTAACAGGGCTGTGTGTGTCAAACACATAGCAGTGTGTTACACACCTTACACAAATTAATATAAACTAACAGGGCTGTGTGTGTCAAACACATAGCAGTGTGTTACACACCTTACACAAATTAATATAAACTAACAGGGCTGTGTGTGTCAAACACATAGCAGTGTGTTACACACCTTACACAAATTAATATAAACTAACAGGGCTGTGTGTGTCAAACACATAGCAGTGTGTTACACACCTTACACAGATGAATATAAACTAACAGGGCTGTGTGTGTCAAACCCCTTCTACAGCTTAATATAAAATAACAGGGCTCTGGAATCAATCATGACTATTTAAGAAAATATAAATTTGAACAGATTCAATTAATTTTCATAATTTTGAAGAATGTATGAATAGAAACGATTTGACGCTTCTGAAAAATATGTTTTTCCCAACTGATGTCAGATTTAAAATGTGTTTCTACCAAGAGGAAGAACAGGAAAATGTTGCTTTATTTCTGTGAAGAAAAATAACTCTCTTGTCTATTTTAACATTAAAAACATTAGTAATATCAGTGCTATATTTAGTCATTATTAACATTAGTGCTGTATTGTGTCACATTGGAAACCTTTTTGATTGAAGGGGTTTGTGTTTGTACTCACCCCAGTCTCTGCACTTTACAGTGTGGGTCCTCCAGTCCAGCAGAGAGCGCTCTCACTCCTGAATCTTGCAGCTCATTGTCTCTGAGCTCCAGATCTCTCAGCTCTGAGTGAGGAGAGCGCAGGACTGAGGCCAGAACATCACAGCAGCCCTCTGTGAGATTGCACCAACCCAGCCTGTGGAGAAACCACACACACACACACACACACACACACACACACACACACATGCACACGTACACACACACGCACACGTACACACACACACACACACAACACACATGCGCACACACACACACATGCACATACACATGCCACACATATAACACACAAACAGACACACACAAACACACACACACACACAACACAAACACGCACACACGCATAAGTATAACATACATAACACACATACGTATACACACACACACACACAAATATGCACACGTGTACACACACACACAGACACACACACACACAATTGAAATTCACTGCTAATTGTCACACTGTGCACCTTGGCAGCAGATAAATGTGGAATTTCCTATTTGTACAGTACGTGCATTCCTGGGATGTACACAGTACACACAAAAACAGGAAGAGTTTATATTAATTACGTTCATAAATTATTCTGACTAATCCACAAAAAAAAAGGTTATCACTCAGCTCAATTAACAAAAAATAACTAAAAATAAGGAGAAAATTCAACTCAAGGTTGGGGGCTTCCTGCAAGGATTTCATTAACAAACTGTTCCATGTTGCGATGATATCACATGGGACACAACATGATTGCAAACATATTTCATTTGCAAACACAAGAAACAGCACTAGTATGATCACTATGGTGTACTTTACCTCACCTTCAGTCTACAAACAAATTTATATTTAAAAAACATTCAATCTTCATCTAATAATGTAACCAAGGCGGCAAATGAAATACACTGCAGCGTCATCTACTGGCTGCAGAGAAACACCACAACTGATTATTGCCATTGACTGGTACTACAGGTGTATGGAGGACCAAACATTTAAAAATAATAAATAAATAAATGACTCAATAAATGAATTAATGTATAAATACATAAATAAATAAATACAAAAGCAAGAAAATGTAAAAATAAATGAATGTACACAGAAATAAATTAATAGACAAAATCTGACAAATGGGTATTTGCATTTATTTCCATATTTATTTCTTGATTCATTCATTTCTGTGGATGTTCATTTCCATATTTATTTATTGCTTGATTCATTTATTTCTGTATATATTTATTTCCTTATTTATGTTTTGATTAATTTATGCCTGTATATATATATATATTTCTGTATTTATTTCTGTATTTTTTCATCCATATGTTAATGAGGGGGCTGTCAATGAAAATATGTCATAGTGTCACAATATTCCCATTGGTTGATCGATACCAGAGTACGTAGATTCACTGTACATGCCTTGCTTCAACACCGGTTGCTTTTTACCACATTTACGTTAGTAGGGCAGAGCAGGGCAAAACGTAACACAGATTTTATTTTTTTGGTTAGGTAGTGCAGCTTGAGTGACGTATTTCAGGATAAACACTCAGAATGACCCTTGCTTTCTCTCCAACGAAAGGTAAGGGATTTTGATAAACATTTTGGGAGATATTGCCAAATAAAAGTTTGTTTTGGTGATATGTAAGCACATTTTTTTACCATAAGTATTTTTTGGGTGCTGTAATGTTTGTGCATATCAAAGGATCCAAATGTATGTAATCGTAAACAGTCTTTTCGTGACTAACAGATTGCATATTTTTGATAGAGCAATCAGCTCCACCTGCAGGATTAAGACATGCACACAGACTCACAGAGCAAGGGAACATAACAGGATCGAAAAGGGAAGACATTCAACGGGAACTGCAGAATAATGCTGGGATAACTTGAGAAGGGAAAAGAACAGGACCACATAGAAGAGTTTATGATAAACTTTACTTTGGAGCTTAAAGAACTGTGGCATACATACAGCACGGCTGCACTCAATCTCCTGAACAAGCTACCTCACTACCTCACTGACGTCTTACATTGGTTGGTATATCCTGTTTCGAAAAGCCTAGGGCTCCACCTAGTGGATAACCTGACTACACTACAAATGTACAGTATCGTGATAAGTTTTCACCAGTTGGCAATAGGCTATGAAAAACATTTAAATGTAATCAATTGATAGATTAGAAACAGTGTTTGTATCCTAAAACATCAAACTGTATTGAGTTACCTCACTCTGTGTGAACCTTTAAAGGTATTAAAACTTAGGTTAGCTCGCCATGTCAGTTTTTGAATGGCATGTCCCAGAAATTCCATTATGGTATGAAATCATAATTAGGATGTAGGTGTGAATGGTTTCTATTAAAAATGATTAATCTAGTTCTAGTTATATCTTCAGAATTGAGCCAAATAGGAAAACTGTTGTTTCCTATACAGGCAAGAGATAGCCAGAGGCTTGAGCCTGGCTGACCTAGCTGAAAATGCTAGTCATCATTATGTGCTCTTTTGTGTGGATGCTTTGACAGTTTGTTCCAGGTAGCTGCATCACAGAGATTGACCCTGTAGTGATCAGCCATTTGGAGGAAGTGGCTCTTCGCCTGAATGTTTCACTCCATAATTCAGATTACGCCAGATCAATTGGATGCCCTTCTCACATACTGCCTGAGGAAGCACTGGAGAGTTATTTATTAGTTGGTTTGTCTGTTCATCATGTTGCAGCACAATTAATTAACAATTAATCCCATGCATGTCCACTTCCATGAGTTCTCAACAGGATGCTTAGCAGGGTGATCTACACTAGATCATTTAAACTTAATACACTTATGCGAAGCAAGTTTTATCCATCTATGCCTCAGTGGTATTTCTCCCATCTCATTAGTAATGCATTAATTGGTGTTGTTCTGAGTGCCCCACAGCATATCCTCAAAGCTTTTGCCTGTTTAACATGTGATGCCAGGAAAGGAATTGGGGTGCTGTCCACCAGGGGGCAGCATCGGCCCTACAGAGAGGTATTGCTGCAGCTGTGGTTCATTACCTAACCATGGGCTCTATAAGAGGCCTAGCTTCCAGGCCTAAGGGAGGCTGCTTTTAGATGGTGTTTGGGAGCGTGGCTATGGACAGTAATAATGACCCTGTGCTCTATATAGCAGTGATGAGTCTCCTTGTGTTCCTGCTATATAATGACCCAGTAGTCTATTTAGCAGTGAGGAGTCTCCTTGTGTTTCTGCTATATAATGACCCAGTGGTCTATTTAGCAGTGAGGAGTCTCCTTGTGTTTCTGCTATATAATGACCCTGTGCAACCTCTACTCTCTGCCTAGCAAGATGAGTAAAGCCAACTGCTGTAGAATTTAAATGTTCTGAAATCCAGACTTTAGCTTTGGATTGGAACCACAGAAGAGTGACAGAACTAAGTGATGTAACATTGCACCTAAACAGCAGTTTGCATGTTGATCAGATTGACCCTCTTCCCGAAGATGTACACACGTACCCTATCGCCCAATAGCTGATTTACCAACAGTTATAATATCTGATTTTATGCTCAATATCTTCAGAAACGCCACAACCCTGTAGCACACACAGGTGTGTAATGTGAAGGAGTACAACTCCTCTTCAACACAAGGTCAGCATGAGAAAGAGAGTGGGGTATAAGTTAGAGCTGCCGCGGTATTAATTTATTTCCTTACTGCTAAAATTAGCGAAGCCATTCAAACCGTTGCGGTAACCGCCATTAAAAGATAATAATTTAAACCTCCAGCTACGATTTCGTTTTTTACTTCCAAGTACATTTCTGGAATGGCTGTTTCTGAGAAATAGGTTCTGCCCAGCAGTTCATACTGCTTGTCGAAGGACTGAAGCATAGCTCGGAATGATGGCTTTCCTACAGTCAGGAAGGGCACCATCTCCACAACCAAATACTTTGTTACAGTTGTTGTAAGTGCTCGCCACTTGCTGCTGTCCCGGTTGTATTTAGTCACTCTGGGAAATGCCTCTGAGACTCCTAACTGACGTAGTGCCGAGCCAGGAACCTCCCGAGGTAGATGGGGTGCCTTTCATTGCATCGTATGACGGACGATGAGTGGCCCTAAGATGAGTTGCTAGATTTGTCCTGTTTACTCGCATGACGTTGATTTCCTTGCTGCAAATGCGGCACACTGCCTCATCCAAATTCTTTGGCTTTCCATCTTCATCGGGCTCAAAATGTTCCCAAACAGGAGAAGTAACGTTGGGTTTCGCTACAAGATCCGTGTTTTTAGCCTAATTTGAAGCGAAAACTTTCCGTAGCCAACAGTTGCAAAGCACGTTCTGGGTGACACATTCTCCGATCAGAACGTTAACTGCGCAACTGTGAGTGGAAACTTTCGAACACATGGCGTGAAGAAAATAGGCTACACAATTATAATTATAATTATTTTAAAAATTGCATTGCATTTATTTCAGATCACAACTTTTACAAGTAAAAATTGGAACATAAACAATTGGCCTAAAATAAACGGGAAAAAAACAAAACCCAGCGGTGAAGCGGTGATCAGCTTGACTCTGCAGTGGACGTGACGTGATTGTGTTACCACGGTAATGCAGTAACCGCAGCAGCTCTAGTTTACCGGCCACTGACCTGTGTTCAAAGCCTCTCTAACTACTCTGAGAACACTGTCCTCCAGCTGCGCTTCTCGCTAGTCTTCTCGGGTGAACTGTTCTAGCTGACCCAAATTGAGGTGAGTTGCAAAAGCATACAGCTCAGGAACACCTTCTGCTGGAACACCTAGTTTGTCTGCCAAGTGCACATCACTGTCACTAGACTCCTGCACATGCACACGACCACAAATCGCCTTCACATCACCCTGTGAAAGGTTTCTCCACGTCTCAGTGTCCTGTTCAATCCAGTTTCGGGAAAGCAAATCAGCCTCGACATTGACCTTCTCAGGGGGATATTTTACTTCAAAATTGTACGTGGCTAGGGCAGCAAGCCACCTATGCCCTGTAGCATTAAGTTTCCCTGTCGTCAACACGTGATTGCGTTTCCGCGGTAATGCAGTAACCACGGTAGCTATAGTATAAGTATGGATTTCATTAGAGTGCAGAGCAGGTAGTGAATAATGGGGATGGATGAAGACTGCAATATATGACAGAAGTGAATCCAGAAGTCGGTGAAAACCTGGCAAATGAAACTCAATACAGCTCAATGTAAAGTTCTACATGTGGGAAATAAAAACAACAGGCTAGATTACTTTATGGGAGGAACGACATTGGAATGTGCTCAATTTTGGGAGTAATAGTTGATCAAAACCTTTCAGGTTCTAGGCACTGTGCTGTTGCAGTAAAGAAGCCAACAGGATGCTGGGATAGTAGTGAGTATAAATCAAGGCTCCAGAGTGCGACCATTTTGGGTGCACATGCGACCAAAAATCTGTCAAGTGCGACTAAACATTTTCATTGGTCGCACCGGTGCACCTGATATTTAGCAGGTCTGTCTGTGTGTGTGTAGCGTTATTGTTTTTCCCCACCCGCATTCTGCGAAGACCCGCCCCTACTCTGCCTCTGATTGGCTCTGACCCTGATATTCTTCTTCGCTGAATGCGGGTGGGGAAAAAAATAAGGCATGTGTGTATTGGTGATGTGCGGATCGCAAGTTATATCCGCGGGCACCACAGTTAATCTGCGGATCGGGTGGGCCGAGTCATAAAAATTAACATTCTGATTAATAGCGGATGGGTTGTGGGTGGGTGAAATAATACATCATTAATGAGGAAAATATTAATTACATTCTCTAAAATGTGAACATATTTTAAGCTTCATTTTTCGTCAGGCGCGAATTAGCAGACTAGACTCTCGTTGCGCCAATTGCGGCGTCCATTTGTCTTAAGCAGCAATAGAGGCAAAAAAGATCCGAGAGAAAATTAAAAAAGGAGAATTAAAAAAAGGAAGGGCAGAAAAGTTCAGTGTGGGAGCGATTTAGTGAATGACGAGTCAAGTGCAGGGTATGTCATATGCAACAGCTGCGAAATAATGAGAAATAGCGGTAATGTGTGATCGGGTGCGGGTCTCTAAATCAGATAAAATAATTTGTTCGGGTGGGTGGCGGGTGGATGATTTATGCGTACATGCGGATTCGGATGACGTCAGAGCCGATCCGCGCATCACTAGTGAGTATGTGTGAAACCACGCCCTGTACTCCTCCGGGAGCAGCGCACACTTTTATTTGAGTTATTTGAGTTTGATTTATTTATTTGAGTTTGTCAAGCACTTTAAACATCAGCACTTTTTAAGTTCATTTTTTAAACAATTGAGGTTATTGCCATTTCTTGTTTGTGCTGTGATTTAAATAAAGAAAAAACATTTATCTGCACCTTTATTCCTGTTTACAATCATTTACATGTGTTAAGAAATTACCAATGTGTATGGGAACTGAGAAAAAAGGTAACACTTAAAATGCATTATTACGGTGCCAAAAGGCGCGGTGAAAAATTTTGGGTCTAACTAAATTATGTGCTGCTGCACCTAAATGAAAAAGTTAGGCGCACCAGTGCATCCAATGTAAAAAGTTAGTCTGGAGCCCTGCAAATCCAAGGAAGTTATACTTATTTTATACAATACCTTTGTCAGACCACACTTAGTGAACTGTGTGCAGTTCTGGGGACTGTACTGCAAGAAAGATATAGAGGATCTGGAAAAGGCTGAAAGAAGGGAAACCAAATTGGTTCCTGGTATGACAGATAAAAGTTTTGAGGAAAGACTTCAGATGCTTAACTTCTTCAAGCTTAGTAAAACTAGACTCAGGGTTATTTGATTGAGTCTTTTAAATTCATAAAGGGGATCAACAAAGTGAACCACAAGAGATTCTTCAGGTTCAGCTCTGTTAATATGATGAGGGGGCATAAAAGGTAATTAGCAAAAGGTAAATTCCGCACCGACGTTAGGAAGTATTTTTTCACACAGAGAGTAGTCATTGTGTAGAATAGCTTGGCGCATGTCATGCAGTAAAGGCAGAAACTCTGGGGGTTGTCAAGACCGGGCTTGATACGATGCTGGATACTATCTAGTTTGTAGGTAAACTTAGCACTAGTGGTAGGTAGTAAAACGGTGAGCATGTCGGGCTGAATGGCCTATTCTCATCATTATGTTATGTTATGTCATTTTTGTTATGTTATGATCGACGTGAAACATATTACTGTACTGAAGTGGTCAATATTTTACAATGTCAATCATGCATTCAGCATTCAGTCATCACCTGTGACCTGATACTACAGACTCCACTGAAAACTTACATTCTGGTCAAGAACCACAAACCTGGCAACCGTAAGACTCATGAGGGTTTATCCTGCTTTTCTTTGTTGTGCTAAAGCAGTTAGAAGAGAGGGATGAGAACAATGTGGACAAAGAAAGAATGCTGGTGGACACAGGAGTAAACAGAGAGAAAGCACTTTATACATTTCACTGCACAGAGCCATAATCACTAATTCTATTTAGTTAAGGTCACACAGTACACAGCACTACTCACCCCAGTCTCTGTAGTTTACAGTTTGGACTCATCAGTGCAGCACAGAGCAGCTTCACTCCTGAATCTCCCAGGTTATTGTAGCTGAGGTCCAGTCTCTGTAGTTTACAGTCTGGACTCATCAGTCCAGCACAGAGCAGCTTCACTCCTGAATCTCCCAGGTTATTGTTGCTGAGGTCCAGATCACTCAGGGTTGAGTTTGATGACTGAAGAGCAGAGGCCACAATTTCACAGGACATCTCTGTGAGGTCACAGCCGTTCAGTCTGCAAAAGAGAGTTGATATATTATTGTATTTTTAAATAGCGCAATATCCTGTAAAATGTGATATGTGCAATGTTACAGTAATCATGTTGAGTGATGAAGAGTGATACTGAGGATCTGCAGATATCCACCCCACACTTGCTGCAGCTGTGCTTCAGCTGAACTTACTGTAAGAGGCCCTCTGTGTCAGTTCTGTTCTTTCCTAATACAGCTAGGTCTATTACAGGATCCAGAAGATGCCATGGGGAGATGACAGACCAGCAGGTTGAAGGAGCCATGTCTTTTCCCCTCTTATTGTAGCTTTCCCCATTGCATACTTGCACAATTAATAAGAGCATTTCTCCTCTTTCTGCCCTTGCATGTCCACTTCCCATGTGTCCTCAATAGGATGCTTAGCAGGGTGATCTACACTAGATCATTTAAACTTAATCCAGTCATGCAGAGCAAGTTTTACCCATCTATGCCTCAGTGGTATTTCTCCCATCTCATTAGTAATGCATTAATTGGTGTTGTTCTGAGTGCCCCACAGCATATCCTCAAAGCTCTTGCCTGTTTAACATGTGATGCCAGGAAGTGAATTGGGGTGCTGTCCACCAGGGGGCAGCATCGGCCCTACAGACGGGTATAGCTGCAGCTGTGGTTCATTGCAATAACATCAGCTGTGGCCCATTACCTAATCATGGGCTCTATAAGAGGCCTATCTTCCAGGCCTAGGGGAGGGTGTTTTTAGATGGTGTTTGGGAGCTGGGCTATGGACAGTATGGTGGGTTGGTGCCAGTTTTGTTTGGAGCAGCTAAAGGTGCATATAATAACCCTGTGCTCTATATAGCACAGTAGTGGATTCTCCTTGTGTTCCTGCTATATAATGACCCTGTGCTCTATATAGCAGTGAGGAGTCTCCTTGTGTTCCTGCTATATAATGACCCTGTGCTCTATATAGCAGTGAGGAGTCTCCTTGTGTTCCTGCTATATAATGACCCAGTGCTCTATTTAGCAGTAAGGAGTCTACTTGTGTTTCTGCTATATAATGACCCTGTGCAACCTCTACCCTCTGCCTAGCAAGATAAGTAAAGCCAACTGCTGTAGAATTTAAATGTTCTGAAATCCAGACTTTAGCTTTGGATTGGAACCACAGAAGAGTGACAAAACTAAGTGATGCAACATTGCACCTAAACAGCAGTTTGCATGTTGATCAGATTGACACTCTTCCCTAAGATGTACACACATACCCTATCGACCAATAGTTGATTTACCAACAGTAATAATATCTGATTTATGCTCAATATCTTCAGAAACGCCACAACCCTGTAGCACACACAGGTGTGTAATGTGAATGAGTACAACTCATCTTCATCACAAGGTCAGCATGAGAAAGAGAGTGGGGTATAAGTTAGAGCTGCCACGGTATTGATTTATTTCCTTACCGCAAAAATTAGCGAAGCCATTCAAACCGTTGCGGTAACCGCCATAAAAAATTATAATTTAAACCTCCAGCTACGATTTCATTGTTTACTTTCAAGTACATTTCTGGAATGGCTGTTTCCGAAAAATAGGTTCTGCCCGGCAGTTCATACTGCTTGTCGAAGGACTGAAGCATAGCTCGGAATGATGGCTTTTCTACAGTCCGGAAGGGCACCATCTCCACAACCACAAAAAAAAATACTTTGTTACAGTTGTTGTAAGTGCTCGCCACTTGTTGCTGTCCCGGTTGTATTTAGTCACTCTGGCAAATGCCTCTGAGACTCCTAACTGACGTAGTGCCGAGCCGGTACCTCCCGAGGTAGATGGGGTGCCTTTCATTGCATCGTATAAGGGACGGTGAGTGGTCCTAAGATGCGATGCTAGATTTGTCCTGTTTCCTCGCATGACGTTGATTTTCTTGCTGCAAATGCGGCACACTGCCTCATCCAAATTCTTTGGCTTTCCATCTTCATCGGGCTCAAAGCCAAAATGTTCCCAAAAAGGAGAAGTAACGTTGGGTTTCGCTACAAAATCCATGTTTTTAGCCTAATTAGAAGCAAAAACGTTCCGTAGCCAACAGTTCCAAAGCACGTTCTGGGTGACATATTCTCTGATCAGAACGTTAACTGCGCAACTGTGAGTGGAAACTTTCGAACACATGGCGTGAAGAAAATAGGCTACACAATTATAATTATTTAAAAAATAGCATTGCATTTATTTCAGATCACAAATTTTACGAGTAAAATTGGAACAAAAAAACAGGAAAAAACAAAACCCAGCGGTGAAGCGGTGATCAGCTTGACTCTGCGGTGGACGTGACGTGATTGCGTTACCACGGTAATGCAGTAACCGCGGCAGCTCTAGTTTGCCGGCCACTGACCTGTGTTCAAAGCCTCTCTAACTACTCTGAGAACACTGTCCACGCGCATCACTAGTGTGTGTGTGAAACCGCGCCCTGTACTCCTCCGGGAGCAGCGCACACTTTTATTTGAGTTATTTGAGTTATTTGATTTATTTATTTGAGTTTGTCAAGCACTTTAAACATCAGCAGTTTTTAAGTTTATTTTTTAAACAATTGAGGTTATTGCCGTTTCTTGTTTGTGCTGTGATTTAAATAAAGAGAAAACATTTATCTGCACCTTTATTCCTGTTTACAATCATTTACATGTGTCAAGAAATTACCAATGTGTATGGGAACTGACAAAAAAGGTAACACTTAAAATGTATTATTACGGCACCAAAAGGCACGGTGAAAAATTTTGGGTCTAACTAAATTATGTGCTGCTGCACCTAAATGAAAAAGTTAGGCGCACCAGTGCATCCAATGTAAAAAGTTAGTCTGGAGCCCTGTAAATCCAAGGAAGTTATACTTATTTTATACAATACCTTTGACAGACCACACTTAGTGAACTGTGTGCAGTTCTGGGGACTGTACTACAAGAAAGATATAGAGGATCTGGAAAAGGTTGAAAGAAGGGAAACCAAATTGGTTCCTGGTATGAAAGATAAAAGTTTTGAGGAAAGACTTCAGATGCTTAACTTCTTCAAGCTTAGTAAAAGTAGACTAAGGGTTATTTGATTGAGTCTTTTAAATTCATAAAAAGGGATCAACAAAGTGAACTACAAGAGATTCTTCAGGTTCAGCTCTCTGTTCAACCCTATATTTCACTGCACAGATCCATAATCACTAATTCTATTTAATTAAGGTCACACAGTGCACAGCACAACTCACCCCAGTGTCTGTAGTTTACAGTCTGGACTCATCAGTGCAGCACAGAGCAGCTTCACTCCTGAATCTCCCAGGTTATTGTAGCTGAGGTCCAGATCTCTCAGGGGTGAGTTTGATGACTGAAGAGCAGAGGCCACAATTTCACAGGACTTCTTTGTGAGGCCACACCTGTTCAGTCTGCAAAGAAGAGTTTATATGTTATTGTATGTTTAAATAGGGCAATATCCTGTAAAATGTGATATGTGCAATGTAACAGTAATCGTATTGAGTGATGAAGAGTGATATTGAGGATTTAAAGTTACTGATGCTCTGAGGAAAATGACTTTGCTACACTCTCCAACTGCAGCACTTTGGGCCTGAGAATTAGACGTCCTGTTGGACAGAACTCTGACAGTTCTACAGATGAAATTCTTACCAAAATGGCCCCCTTTCTTCTGACATTTGGCACAGATACCACCAAAAGTAAAGATGCAAGAAATAACTCTCAGAGTGGATAGTGAGTTAGGCTCTGCTTCTTTACTTTTGCTGGTAACTGTGACTATCTACCCACAGTATTGCAAGCCAACACACAGCCAGCACTATACAAAAGCCAGATTCACTTTAGAAACAAGAATGCAAAAAAGTGATCTGTTCACATATCTGTTCACAACCAGGTACTGTAGTGCAGTCTGTCTGTTTTGCTGAGGTTATATATAACCATGTAGTGCAGTGCATCTGTTCTGCTGGTGTTACATATAACCAGGTAGTGAAACCAAAGCTATGTAGGAACTGTTAATGATCCCTTTGAGTTCCTTTTGTTGGAATAGTGATACATTTGATGGTGCTGTCCAAGGAGACACCATTTAACTTTTTCCAGGGTTTAGGAAACTTCAGAACCTTGTACAGGCCAGACTTTAGCCTGAGATAAGCCACAGAATTACCTCAAAAACAGGCACTTTAACAGTCCCTTGAGAAGATCTCACCCTGACACCCATTATATCCTACAATTCCTCTACCTTCCTGTTTTCACTCTGTCTACAGGCACTATTGGATTCTGGGTCAGCCTACACCAGAATAAAGCAGAGGCCAGGGTGGCACTACTGGCCTTCTAACATGGTGCATTTACTGCCTGACCTAATCTCACAATACAGTAACACAAACATTTCATTCATAACCACACTTGCCTCTCCCAAACCAAACCCAGCATTACATTAATCATAATGTTGAAAAAATATCTCATCTTCTTGAACAATGTAAGAGGGGTACAGACTGAGCAGGCTCTCTCTGGTCATCTCCTACTCACAAATAATCTATGCATGGACTAGGGATAAAAGGGGGATTTTTCCCCCCTTTTGAAAAACATGGATTTGATTCAATCAACATTCGTCCTTAACTGGCTGACATTTAAAAGGAGGGATTCTTTTTTCTACACAAACACAGTTCGAACTACTTCACCAAACTGAGTTAGATAAGAATAAGTGTAACACTTGTGTTTACTTGTCCAAGTCAAAGTTAAGGACAAATGTTAGTTCAATAAAGACCATAGGGGTGGTTGTATGGCTAATCTGCAAAAAATCAGACCTTGTTATTCTACTAATAATGCGGCTGACCAAACTCAGCTAAAAATTGGATTAATTAATATCAGATCACTAGCCCCTAAGGCAACTCTTGTAAATGAATTAATTACTGATCACCAAGTTGAAATCTTATGTGTAACTGAAACTTGGCTTAAAACTGTATATTGCCTTAAATGAATCCACCCCTCCTGGCTACAGCTATACTCACGTTCCCCGTCTGACGGGTCATGGCGGTGGTGTTGCTGCTGTAGCCTATATCATTTTAATTTTTTTTGCTATTTTGAAATCCGGCTTCAGATGTAACTTTTTTTAAGTGCTTGTTCTCAGTTTTGCACATCCAGACAAAAAAAAAAAAAAAAAGCAGTCAGTTTTATCCTTGCAATTGTATACAGGCCACCAGGGCCATACAGTGGCTTTTTACTTGAGTTTGCTGATTTCCTTTCCAGCCTGGTTGTTAATTCAGATAAAGCAGTAATTGTAGGGGACTTCAATATTCACTTGGATAGTGAAGGTGATCCTCTCAAATCAGCACTCTTGTCTATCACTGAATCTATTGGCTTCGATCAACATATACATCAGTCCACACATTCTCATTACCATACTCTTGATCTGGTCTTAACTTGTGATACAGAAATAGCAAATATAGCAGGTATGCCTAAAAACCCTGTGCTATCAGACCATTATTTAATTACTTTCCAACTTTCACAAGTCTGTCATGTGTCACCAGATCCTTCATTCTACCTTATCTGTAAGCTTTCCTCCAGGACTGCAAATGCTTTTATTAATGAGCTCCCAGGCTCATTTGTGCACTGTGGGGATTTTCTTGGCTCCCACCCTTTGATGACAAAATGATAAAAATCAGGGGCAAGATTCAAAGTTCTCCTACCACCCCTTATATAGGGTCTGCCCTTCCATCCGCTCAACGCATGGATGCAGAATCTTCAGAAGAATCTTCAGAAAGACTGGCGGCCTATCTGAACTCTTTTGCTCCAATAGATCTCATGGAGTTTAATGCCATAGTTAGGCTAATACCTCAAAATCTTCTTCTTGTCTTCTAGACCCTATCCCTATGAAGCTTTTCAAGGAGCTATTACCAGTGATTGGAACACCAATGTTACATATTGTCAATGTGTCTTTAGCGTCTGGACACATACCACAGACTCTTAAACTTGCAGCCATCAAACCCCTTCTTAAGAAGCCAAACTTGGATGTGAATGATCTTTCTAACTATAGGCCTATCTCGAACCTCTCGTTCCTTTCTAAAATATTAGAAAAGGCAATTTCAAAACAACTTGGTTCATTTTTGCACTCCAATCATATATTGGAAGTTTTTCCAGTCTGGTTTTAGACCCTCTCACAGCACTGAAACAGCCCTGGTCAAAGTACTCAATGACCTACTCCTCGCTTCCGACCATGGCTGCATCTCTGTACCTGTGCTTTTAGACTTAAGTGCGGTATTTGACACAGTTGATCACCTCATCCTTCTGGATAGACTTGAAAAACTTGTAGGCCTCCTTAGACAGGCACTCTCTTGGTTCAGGGTTGATTTTTATCACTTGAGAAACATCTCAAAAATTCGGAAAATACTGTCCTTACATGATGCAGAAAAGCTAGTTCATGTTTTTGTTACTTCAAGATCAGATTACTGCAATGCTCTTTTGTCTGGATGTGCAAATTCCTCTCTGAAGGGCTCCAGCTAATTCAAAATGCAGCAGCTCGTATTCTCACTAGAACAAGGAGATTCGAGCACGTCAGCCCAGCGTTAGCATCGCTTCACTGGTTGCCAGTTAAATTCCGAATAGACTATAAGATACTACTTTTTACTTTTAAAGCCTTACATGGGCTTGCCCCCTTGTACTTAAATGATTTACTTCTTCCTTATATTCCCTCACGAACGCTCTGTTCGCAGGGTGCAGGCCTCCTTATTATTCCTAGAATATCTAAAAGTACCACAGGTGGTAGAGCCTTCTCCTATCGTGCTCCCCTCCTGTGGAACAAGTTGCCTGCCCATGTTCGGGGCGCAGACACTATCACCTTATTTAAAGCTAGGCTCAAAACATATATTTTTAGTCTCTCTTATATTTGAGGGGCAGGAGTGGGTGGCAGGCATAGCTATAGAGTCTCTGGTAGACTGAGCGGTTTGTGCTGTCACTGGATCATCATTGGGAGTGCTGTGTTAAGCTGAACCGGTCATGGTCTGGTGATGACTGTCTCAAGCCTGCCCTCATGGCTGCGTTGGCCCCTGCCTGGGTTTTCCTTATCACACGTGGGCACCTCTGTTTCTTCTGCTCTGCTTGCTAATCTACCATTTGAATCCCCAAACAATATTTTTTTTTCTCATCTTCCTCAGTTCTGGGCACCTGCCCGGAGCTCTAGCCCAAGTTTGCTGAGCACCCCCCCTGGCCCAGAGCTCCAGCCCTAGACCAGCTAGACCAGCTGGGCACCCCCGCCTCCTGCCACTGTTGATTTTCCATAACAAACCGGTGCCTGCCCGCGGCAGATGGGTTCCCCCTCTGAGTCTGATTCTGCTCAAGGTTTCTTCCTGTTATCAGTCAGGGAGTTTTTCCTTGCCACTGTTGCCCTAGGCTTACTCTTTGGGGGCCGGTTCTCTGTAAAGCTGCTTTGTGACAAAGCTCCTTTGTTAAAAGCGCTATACAAATAAAATAAATTGAAATAAAGTGTTGGCCTGTAAAGCAAAAGTGAGCCTTTGATCTTGTGCCATTTGCCTTGCTTCTCAGCTGTGCCTTGGTCTTTTTTGATCACAGTCTTGGATCTCTGGTCTTGATTCTTTAGCTGCTTATTTTACCATCCTGGGTCACAGCGGGACAGACAAGCTGTGGTTCTGCAGTACCTTTCATTCATTTTTTTCACAATTATATTATTTATTTTCCATGTCTGTCTAATTTTGTGTAAAGGAAGTGTAGCTTGTATTTTTTTATTTGATGGGGAATATGTTCATCTTAATACTGTAACATACTATACCCTCTCTTCATTTAAATCTGCAAGCTGTATGTTTGGACCATTATTGATCCATCACTAGTTTGGTTTGCCAAACAAGGAATTCATGATTTTAATAACTGGTATCTTTAATGATAATATGTAAATTAAATCTAATAAAATACATTTTACATGTTGGATAAGTGATGTGGTAGGGTGGGAGTGGTTTGGCGTTGGCTGCAGAGAGAGAGTGACAGGAGCAGTTCTCGGATCCAACGTCACAGCTGTCAGGTGGAGGTAATCCGCGCCGATAATTGCTAATTGTTGATTGCGCTGATTGCCTCTGATTGTTCAACAGTGAGCCTGGGGTTTTAAAAGTGGAGACCGGGAGCCTTAAAGAAGGAAGCTGCCGACGGAGAGAGAACCTACATCGGTTTTTACGCAAACAACGTATGTTCGTTATATAAAAAGGACAACGGAAAGAAAAACCGTGTCGGCTGTAAATATAGGAAAAGCCAGATCGGCTGAAATAAAAAAAAGCACGTAAGTGCGGAACGAACTTGTGGTTTCCCATGTTTCTGTGTGTTGGAAGTTCAGAGGGGTGGCACTCATCTTGCCACAAGTGAGTTTTTACATTTGATGCTACTTCTGTATTCATTAAATGAGGGCACAATCTGTTAAAATAGCTTGACTCAAAAATCATAATTCTCACTTGCCTGACAATTCTATTGTATTCTATGTTCACTTTAACTATGAAGTGTTTATAAAAACATGCTGTCATTATCTACTTTAATAATTACATAATACTCACATGGCCTTCCTGCAGTTCCTGAGTACTGGTAGCAGTCTCTGAAAACCTGCTGCTGATGTGTTGCAGGTCTTCAAGTCAAACTCATCCAGGACCTCCTCTGTCGTCAGTAACATAAAGGCCAGAGCTGAACATTGGTGTGGTTCCAGCTTTTCATTAGAGAGTTTTCCTGATCTCTGGAACTTATTCATTTGCTCCACTAGAGTGTTTTTATCCAGTTCATTCAGACAGTGGAGCAGATTGATGGTCCTTTCTGCTGAAGAGTCTTCTTTGATCTTCTTCCTAATGTACCAGACTGTTTTCCTAATGCTCTTTGAACTGCTCTCGGTCTGTGAGTCTGGCACTGGTGATATGCTTCCTGTCTGTGGGTCTGGTACAGATGATCTGCTTCCTGTTTGCATCAGCAGTGTTCCTAAGAGAGTCTGAATGGAGTCCAGAGAGAGGCCTAGAAGGAATCTGAGGAAAAGGTCCAGGTGTCCGTTCTTACTCGCTAAGGCCTGATCCACTGCACTCCTGTGTAACTCAGACAGCTGCACTCTGCAAGGTGTTGACTCTTCTGCTCTGAGTACATTTCTGTTCTCATTCATACATGAATGAAACACAAACAAGGCAGCCAGATACTCCTGAATGCTCAGATGCACAAAGCAGTAGACCTTCTCCTGATCCAATCCACACTCCTCTTTAAAGATCTCTGTGCACACCCCAGAGTACACTGAAGCTTCACTGACATCAATGCCACTCTCTCTCAGGTCCTCTTCATAGAATATCAGATTGCCCCTTTCCAGCTGTAGAAAAGCCAGCTGCCCCAGTTTAAGGAGGATTTCTGTATCTGACTCTGACATTTCTGGGTTTGTCACATCGGTGCCATGATACTTCTCATTCTTCACATTAGTCTGAATGAGCAGAAAGTGTGTGTACATTTCAGTCAGAGTTTTGGGCATTTTTCTATTGCCTACTTTACCCAACATTGTCTCCAGCACAGTGCCAGAAATCCAGCAGAAGACTGGTATGTGACACATGATGTGCAGACTCCTGGATGACTTTACGTGTGAGATAATTCTGCTAGCCTTTTTCTTATCTCTGATTCTCTTCCTAAAGTATTCCTCCTTCTCTGGGTCATTGAACCCTCGTACCTCTGTCACCTGGTGGACGCACTCAGGAGGGACCTGATTGGCTGCTGCTGGTCGGGAGGTGATCCAGAGGCGAGCAGAGGGAAGCAGATTCCCCAGAATGAGGTTGGTCAGAAGCACATCAACTGATGATGACTCTGTTATATGACAGCAGATCTTATTGCATTGGAAATTTAGAGGAAGTCGACACTCATCCAGACCATCAAAGATAAATACAATTTTCACTTCATCGCCTTCAATACTCTTGATCTCTTTCAGTTGTGGAAAGTAGTGCTGTAGAAGTTGCATCAGACTGAATCCTCTCTCCTTTTTCAGATTCAGATCTCGGAAAGGAAGAGTGAAGATGAAATCAATGTCCTGATTGGCTTTTCCTTCTGCCCAGTCCAGAATGAACTTTTGCACCGAGACGGTTTTCCCAATGCCAGCGATGCCCTTTGTAAGCACAGTTCTGATGGGTTTCTCTTGTCCAGGTAAAGGCTTAAAGATGTCATTGCAGAGGATTGCAGTCTCTTGTGTGGTGTGTCTCTTGGATGCTGTCTCAATCTGTCTGATCTCATGTTCATCATTGACCCCCCCACTTCCCCCCTCTGTGATGTAGAGCTCTGTATAGATCTCATTGAGGAGGGTTGGGTTGCCCTGCTTTGCTAAACCTTCAAATATGCATTCAAACTTCTTCTTCAGAGCAGTTTTCAATGCCTGCTGGGCTCTTTCTATGGATGTATCTGAGGAAAGGAAACATGAGAAACAATGTTTAAAATAACAGAACAGATAATAAAAAATACATATGCAGTCAATTTTCACAATGGTTTACACACCTCTAATTACACACTTCTCACAGTGTGCTCTACACACAAAATGAAAACATATCAAACAATGAAAAATGATTCAATTCCTTTATCACATCAAATTTCTTAATTTTTCATAATATGATGTGGTAAATATGGTCTTCATGGGTCATGTAGTAATTTAATCATCTTATAATTTTTATGCTCAGTGCTCATTAATCCTGGACAAAAACTCCATTTGAATCTCTTTCAAGGACATTTAATCTCATGTGCATTTGCTTGCCCCATAATCACAGATGGATGCTATATTTTAATTTAAACACCGTTATGTACATGTTGTCACGGTTTCTGTGCAGGGTAGATCATTTTTCCGTGCCTGCACCGGCTCAGTGGTTAGCATTCCGATTAGCCACTCGGCTAATCGTTATTTTGGTGTGTGGGGACGATTAGTTTCGAGCTTGCAGATTAGCCACTCGGCTAATCGTTATTTTTGGTTCCTGTGGGATGATTGTTCCTACTCTAACATTCCTTGCATTCCTGCAGGATTACCTCTGATCTGGTTCACCTGTTGGTTGCTCACATCTTCCGCTGATTACCAGCCACACCGGGGGCTGGGTATTTAAAGCGTCAGTAGGCAGTGGAACGGTGCTTGAGTGTAACGTGTTTTGCTCTAGCCAGTTCCCTGTCGCTTTTCTGAGCAAGGTGTAAGGATCTTAGGAACCAAGGAATTTAAAAAGAATTCAGACTTTAGTTTGATTTTGTTTTTTGGGAAAAAGGTATTCGGACAGTATTTGTCCCGATTCTGAGGTTGGCGGTTTTAAGGGGTTATTGTGTCACCTTCGGGGCACAAACCTTTCTGCCTCTTACTAACCAGTTTTCCCCCTGGTTTTAGTTGGCCTCAGAATGTCTTCTGTTTGTTTTTGAAAAGACATTTTCTTTTTCTCAGCTTCGGTTCGAAGTCGTTTATTTTTCATTTCTCATTTCCCTGTTCCTTTATTTTCCTTATATACTCCTTCCTCAGTTACCCGTTTAGGGGTTTATTATTCATTATTTGGGATACGTCCCCTAGGAGTATAGCACCCCCTTCTTATTTTGTCTCTCACGAGACTCAGTGGTTACTGGAGTGCCCTTTGGTAACTTATAGATCCCCTGTTTGGTCGCGTCTGGTCTTCACACTTCCCCGCCCTCACACATGTAGTGTGTGATGGTTTCTATATGAAAGACTGTTGATGTAAAACACTATTATGAAAGTGTAGATGCTAAAAATCAAAACATTGTATATTTGACTGCTAAGCTCATTTCAGCATTCAAATGGACACACAGTAGCAATGAGTGAAAACTCTTACTGTGCTGCTCATCTCTCTCCAGTGAGTCAGCGAGATCCTTCTGCTTCACAGGGTTGCTGGTCATCTGTATTAGTGTGAAATAAACACATGAAGATATGTGCTGAATCAGTGAGAAATAAACACATGAAGAGGTGTGCTGTATCAGAGTGAAATAAACACATGAAGAGGTGTAGAAGTGTGCTGTATCAGTGTGAAATAAATAAATGTAGAGGTGTGCTGTATCAGAGTGAAATAAACACATGAAGATGGGTGCTGTATCAGTGTGAAATAAACACATGAAGAGGTGTGCTGTATCAGTGTGAAATAAACACACGAAGAGGTGTGCTGTATCAGTGTGAAATAAACACATGAAGAGGTGTGCTGTATCAGTGTGAAATAAACACATGAAGAGGTGTGCTGTATCAGTGTGAAATAAACACATGAAGAGGTGTGCTGTATCAGAGTGAAATAAACACATGAAGAGGTGTGCTACAGCTGTGTGAAATAAACACATTAAGTGGTGTGCTGTATCAGAGCCATTGAAACAATCAGATTCTTGCAATATGTCTCATGTTTTCACTTATAGGAAGGCCAGGACGGGAACAGATACTTTTAAACAGAACACATGCAGAAGGTCCAAAGCCTCAGGTTTGAAGTGCACCTTTTATCCCTGATTAATGCACAGTAAAATGTCCAGTTAATGTCCAGTGTCAATTCAACACTTAACAGATAACATTTGGTCCCACATTGCAGAGTGGGATGAAACATTATCTGTTAAAAGATGAGTAAACACATTGAGAGTTGAATTAACACTGGACATTTTATTGTGTGGTTTTGTAGACACTACTTGTGATAAATCAAGAGTTCCCATAGAATAAATCAGTTTCTCAGTGCAATACATTTGGAAAATTCGGACTATAAACTGCATGCTTCAAACACTCTGTTTGGAGTCTTACTCTGCCATTGTGTTTGGGTCCTAAAAAAGAATTTGGGTCTTTCTGTGAGCCCAGGAGGACCAGGTAGCACTCTACAAAATTTAAAAAAACCTGATTACATATTCAATCTTATCAATTAAAGGCTACCAATTCATTTTTTGTCATGCGATCATATTCAAAGGAAATGCAGTGTACAGTACAAGACAATCACACAAGCAAATATTAAAATAGAAAAAAATATAAATAATACCTGTTTTGACAACAGTTTCCCTGAACTCCTCTCTACAATATGGTTGGACACCTGTGAGCAGTGGATTCTGTGAACAAATCATGAGACAAAGTTTACAGTTAAAATCATCTTCTTACTGCAGCGCTAACTCACAGCACATGGAGACAGAGCTTCCAGTTAAACTCATCCTCTTACTCCAGCTCTAACTCACAGCACATGGAGACAGAGCTTCCAGTTAAACTCATCCTCTTACTACAACTATAACTCACAGCACATGGAGACAGAGCTTCCAGGTAAACTCATCCTCTTACTGCAGCTTTAACTCACAGTACATGGAGACAGGGCTTCCAGGTAAACTCATCCTCTTACTGCAGCTCTAACTTACAGCACATGGAGACAGAGCTTCCAGTTAAACTCATCCTTTTACTGCAGCTCTAACTCACAGTACATGGAGACAGAGCTTCCAGTTAAACTTATCCTCTTACTGCAGCTCTAACTCACAGCACATGGAGACAGAGCTTCCAGTTAAACTCATCCTCTTACTGCAGCTCTAACTCACAGCATATGGAGACAGAGCTTCCAGTTAAACTCATCCTTTTACTGCAGCTCTAACTCACAGTACATGGAGACAGAGCTTCCAGTTAAACTCATCCTCTTACTGCAGCTCTAACTCACAGCATATGGAGACAGAGCTTCCAGTTAAACTCATCCTTTTACTGCAGCTCTAACTCACAGTACATGGAGACAGAGCTTCCAGTTAAACTCATCCTCTTACTGCAGCTCTAACTCACAGCACATGGAGACAGAGCTTCCAGTTAAACTCATACTCTTACTGCAGCTCTAACTCACAGCACATCTGAGTCTGATATAAGGCCCTGTCCGCACGTATACGGATTAATCTGAAAAAGTAGTTATTTCGCCCTCCGTTTAAAAAAAAAAATCCCATCCACTCGACCGGTGTTTTAAAAAATATCTCCCTCCACACGAGAATGCTAAAACGATTGCCGCATGCGCAATACACCAATTGCCATGGTAACAGATGCGCGAGTTGACGTCATGACGTCAGCGTTTTCATAAAGCTCCGTTTTTCTTGTCCGCACGAAGACAGAGAAACCGGAGTTTTGAAAAAATCTCCACCTTGGAAGGCGTTTTCAAAAAGCTTAGTTCTCAGTGACTTAAAACGCCATTTTCGTGTGGACGGGAGGCCAAAACAAAAGGAAAAAATTACGTTTTTAAAAAATCTGTATACGTGTGGAAAAGGCCTAAAACACATCATGACACTTTAAAATGATTTAATACACCCATGTGGACCTGAACGTGCTATCCAGCACCCCACTACACCTGAAAGTTGGCAATTAAATTTAATTCAACAATAGTGTCAATGTGTACTTGTATCATTACCTTTGATCACCTGTGAACTCTCCTCTGAAGTTGATTGGATGAGGCATTGAATGATCACGCTTCATAGACAGACAGCTGGGTACAGGTGACCCGGCCCTCTCTACCCGAAGCCTGCTAACAAAACATGGAGACAAAGCTTCCAGTTAAACTCATCCTCTTACTGCAGCTCTAACTCACAGCACATGGAGACAGAGCTTCCAGTTAAACTCATCCTCTTACTGCAGCTCTAACTCACAGCACATGGAGACACAGCTTCCAGTTAAACTCATCCTCTTACTGCAGCTCTAACTCACAGCACATGAAGACAGAGCTTCCAGTTAAACTCATCCCCTTACGACAGCTCTAACTCACAGCACATGGAGACAGAAATTCCAGTTAAACTAATCCTCTAACTGCAGCTCCAACTCACAGCACATGGAGACAGAGCTTCCAGTTAAACTCATCGTCTGACTGCAGCTCCAACTCACAGTACATGGAGACAGAGCTTCCAGTTAAACTTATCCTCTTATTGCAGCTCTAACTCACAGCACATGGAGACAGAAATTCCAGTTAAACTAATCCTCTAACTGCAGCTCCAACTCACAGCACATGGACAGAGAGCTTCCAGTTAAACTCATCCTCTAACTGCAGCTCCAACTCACAGCACATGGAGACAGAGCTTCCAGTTAAACTCATCCTCTTACTGCAGGTCAAACTCATAGCACATGGAGACAGAGCTTCCAGTTAAAATCATCCTCTTATTGCAGGTTTAATTCAATACAAACGTGTTTCATTACCTTTGATCACCTCTGAACTCTCCTCTGAATTCGATTGGAAGATCAATTGAATGGTTACTCTTCATAGACAGACAGCTGGGTACAGGTGACCCTGCCCTCTCTACCCGAACTCTGTGAACAAAACATGGAGACAGAGCTTCCAGTTAAACGCATCCTCTTACTGCAGCTCCAACTCACAGCACATGGAGACAGAGCTTCCAGTTAAACTCATCCTCTTACTGCAGGTCAAACTCATAGCACATGGAGACAGAGCTTCCAGTTAAAATCATCCTCTTATTGCAGGTTTAATTCAATACAAACGTGTTTCATTACCTTTGATCACCTCTGAACTCTCCTCTGAATTCGATTGGAAGATCAATTGAATGGTTACTCTTCATAGACAGACAGCTGGGTACAGGTGACCCTGCCCTCTCTACCCGAACTCTGTGAACAAAACATGGAGACAGAGCTTCCAGTTAAACGCATCCTCTTACTGCAGGTCAAACTCACAGCACATGGAGACAGAGCTTCCAGTTAAACTCATACTCTTACTGCAGCTCTAACTCATAGCACATGGAGACAGAGCTTCCAGTTAAAATCATCCTCTTATTGCAGGTTTAATTCAATACAAACGTGTTTCATTACCTTTGATCACCTCTGAACTCTCCTCTGAATTCGATTGGAAGATCAATTGAATGGTTACTCTTCATAGACAGACAGCTGGGTACAGGTGACCCTGCCCTCCCTACCCGAACTCTGTGAACAAAACATGGAGACAGAGCTTCCAGTTAAACGCATCCTCTTACTGCAGGTCAAACTCACAGCACATGGAGACAGAGCTTCCAGTTAAACTCATCCTCTTACTGCAGCTCTAACTCATAGCACATGGAGACAGAGCTTCCAGTTAAACTCATCTTCTTACTGCAGCTCTAACTCACAGCACATGGAGACAGAGCTTCCAGTTAAACTCACCCTCTTACTGCAGCTCTAACTCACAGCACATTAACTCTCTGATTCATGCATTTTTACCTCTTTCTCGCAGGGCCGTGGGTTCCATCGTCAGTCTTGGCCATCTCTGAGGAACTCATTTTAGAAACAGCGCCCCCTGTCTCAGGACACCTGAACACACCAGATCAGATTCACAAGTGGGTTCTGACCCAAATTGGCAGACCTGTAAATACACACAAGAAGGACATGATAACGCACAGACATAATAATACACACAGACACACACATACATCAAATCTCATAGAACAGACAGGGACAAATCTGGAATTTAACTGAGCCATAAACTTGTACAGCAATACAATTCCCTCCAAAATATTCTGCACCCATGATAACAATTACTAAGACCATTGAATATAAAGATTACCAGTGCTGAGGTATATTTTCATTGTCCAACATACGGAATATATTTAATGATATAACGGAAACTACCAAAATGACACATTTCTTTACAAAAATTGTGCATCACAATTATTGGCACCCCTGTATTTGGTACTGTGTGCACCCTCCCCTCGCAGGGATAATGGCACTGAGTCTTTTTACATAACGTCTTATAAGACCAGAGAACACATTGGGAGGGATCTTAGACTCTTCCTCCATCCACAATCTTTCCAGATCCTGATGTCTTTGTTGATCCGTGCTTATGGGCTGTGCTGTTCAATTGATTCACAGGTTTTCAGGGAGTTTCAGTAGTCTTTAGACTGTTGTAGCCATTTCACAATGATGCTTCTGCATCATTAACCTTTTTATTTGTGGATTGTAATGTGAATTTGGGGTCATTGTCTTGCTGAAAGATCCACTAGTTTCAGTCTACTGGCAGAGGTAGTCAGGTTTAGGGCTAAATTGTCCTGGTACTTGGGTAGAGTTCACGATGCTGCTTTCCTTAACAAGGGCCCCAGGACCAGTGTGAGCAAAGTAGCCCCATAATATTAAAGATCCACCAGCGTATTTTTCTTTTCAGTATATGCATCCTTAAATCCATCCTACATCATATTCCTGGACATGGTTGAGGGGGGCTGCAGCCTCTCCCAGCATGCATTGGGCAAGAGGCAGGAAAAAACCCTGAACAGGTCACCAGTCCATCACAGGCCACACACACCATGCACTTACACACTTATACATTCAAGCAATTTAGTGTCTCCAATTAGCTTAACCTGAATGTCTTTGGACTGTGGGAGGAAACCCATGCAGACATGGGATGAGAATATGCAAACTCCACACACCACCATGCTGCCCTCCAGCAGTTTTAAACTTCTTCATTATTGCCCTCACAGTAGTAACTAGCATCTTCAGTTAATTTTTAAATCCATTGCCTGATTTTCAAAGGTCAGCAACCATTTTAATTTTGTTCGTTAGTTCTTTGTCTTTCTCTGTGGCAAAGATGAAAAATGGGTTTCAGAAGCAGGTTCTCAGTTTAATCCTCCAGTGAAACAGGAAGCCATGGAAGGCCACAAGAGTTTCTCTTAATATTGATGTAGATTTATAAGAATCTTTAGGAGTGCAAATTATTTTTATATATATTTGGGAAATAACCCTACCTGAATCCAACCGTCACACTAGAGGGCGCCAGTTCCCCCAATCTGTTTATTTTCTGTGCCTGTTTAGTGCTAATTAAGATGCTGTGTCGCAAACATTTAATAGCCTGACCAGATTCACATTACAGGTAGGCTATCTGTAACTGATTTAGGACTAGTCAAAGAGCTAATTTAAGACATCTCTAACTGCATTTTCACTCATCAAAAAACTTCTCGAATTACGTTTTGCTAGTAAGATTGAAGTTACTTCCGCCATTCAGTTGTATGGGACCTCCAATTAAAAGATATCTACAATTAAGTTTTGACTATCCAAAACGTGAATTCCAGATACTGTATCGCCATTTCAATTATGACTAGTCATAACTCAAATTAGAGATATCTCCACATTAGTTCTGATTTAGTCATAATTTCAGTTAAAGATCTTTCATTCCTCGCAATTTAAGATGTCAGGTAACAGGGGACCAGGACCCAAACGCAGAGTGGGGGAAAACACCAGGAACTCCAAAAAGGCAAATCCAACCAAAGACTTTACTCTCAAACAGGTAACAGAAAACAGTGAAGAAAAACAAGGCCACTTTCAAAAACAAAAACAGCAGAATTTTCAACAAAAAAAAAACACACACAAGGAAACAGAACTCAGGCAGGGCAGAACTCACAGACAGAACCGCAAGCAGAAACAGACAGACAGATACTCTCAAGCAGAAACACAAGGAGCCAACACCCAAGTCAGGAAAACAGAGAACTTAAATAGCCACAAAGATAACAAGACACAGGTGAACTCAAAGCACAATCAAACCAGAGCAGGGAGGGATAACGAGACACAAAGAAAAACAATGACAGAATAATTGAAAACAATAATACAATTAACACGGGGTAACTAGAGTGAGCAAACTGAAATACAAACTGAAGTACCGCCATCTGGCGGCCGAGAAAAAGAAAAAACTGAAACAGAAAAGGGCAGAATCCTTATGACAATAAATGATCTTTTTTGGATAACTGAATCTAAGACATTACTAGCCAAAATATGGCTAGTAATAAGATATCTCTAGTTGTATTTTGACTAGTTTCGCCACTAAGTTCTACGTAACTCCAATTAAAGATATCTACAATTCAGTTTTGACTATCTAAAACGTGAATTCCAGATATCACCACTTAAATTATGACTCTTAGCAAGTAGGAAGCAGCCATTACCCATAGCACCACTTGTCACAAACACATATGAATTGTAAGGTCAGCTAACATTTTTTTCCTAGTGGAAAAACTAGAAGACCTTCGCCGGTTAGCCTAGCCGCACTGCTAGTCTGCCCATAGACAGACACCCCCAGTCAGCCTGCGAGAGTAGACAGTAAACTGTCGCGATATCGTCATCCAGTGCCGAATTGGCACATTTTATTCACTCGAACAGGGTAATGTTTATTAAAGTCGTCCTAATATGTCCATGTATGTTTGGATGGACATGACATTTCGCAGAAAGGTAGTTTAATCATCCTAAGTACCGGACACCTAATCTCTGCTAATATAATCACTCCACTGTATATTTTGCCTCAATATTGCAAACCACTTAATATGTTTTAGTAAGGAGAATGATTTCCTATGAAACATAAAAGAATAAGTAACAACCTCTTAATTGTTTAATTAAAAACAAAATCCGGGTTCATAGGCTACTGCAGCGTCAAAACGTCAACAACAAGCGACAAGTCCTGTGACCTCCGACTCGCTAGGCTACCTCCTCACGAGGTATAATTAGTCATAGAATATCAAAAATAGGCTACTGAAGTAAACTTTCTGAAAGGTTATTTCAATATTACTTTCTGGTCTAAATGGTATGTTCGGACTCCGTGTGAGCTCTTAGCTTATCAGGCTACGCCTTAAACACACCATTTTATTGCCAATTGTCAGTTTTTCTGAATTACGCAGGTTAATGCGATTATACATACAGATTCCCATTCCTCCCCGCAGCCCTTTACCTTCAGCTTCTCTTACCTCAGTTTCACTCCACAATAGACTGTTTACTCCGTTTTTTACATTTAACTTAATTCCTTCTTTCCTGGGGATTCTTTCTCCTCCGTTTTTAAAATGGCCGTTAAGTTTCAGTTTCTCTTTTGGACCGCATTTCCTTACTTACTGGCTCAACTGAATGTTCGATGGGCGGAGTTTTATATATTTATACTATTTCTTAGCTGAATCAGTCACTGTACTTAATAAGTCATTCAGAAGAAACAAATATTTAATCCATGTAGATATTTGCCAAATTTTAGCACATACACATATCAGGCCTATTCAACAACTCGTGAATTATATTGATGTTGGGATTTAACGTCTCCTTCCAGCAGGTTCTTGTTATCTTAGCAGATTCCTGGCACACTTAAGTGTTTTTGGGACCAGGACTTTGTTTCACGGTCTTTGTCTAAACTATTTAGCCAATATAATATGCAGTAAAGTCATGTTTGGTGTTGTTGGAGAGCTAATATCATGAGCAGTTAGATGGTCGCATTCTATGCTGTTGTCATTCAATGTTCACGTGTCACATGAATGTGAAACACCCATCACGGAAATTTCGCTATTCAGCTGTTACCCCTGAAATTGTGAAGATGGCGACACTATGTTTGAACAATTGTCTGCATCCAGTGCTTTGGGTGCTGTTTGGAATAAAATTATTCTTATTCTTATTCTTATTATTATTATTATTATTCACAAATATGATTTTTACATTGTAAAATAAATGGTACTATTGTGCTAAACTTTATGCAACCCACAGCCATACGGTACATTAATTGGGAAAATGTCTGGATAGTTTTCTAAGATTAAACAATGTTTTAATAGGCCACGATGTTTGCCATTATTATATGTATTTATTTATTCACTGCCCCACCCCTTTTTTATATGAAAAGTATTGATGTCAAAAAACTTTTAAAGGCCTAGATTTTGCAAGTTTTAATTACAGGCTTATAGAGAGTGCTTTGTGTGGGTGAGTATCTTGGCATTTTTGTACATTGAAAACGTGTTTTTTGTCATAGTTCTGTGTTTCTGTCTGTTTTTCCCTGTTGGGCCGCCAGATGGCGGCACTTCTGTTTTGTGTCCTGCTCGTTCCCCTGTTGGTTAATTGTATTATTGCTTTCAATTATTTTATTATTGTCTCGTTATTTAATCATCATCCCCACCTGCCTCTCGTTTTCCCTTCCCTCTGGTTTGATTGTTCTTTGAGTTCACCTGTGTCTTGTTACCCCTGTCTATTTAAGTTCTTTGTCCGTTTGACTCGGGTGCTGGTTCCTTGTGTTTGTTTCTGACTTGTGCTTGTTCCGAACCTGGATGTATCTTTTTGTGTTTCTTTTATGTGTTTGCCTGTGTGTTCCACGTGCTTTTACCCTTCCTGCCTCTGTTCTGTTCTGTGTTTTTTTGTTCTTAAGAATTTTGAGTTTGTTGTTTTGCCCCTCGTGGCCTTATCTGTTCCCTGTTTGTGTTTGCCTCTTTTTGTTGTTGTAGTAAAGTCCTTATTTGTATCTATCCTTTTGAGTTTTGTTTTTCACTCTGCACCTGGGTCCTAACCCCCCTGAACCTTGACATTTTTGTTGAGATATTTCATTATGTACTGTGTTTTCTATGAGTATCTGATAATAATACATAACGTGTGTACCATAATGAAATATGTATGTATATATGTCTCACTCCATATGTATACACATGCAAACAGTTGAGGCCAAAAGCTTACATACACCTAGGCTAAAGATATTCAAACTAAGTCTTTTATAACTCTGCACATTTCATGTTGCCAAACATTTAGTTTGGCAAGTCAATTAAGGCATCTGCTTTGTTCACATCAGAGGTCATTTTAAAACAATCAATTAGAGACATATTTATTTCAGCTTTAATTCACTATATCAGAATTCCAGTGGGTCAAAAGTTCACATACACCTAGTTTAGTGTGTGCCTTTAAACAGTCTGGAAGATTCCAGAAATTGATGCAATTACTTTTTAGAAGCTTCTGATTGGCCAATTGTCATAATTAGGAGTTAATTGGGAGTTAATTGGCACATGTGGCTGTATTTAAGGGCCTACTTTTAGAGCCACTGCCTTTTTTGCCCATGATACGATGGGAAAATCCAAGCAACTCTGGCAAAAAAATTGTGGACCTCTACAAGTCTGGTTCCTCCTCAGGAGCAATTTCCAAACAACTGAAGGTGACACGAACATCTGTATAAACAATTGTATACAAATATAAAAATCTTGGGCCCACACAGACACTGCAGAGTTCAGGAAGGAGGCACAAATTAACTCCCAGGGCTAAACAAACTTTGGTCCGAAAGGTTCAACTGAACCCCAAGACAACAACAAAGGAACTGGTGAAGGAGTTGGAAGCATCAGGTACCAAAGTATCTATATCCACCATTAAGAGAATCCTACATCGGCATGGCCTGCAAGGCTGCTGTACAAGGAAGAAGCCCCTACTCCAAGGCCGGCATAAAAAATACAGAATGAAGTTTGCAGGTGATCTCCAGGGCGAAGACCTAGCCTTTTGGAGAAGCGCTCTCTGGTCAGATGAAACAAAAATTGAACTGTTTGGCCATAACGGTCAGCATTATGTATGGAGGAAAAAGGGAGAGGCTTTTAATCCGAAGAACACCATCCCAACTGTGAAGTATGGGGATGGCAGCATCATGTTGTGGGGGTGTTTTGCTGGAAATGGAACTGGTGCACTTCAGAAAATGAATGGCATCATGAGGAAGGAGGATTATCTAGAAATACTGAAGCAAGACATCAAGACATGAGCTAGAAAGTTAAAACTTGGTCAGAACTTGGTCTTCCAGCAGGACAATGATCCTAAGCATACCTCCAAAGTTGTGACAAAATGGCTTAAAGACAACAAAGTGAATGTATTGGAGTGGCCATCACAAATCCCTGACCTGAGTCCCATAGAAAATTTGTGGACTGCACTGAAAAAGCGTGTCCGAGCAAGGAGGCCCACAAACCTGACTGACTTACACCAGTTCTGGCAGGAGGAATGAACAAAAATTCTGGCAAAGTATTGTGAGAAGCCTGTGGAAGCTTACCCCAAGTGTTTGATTCAAGTTAAGCAATTAAAAGGCAATGCCACCAAATACTAACAAAGTGCATGTAAACTTTTGACCCACTGAAAATTTGATATAGTACATACAAGCTGAAATAAATGTCTCTTAGCGATTATTTTGAAATGACCTCTCAAATAAAGTAGATACCCTAATTGACTTAACACAGGAAATGCATGGTAACATGAAATGTGTGGAGTTGTGAAAATTTGAGTTTGAATGTCTTTAGCCGAGGTGCATGTAAACTTTTGGCCTCAACTGTAGCCTACAAGTTAAACTGTATATATAGATGTGGTGGGGGGGGGCGTGGTTTGTGCGTTGGCTGCAGAGAGAGAGTGGGCGGGGCGGCTCTCGGACTCTGTGCCACAGCTGTTATAGGTTGCTAATCAGCACCGCTCTTTAAATGTTTAATTGTTTAACGATGTGCTGATTACCTTGACAGTGAGCCTGGGTGTTTTAAAAGGCGTTCGCCGAGGGCTGGCTGGTGACGGAGGAAGTACGGCAGTACGGCGATTGTATTGTAAAAACCCCATGTAACTGGGTGAACGAAAAGCCGTGTGTTCGGCTACAAATAAAAAAGAAGTGATTACTTCGAACTCGTCTCTCTCTCTCTCTCTATACGCGAGCGGTGGCACTCACCTTGCCACAGTGGTGGCCCGTACGAGGGGGAGAGTCTGGTATCGAGAGAAGAAAGCAGAAACGGTTCAGCCCACCAGCCACGCAAAGTAGAGTCCGGGATGGATCCTAACCTGAACCGGGGAGAGGTAGCACAGCCTCTCGTAGCGCTGGCACGGATGCTAGAGGGGATGGCTCAGATGAAGAAAAGGCAGGCAGCGGTGCACGCTGAGCAGATGGAGGCGCTGCGTGCACAAGCCTCCCTCCAGATGCAGGCGCTGCGACAGCTGGTCGCCGCCGGCGAAGCCAGCTCCCGGGACCGCCAGTCCCACCCCCAACTCCGGATCCAGCTCCACAAAAATGACCGCCGAGGATGATGTCCAGGCGTTCACAGAAAGTTTTGAGGTGGCAGCGGAGGCGTGCCAGTGGCCCTTGGTGGAGTGGGTGGTACGTCTCCTGCCCCTCTTAACTGGCGATGCTCAACAGGCGGCGCATGGGCTGCCTCCCGGCGCCCGGGCCGATTACAACTCCGTCAAGAGGGCGGTTCTGGACCGGCTGGGCTGCAGCCCGGAGGATCAGAGGCGCCGGCTCCAGGAGGCAAACTTGAGGGCGGGAGACCAGCCCTTCGCCTACGCGCAACACCTGACCGACATGGCCAAGCGTTGGCTACAGCCGGAAATCCGGTCCGCGGGGGGGTCGTCTAGCAGGTCGTCCTGGAGCAGTTCGTGGAGGGGCTGCCGGAAGGGACGGCCAACTGGGTTCGGCGCCATCGACCAACCAATTTAGACGGGGCAGTCACGCTGGCGGAGGACCACCTGGCGCTTTACCCTGGCTCCCAGCAGCAAGAGCGGCCGGAACCGGCTCCCCGGAGGAGACCCCCTCTTCGTGCCGGCCCTTCTCCTCTTCCCCGTGCCTCGACCCCTCCCCTCCCTCGACCTAATCTCCCCTCTACTTATTTTCCCTCTACAGACCCAGGCTCAGTGGCAGGGGGCTCCGCCTCACTGAGGGCTCCTCAGGCGCTCGGACCGGGGTGTTGGCGGTGCGGGCAGCCAGGTCATCTGCACCGCGACTGTCTGATCATGGAAGTGGGGAAGCTGGTCCGGGTGGTCGGACCGCCCACTTCCGCTCCCGATCCAGAGGGAGCGTACTGCATCCCGGTAAGGGTGGAAGGGAGTGAACACCGGGCGCTGTTGGACTCGGGGGCTGTGCAGTCCATGATACAACAAAGCCTGGTTCGATCCGAGGCATTGGTAAAGGCGTCCTGGGTTTCCGTTCGGAGTGCATGGGGATGTGCACGAGTATCCTGTAGTACCCGTGGAAATTCGTTACCAGGGAAAAACGCATATTCTGAAGGCTGCGGTTAGCTCCCGGCTCTCGCACCCCCTAATTTTGGGCACTGATTGGGTGGGGTTTCGAAAGATTTCTGGGAACCTGTTTGGGGTGTGACCACGACTGATAGGGACGTGTGACGTCTGTCCGACACGGCCGAGGGGGGGGCAGACCCAGGTGAGTCTCAGGTTGAGACTCCCCGGGTCCCGGTGTTCCACCCCATGGAGGATTTCCCACTCAAGCAGTCTCGGGACCACACCTTACGCTTCTCCTATGACCAAGTGATGCGCATTGATGGTCAGCAGGTGCGCCCCGACGCAGTACTCTCTCACCCTTATTTTTCTATCATTAGGGACAGGTTGTATGGAGTGTATCGTGACGCTCAGACCGGTGAAGAAACGACCCAATTGTTCGTACCAAAAAGCTGCTGGGAAATGGTTTTCCAGGCGGCTTATTACAACGCCATGGCGGGACACTTAGGGTATGATAAGACACTACACCGTATAATGGCTCAGTTTTATTGGCTGGGCATTTGGTTGGACGTACGCCGGTGGTGTGCGTCCTGTCCTGAATGTCAATTAGTGAACGCCAGCCACCAGCCCCAGCCACCCCAAAAGCGCCGTTGCGTCCCCTACCCTTAATAGAGGTCCCGTTTGATAGAGTCGCTATGGACCTCATCGGCCCATTTGAACGGAGCACCCAGGGATACCGTTTCGTATCGGTCTTAGTGGATTATGCGACCCGGTATCCCGAAGCAGTGCCGTTGCGCAATATTTCAGCTAAAAGTGTTGCACAGGCTCCGTTTCAGATTATCTCCCGTGTCGGAATCCCGAAAGAGGTTCTAACTGCCCGGGGCACTTCGTTTATGTCACGCACACTAAACGAGCTGTACGGCTTATTGGGCGTCCGGTCTATTAGAACCAGCGTGTACCATCCCCTAATGGACGGGCTCGTTGAGCGGTTTAATAGGACTTTGAAGTCCATGGTTCGGAAGTTCGTTCACGATGATAGCTGAAATTGGGATATGTGGGTAGTCCCTCTATTATTTGCAGTGCGGGAGGTTCCCCGGGCCTCCACGGGATTTTCTCCCTTTGAGTTATTATTCGGTAGAAAGCCTCGGGGAATATTGGACCTAGTTAAAGAAAGCTGGGAGGACGGCCCAAGCCCCAGTAAAAGTGAGGTACAATACGTTATGGACCTGCGAGCAGAACTCCATACACCCCTAATTTCTCTCTTTACCCTGCAGGCCGATGCCTCGGACAGAGGGCTGGGGGCCGTTTTGACCCAGCAGGTGGAGGGAGTCGATTGCCCGGTGCTGTACATCAGCCGGAAATTATCACAGCGGGAGGCGAGGTACAGCACAGTTGAAAAGGAGTGCCTCGCCATCCGGTGGGCGGTCGGTCACCCATTCACCCTCTGTTCGGACCACGCTCCCCTCCAGTGGCTCCACCGCATGAAGGATGCCAACGAGCGAATCACCCGTTGGTATCTGGCTCTGCAGCCCTTTAATTTCAAGGTGGTTCATAGGCCGGGAGCGCAGATGGTGGTGGTGGACTTCCTTTCTCGCCCCGAAAGGGGGGGGGGGGGGGGGGGGTCATCGGCCGGATGACTCCCTGGTCTAAGTCGGGCGGTGGGGGTATGTGGTGGGGGGGGCGTGGTTTGTGCGTCGGCTGCAGAGAGAGAGTGGGCGGGGCGGCTCTCAGACTCTGCGCCACAGCTGAGGTTGCTAATTAGCACCGCTCTTTAAATGTTTAATTGTTTAACGGTGTGCTGATTACCTTGACAGTGAGCCTGGGTGTTTTAAAAGGCGTTCGCCGAGGCTGGTGACGGAGGCAGTACAGCAGTACGGCGATTGTATTGTAAAAACCCCATGCAACCGGGTGAACGAAAAGCCGTGTGTTCGGCTACAAATAAAAAAGAAGTGATTACTTCGAACTTGTCTCTCTCTCTATACGCGAGTGGTGGCACTCACCTTGCCACAGTACAACGGTTAGTTGGAGTTTGGGTTGCTTACAGCAGTAAAATTGAATTTCATGATTGGAGGCGACAGTGATAACGTTGTCGTAAATATTGTTTCCCCCCATTATTACCCCATAACGTGGCAGTTTTTTTTTGGAATCCTGTAGAGTAGTAGTCCTTCCTCGACTCAGTGCACACACTGACGCCGCGAACACATAGGGTTCCGTTTCTTAAATTATTTGTACATGTCCGGTCTGTGGTCCCGATTGAATGAGTAATTGATTGAATAAATTTGTAGTTTGTAATGAATTTGCTTGTCTGCGACTCCCTGATCTGACATCGGTTTCAAGGGGGTTTCCCGGCGTCGTAGCTGGTTTCCAGAGGATTCCCCCTGGCTAACGTGGATGACAGACAACAGGAGCAGAGTTAACACCATCCTACAGCCATCCTGCTTGTCTCTTAGGAGTGATGATTCATATCGGTGTGTAAGCACACGCACATTACAGCGTTCCTGCTCTGAACATGGACTCAGGCTGGTTGATCTGAATGTACAGAGTAAACAGGCACATGCTGACTTGTGCATCACATCTCATGTACAAAATCTATGCTCAAATGGTTTTAAGGCCACGTCTGAAGGGTTTATCTATGCTTCCTGTACTTTCGGGGGCACTCGGTGCTGTGTGGTCTTCACTCATAAACCGGTTGGATTTTATTCATATTTTAATAATCTGACTTTTTATCCTACGAGCAGGCTCCCCAGAAACCTGATGCTAAAGGCATTGTTCAGTTCTGTTGTGCAGAGTGACCGCACATGACCATTGTAACACCCACAATTATAATATGGAGCTTATTTTCATATACACAATTTCTAGATGCTATATGTGAGAAGGAATCTGAATAAGATCAAGTCATCTAGCAGACTTGCAAAGTGAGACACGCTGATCATGGAGGAAAATCATGAAACTCCACAACAGAGCCCATAACAATGCCTCTACATGCACAAGATGTCCTCCAGTGTGGAGAGTATGTATAATGTTCTTTAAATGTTTTCAGAAATCGCATGGCACTTTCTAAAATGGCCTTAACTTGATGCACTTAGAACTAGTTTTTCCTATACATATAAAGGTTATAGATAAATACTTCTGTGACCTTTGTGACAGAAATTACTTGCACATGGAAAATACAGTGGATTTCATATAAGCTGTCTCTACTGAACTTGACTTGACTTGACTTTATTGTCCCTGTAGAGAAATGTGGATTGCAGCACTGTGTTATGTTAAAGGGCATCATAGACGCAGACAATGGAAAGTTAGAAACATTGCAAATGTCACAGTAGTAGTAGCACAGGAGTATACAATATGCAGGGATGCTACACAGGCAGCCCAGTGTGACACAGACAGCTGGAGCAGCCAGATCAGATGGTATTAGGCGTGGCTGGTGCCTGATGGCTCTCTGGTGTCTGAGTGAGTTCCAGTTTTATTTTTGAAAGTAGAAATATATAACTTGACATAACTGCGAGACAATATTTTACAGTAAGATAAGATTGCTATTAAGCTACTTGAACCAATTCATATGCAGATGAAGACATTTGATTGCAAAAGCAACTGTCAACTGAGAAACATTAGCCGTAATCTGAATGCTGACTTCAGTGACTATTGAGCATGTGGCTCCATCTAGTGGTGGTTTCTTTAATAGGTTTTATAAAAGGTTGGGTTTTGAATGCCTTCACATTATGGTAGGCCTACCATCAAATGTATATCACGTTAAATGTCATTAAAAATGACAAAATTATGATTATTATTATTACTATTATTATTAGTAGTAGTAGTAATAATAATAACTTCAGAAAAAAGCTGAATTGAGTGTACATTTTCAAGAAAAAATGAGCTCAATTAGATTACACGTAACTCAAATAGGTGCCACCGATAGACCGTATAACAAGAGCAGGTTAAAACATAGCGGACCGAAGCGGCTGACATCATAGACATGCGCAGTGTAACTTTATCACTCACTCAGTCACAGACATTCGTGTTTGTAGGGCTGGCCCCGCTGTTGCCGTCCGGCCAAAAATAGGTCAGTTCTAAAGGCACCCAGAGAAAGCCGTGAGTCTCTGTAATTGTTGGTAGTGAGATCCAATCAAATCCCCGTTCACTACCAAGAATCTACCAATGAATTGAAGGGGATAGCCAATCAGAGTGCGTATGTCTACCAAGACCAATCGCTTGCTCGAGTCTCTCGGGCTGAGAGACGCGCAAATATTGAATGAGGTAAATCGCCGTTTTATTTTCCTGCGTCGGTAGGTAAAAATAACCGCAAATTTAACTGAATCATAACTGGGAAAAAGTTACGACAAGCTATGGATAAGTATGGTAACGTTACCAAATATAAAGAAATATTAATTTTTACAGTGTTATTACCTTAAGTCAGCTTCAAACAAGGCAGCCAACTAACGTTCACCGGTTTAAATTACGGTAGACGACCTAATCTGAGGAACTGTTCTTAATTTATATCAGGCGCAACAAGTTAAATATATTTTTAACCTTTAAGTGTTTTTTCTCTAGGTATGCCTAGAGAAAGGTATGCCATCCCGCCAAGTTACACCTTGGTGGGGCGGTATGCCCCATACCTATACACCACTGAGAGTTTGGCACTTTTCAGGGTTCCCCACAAATATAACCACAACAGTCATAGACACTCAGCCCTTAAAACCATTAATTTCTGTACATTCTGACCCCATTTCAACAGACAGAATTCATAAACAACTTCACACGTCCACACAATAAAGCCCCAAACTAAGGGGATTTTGCGTTCTCCTTCCTGCCGCCTAGCCTACAAACAAAGTGTCTCCCCATTGGACATTTTACCAACACCAGCCAATCCTTCACCTACACAATCCATCAAAATCTCACATACACATGCAAAATAGGAAATGTTTTAGAGTAAAAAGATATGTCTATTGCAACAGCTAGTTACTTTGTGGCTGAGTGGTCAATGCCATGGTCTATGGATTGCAGGGTCCCTGGTTCAAGCCCCACTAGAAGCAAGTTTCTGCAATGTGCTTTTTTTGCTCACTAATATTTGTCTATTACTTATCAACAATTGCTTTTGCACCACATCTACCCAGCTTTCACCGAACGTACACACTGCATTATGATGTACCATCTGCACGTTCACTTAACCGGCTACAATATCTTCTGTAAAACCACGTTTGACAAAAAAATTTCACGCATTGAACAGCTATGTCATGGTGGCGCACTGCCAAAGTTACAGAGTATAAAGGCTGGAACACAACCAGAGAATCAGTTAGAGGGGAGGACACCAAAATCAGATGCCCTCCTTATCTCTAGATTGCAGTGTTTGAAACAGTGCCTGTTTGTACACAGTTACACAGAGAGAATAAGGACACAGTGCTGTCTGTACACAGTTACACAGAGAGAATAAGACCACAGTGCTGTTTGTACACAGTTACACAGGGAGAATAAGGACACAGTGCTGTTTGTACAGTAGCACAGAGAGGACGGACTAAACAGTGCAGGTATACACATTTTATTGATGTCTGGGGTTGCGCTGTGTTATAGCTTGTGCTGCACGCACACCCAGTGCTGTCAGAAAAAAGAGGCCAATCAATCCTCCGGCCACTGATAGCATGATCTGGGCTCCAGGCCCTGCACGGAGTGAGAAAAGCAACCAATCACACAACACATTCTAATCCATTCTACTACAATCACACAGCACATTCTAATCCATTCTACTACAATCACATAACACATTCTAATCCACTCTACTACAATCACACAACACATTCTAATTCAGTCAAGCATAGTCTAAACAACAGTCAGTCACAACACAGAATCTACCACCTCACACACTCACACACTGATGCACACACACACGTACACTCATGCACTCTCACACACACTCATTCACTCTCACACATACACATACATTCTCACAAACACACACAAACACTCACACACGCGCGCACACACACACTCACACACTCTCACACACATACATTCTCACAAACACACACACACACACTCTCTCTCACACACACACAGCAGTATACTCCATTTGATTCAGAATGCCGCTGCCCGACTCATCTACAACCTCCCCAAATTCTCCCACGTCACTCCTCTGCTGCGATCACTTCACTGGCTACCGGTCGCTGCCAGGATCCGATTCAAAGCCCTGACCCTTGCCTACACTGCCGCCAACAGGACAGCCCCCATCTACTTGCAGGACATGACTCAATTCTATGTGCCTGCTCGACCACTCCGCTCTGCGGCAGCAGGGCGTCTTGCAACCCCTCCCACCCGCCCAAAGGGATCACAGAGCTTCTCCACCCTAGCTCCCCAGTGGTGGAACGAACTCCCCGTCCCTCTCCGAACCTCCCCCTCACTATCCATCTTCCGCCGTGGCCTGAAGACTCATCTCTTCAGACTATACCTAGAATAACCACCACCACGCTGTGTATATATATATTTTTTTTTTTTAAATAATAAAAAAAACCCCTTTTTCCTGTCACTTGTTACATGTTGCCCCATCCCTGCACTTCTTGGTAAATTGTATTTGTCCTAATACTCTAGCTTATTCTTCTGCCTAGTTTTGCTTTGCAGATGTTAGACCAGGATAGTGTTCTTTGTTCTCGGCTAGAAATAGCTTTACAAAATAAGTAATTGTACCTTACTGAACCCGTGTTCAGCAGTTGTCTACGATCATGAAAATGCACTTTTTGTACGTCGCTTTGGATAAAAGCGTCTGCTAAATGAATGTAATGTAATGTAATGTAATTTGTCAATAGCATTCCACTCACAGTTTGTCAGTTTCCTCTTTGCTGCAGAGATGGGTCCTGCTGAAAGAATAGCTGTGAGTTTGTCCGGTAGATCTCTTCTCACCTTCTGGTTTTGCCTGGGAGAGCAGTTCTGTACAGATACATACAGGTGGAATGTTTAACCAGCATGCGAACAAATGTGTAGGATGATTGCTGAAATATTCTCCACATTCTCTAACATTCAAGATCTGTAAACCTGTGCTAACGGAAGATTTAATATTTAAATTATGCAGCACGCAGAAAGTAGAAGTGGAGGAACTAGTGTGAGGTGGGTTTGTTCCCATTCTTCAGAAAAGAGCCTATGAGAACTCAGAGAAAACTAGATAAAGTGAAAGGACTGAATTGCGTGCATCAGAAAAACAATGAGCAATATAAATATCTAGATAATAAAAATAAATATTGAACTGGGAAGAATGACTGAAAAATACCTGTTATTTGGTCACCACATGTTGAACACTCAACACGGTTGGCTCATGCAATGATGTTTTTAGTGTGAACATGCATTATATGGTCTTTTTAAATTGAGGTCTATCCATTCATGTATTGACTGTTTATCAATGATAGTAACATTACATGACATTATATTTATTTGGCAGATGCTTTTATCCAAAGCAACGTTCAATAAGTGCATACCCAAGGTTTTATTAATATTGTGTAATGTAAACACATGCATGGTCAGTAAAGGGGTGTGTCCTGACAGATTGGGGCTCAGGTGAGGCCTGTCACATCCCTGGCAGTGAACACAGGAAGCTCTCAGGCCAGGCTGCTGGCTGACCTGTCTCAAACACACCCATCGTTATCAGCCCTCTTACTCAAAGCCCAGCCTGAGGATGAGGCGGCTGGGTCCCTCTTACTCAAAGCCCAGCCTGAGAATGAGGCGGCTGGGTCCCTCTTACTCAAAGCCCAGCCTGAGGATGAGGCGGCTGGGTCCCTCTTACTCAAAGCCCAGCCTGAGGATGAGGCGGCTGGGTCCCTCTTACTCAAAACCCAGCCTGAGGATGAGGCGGCTGGGTCCCTCTTACTCAAAGCCCAGCCTGAGGATGAGGCGGCTGGGTCCCTCTTACTCAAAGCCCAGCCTGAGGAGGAGGAGGCTGGGTCCCTCTTACTCAAAGCCCAGCATGGCTTCCATGGTGCAGTTTGTGGCAGCAGGGAGTTACCATTGTGTACACTCCTGGGGGAAAAAAATGGCCAAGCCCAAAATGGCAACATATTAAGCTGTTAATGGTCGTAACAACAAAACATTGTTCAGAAAATTAGCAAGAATTAAACAAATGCACATCTGAGACCTCTTGTGCCACCATTTGCTTGTTTACCTTTGCTGCAGTGAACTGTTTGAGGAAAAGCTAGAAACAGGGAAATTCACTTATATAGTCTTCTTGTGCGCAAAAGTAAAATCATGATAATGATTCAAATGTCTGATGTAAAATTCAAACTAACATGTCTGCGTGTACAAAAGTTTCCAAAAATATCTTCTGGGATGTTTTTTTTCCTCTTAAAAGATTAGTCATTATTTGGTTATTTGCCACACCTGATGCAGCCCATCAAGGGTCTGATAACAAGCTCAGAAATGGAACCAGGATTGATAATGCAGGGAGAGATCTACAGTATGCAGTGTTGTGAGTCCCACATTAAAGGGGCGAGAACATCTGCTCCAAAAAAAGCTAAATATCATGCAGGGGTTGCTGTCAGAACCCGCATAGCTGGTCTTCGTCAGGGCAACTGTAGCTATTCTGAAATTTACAAGGCCCTAAAGGCAGAGGAAATCCCTATTTCTCTAGCAGCTATTAAGAGAATAGGTCAACACTTTGAAACAACAGGTAATGTTGCCAGAAAGAAAGGATCTGGAAGGCCCAAAGCCTCATCATGCAGGGATGACCACCTGCTGAAATTTATAGTTCTCAAAGACAGGAAGAAAAGCCTACAAATACTGTCATCAGAATTCAAGACCTCAGAAAACAAGACTCTTTCGAGAAGAACAATAACCAGAAGGTTATCTAATACAGGTTGTGTGTCTAGAAGAAGTGTTAAAAAGCCATTGCTGTCTCAGAAAAACATCAAAGACAGAATTCAGTTTTTGGCAGAATATGGAAAGTTTGATTCAGAATGGTTCAGCAGAGTTGTGTGGAGTGATGAATCATGTTTTGAGTTGCATGGTGATGCTCCAGAGAGGTGTCTTTGAAGATCTGGTGAGAAATACAATAGTGAATGCATCTCTACCACAGTTCAGCATGGAGGAAGAGGTGTCATGGTGTCGGGAGCCTTTTCAGCTGCTGGTACTGGTGAGCTGCTTCACTGTGAAAAGTCAATTAACGCTTTGGAATACAGGAGAATATTGCAGAAAGGCTTGCTTCCCACAATTAAAAAGTTGTTTTCTAAAGAAGAATGATCAGATGTTATTTTTCAATAAGACAATGCTCCTGCCCACACTGCAAAGACCACCAAAAAGTGGCTTGTGAACAAGTCCATCAGGCTCATGTTTTGGCCTGGTCAGAGTCCAGATTTGAACCCTATAGAGAATATTTGGTCTCACATTAAAACACAAACTAACCGGGAAACAATTTTCCACTACTCATCAACTGTTTGAAGCCCTCAACATTGAATGGAACAACATTGACTCTTCTTGCTGTAAAAAGCTGTCCGCAAGTTTACCCACAAGGCTTAAACATTCAAATAAATCAAAGGGAAAAGCTCTCTCATACTAAGTTACTTTATCTATTTGTTTAATTCTTGCTAATTTCCTGACCAATGATTTGTTGTTAAGACCTTTAAAAGCTTACTATTTTGCCATTTTGTTTTGCCCAAGAGTGTACAGATTGCAGTGGTGGGGAGTTACCATTGTGTGCAGTTTGCAGTGGTGTGGCGGGGAGTTACTGTTGTGCAGTTCTCATCTTGGCTGCATATTCTGCTCAGGCAGTGAAGGTAGATGTGGGAGTGGTCAGACATGGTGAACATCTGAATGGAGAACCTCTTCCTTTGAGGGGAACTGCTCCGGAGGTACCAGCGGAAGGTTCTGTCGTTTGGGCAGCTGAAAGGATAATGGGCTGTGTGCCTAATTAAAGCTTTTCACACATATCCAAGCGTCCTGTATTACTGTCATTTACCTCCACCCCCTTTAGAACAAAATCCCCCATCACACTCATTGAAATTTATTAGGAGCACAACGCACTTACTCTAATGACAATATAGCTTCAAAAAAAATTTTATAGGGGCCAAGTGCCAGTAGCCTAATTAAAGCTAGCAGTCTTTCTACATATGACGACAAAATATTTAGAATATGGCCCAATGTGTGAATACCAGCCAAAACGTGAGGCTATCATGTTCATTAGCACTCTGGCACCACCTTCAGAGTCGGGGATTAAAACACTATTGTTTGTGAAGCAGAATTTCATTTTGAGGATTTTATCAGTTATAGTGCACCTATGAGATCAATTTACGTAATCTTCTGTATATTGTGTCTCAGATCATAGATTCATGTTTCATGAATACAGGCCTAATGTCTGGGTGGTATTATAATGCAATAATAAGAGCAATACTACTAATGTAATTAGTGTTTCCCATACGACCTTCAGTTTAATACGTTGTGTAGGATTATGCATACCACATTTTGCTCTGAAGTGTATCTTTTACCATTTCATATTTGGAGCATTCTAGCATGACCATATATTTGTATTGGGCCAACTCTGGTTTAGGGCTAGAATCATGATGTAGGTGCCAATGTAAATTCTGTGTTTCATCACAGAAAATCACACCATTTGGCAAGTTCATACCATCCCATGGCTTTTTTCCCCCACACACAGCAAGTTTATACATTTTTATAAGTTATTCAAGACCATATGCACAACATGTTGTATACCAAACCTTCAATATGCAATATTGTGCAGACCCAAATAGCCTCTAGGTCATGGGTGTCATACTCTGGCCCGCGGGCCATATTTGGCCCGCAGTGTAATTATATTTGGCCCGCGAGGCAATCCCAAATGACTACTAGAGCTGGCCCGCCAGTATTATAGACAAATCCGGCGAAACCCGGAAGTAAAGCAGCGCCGCCATTACTGCGTGCCTTGCTGCCAAGCGGCCAAAACCAGACTTCGTTTTTGAAGCTCGTTTCCTGGTGTTGTAGTTCCTGGTTGCTCACTAGCGCCACTACGGATGGCTCCAGTATAGGTGTTTTCATATCCGGTTTCCATGTAAGTCTACGGTACAAATGCGATCAAAATACAAAGTCAATAATTTTTTCTCACAAGAACAAATAGTCATAATAGGTGTATTTTATTTGTCTTATGACTATCCATGGGTCGATTTCATGATTTATTGCGTCATTTGGGCACAGTGCCAATATTTGTTCTGGACCAATGAGGTACAGCTTGCGTCACTTCCGGATTACTGCGTAGGACTGAGCTACAGTAGGGGCTACAATCTGTGGTCACTGGGGTGGGAGGTGGCGTCTCTTGGCCTTGACATTGCGGCTCCGACCACGGTCCACCTGTGCGAAGTCAGAAAATGCAGGCTTCCCATTTTGTAGTGGTTTCATTATAGCGTGTGCTATTTACAGCTGCACTAGACGACCATAAAATAATCCTCATCTGAAGTTTTGCGGTAGCCGAGTCATTTTTACTATTTCCTTTAGCCCACTTAACCAAATAATTAGTTGGCAGAAAGCGTAATCAGTTAACGCTTATTTGCTAGTATATGTGGTAGTCCAGTAGCCTATGCTAAAACAGTTCGCAACTTCGGCTACCAAGCCATTTGACTAGCTAGCTAACCCTAACCGGCAAATATTCCATCTGTCAAACGTGTTTGACGGCTTGTCAGTCGTGTACATTCCGTAAATGTCTACCTGGGTTATGCTGCACGAATGTGACAAAGCTGGAAGCTAGCAAGAAAATAATAATAATTAGAAATTCAATGTACATTATTTTTGTCTTTATGCAACAGGTGGAAAACTTGCTCTTCAAAGTGCGTTGTCATATTTACACGCCTGTAGATCAGTTATTAAAATACTTGGTAGATTTGTTAATCACCGCTGACAGTGTTAATTTTTATTCGGTAAAAAGTGACTTGCGAACGATCGGTCAGCTAGCGTCACCCAGAAAGTAAACACCACAAACGGCGATGGAGTAGTAGCAGTTAATGGCTCATTAACTGACTGTGGCGAAAACCTACGACGATAACTTGCTTGGTTAACAGCAGGTCTACCAGACAGTTATATGAAAATTAGCCTAGTCAAATCACCAGTAGTCTACACATCTCTGATTGATTGACCATCAGTGCAGTCGATGTTCTTCCCCTGTAGTTCCTATTGCTAATGCGTGAGCTAACCACGGATAGCTTACCTAGCTCACTGGCAAGCTGATATGCTAGCTAAGCATATTCGTTTTGCCGAGAAACATAAATTGAAGATAACTGAACATACTTGTATTATTAATGTCATACATATAACGTGATTACATGACACAGTACAGTCACGGATGGAAATTAAACTCCGTAAACATTTGATCATATATTTTAAAACATAACGGCAGACAGTCAGCTAGCCTCAAGTTCGTTCTGCAATCGTTCGTTCAGGTTGATGAATGCTCTGCTGTTGTTTTGGCGCGTCAATCAGGACAGGACGCAGAAACGCAGTAGGACGTCCAAACGTTCAACAAAAAACGGACAGTAGTCATAGCGACTTCACGCTACAACTTTCACCGTGCTACCCCTTCCCAAAAATGGCGAAAAGAAAGGCAGAAAACCGGAGCTTTCTGGACAGGTGGGAGAAAGAATATCTGTTTACATATGTAAAAGACAGACCTGTTTGTCTTGTTTGTGGAGTCAACGTGGCTATAACTAAGGAGTACAACATTAGACGACACTATGAAACGAAACACCATGACAAGTACAAGGACCTGGACATAACTCAAAGGAGACAGAAAGTAGAGGAGATGAAAAGAAGTTTGGTTTCACAACAGAATATGTTCAAAAAAGCCACATCACAAAGTGAGGCTGCTGTAAAGGCTAGTTATATTGTGGCAGCAGAGATCGCAAAATCAGCCCGGCCCTTTAATGAGGGAGAGTTTGTGAAAAAGTGCATGATGAAAGTTTGTGACCTCGTGTGCCCAGAGAAAAAGCAAGCATTTTCAAACGTGAGCCTGAGCAGAAACACAGTAGCTGATCGCACATGTGATCTTGCCACCAATCTGTATGACCAGCTGATGGAAAAGGGAAAAGATTTCGTTGCATTCTCCCTTGCTGTGGATGAGAGCAGCGACGCATCTGATACTGCTCAGCTGTCAGTCTTCATCCGTGGAGTGGACTCAAATCTGTGTGTTACGGAGGAGCTATTGGGATTAAAATCAATGAATGGCACAACCACAGGAAAGGAAATCTTTGAGGAGGTTTCCAAATGTGTAACTGAAATAAAGCTGCCGTGGGATAAACTCGTGGGATTAACGACAGATGGTGCGCCAGCGATGTGCGGTAAAAAGAGTGGACTGGTGGGCAGGGTTCGGGAGAAGATGCGGGAAGAGAACTGTGCAGGTGAGCTAACTGTTTATCACTGCATCCTACATCAGGAATCACTGTGTGGCAAAGCCCTAAAGATGGAACATGTTATGACCACAGTAACACAAGTAGTTAACTTTATAAGAGCCAAAGGTCTGAATCACCGCCAGTTTAAGTCTTTTCTGGAGGAGTGTGGTTCGGAATACGCAGACGTGCCGTATCACACAGAGGTGAGATGGTTAAGCCGAGGAAAAGTACTGAACAGATGTTTCGAGCTGCGTGAGGAAATATGTCAGTTTCTGGAAAGCAAAGGGAAGGACACATCAGAGCTCCGGGAGCAAAAGTTTCTGTGTGAGCTGGCCTTTCTGTGTGACATCTCGAGCCATCTCAATGCGCTGAACCTGCAGCTTCAGGGGCGGGGGCGCATCATCACAGACATGTACGCTGCAGTGAGGGCTTTTAAAACTAAATTGTGCCTGTGGGAGAATCAGATGCTGCAAGGAAACCTTGGCCATTTTCCCTGCTGTCAAACCATAAAAACGCAGATCTCTACCGCCGTGTTCCCATGCGCACAGTTTACTGAAAAACTCAGTGTACTTGGCGCTGAGTTTAGCCGGCGATTTGCCGACTTTGATGTCCAGAAATGTAGGTTTGAACTGCTCAGTAATCCCTTCGCAGTTGATGTGAAAAACGCACCAACCAACCTCCAAATGGAGCTGATTGAACTCCAGTGTAATGACACACTGAAGTCGAAGTATGATGCTGTGGGCGCCGCACAGTTTCCACAGTTCATCCCTGACACAATGCCTCAGCTGCGCACCCAAGCTGCTCAGATGCTCTCCATGTTCGGCAGCACTTATCTATGTGAGCAACTTTTCTCCTCGATGAAGATGACTAAAACATCTCACAGGAGACGTCTGACTGATGAACACCTTCGCTCGATACTGAGGATTTCCTCAGCTCAGAGCCTGAGCCCAGACATTGATGAACTACTAGCATCCAAGAAGAGATGCCAGGTATCTGGCTTGGGCACATCAGATTAGATCAGTGTGTAGCAAACTGAGCAATAATTAACCTTTTCTTTATGCACTTTTTTTTAAGGCATGGGCTTGAATGGTTGATTGATTTATTATTGTTGTTTTATTTTTAAAATTATTAGCCTGTGGAAAAAGTTTATTTTGATATTTAAATCAGAAGGCTGCAAATAGAAAAGAGGCATACGATTTTTATTTAAATTTCATTTAATAAATTAATGCCATTGATGTGTTTTTTTATTTGAAATTCGATTTTGCATGTCTGCACTATTGTTATATATTGTATAGTAATAAGCGTTGCTTGTTCCATATTCAATGTTAAAGCAAAACTTGTTTTGGGTCCATATTAAAAGGTTCATTTGTTCAATGTTGGCCCGCGACTTTGTTCAAGTTTTAAATTTTGGCCCACTGTGTATTTGAGTTTGACACCCCTGCTCTAGGTCAAACAGGACAGGATTGTTTAACACTTTGATTGTTTAGTGTTTTTTTATGGGGCGACATAGCTCAGTAGGTAAGAGCGTTTGTCTGGCAGTCGGAGGGTTGCCGGTTCGATCCCCTGCCCTGGGCTTGTCGAAGTGTCCCTGAGCAAAACACCTAACCCCTAATTGCTCTCAACGAGCAATTCAGAGCAAATCAGATAATAAGCCATAGCCATCGCCCTAATAAGCCATCTACCACTGCGAAAAGTTTATTAAAAGGCAAAATTTCCCAAACACAGAAAGAGAAGTAATAAAACCAGAAATTGCTACCAAAATATGATATGAAGAATAAAAATGACAATTAAAAAAAATTATTATTTTTTTTTTAATCCATTAAATTACCCAGGTTCATGTTTTTGGTATAAAGAGTGCAATCCTAATGTTATCTGTAATAGGGCTATTCAACTGGCAGCCTGGGCATCAAATGCAACCTACCACTGATGCACTCTTGGGCCTCCAAAATAAAGCCTTTTTATAAGGCATCTACTGTTATCACACATGTACAATAAAAACTTATTCATACACTGTTTTAAAAGCACATGTTAATGAGACAAATACTACACATGTACATGTCAGCAGAGCTTCAGGCACTGGAAATGAATTAATTATGATTACAATGAGGCAGCATCAACCCAACAATCGAATCACAGACAAAACGTAAAGGAAAAGAGAGAGAACACACCCCCACACCCCCCCCCCCCCCCTCAGGAGCAGAGAACTCACCCTCTACCCTTGGGAACAAAGGAATAACCCCCCCCCCCCCCCCCCCCCCCCCCCCCTCAGGAGCAGAGAACTCACCACCCTGAGGAACAGATAAATAATCCCCACCCCCCTCAGGAACACAGAACTCAACCCCACCCCAACTCCCCACCCCCTCCTCCGCCCTCAATATGAGAGAACTCACCCCCCCTTCAGGAAAAAAGCCTTCTTCTCCTCTTGTGGGTCTGCGGTCTGTGTGGCCCAGCAGGACTCCAGCTGTAGGCTCATGTTGTAGGCCAGGCTGTTCTCACAGTGCAGGGTCACCTGGATGTACAGCTGCTCTGCAGAAGGGAGCTCCACAGGGCCAGTGTAGTTGTATGCGTAAGATGAGTCACTGTACAAGGCCATGCTGATCTCCAGGAGGCGGGACGAATTCACCTGCACCGCACTGTGAGAGGTAACCCTGCAGAGGAGCAGAGCAGAACACACAGCAAACACATCATCCGTGTCCACATTCACTAGATTTCCTAGAAAAGCACATTTGTTTTTTTTAAATAGCAATGTGCTAAAAAATAAACCACAGTACCAGCACATGAAATGTATGACCAACAATGTGTGATGGAATAACAGACAAACAAACAGGCTGGATTATGACACACCAATAAAGAACCGCACATGCCATTAGATTAGCCTCAGTGCTAACAAAGACTAAGGTATTTTCATTGAGCCCAGGCTCTGTAACAGTTGCACATGCATAACTACTGAAAATGCTAGTTTGAGGCTTAATGTCCTTCATGCTACTGCCGTGGATGCTGATTGGATGGCTGAATGAGAGAGGGGTGTGTTTCTCACCAGTCCAGACCAGGCTTCATGCGGGCTGTGCTGGTCTGGAGCAGCGGGTAGGCACAGGTCCACAGCACCTTCAGGTCCCTCCGTGTGATGGATCTCCCGCTGCTGAGCGTCACAGTCAGCGCGTTCCTCAACTCCACATGCGTCCTGTTAATCTAAATGAGCAGAAAGCGTGTTACACACCCAAGGCATTACACACTCATAATACCCAGTGTGATGTGAGGGGTGCTGAATGGAGAGATGGGACAGGTAGAGGTAGTGAGGGGTGCTGAATAGAGAGATGGGACAGGTAGAGGTAGTGAGGCATTACACACTCATAATACCCAGTGTGATGTGTTACACAAGGCATTACACGCTCATAATACCCGGTGTGATGTGTTACACAAGGCATTACACGCTCATAATATCCAGTGTGATGTGTTACACACACAAGGCATTACACACTCATAACACCCGGTGTGATGTGTTACACAAGGCATTACACGCTCATAATACCCAGTGTGATGTGTTACACAAGGCATTACACGCTCATAATACCCAGTGTGATGTGTTACACAAGGCATTACACACTCATAATACTCAGTGTGATATATTACAAACTGCTAAGCAGGAAAAGTACTTAGTGAGGACCTTGGGACAGGCAAAGGTAGTGAGGGGTGCTAAATGGAGAGATGGGACAGGTAGAGGTAGTGAGAGGTACTGAATGGAGACATGGGACAGGTAGAGGTAGTGAGGGGTGCTGAATGGAGAGATGGGACAGGTAGAGGTAGTGAGGGGTGCTGAATGGAGAGATGGGACAGGTAGAGGTAGTGAGGGGTGCTGAATAGAGAGATGGGACAGGTAGAGGTAGTGAGGGGTCCTAAATAGAGAGATGGGACAGGTAGAGGTAGTGAGGGGTGCTGAATGGAGAGATGGGACAGGTAGAGGTAGTGAGGGGTGCTGAATAGAGAGATGGGACAGGTAGAGGTAGTGAGGGGTGCTGAATGGAGAGATGGGACAGGTAGAGGTAGTGGGGGTGCTGAATGGAGAGATGGGACAGGTAGAGGTAGTGAGGGGTGCTGAATGGAGAGATGGGACAGGTAGAGGTAGTGAGAGGTGCTGAATGGAGAGGTCTGCTAGAGTAAAGGGTGTTATCATTGTCTGAAGGGAGGAAGAAGCAGTAGCACTTGCAGCTTGCTATGCCAGGTTTAGTGAATCAGTTTTGTGATGGTGTGCATTCCCAGAATGCACCAGCTGTGTACATGACCTGGATCTGGTGCCGGTACTCACAAGCGTTTGGCCTCCACACTGGGAGGGGGCGCCAGTTATCCTGTAATAATAAAACTTGTCCGTCTCGTTGATGGAGCAGCGACCATCATTGAGGACAACAGTCACATTCCCGCCAAAGTAGTGGATGAGGAAAGGCTTGGAGATGCCCCCAGATACATGGTCCTTCAGGCATAGCGTGAACATCCCCTTCTCTGTTAAGACGTGATGTTCTTTAGTCACATTACATAGACATAGTTTCGATTAGCCTTTGGTTCATTACTTACAAAAGTGCATGAAATGCTAGGCTATGCCAATGTTGCCATTTTACAAGTAATACAGAAACAGACACAGCAAACTGCAGCAAACCACATAGGGTTAGTGCATGTATGTAAGAGCAGCAGGCGTGTGTGTGTGTGTGTAAGAGCAGCATTATAGTCTCTCACACACACCATTATACTCTCATACAGAGTTAGTGTGAGTTTTTGTGTGTGTGAGTTTGTGTGCGTGTGTGTGTGCGTGTCTGTGTGTGTGTGTGTGTGCGCGCGTGTGTGTGTGTGCATGTGTGTGTGTGTGTGTGTGTGTGTGTGTGTGTGTATGTGTGAGTGTGTATATATGTGTGTGAGTGTATGTGTGTGTGTGTGTGCGTGTATACCGTGGCAGGCGGGGCTGAGGATGGGGCTCAGGCTGTAGTACCCCGGCTCACACACGCAGGTGAATGAGTCCAGGGTGTTGATGCAGACGGAGTTGGAGCCGCACTTGTTCAGGGCGGGGGAGTCACACTCATCTGGGTCTGTGGGTTACACAGTATACTGTCAGTCACACAGAGTACACAAGTACGCAGTATACTGCTGCTCCACTCAGTCACACAGAGAACACAAGTACACAAGTATACTGCTGCTTAGTGGTGGGCGATATGGCAAAAATATCAGATCATTTTTTTCAGGAATGATCACGATCCACGATATGATCACGATTCTTTTTCATGTTGGTTTTTAAGACTATTTTGCAAGTTAATGAACAGTGCAATCAAACTAATATCCCTATTTAAGAAAATATTGCCCTTCAAGGAAACAAAACCTAAAAGAAAAAGAATAACAGAGACTATTTGGGCCAAAGTACCAGATTTTAATCAAGTGCATTTCTGCACTTGTTTGTTTTGGCTTTGTACCGCTACCGCTAGCCTCTAGCTGCGTGGCTGTGCCTGTGGCACTCACGTGAGACCCCCTGATTGTTTGGCTTTCCGCGTGCTCTTTGGGGTGCTTTCTCCTGAGGTGATTAAAAGGCTTGTCGTGATGCCATCCGATGTGCGAACATTTTCTTTGAAAACTTTGCAAATAACGGTGTTTCGCACCGTGTCGGTTTTGGAAAACCCAAACCAGTTCCATATCACAGACGTCAAACTTTTTTAGGGACCAACTCCGTCAGCCATGCCACTATGTTGTCAGATAAAAAAGGGGGAGGAAAATAAATCCAAGGCGCTACCGTTTGTTATTATTGGTTTATTGGTGTGTCTGTTAGGGGAGGCGCAACAGGGACTAGTGAAGAGTGTGATTTTAGGTTTGGCTGAGAAAACAACGTTGGATGCCGTGTATGAGCGTTGTCAGAGCAACTGACAGAATGTGCAGTTTCAGTGGAGCCCGATACTCCCGATGTCACAGTTGGGGAAGGTGGGACGCAATTGCGGACCGAGGGGGATCTAAAAGTTAACCCCGAGGGGTAACCTCAAAACCGCCGAGCGATAGAAAGGGACAGGGGACACACCAAATAATAAAGAGAGCTAAATAATTGCTCCCTCCACTCACTGAAGCTTCTGTCAGTGGACTCAGAAAACTAAAAGAAACGAAACACCGCTGCAGCGCAACTACCCAGAAAGTCAAACCCCACTAGAAAAACAGAGTGGAGTAACTTACAAAAGAAAAATGACACTCGCAGCCCGGCGGGTAGAAAACAAAAGGAAAACTAAAGAGACGAGGGCAAAATGTCCTCCACAGCGCTGAGATAATCAGCTCAGAGAAAAAACTAAATGGTGATCAAATATTGTAGATAGGATCAATGCAATAGCTTCTGCAGATTCTTACACCCCTACACACCAAGAGCATAACAAACAATGAGTGTGCGCTGAACCCCAGAAACCAGGGGCTAGATATAGGACTCCCACACCTGCCCCTCATCAGGGACAATTAACTCAGAGCCAATGCGTGTGAGGTGCCATCACCTCACACCCGATCTCTCTGGAAAGGCAGATCGTGGAGACATTTTAATCGTTCACAATCTAATATCGTCATACCGTCCACCCCTACTGCTGCTCCACTCAGTCACACAGAGAACACAGTATGTGAATGCTGGGCGTTGCTATAGCCTCTGGGCACCAGACTCACTGTCATGGGGTGAGAGAAGACCTCGTCTCCCACAGTTTTTACTGAGCCTGGGATACCCTGCATTCCCCTCAATGTGGCAATGACTCCCTCCTCAGGAGAAACCAGTTGAGCCTCCTCAGCATGACTGGATTGTTATATGGCAGCAGTGTTTAGGAGTTCCTCACCATTATATAGAAGATGATGATATACTTTATTGAACCCCATGGGGTAATTTGTCCTCTGCATTTGAGCCATCCTTAGTTACCCAGGATCAGTGGGCAGCTGCCTCTCTGTGCTGTGCCTGGGGACCAACTCCAGTTCTGAGGCCTTGGTCAAGGGCACCTGCAGGAGCGCACCTAACATGCATGTCTTTGAGTGTGGGAGGAAACCGGAGTACCCGGAGTAAACCCACGCGAACACGGGGAGAACATGCAAACTCCGCACAGAAAGACCCCAACCCGAGATTCAAACCCAAGACCTTCCTGCTGTGAGGCGACAGTGCTAACCACTATGCCACCGTGCCCGCCCTACAACAATGCTGCATCGCATGAGCTGTCTGTCTATCTGTCCATCTGTCTCTCATTTACATTTCAGGCATTTCACAGACACTCTACAACCTTGAACCAACAACCTTGGAGCGAAATGTTATACTGCACTGCCACCAACACTTACACACACACATGCACACACACACACGCACACCAACACAATCTCAAGGGTTTTATTTCACTGGGAACAGAACAGCCAATATTCCTCTGTCAGCTACCCATCACACACAAATCCCCCAGCATGTCTCACACCTACCGTCCCAGTAGATGCTGTCGTCTGTGACGGTGATGTGGGCGTGGCCGAGAGAGATAATATGCTGCAGCTGCTCCTCAGGGCGGAGGATCACTACCCCATCCTGGCTGGAAACATCAAAGCTTTCAAAAGTGATCTTGGTTTTTGTTTTCCTCTCGCTGTCTTCAAACGAGATCAGCTGCACCTCCGCTTTTGGCCAGAACTTACTCAGTAAGTTCTGCAGCTGGTAAAAAGGAAATGGAAACCAAAAAGAAAACTGTAAAGCTGGTCCATCGTGCACAGTTGGCACAGGCTGACTGCAGGTGCCCAGGTGACTAACAGAGGCCTGTCCCAAGTGAAGAAGTGAGAGGAGGATAGTCTCGCTTGTGCAAACCACAGCAGGGGTGCACAAGGGCCCGTCCATTTCAGGATTTTAGGCAAACTTTAGCCTGATCAAATCTGAATCTGAGATTTGTAAAAACACCAGCAGTGATTATCAAGTGACTGTTTTCAATTTTATTGAAGGTGATAAAAGTTCAACTAAAATAATGCTATGAAAACATGTACTACAAAATGCTATAAACAGAACGGTGTGATAAGCGGCAATGACTGCTAGGACCCGGGAACAGGACCCACCTTGCTTTTAATAATGCCCTCCAGCAGGACTCGAGCTTCTGCCCTCGGATCCTCCAGCGATGGCGGCATTGTCCATGGCACAACAAGGAACATTTCATGGCTGGGGAGGTGAACCTGCAGTCCTACAGTTGGGGGGTTAGGGGCACAAACACTGATGTAAAAATGTGTCTGAATGAAAGCTTTCTGCAACCAGCCCATGTTACCAGCCTTCAGGACACAGACCTACCGTGGGCCTGACCAGAGGCCGTGGTTATGTTAAATGTCAAATCTTTGCACCTGTGCATGCAACCACATACGCAAGCCTTTAATAAGATAATTCAGGCCAACTTCAAAACAAAGAGGCGGTGTGTCAGTACCAGCCTGCATTAACACTGACCGAGTCAGTACCAGCCTGCATTAACACTGACCGAGTCAGAACCAGCCTGCTTTAACACTGACCGTGTCAGAACCAGCCTGCTTTAACACTGACCGAGGGGATCTGTTGTTTGGTCTGCAGAGTCAACAACTCTGGGTAGCAGGATGTCTCCAGGGGGCACTGCCAGGGACTTCCTCTAGGATGAAGTAGAGCACAGCTGGAGCTCCACGCTCGCCACCCTCGCACTCTGGCACCACCTTCAGGTCATACGGGGAGCCAGGCCTCAGGCCCGGCAGAGGCAGGGGGGGGCCTGCCAGCCTCCCCTTCCGGACGCTCGGGCCGCCCCTCTCAGAGAGGCGGTACAAGAAGGCCACGCCCACCCCAGACCTGCCGCTCCACAGGGCTATCGAGTCCTTCTGCCTAAATCGGAGATCCAACACTTCACCAGGGCCTGTGGGCAGAGCAAACCAGCAAACATTCATCAGGGCCTCCCCAACACTTCACCAGAGCTCCTTCCTAAATGACTTTGGGCTTATCCTGGCCTAACGCAAGCTTGGAGTTGGTTGCTAAAGGGTGCAGAACGGTGTGGGGTGGAATTTGACGGTGCCTCACCGAAGACAAAGGGCATGTGGAAAGACCAAAATATTTTTCCAACCTGCAGTTTACCAACAACAAAATTTGGAGAAATGGAGAAAAAAATGCACGTTCAACAAAATGTTCAGTTTTCATCTAGAACAGTTCATGAGCAATAAACATTTTACATTATTTATTTAAACATACATTGCGCCAAATTCCAAAAATATTTGAGACAAGCATTAATGAGTTTGAAATAGACAATTCTTCTGTTCTTCTGTGAGACTGACAATTTGACATATCTCTCCAATAAGAGTCAACAAGTGTTTGATCAATAGATAATTAAGGCCACCACAGAAGTGCATTCACCCACAAGTGTAGGTTTTCCATCCATTCAACCTACAGATGTGGTGTGGCTATCGGTCACACCACTATTTGTCATTTGCATCTCAAAGCAGAGGAAGTCAGCTGGACCATAATTATCACCTGTCAAATCACTGGATTCAGATGATCATCCTTTTCATAAAGTTGACTGTTTGTAGCCCATTTTTTTAACAGACCTCTCCCCCTCACAGCCAGGTCCCTCCCCCACACAGCCAGGCCTCTACCCCACGCAGCCCGACCCCTCCCCAAAACAGCAAGGCCTCTCCCCCAAACAGTTAGTCCCCTCCTCCACACAGCCAAGCCCCTCCCCCACACAGTCAACCCCCTCCGCAAAACAGCCAGGCCCCTCCCATTACATTACATTACATTACAGGCATTTAGCAGACGCTCTTATCCAGAGCGACGTACAACAAGTGCATTGGTTCATGATGTAGAGGTGCAAAAGAAACACTAGAGTGAAGTAAGGATCGTAGTGCCAGAAGTGACCACATCGATCAGGACTCCAACCCTGTAGAGTAAGCTGTTCAGCAAGAATCCTACCAAGTACAAATTAGCACTGGAATCACATCTAATCACACCTAATCAGACAAAAAACAATCCTGCCAGATACACTAACATAATCATATTATCCTAACTAGGTACAGTGAGCTAAACTATAGGCTAGGGAGGGGTGGGGAGAGGTGCAGCCTGAAGAGATGAGTCTTCAGTCTGCGTTTGAAGGTGGTGAGATTCTCTGCTGTTCTGACCGCCACGGGGAGGTCATTCCACCAGCGAGGGGCCAGGACAGACAGCAGACGGGAGCGGGAAGTACAGACGCGAAGAGGGGGAGGTGCCAAGCGTCCAGAGGTGGCAGAACGGAGAGGTCTGGCTGGTGTGTAGGGTCTGATGATCCTCTGGATGTACCCTGGTGCTGACCCCTTAGCTGCCTGGTATGCAAGCACCGAGGTCTTAAATTTGATGCGAGCCATAACAGGCAGCCAGTGGAGGTCAGTGAGCAGGGGGGTGACATGGGAATGTCTGGGGAGGTTGTAGACCAGACGCGCTGCAGCATTCTGGATGAGCTGCAGGGGTCTGATAGCGGATGCTGGCAGACCAGCCAGTAGTGAGTTGCAGTAGTCCAGGAGGGACAGGACCATCGCTTGAACCAGGAGCTGGGTTGCGTAGGTGGTAAGGAAGGGGCGGATTCTCCGGATGTTGTACAGGAAGAACCTGCACGTTCGACTCACAGCCGTGATGTTCTGGGAGAGGGACAGTCTGTTGTCCATCACCACTCCAAGGTTTTTTGCGGTGGGTGATGATGACACCCTCCCCCACACAGCCAGGCCTCTCCCCCACACAGCCAGGCCCCTCCCCAATACAGACAGCCCCGCCCCCCAACGCTATTGGCCCACCTGTTTTTGTCTGGATGGTGCTAACGCTCATGACCGTGCTGTCCCCACACAGGGCTTCCACCCTGCTGCTGAACTGGTGGCAGGGAAGCAGGCCTGTCACTGTGTGCCAGGTGAGGAGCGTGGAGCTCTGGAGCTCCCCCTGGTGGTACACCTTAAAGCTGGAGATGGAGGAGATGTTCTGCATGGACCAGCTCACCGTATAGTTGCGGGAGCCAAAGGAGGACTGGTGTAGGTTTATGATTTCAGAGTTTGCTAGGGGACAAAAAATAAACAAAACTCTTTCATCAGGCAAAGCTTTCAAACAGTAGTATCCAAGACAATATTAGCATTCCCCTGTTAGATGTGTTGGAAGTGATGAAGTCGATTCACTGTTCAAAATTAGAGGAGAGACTGACACACAAACTCTTAATCCAGCACATTCCATCATGTGCCAGGTCATGCGCCAGGGACACACTTAAAACAAAATCACGTGATTTCCTTTGGCAGGAGCTTGGAAATCCTGCACTGACAGCAACATCTAGTGAAAAATCCAAGAAACCTACAAGTACATTAAGTAAGTTGACAGGAAAACCATACAGGTTTTTTCCACTAGCCTCTACCCTGGGGCTAGATAAAAGTATGCATCAATGTAGGACTGCACCATACATCTAACTGCAGTTTTTAAAGCGTATTAAGACTGACTGCGGGATTGTAGTGTATAGGCGTCTTTTTCTTTAATCTGTTCGCTCCGGCATTATTTACTCAGTAAGTGCTGAATGTGCTGTGGTATCTGCCAAAGGAGGTTATTTTGAGAAAAGTTGTTTTCAAAGTTGTTTTAAGTAAAACTTGTGTTATCGTAGGTAGAAATTGAAAAATGTCTGTACTTTGGTTCGTTATTCAATAAATGTCAATAAATTAACTGAATTTCTCCCTACCTAAAGTTTCTTCTAAAAATTATTTTTTAAACCCACAGATGGCCTAATACTTTTGGCCTGAACTGTATTGTACACCACACAACCAATACATGGCCAAAAGTATGTGGACACCTGACATTCAACATCTTATCCAAAATAATTGATGTTAATATGGAGTTGGCCCACCCTTTGTTGCTATAACAACTTCCACTCTTCTGGGAAGGCCCTATTCAAGATACCAGAGCGCTGCTTTAGGGATTTGCACTGATTGGGCCATTAGGTCTGGCTCATAGTTGGCTTTCCAATCCCAAAGGTGTTGGATGGACTTGCAGTCAGGTTTCTGTGCAGGCCAGTCAAGTTCATCCACACCATTCTCAAACCGTTGGGAAAGCATAGAATCATCCAGAATGTGATTGTATGCTGTAGCATTAAGATTTGCCATCACTGGGCCTAGCCCAAACCATGAAGAACAGTCCCAGAACAAGGGGTGTCCAGATACTTTTGGTCATATGGTGTGGGTGCCAGACACAGGCGCTCTGTAGCTATACCAGAGTTTCCATCGCTGAGGACCATCCTGCTGAGGCGGGACTGGCCCGTAGACTGGCCCACAGACTGGCCCGTAGACTGGCACACCACCTGAAGCCCCAGCTGCACCCTGCTACAGGGAGGCAAGCTGCCCACGGTGAACACCGGGCTGCCCAGCGTGTGTCTGAAGCTCCTCTCCTCCAGGACGTGGCCAGAGCCGTCCACGTGGAAGACCGTGAGCAGGAAGGCGGTGAGGCCCGAGGCGGGGTCGCTCGGGGGGCAGTCCCATCCCACGGTCACGCTGTTGCTGTCCCAAGCGGTCACCCTGAAGTTCCTGGGCATGTCAGGATCTGGGCATTCACACAGGGAACTTAACACGGCACTCAGCATGCAGCAGCACAGCCAAGCTTTACAAAGTGATCATTTACACAAACAGGCTAACCCATGAGCCTCTGCATGTTCGGCTACAGTAATTGCACAATGCTAATGAACCTGCTGGTGCTCATATGGCAATAGGGCAGTTCACAGAAGTGTGCTACTTATCAGACCTCCAAAAGAAGGGAATCAGCAAATTAGATAGATACAAGGGGGGGGGGGGGGCGGGGCAGACGCACTCTTACCAGTGAGCGCGGTGAGGCACAGGACTGTGGGGGGGGGGGGGGGGGGGGGGGCAGACGCAATCTTACCGGTGAATGTGGTGAGGCACAGGACTGTGGGGCGAGGGGGGGGGGGGACAGACGCAATCTTACCGGTCAGCGCGGTGAGGCACAGGACCGCGGGTCCGAGCGCCATCTCCACACACGCCACGTAGCTCCGGCAGCCGTCCAGGCCAGCAAATCGGTAGTGCCACCTGCGCGTGGTCTCATTGCACAGGACCGCCAGGCCGTCCAGGTCCGCCCGGTACAGCGCCACTCTGTGCAGGGGGTCGGGGGGGACATGGTGGCTCCCTCGCCAGGAGACCAATAGCGTGGAGGCACCCCGAGACTCCGCCCTCAGTGGAAAGCGGTGGGTGTGGCCTGGGGAGAGCAGGGTGTGCTTGAGAAACTGGCATTGTAACCCAGGAGGTCATTTATGCCAAGCTGCACTGTTGATGGAGCCTTCAAAGACACCAGTTTCCATAGATAAGCTACTGTTAATGGAGAACAGTAAGCCAACATCTAATCTATTAAGCCATAAAAAGATTGTGTTAGTAAAAAGCTAGAATTCTGGAAACCTGAAATGAGGCAATGTTCATTTTTCAGGCGTCATACACAGCTAACAAACTATTCATCAAATATACAAAAGCATTCTGATATTATATTTAATATGTAGAAGTGATACAGGGACACTGTTGTGTTGCACATAAAGTCACGGATTAAAGCCAAATTTACAGTTACTTCAACTTTACACAGAAAAACTGCCCACACCAACAACTAATAATTATCAATATACCTATAGTAATAGGTTTCATTAGGTCATATTTAAACATGACCTAATGGAACCTATCACTCCATCTATTACACATCTAAACAGCAACCTGAATCTAAGCTATTAAGTTATGTTGAATTAACGTCGAATTCATTAGTATTTATCATAGCAATATTGGTTTTCTGATACAGTATAACACCTGTTAAACTGCATTCAAACAAAAGATATACACATTCCGATAACTGTTAAACTTGTAAATAAATAAAAAGAAACTCTTAATTTGTATAGTGATCATTTCAATTATCCATATGGAAACAATTTAATTATCAGTATGTATGTAGTTATCCAATTAAACTGCTTTATACACTGATGTGGACCATTTAACAAACTGATTCTAAGCTTTGAAGTTATGTGCAAAAAGCCCCATGAATTTGGCATAGAAATTAATTTAATACCCTGAAATTATATTCTTAGTAAAAATAGAAATATTCTGGAAATAAAAGTTCTGGGGCGGGATGCATAGAGTTTCCGTGGATTGGGATGGCAGGTATGCCATCCCGCCAAGTTTGGGATGGCAGGTATGCCATCCCGCCAAGTTACGCCTTGGCGGGGGCATGCCCCCATACCTATACAGCACCGAGAGTTTGGCACTTTTCAGGGTTCCCCACAGAAATAACCACAACAGCCACAGACACTCAGCCCTTAAAAACATTAAATTCTGTACATTCTGACCCCATTTCAACAGACAGAATTCATAAACAACTTCACATGTCCACACAATAAAGCCCCAAACTAAGGGGATTTTGCGTTTTCTCCTTCTTCTTCTTCTTCTTCTTCTTCTTCTTCTTCTTCTTCTTCTCATTCTTATTTTTCCTGCCGCCTATCCCACTAACAACATGTCTCCCCATTGGACATTTCACTAACACCAGCCAAATCTGCCCTACACGACCCAATCAAAAACGCGCATACACACGCAAAATACCCATACATTTGTATTCTGAAACATTTCCCGTTTAAACAGCTAGTCCACCTGTGGCCTAGTGGGTAAGGTTACAGTCTTGGGAACATGGGGTCGGAGGTTCAAGCCCAGCTTAGAACATATTTCTTTAACCTGCTTCAACCCTCACTAATAATTGTCTACTAGCCTACTTATCAATTATTGCTTTTGCACCATATTTACCCGCCGTTCACCGTTCAGTTATTAACCGGCTACAATATTGCTAAGCCACATGGATTCAACGGGAGCTCTTCTGTGCTTACTGGCCTGTGTTCTTTAAAACCACCGGCAGGTTTGCTAATGATATTTCACGCATTGCATAGCTATTGCATTAGCTAACGAAGTCACGGCAAATGTATTCCTTTCATTAAAAAGTTACACCAGTTCACCACTGTGCCATTTCTATTAACTATATTTCTTCACTTGGCTACCGTACAAAACTTTCATATAAGCAAACGCCACGGTTCTATTTCTACATTCATGTTACCTCGCTCTGTTCTCTATCTATAGCCACATACGCTACAAACAATTACTACTTGTGTACATTCTGCAACTCCGCAATTTGAACAGCTAATCCATCCGTGGCCTAGTGGGTAAGGTTACAGGCTTGATAACACTGGGTCGTATGTTCAAGCCCAGTTTGAAACACGTTTCTTTAACCTGCTTCGATCCTCACTAATAATTGTCTACTACTTCTTAATTATTGCTTTTGCACCATTTCTACCCGCCGTTGACCGTTCAGTTATTAACCGGCTACAATATTGCTAAGATATATGCATTATGACTTACCGTCTGTACGTTGGGTTATTGACCGGCTACAATATTGCTAAGCCACATGGATTCAACGGCAGCTCTTCTGTGCTTACTGGCCTGTGTTCTTTAAAACCACCGGCAGGTTTGCTAATGATATTTCACGCATTGCATAGCTATGGCATTAGCTAACGAAGTCACACACTGGTAAACCTCACTCACTCACGGCCACCCATATGCATTTCATGACGCAAATGTATTACTTTTATTTAAAAGTTACACCAGTTCACCACTGTGCCATTTCTACTAACTATATTTCTTCACTTGGCTACCGTACAAAACCTTAATATCAGCAAACGCCACGTTTCTACATTCCTGTTACCTCGCCCTGTTCTCTATCTACCCACATACGCTACAAACAATTAGTACTTATGTACATTCCGCAACTCCGCAGGTTGAACAGCTAATCCGTCTGTGGCCTAGTGGGTAAGGTTACAGGCTTGGGAACACTGGGTCGTATGTTCAAGCCCAGCTTGGAACCCGTTTCTTTAACTTGCTTCGACCCTCATTAATAATTGTCTACTACTTCTTAATTATTGCTTTTGCACCATATCTACCCGCCGTTCACCGTTCAGTTATTAACCGGCTACAATATTGCTAAGATATATGCATTATGACTTACCGTCTGTACGTTCAGTTATTGACCGGCTACAATATTGCTAAGCCATATGGATTCAACTGAAGCTCTTCTGTGCTTACTGGCTTGTGTTCTTCTTTAAAACTACCGGCAGGTTCGCTAATGATATTTCACGCATTGCATAGCTATGGCATTAGCTAACGAAGTCACAGACTGGTAAACCTCACTCACTCACGGCCACCCATATGCATTTCATGACGCAAATGTATTCCTTTTATTTAAAAGTTACACCGGTTCACCACTGTGCCATTTCTACTAACTATATTTCTTCACTTGGCTACTGTACAAAACCTTAATATCAGCAAACGCCACGTTTCTACATCCATGTTATCTCGCCCTGTTCTCTATCTAGCCACATAGGCTACACACAATTACTACGTATGTACGTTCTGCAACTCCGCATTAAAACATTACATTTAAAATCATGATTCACTCATAAGTATAACTACTAGCACTGAACATGAGAAAAACACATTCGTGCAATAGATTACATTACAGGTAAATAATGTGTGCAATGTTATTTGACCCTCCACTTCAACAACCAATGTTCAATACCGACTGTTATATATACCATTTGATAAGGAATATAAGCTCGCTCATGGTCACTCCATTTACTTCGCACTATACTCCGTGATCATGTCAACCTTCACCTACATGCCCATTCTGCTAAAAACATATTGTTTCAACTACGGAATTTCGTAATTTCATTTTAATTTCTCCCACACTGTTGTTATTCTCTCATATGCAAAGCCTGCTGGGACATATGCGTCTGCTCCTATTCTCCACTATCATGTTTTCCGGTTCTAGTTTAGCAAAACGGCGAAGAGGATTCCTACCTGCAGATTAGCCTATCAAAATGCCTTATAAACCTTACAAACACTAAAAGTGCATCTCCACGAAATAACAGACAATGGAGCAGGACAGAAGGATAAACCTTACAAACACTAATAGTGCATCTCCACGAAATAACAGACAACGGAGCAGGACAGAAGGCTACACAAGTTGCGACCTAGGGAGTTATAATTCTACGGGCGTGTTGATTATTTTGTCAGTCAAGGCTCGTTGGATGGACGTCAAATCCGTGAGTACATACCATATTCCATCTGCGTTTCTGATGCGTTTACGCTTACGCCATTGCATCCTTTCTCACAGCCACTGTTTTACATATATAGCAAACCGAAACTGCTGAACGGTACACGCTCATCAGACTGTACAGATTCACACAACGATAGCCATAATCCACAACCGTTTCTTGCAGGGTCGCATTTCTCACTCTCATAATAAAACGCTTTGCAAAAAGAACTGATATCTCATAAAAAACACGTTTTCAACGTACAAAAATGCCAAGTTACTAAAAAGTATTGATATCAAAATGACGCCAAGTTACGATACTACAAACAATATAGGCTATCTTGCCTCACCGAAATGACATAAGATGTATCTCAAAGCAATGCTACCCAATATTTCCTCAGTTCTTTCAAGTCACTTGGCCCTGTGTTTTCTAATCTTACCATTTCACAATATCATGCAAACTTTCTGTCAGATCAAAGAGACAAATATTTCGAATTGCCTCATGGAACACATTGAACATTGTACATTGAAATTAATGTATAAATTCATTAATGTACAGAACTGCTGCTGAGCAACGACAGGAAGCACATTTCTCCAGAAAACATGTTTATACTTGCTTCTGAACTGAATTTGAGTACATGTGCAAGTTGTTGTATATTTGCTACGTACAATAAATACTGCATGTAAAACACATATTGTACATACATACATAGAGAACTTCTTTATCCGCATGGGGACATTTCCCTGGCAGCATCTTACATTCACATTCACGAACACACTTGTACCAAGAAACATACTATCATTCACGCAACAGAAAGCCTGGGCAGCGAAATACATAGGCCTACATACCAATACAAATTGGACATACACACACCTATTCAATCAATCTTGACTGTGAGAGAGCCATCCACACATATATTTGGCCTGTTCATGTAGTGCATGCTTATACACAGGGCCAAGTGACTTGAAAGAACTGAGGAAATATTGGGTAGCATTGCTTTGAGATACATCTTATGTCATTTCGGTGAGGCAAGATAGCCTATATTGTTTGTAGTATCGTAACTTGGCGTCATTTTGATATCAATACTTTTTAGTAACTTGGCATTTTTGTACGTTGAAAACGTGTTTTTTATGAGATTTAATTATACTGTACAACCATTTGCGCAAATTGTGCATACACATTTTGTACAATTTGCTTAGAAATTAATAAAGTTTTAAATCACACATGCAGATTTTATTTATAAATCACAAATATCCCTAAACTTGTACACTCGTGAAGGAGCTTTATGACTCTACCAAGTGAACACCCTCAATTTCCTTATATGGGGGCATCATTTCACCATTTAAATCTCTTGGAAATAGCAGTAAAACTGCTAAAATGTAATTGTAGTAAAACACAGAGGAACATACTAGCAGAAAAGTGAATTAAAAAAAGAATTTTCAGAATGTTAGATTTAAATGCTGTTGCACTGCAAACAATTTGGAATGTGTTAAAATTCAGATCTTTGAAAACCTTATCTGGTCAAGTTCAGTTTCTGTTGATGTCCATAAGTGTAAAGAGAGAGGCATACCAAGTGCAATGATAAAGTCCTCCTTTTGGTAGAGATAATGAGTGTCGTTTTCACAGGGAAACACTTCATTTGGCTGGAATGCCTTGAGAGCTTCCTGTCGTGAAAGAGAAATTGAAGATTCACAATTAGCCGTTCTAATGGAGAATTTAGGGGTCAGATTAACCACATTATCAACTCGCTTCTGTTAGACTGCAAAAGGGAAAACAGGCACTTGAGAAAAGTGACGACAGCACTAAACTTTTCAGTTTTACTTTTCAGTAGTTTCCTTGTTCATTCAAACATCTTGAGATGAGAAATTGAAATGGCTCCAATTCAAAAGCACAAACCATGACAGGGTCCACAGTGCTAAACATTCTGGTTTCCCCTGTGTCAAAATAAAGCCCCACATTCACCAGCTGAGATCTGGTGACTGCAAAGGCCATACCATATGATTCACATCATTTTCATACTCATCAAACCGTTCAGTGACCCCTCGAGCTCGGTGGATGGGGACACTGTCATCCTGGAAGAGACCACTCGCATCAGGATGGAAATGATTCATCATAGGATAAAGGTGATCACTCAAAATAACTTTGTATTGATTTGCAGTGATCGTTCCCTCTTAGGGGACAAGCGGACCCAGACCATACCATGAAATTGCGCCCCACAGCATAACAGAGCCACTGGACGCCCTCATTGTAGGGGTCATGCATACAGGCCTGTACTGTTCTCTTGGCATACCCCACACATGCACTCGCCCACTTGTGGAGAATATAACAAGGCAGTCCATTCTCTCCATTATTATTTGCTCTTGCTATTGAGCTCCTGGCCACAATAATAAGATCACATGACCATATGCAAGGTATTAAGATTGGAGGTGAAAGTCATGTTATTTCTCTGTAGGCAGATGACATTACTTTACTTACAAGACCCCTTACATTCAATTCCAACACCTGTTACAATACTTGACCAGTTTGGCGATCTATCTGGTTACAAAATCAACCGGTCCAAGATCGAGATCATGCCAATTTCCAAATTTAATTCTGATTCTTTAAAAGGCAAGTTCAATTTTAAATGGTCTCCAGACTATATGAAGTACTTGGGCATATACATTCCCAGTAATATAGAACACGCTTATCTACTTAACTATCCCCCAATAATTGATAAAGTTACAAGCGATCTGAAAAGAATGAACTAACTTCCTATCTCTTTTATGGGTAGAACTAACATTATTAAAATATCTGCTTTACTCAAATTCCTTTATTTGTTTAAAAACTTATTACAGCTCCCATATAATGCTGGTGGTCTAAACTTACCAAACCTCAAACTCTACTTTCTCTCAGCTCAACTTACCCACGTCAAGCAATGGTTTTCCAGCTCATTAAGTGCATGGGCAAGAGTGGAGTCCCATGGCATTCTTCCATAAGAGTTGAAATACCTGCCCTATATTGGTTTACAGGAGGTTAAAAAAATTACCAAGAACCCTACTATCGTTAATAGTTTGCAAATATGGAAGAGCTCCCATAAACTTATGGGTTACAGTGAACGCCTCTCCCCCTATACTCCCATATGGAGAAACCCCAATTTCTCACCCTGTTTTAATGATGACACATTCAAGCCGTGGTACGACAAGGAGATAAGGGAAATAACAAATCTTTTTGAAAATATGGGAACCGCATATAAATTTTATGGCAAGAAGGGCAGCTTTAGGGACTAATGGTTGATATGCTGGGTCACAACGTTTTTCTTGTTTTTGGCGTTGTGGCGGTATATGGCGATGTTTGGTTTCTAGTGAAAATTGTCATGTGATATGGCATAATTTTGCTACGGTCAAACTGTCAATCAAAACTGTTTAACTCTTTGAAAAATTGTATTTATTTATTTTTATACCCTTTTGTCATGGTTCACAGTTAAAGTATTAAGTTGCTGAAGATGTTCACTGTTGTGATGGCAATGCTCTGGTCAACTTTTTGGGCGACATGATGGGGTGTTGTGCCTGCTGGCGAGAGATTGAGAGAGAGGGAAGGAAAAGTATAAAGTGCAATCTGTCTGGGCGAGGGATCGCTAGGCGGTCAGCGCAGGCGTGTTGGGACGTCCGCTTACTCAGCGTTGCCGAAAAGTGTTGCCTGAAGGGTTGGCCAATGTATCGCTACCTTTAATATACTTTTACTCGTGTACCTAGCTTACTTTGAGCTAGGGGTGCACCATGGGGTGGGGGGTGGCCAGTGGGTGTTAGGAAAACAAAGGAAACTGCACAATTGTATTGTGAATTTGCACCTATTGACCTTTGCAAGCTCAATAAAATATATAAATCTAAATGACATGTAGAGAATATGGTGAAGGATGACTCATCTGACCATCACAGATCACAGCACAGCAACCCTACTACAATATCTGTCTCTATGTAGTTGTCGACGGACTGTTCTTGCTGACACAGTCTGATCACATCCTGCATTGACATTCTCAGTCACCTGAGGAAGAACTGCTCTTCTGTTTTTCCTCACATACTGCACTGATGCATGAGCATCACAGCCATGGAATGGCTGCTTTCGACTACAATTTCTGACCCTATTTACTGTGGTCTTTCCCATAGATTTAAATGCAGATGTCACTTTCTCTATTGAAACACTAACCAGTTGGACAGTCATTGTGACTGAAGCTCATGCCATCCATGGCCCAATAATGAACCCTCTTTCAAAGTCAGTTAGATCCTTTCCTCTTGCCATCATGACCCAAAATCAGGGTCAACTGGGCCTACTCAGATTTTTTAATACATGCCACAGAGCATGATAGGATGTTAATTGCTTAATTGTATTATGCAGTACACCTGCATGGAAACATCTGCATTTGTTAAATTTCTCCACTCACTCCATTCAGGTGTTTCAGTTTAATTTCTCACCCGTCTGAACGTTGATTGATATATAGACATATTGGTCTTTAGAGCACATTACGGAGCAATTTAGGTTGGAACAAAAACCAGCATACAGAGGGTCCTGAGGGCCAAGTTTGAGCAGCACTGCTCTACAGCATATTTATTCATAGCAAAATGCTTTTAAAAATCAGCATACATTTTTCAGCACAATTTGACTGTCACGATAACAGCAGCAGCTTTTTGAATGCATATTTACATAAGTTGCATCACTAGAATTTAACAGATGCTCTTATCCAGAGCAACTTACACAACTTGAACTATTTATACATAGCATCCATTTTTTCAGCTGAATACTAATATATATATATATATATATTCACATCAAGCACCTTGCTCAAGAGTATAACAGCAGCGCCCTACCAGGGAATTGAAAGTCCAGTTCCCATCTTTATAGAAGTAGTTGTTCAAATTAAGTGGCCTGCAGCATAATTTCAGAGAGCCATCAATCTGTCACAAGACAGAGGCAATGGACCATATTTTGAAAAACATATGTCTAGCAGTTTCTATTATTGACCATGACAACAGTCATCAGCTAGATTGAAAGGTCAGTAACACTCACCCCACTTCCGCTGGGGGGGAGATACGCAGTTCTGTGCGCACTGCTGCTCACACTGATGGAATCTGATGAGAAAAGCATGTACAGCATTGGATCCTTGAATCCATCTACATCCCCCCCGAATAACCAACGTCAAAGTCAGAAACGTGTGAACAACTGAATTCCAGACTTACTGGAAACAACTGAAAAGTTCCACACATGGGAGATTCCTTTATACTCCGCGCGTAATGTGTGTACATCCAGTGTCGTTACCATCAACGACACCATTTTGCCTTTACTTCCTATGGGTGTAAGTTCATTGCTGTCCAGCCATATCTTGGTATCTGGTCTGGTAAGGATTGAGAACAATGTCACCGTACAAACAACGAGATGCATAGGTTTCAAGTAAATGTGCTTTGAGAAGTTACAAACCAAAGGTTCTGATATTCTGAATTTAGTACCTCTTTGCGGAGGCGCTGACGTTTAGAACCCAACAGACAGAGAAGACAGGACTGCTGCAGCTTCCTGAAAATGGCAAAGTTGGACGCATTCGTGTGACTATACATTCAGGCCTATAGGCCTAACTGAATGGACAAAATAATACAGTGATTATCAGAAGATGACTAATCTCATTGGCTGTTAATTACAATTAGAGAGTCTCATGAGTGGGGCACAATTAGCTCAATAAACTTAAGTCAGAGTTGCAGCACTGAGCCACAGTGTTCTCGCAGTGCAGAGAGAAACACAGTTACAGAGAAGATGTACAAACATGGACAAACCCGTTAATGAATTTTAAAAACAAAAGGTAAACGTTACCTATAGGCTACACATGCATAAGGCCATTCAAACCATAGCAATTTAAAGCCAAAACGACATTTCCCTTACCCGTTACCAACACCAGTGTTTGCGCCAGCTGATTCACTCCACTACAGCTGTAAATTAAAATATAATTCTAATTGTACCTCCACTGTGATTCACTGAAACTGGTTCATGTAAACGAGTCATGCAAAAATAAATAAATAAACATTTACTCACCCAAAGAAGAAGAAAGCTGCAGTGATATCAGTAATGAGAGAATAAACGCGGAGGCAAACCTGCAAATGTACAGATGTAGATTGCATTAGTGGAGCGCCTATTACGAGGACGTATTTATTTAATATATAAACCCACAGAAAATGAGCATATGTACATTTTCAGAGAATAGTTGAACTACTGTCCCTCTGTGAGAAAGCGATATGAGCGAAACGGAACAAAACATTCAGCTGTCGAGATCATTTCGCAACACATTAGACCTACTAATACTGATATTGGGCGTATACTCTGCAAACCCTTCAATTCTAAAATCAGACCGAGTAATTAAACAATTAGCTACACCTTTCAATTAAAACATTGACCACTCTTTTCACTCAGTTAAAAAAGTAAGATGAGTGAAACGAAAATTCGTCAGAATCAACATCTGTGTTAAATTTTAAAAAGCATTAGAACAATCTAACAGGACATTTTCTCTAGTTTTTCACGCAGGCTCTGTTGGTTTTTGTGGACATTAAACGCGACAATAAATTTAGGTTATAACCCTTATTGTTTGCAAGCATCGTATTGTGTTGAAGATAGGCTAACTGGTAGGGCAACACAGAATAAACGTGTCAGATAAATATAAAAGCGAAATAATTACAAATTATATACTGAGTCCTTTCATATGCCGTAAATCTGGCGATGTGTTTAATTGAATTGTAGGGCATGTCGCCATGTAGAATTCTTACAGATCCTTCTAACCCAAATGCGATAATGCGTGGTCAAAAGCTGAATTTTAGTCTTATCTGACCGTAACACTCAGTAGGTACCAAATGCTGTTTGGCAACTCCAGGCTTATGTTTTTATTGCCCTAATTAGAGGCTCATTACTGGCAATCCTTCCCAAAAGCCTGTTGATATTGAGATCGCGGCTCATGTTAGATTTGAAGACTTTGGTTTGTAATCAATCCACATTCGTCCTTAGCTTCAACAAAAAGGGCTCACTTCATTCAGAAATTCTGTTTGGTGAGTTCATTTTAGTGATCATGGAATTTACCAACCTGAAAAAAGATGTAGATTTTGATGGATTAAAAATAAGGGTGTACATTTTTTATATATACTGCCTTCCAGAATTATTTTTACACTTGATAAAAGTGAACAAAGAAGGGTCTGTGAATAAGCAAGCAATGACCTCAATGAGCTATGTGTATAACATGTTTAAAAAGGGGGGTATTTTCTTCAAAATAATAATAATAATTATATATATAATTATTATATATTAGTATATAATATAATATATATATATATATATATATATATATATATATATATATATATATATATATATATATATATTATTTTGAAGAAAATACCCCCTTTTTAAACATGTTATACACATAGCTCATTGCTTGCTTATTTATAGAGCCTTCTTTGTTCACTTTTATCAAGTGTAAAAATAATTCTGGAAGGCAGTATATATAAAAAAAAATGTAGGTTGTGTGTTGAAGTTGCTCTGGACAAGTTTCTGCTAAATGCCTACATTCTAGCAATCCCTCACTGAGCCAGCATAACCAATCCCTCAGAAACGCACGCTTACACGCATACATGCACACGCACACACAGATGCGCATGCGTGCACAGAAATGCGCACAAACAAGGTTCAAGTTTAATTGTCATTCCCACATACATAGTATACGGGAACGAAATGTCGTTCCTCACGGTCCAAGGTGCTAACACATAAAAACAGAATAAAAGCACAATGAAAACAGTGATAAATATAAATAATGCAGTATAAGTGTAATTATAAGAACTGTAAGAATATAGGTAATATAAATACTGCCTAACCAGTGGCCTCAGTGGTAATTATACATAGTATAAATAGGAGGCACAGCGGTGATGATGGCCCGGAATAAAGAGTCGGTACAGGGTAGTCATAAAATGTCCATTACAGGGGCAGAGAGGTGTAGTCCAGGTGCGCATCTGCGCACACACACAGATGTGCCCACACACACGCACGAACCCACACACACATACACTCTCTCTTGCACTTCTATGAAGATGTGGGGTGGGGCAGAAAATTAACTGTCATGGAGGAAAAATAATCAGTGACAACAATCGTAACTACAGAACCCTTTTAAAATACTCCAGATATTACAACCATTTTGACCACACACCATTATTTAGAGCAATTTCACACTATATTTGGTATTTTTACATAGTATCAATTTATACAGCTGTGTACATATTGAAGCAATTCAGGTGAATTATTCTGCTTATGGTATAACAGCCGTGTCCTACCTGGAAATCGAACCTGAAACATTTAGAATGCAAGCACAGTTCCTCAACCAGCAAGTTACTCAACCACCAAGTTACTCACACATGCAAAGAACTGTCAGCAGGTCATTAGTTCAAATGGTGTAGGTCATATGTTTTAGACTGAAGTGTTTTTTAATGGGCTATTGTACACAACAGACCTACTAATTGTTTGTACATTGGCAGAGGATCTATAGGGCTAGATAACATTAATTTAGAAATGTGGGTAGCTACAGTAGTTAAAAAGTACTTATCAGTACAGGCGCAACAGTGAACATGAACCATTTTTATTTAAAGAAAGAAAATCGATATACCTGGTGTGAGGAAGTCATTATCTTGCGCCAGTTTCTATACCGAATTGCAACACAGATTGTACTTAATTTCAGAGGCGTCTGTATCTCCACTAACATAATACACTCAGTCTGTCGTCTCGTTAACAAGGTAGCTAACATTAAACTCGGTGAAAATGCAGAAAGCAGAACTGTCTAAAGTGGGGGTATTTTATTTAGATTTCAGAAATATGTTTCCCGCAAAGACATAACCGATGCAAAAGCAATAGCTTAAATGTTTGATTTTTAGTTAGCTAGCAAGCCAGTTTAATGAGTTACAGGTTTGCTTGAGTCTGAGGGGGGATTTGAACCTGGGTCTGTCACTCGTCCATAATTGGTAAAGTGCTACCCAGTGAGCTACGAGGAAAACAGATGTCGGGGCTGCAAATTTTTGGTCTTTTAAACATATGCACCTGTATGTATGTCCAATGAGGAAACCTATTCTGGCGCATTTGTGATGATGTAATCAGGCAGGAAGAAGAAAACGCAAAATCCACTACGTTTGGGGTTTTATTTTGTGGATGTGTGAGGCCAGAAGGTACAGAAATGAATGTTTTTAAGGGCTGAGTCTGTGGTCATTGTGGTTATTTCTGTAAGGAAACCCTGAAAAGTGCCAAACTCACGGTGCTGTATATGTATGGGGCATGCCACCCCACCAACACATAACTTTGCAGGATGGCATACCTGCCGCCCCAATTTCACATACTTAAGGTATGAATATACTATCACATGGGAGGACCTGGAACTTGTATAAATACATACAGCCATTCAAATTTGTGCATAATGAAAAACAGGATTGACAGAACATTTCTACTCTTCTGCCTCCTCTTCCTCCTCCTGGCTGTGTTCCGCCTGGCTGTGGATGTGGGAGTGAAGGATGAGGTCCACGGACAGCAGGCTTGACGCAGTGTGCAGGACGGAGAGGAGGAGCTGGTATTTACAGGCCAGGGACTCCAGCCCCCGAACCCTCCAGCTGGGGGGGGCTGCCCCAGAGGCCCTAAGGAAGTGTGACTGGGCATCCAGGAAGCGTGGGCCGGGGTACAGCCGCCTGGGCACGCTCAGTACTGCCCCCGCCACCAGCCGGCAGGCCGCGCGCAGGTCGGGGCAGCGCCGCTGGGAGGCCTGCTGCAGGAGGCAGTGGTGCAGTACGAACTCAAACGCGCCCCCTGCTGGTAGCACGCTGCCTGCCTCTATTAGGACACTTGAAGAGGCGGGGCCTGTTTCTCGGGTACGGGTCCCCAATGCTCCTTCTTTCCCTTCCCCAAAATGGACGCCGGGCCGCTCTCCTGATGCCTTGACATTTCGTAGCATGTGATGCGATTGGACAGGACCCTGTCCGTGACGCGACTGGACAGGCTCGTACACGCGCTGAAGCATCCGGAACAGTCCGCAGAAGGCCGTGCTGCACTGCTCCGCCAGGCCGGGACTGGGCCCGCACAGAACCAGGCAGTGCGGTGCCAAGCCCCGCCCCTCTGGGAAGCCCACGTGGGCCAACCTGTCGGGACCCAGCACCACGGGCTTGCAGAATGTCACCGTGGCAACGTGCTCCTCTCCAATCTCGTCACTGTCCACGCACTCCACCACGGACAGGCCGGCCCGCCGAGCGAGGTCCAGCGCCAGCTCCGACTGCTTCGCTGCCGAGAGCAGCAGCCCCACCCTCAGCCTGCGCAGGCAGGCCACGCCCCGCTCTGCCCTCCCGCCCACCCCGCCGCAGCACCTCTGCGCCTGCGCCGCGCTCGCCAGGTTCAGAGAGACGCCAGGGGGCGCCAGAGGGGACTGGAGCGGCACGCTTGTGGCCAGCGCTCGGAGCGCCCCGTCGCCAGGGCAACGCACCGCAAAGTCTCTGTGGATCACCAGGCCCTCGAGGACCCGGGACCGGCTCACGGGCAGGCCTGGTACGGGCGTGTGGAGCGCGGCGAAGTGGCGGGCGATCAGGGTCACGCCGGTGCAGTCCTGCTCACACCCCCACCTGCGGTAGAACTCGCAGGCCGTCTGGCTCAGGACCCCCCAGTGGGAGCTCGCCGTCTTTCCCCGGAAGTAGGCGTCCGTGAGCGGGCGCAGGTGGGCGGAGTCCTGGAGAAGGGACAGGGCGCGAGGGGCGAGGCCCTGCCCGATCACGCCGTCCAAAACGAGCGTCTGGAAGGAAAGCAGAATGTGAGCCACGCGGCGGGCCTGAATGCCGTGGAGATGGTCGCTGTGGATACCCCGCAGAAGCGCCCCCAGCAGGAGAAGGAAGGACTTGGCTCCATCACCCGTGATCTTACAGTGTGCTGATACACATCCCACCAGGACTCTGTCACAGGCACAACACAACACCATTATCAGCACACACATCTCTATCCATAGTCTTTTACTCACTATTACTCATACAGTATGAATTGCAGTTACTCATACACATTGGTAATCACACAGTATTATTTACACACTGTTACTCACACAGTATGATTTACACAGTCACTCATACACACTATTACTCATACAGTATGATTTTCACAGTGTTACTCATACAGTGTTACTCACAGTATGATTAACACACTGTTACTACAGCATGATTTACACACTGGTTCTCACACAGTATGATTTACACACTGATACTCACACAGTATGATTCACACAGTTACTCATACACATTGCTAATCACACAGTATGAATTACACACTGATACTCACAGTATTATTTACACACTGTTACTCACACAGTATGATTTACACATGTGAGTAACAGTGTGTAATTCATACTGTGTGATCAGCGATGTGTGAATTACACACTGATACAGTATTATTTACACACTGTTACACAGTATGATTTACACACTTTTACTCACACAGTATAACTTACACACTGTTACTCACACAGTATGATTTACACACTGTTACTCACACAGTATGATTCACACACTGTTACTCACACAGTATGATTTACAGTCACTCATATACACTATTAATCATACAGTATGATTTATACAGTTACTCATACACATTGCTAATCACACAATATTACACACTCTTACTCACACAGTATGATTTACAGTGTCACTCATACAGTGTTACTCACAGTATGATTAACACACTGTTACTACAGCATGATTTACACACTCTTACTCATACAGTATGAATTACGCACTGTTACTCACACAGTATTATTTACGGACTGTCACTCACACAGTATGATTTACAGTAACTCATACACACTATTACTCATACAGTATGATTTATACAGTTACTCATACACATTGCTAATCACACAGTATTATTTACGCACTGTCACTCACACAGTATGATTTACAGTAACTCATACACACTCATACAGGATGATTTATACAGTTACTCATACACATTGCTAATCACACAATATTTACACACTCTTACTCACACAGTATGATTTACAGTGTTACTCATACAGTGTTACTCACAGTATGATCAACACACTGTTACTACAGCATGATTTAAACAGTTACGCACACAGTATGATTTACACACTGTTACTCACACAGTATGATCAACACACTGTTACTACAGCATGATTTAAACAGTTACGCACACAGTATGATTTACACACTGTTATGCATGCAGTATGATTTACACACTGTTACTCAAACAGCATTTTCCACTTGTATACTTTCATTTCTCATTTATAGTGCAAACATCACATCCTCAACATCGAACTGTCCATACTGCAGTAAGACGTAGTGGTGAAAAAACGTTTTCTGAGCTGGAGGAATGGAAGAAGCCCCAGGTTGTTGGCTGTGCTGTATTTCAGTAAGAGGGAGAACAGGTTCTGGGGCCTGTTACCTGGCAACGGGATGGTCAAGCCGAAGCGAGGTAAGGATCCTGCGGCCATCCCTGGTGATGAGGACCTCTCCAGAGTCGCGGGTGAAGAGGACCTGGCCCCCGGACGGACCGAAGCACGGGCCCACCACTGCCTCCAAGGCCCGGGTGACCTGCAGCAGGGTCCCCAACTCCACCCTCTGCACCCCCTTCATCTCCACACTGCCTTTAACAGGGGCCTGCTGTACACACAGGGCGCAATCACTGAGCTGCATTTCCAACCCAGACACAGCATACTCAATCTGCAATGCACATGGTGCATTTCCCACACAGACACAGTGTACTCAATCTTAAATGCACACGGTGCTTTTCCCACACAGACACAGCATACTCAAACTGAAATGCATACGGTGTATTTCAAACACAGGCACAGCGTACTCAAACTGAAATGCATCCGTGGTCAGCGTTAGTTTAGCACTGACCATTTTGAGGGAAGAAGCCGTAAAACCTTTTAGCTTGTTATTTTGTGTTCTGTAAGCATGTGATTCTCAACTATGAAAACAAGAAATGAAACTGTGGAGAGGTGATGTGGTTAGGGCCCCCTCTGCAGTCAAAGAGGGAGAGGTTTAGCTGGCACTGCAACCCCAGGTGTGTGCAGTGACAATTCATTGCTAATTGTACACACCTGAGGTTGCAGTGCCAGCTAAACCGCTCCCTCTCTGCCTGCAGATGGCGCCCTAACCACACCACCCCGCCACAGAAACAAACTTGTTTGTTAGTCTTAATGTGTCTTGCTCTTAAATACAGTCTATGAAATCATTACCTTAAGGTCGTAGACAGGATGAGATGATAAGGACGCCAACAGATTCAATACAGTGATGATGTTTTTGTTTAATGTGGCAATGTTAATTTAATGTTAACAAGTTGGTTGCAGGTGGTACGAACCGAGAGCAGAATATTACTTATGTAGGTGGTGTGCTACCTACTGGGTGACAGTGCGTTAAAGCCTTGAATTAAAGTCAAGGCTCTACCACATGGTCACAAAAGAAGGAGGAATCTAGCCAAAATTTGCGTCCTCTCATTTAGCACATTAAATCAAGTGGGTGCAAATCGATTGTAAGCAAGCTAGCTAACACGTAATGTTAGGTGTACTAAATAATACAAATAGGTTTAGCTGTGAAGAATGTCTTGAATGTCTTTCATGATAGCATATGATAGATGTACCTTAATACTTTCAGGCTGAAGAGAACTTTAACAAGGTGGACACTACGAGGTTTTATAAGCCCACTAATGAAGCATACTTTCTTAAAATTACTGTGTACTTGGTACACTTCTGACCAATTATGCACTCCCGGAAAATATACTTAAGCTTATGTTTGAACTTCTTTACAACATACGTACATGCGTCACATATACTCATGTAGGCTCCAGACAATGATTGGGATGGCAGGTATGCCATCCCGCCAAGTTACGCCTTGGCGGGGGCATGCCCCCATACCTATACAGCACCGAGAGTTTGGCACTTTTCAGGGTTCCCCACAGAAATAACCACAACAGCCACAGACACTCAGCCCTTAAAAACATTAAATTCTGTACATTCTGACCCCATTTCAACAGACAGAATTCATAAACAACTTCACATGTCCACACAATAAAGCCCCAAACTAAGGGGATTTTGCGTTTTCTCCTTCTTCTTCTTCTTCTTCTTCTTCTTCTTCTTCTTCTTCTTCTCATTCTTATTTGTCCTGCCGCCTATCCCACTAACAACATGTCTCCCCATTGGACATTTCACTAACACCAGCCAAATCTGCCCTACACGACCCAATCAAAAACGCGCATACACACGCAAAATACCCATACATTTGTATTCTGAAACATTTCCCGTTTAAACAGCTAGTCCACCTGTGGCCTAGTGGGTAAGGTTACAGTCTTGGGAACATGGGGTCGGAGGTTCAAGCCCAGCTTAGAACATATTTCTTTAACCTGCTTCAACCCTCACTAATAATTGTCTACTAGCCTACTTATCAATTATTGCTTTTGCACCATATTTACCCGCCGTTCACCGTTCAGTTATTAACCGGCTACAATATTGCTAAGCCACATGGATTCAACGGGAGCTCTTCTGTGCTTACTGGCCTGTGTTCTTTAAAACCACCGGCAGGTTTGCTAATGATATTTCACGCATTGCATAGCTATGGCATTAGCTAACGAAGTCACGGCAAATGTATTCCTTTCATTAAAAAGTTACACCACTTCACCACTGTGCCATTTCTATTAACTATATTTCTTCACTTGGCTACCGTACAAAACTTTCATATAAGCAAACGCCACGCTTCTATTTCTACATTCATGTTACCTCGCTCTGTTCTCTATCTATAGCCACATACGCTACAAACAATTACTACTTGTGTACATTCTGCAACTCCGCAATTTGAACAACTAATCCATCCGTGGCCTAGTGGGTAAGGTTACAGGCTTGATAACACTGGGTCGTATGTTCAAGCCCAGCTTGAAACACGTTTCTTTAACCTGCTTCGATCCTCACTAATAATTGTCTACTACTTCTTAATTATTGCTTTTGCACCATTTCTACCCGCCGTTGACCGTTCAGTTATTAACCGGCTACAATATTGCTAAGATATATGCATTATGACTTACCGTCTGTACGTTGGGTTATTGACCGGCTACAATATTGCTAAGCCACATGGATTCAACGGCAGCTCTTCTGTGCTTACTGGCCTGTGTTCTTTAAAACCACCGGCAGGTTTGCTAATGATATTTCACGCATTGCATAGCTATGGCATTAGCTAACGAAGTCACACACTGGTAAACCTCACTCACTCACGGCCACCCATATGCATTTCATGACGCAAATGTATTACTTTTATTTAAAAGTTACACCAGTTCACCACTGTGCCATTTCTACTAACTATATTTCTTCACTTGGCTACCGTACAAAACCTTAATATCAGCAAACGCCACGTTTCTACATTCCTGTTACCTCGCCCTGTTCTCTATCTACCCACATACGCTACAAACAATTAGTACTTATGTACATTCCGCAACTCCGCAGGTTGAACAGCTAATCCGTCTGTGGCCTAGTGGGTAAGGTTACAGGCTTGGGAACACTGGGTCGTATGTTAAAGCCCAGCTTGGAACCCGTTTCTTTAACTTGCTTCGACCCTCACTAATAATTGTCTACTACTTCTTAATTATTGCTTTTGCACCATATCTACCCGCCGTTCACCGTTCAGTTATTAACCGGCTACAATATTGCTAAGATATATGCATTATGACTTACCGTCTGTACGTTCAGTTATTGACCGGCTACAATATTGCTAAGCCATATGGATTCAACTGAAGCTCTTCTGTGCTTACTGGCTTGTGTTCTTCTTTAAAACTACCGGCAGGTTCGCTAATGATATTTCACGCATTGCATAGCTATGGCATTAGCTAACGAAGTCACAGACTGGTAAACCTCACTCACTCACGGCCACCCATATGCATTTCATGACGCAAATGTATTCCTTTTATTTAAAAGTTACACCGGTTCACCACTGTGCCATTTCTACTAACTATATTTCTTCACTTGGCTACTGTACAAAACCTTAATATCAGCAAACGCCACGTTTCTACATCCATGTTATCTCGCCCTGTTCTCTATCTAGCCACATAGGCTACACACAATTACTACGTATGTACGTTCTGCAACTCCGCATTAAAACATTACATTTAAAATCATGATTCACTCATAAGTATAACTACTAGCACTGAACATGAGAAAAACACATTCGTGCAATAGATTACATTACAGGTAAATAATGTGTGCAATGTTATTTGACCCTCCACTTCAACAACCAATGTTCAATACCGACTGTTATATATACCATTTGATAAGGAATATAAGCTCGCTCATGGTCACTCCATTTACTTCGCACTATACTCCGTGATCATGTCAACCTTCACCTACATGCCCATTCTGCTAAAAACATATTGTTTCAACTACGGAATTTCGTAATTTCATTTTAATTTCTCCCACACTGTTGTTATTTTCTCATATGCAAAGCCTGCTGGGACATATGCGTCTGCTCCTATTCTCCACTATCATGTTTTCCGGTTCTAGTTTAGCAAAACGGCGAAGAGGATTCCTACCTGCAGATTAGCCTATCAAAATGCCTTATAAACCTTACAAACACTAAAAGTGCATCTCCACGAAATAACAGACAATGGAGCAGGACAGAAGGATAAACCTTACAAACACTAATAGTGCATCTCCACGAAATAACAGACAACGGAGCAGGACAGAAGGCTACACAAGTTGCGACCTAGGGAGTTATAATTCTACGGGCGTGTTGATTATTTTGTCAGTCAAGGCTCGTTGGATGGACGTCAAATCCGTGAGTACATACCATATTCCATCTGCGTTTCTGATGCGTTTACGCTTACGCCATTGCATCCTTTCTCACAGACACTGTTTTACATATATAGCAAACCGAAACTGCTGAACGGTACACGCTCATCAGACTGTACAGATTCACACAACGATAGCCATAATCCACAACCGTTTCTTGCAGGGTCGCATTTCTCACTCTCATAATAAAACGCTTTGCAAAAAGAACTGATATCTCATAAAAAACACGTTTTCAACGTACAAAAATGCCAAGTTACTAAAAAGTATTGATATCAAAATGACGCCAAGTTACGATACTACAAACAATATAGGCTATCTTGCCTCACCGAAATGACATAAGATGTATCTCAAAGCAATGCTACCCAATATTTCCTCAGTTCTTTCAAGTCACTTGGCCCTGTGTTTTCTAATCTTACCATTTCACAATATCATGCAAACTTTCTGTCAGATCAAAGAGACAAATATTTCGAATTGCCTCATGGAACACATTGAACATTGTACATTGAAATTAATGTATAAATTCATTAATGTACAGAACTGCTGCTGAGCAACGACAGGAAGCACATTTCTCCAGAAAACATGTTTATACTTGCTTCTGAACTGAATTTGAGTACATGTGCAAGTTGTTGTATATTTGCTACGTACAATAAATACTGCATGTAAAACACATATTGTACATACATACATAGAGAACTTCTTTATCCGCATGGGGACATTTCCCTGGCAGCATCTTACATTCACATTCACGAACACACTTGTACCAAGAAACATACTATCATTCACGCAACAGAAAGCCTGGGCAGCGAAATACATAGGCCTACATACCAATACAAATTGGACATACACACACCTATTCAATCAATCTTGACTGTGAGAGAGCCATCCACACATATATTTGGCCTGTTCATGTAGTGCATGCTTATACACAGGGCCAAGTGACTTGAAAGAACTGAGGAAATATTGGGTAGCATTGCTTTGAGATACATCTTATGTCATTTCGGTGAGGCAAGATAGCCTATATTGTTTGTAGTATCGTAACTTGGCGTCATTTTGATATCAATACTTTTTAGTAACTTGGCATTTTTGTACGTTGAAAACGTGTTTTTTATGAGATAACACACACACTCTGAAACACACTCAGGTTCTCCATTGCTTTGTAATACTGAAACTCCACCATCACTGTGTCCCTGATCAAACCCCTAACTACAACAACCACTATTTACTGCAGTGATCCCCTGCAGCACCCTCCACAGGAGATCCCCAACTCTCTTGAGTAACGCTGGTTTGTACAGTGCCCTCCATGTCCACACCCCCCCCCCCCCAACTCCTTCTGTGTGTGTGTGTGTGAGGTGCACTATGGAAACTCTCTGTACTTACAGCAGTGTGAGTGTGTCCAGTTTAGCAGCAGACAGCGCTCTCACTCCTGAGTCTCCTGGGTGATTGTGTCTCAGGTCCAGCTCTCTCAGGTGTGTGTGTGTGTGTGTGTGTGAGGTGCATTGTGGAAACTCTCTGTACTTACAGCAGTGTGAGTGTGTCCAGTTTAGCAGCAGACAACATTCTCACTCCTGAGTCTCCTGGGTGATTGTATCTCAGGTCCAGGTCTCTCAGGTGTGAGGGGTTTGAACACAGAGCTGAAGCCAGAGAATCACAGCCTCTCTGTGTGACTCTACAGCCTGACAGCCTGCAGAGAAAAGGACACACACACACCTTACATGCATTAATATAAACTAACAGGGCTGTGTGTGTCAAACACATAGCAGTGTGTTACACACCTCACACACATTAATATAAACTAACAGGGCTGTGTGTGTCAAACACATAGCAGTGCGTTACACACCTAACACACATTAATATAAACTAACAGGGCTGTGTGTGTCAAACACATAGCAGTGTGTTACACACCTTACAGCACATTAATATAAACTAACAGGGCTGTGTGTATCAAACACATAGCAGTGTGTCAAACCCCTTCTACAGCTCAATATAAAATAACAGGGCTCCGAAATTAATCATGACTATTGAAGAAAATGACCAGTTAAACTAAATTTGAACAGATTCAATTAATTTTCATAATTTTGAAGAATGTAAATAATTGAATAGAAACAATTTGACGCTTCTGGAAAATATGTTTTTTCCAGCTGATGTCAGATTTAAAATGTGTTTCTACCAAGAGGAAGAACAGGAAAATGTTGCTTTATTTCTGTGAAGAAAAATAACTCTTGTCTATTTTAACATTAAAAACATTAGTAATATCAGTGCTATATTTAGTCATTATTAACATTAGTGCTGTATTGTGTCACATTGGAAACCTTTTTGATTGAAGGGGTTTGTATTTGTACTCACCCCAGTCTCTGCACTTTACAGTGTGGGTCCTCCAGACCAGCAGAGAGCGCTCTCACTCCTGAATCCTGCAGCTCATTGTCTCTGAGTTCCAGATCTCTCAGCTCTGAGTGAGGAGAGCGCAGGACTGAGGCCAGAACATCACAGCAGCCATCTGTGAGATTACAGCAACCCAGCCTGTGGAGAGACCACACACACACACACACAAACAACCACACACAACACACATGCACACACACACAGACACACAAACATACGTGCACGTGCACACACACACACACACACACACACAATTGAAATTCACTGCTAATTGTCACACTGTGCACCTTGGCAGCAGATAAATGTGGAATTTCCTATTTGTACAGTACGTGCATTCCTGGGATGTACACAGTACACACAAAAACAGGAAGAGTTCATATTAATTACGTTCATAAAGTATTCTGACTAATCCATAAAAAAAAGGTTATCACTTGGCTCAATTAACAAAAAATAACTAAAAATAAGGAGCCAATTCAACTCAAGGTTGGGGGCTTCCTGCAAGGATTTCATTAACAAAACTGTTCCATGTTGCGATGATATCACATGGGACACAACATGATTGCAAACATATTTCATTTGCAAACACAAGAAACAGCACTAGTATGATCACTATGGTGTACTTTATCTCACCTTCAGTCTACAAACATCTTTATATTTTAAAAACATTCAATCTTCATCTAATAATGTAACCAAGGCAGCAAATGAAATATACTGCATCGCCATCTACTGGCTGCAGAGAAACACCACAACTGATTATTGCCATTGACTGGTACTACAGGTATATGGAGGACCAAAAATTTAAGAAGTACTAAATAAATAAATGACTCAATAAATGAATTAATGTATGAATAAATACAAAAGCAAGAAAATGTAAAAATAAATGAATGTACACAGAAATAAATTAATAGACAAAATCTGACAAATGGGTATTTGCATTTATTTCCATATTTATTTCTTGATTCATTCATTTCTGTGGATGTTCATTTCCATTTCTGTATTTATTTCTGTATTTTCTCATCCATATGTTAATGAGGGGACTGTCTATGAAAATATGTCATAGTGTCACAACATTTCCATTGGTTGATCGATACCAGAGTACGTAGATTCACTGTACATGCCTTGCTTCAACACCGGTTGCTTTTTACCACATTTACGTTAGTAGGGCAGAGCGGGGCAAAACGTAACACAGATTTTATTTTTTTGGTTAGGTGGTGCAGCTTGAGTGACGTATTTCAGGATAAACACTCAGAATGACCCTTGCTTTCTCTCCAATGAACGGTGAGGGATTTTTATAAACATTTTGGGAGATATTGCCAAATAAAAGTTTGTTTTGGTGATATGTAAGCAATTTTTTTACCATAAGTATTTTTTGGGTACTGTAACGTGTGTGCATATCAAAGGATCCAAATGTATGTAATCGTAAACAGTCTTTTCGTGACTAACAGATTGCATATTTTTGATAGAGCAATCAGCTCCACCTGCAGGATTAAGACATGCACGCAGACTCACAGAGCAAGGGAACATAACAGGATAGAAAAGGGAAGACATTCAACGGGAAATGCAGAATAATACTGGGATAACTTCAGAAGGGAAAAGAACAGGACTAGTGTAAATATGGATTTCATTAGAGTGCAGAGCAGGTAGTGAATAATGGGGATGGATGAAGACTGCAATATGTGACAGAAGTGAATCCAGAAGTCGGTGGAAACCTGGCAAATGAAACTCAATACAGCTCAATGTAAGGTTCTACATGAGGGAAATAAAAACATCAGGCTAGATTACTTTATGGGAGGAACGACATTGAAATGTGCTCAATTTTGGTAATAGTTGATCAAAACCTTTCAGGTTCTAGGCACTGTGCTGTTGCAGTAAAAAAAGCCAACAGGATGCTGGGATAGTAGTGAGTATAAATCAAGGCTCCAGAGTGCGACCATTTTGGGTGCACATGCGACCAAAAATCTGTCAAGTGCGACTAAACATTTTCATTGGTCGCACCGGTGCACCTGATATTTAGTAGGTCTGTCTCTGTGTGTGTGTAGCGTTATTTTTTTTCCCCACCCGCATTCTGCGATGACCCGCCGCTACTCTGTCTCTGATTGGCTCTGACCCTGATATTCTTCTTCGCTGAATGCGGGTGGGGAAAAAAATAAGGCATGTGTGTATTAGTGATGTGCGGATCGCAGTTATATCCGCGGGCACCACGGTTAATCTGCGGATCGGATGGGCTAAAAATTAACATTCTGATTAATAGCGGTTGGGTGAAATAGTGCATAATTAATGAGGAAAATATTAATTACATTCTCTAAAATATGAACATATTTTAAGCTTCATTTTTCGTCAGGCGTGAATTAGCAGACTAGACTCTCGTTGCGCCAATTGCGGCGTCCATTTGTCTTAAGCAGCATTGAAGGCAAAAAAGATCCGAGAGAAAATTTAAAAAGGAGAATTAAAAAAAGGAAGGGCAGAAAAGTTCCGTGTGGGAGCGATTTAGTGAATGACGAGTCAAGTGCTGAGTATGTCATATGCAACAGCTGCGAAATAATGAGAAACAGCGGTAATGTGTGATCGGGTGCGGGTCTCTAAATTGGAGAAAATAATTTGTTCGGGTGGGTGGCGGGTGGATGATTTATGCGTACATGTGGATTCGGATGACGTCAGAGCCGATCCGCGCATCACTAGTGTGTATGTGTGAAACCGCGCCCTGTACTCCTCCGGGAGCAGCGCACACTTATTTGAGTTATTTGAGTTTGATTTATTTATTTCAGTTTGTCAAGCACTTTAAACATCAGTACTTTTTAAGTTTATTTTTTAAACAATTGAGGTTATTGCCGTTTCTTGTTTGTGCTGTGATTTAAATAAAGAAAAAACATTTATCTGCACCTTTATTCCTGTTTACAATCATTTACATAATCTATTAAGAAATTACCAATGTGTATAGGAACTGACAAAAAAGGTAACACTTAAAATGTAGTATTACGGCGCCATAAGGCGCGGTGAAAAATTTTGGGTCTAACTAAGTTAGGCGCACCAGTGCATCCAATGTAAAAAGTTTGTCTGGAGCCCTGTAAATCCAAGGAAGTTATACTTATTTTATACAATACCTTTGTCAGACCACACTTAGTGAATTGTGTGCAGTTCTGGGGACTGTACTACAAGAAAGATATAGAGGATCTGGAAAAGGGAAACCAAACTGGTTCCTGGTATGAAAGATTAAAGTTTTGAGGAAAGACTTCAGATGTTGTCTGAGTGTCTATGGCTGTTGTGGTTCCTCTGAATTTGTGCCCTTATGTCTTGTATATTCAAGCCTGCATTAATTTTTTTTAACTTTTCAAATGGTCATTTACAGACAAGGTTAAGTATACATTTCGTAAGAATTTAAACCTGCAAGATGGTCTTTAATGTGACGAGAAGTGCTATATGAATTTAATGCATAACACGCCCCCCCCCCCCCCCCCCCCCCCCCCACCGGACAGCAACCAACAGCACCCCGTCCCCCCGTCGAGCACACTGGGTGACACCAATTCTAGTGATGAAACTGCGCCCAAGTTGCCCACCTGTTATTTCTACCAGCCCACCCTAATACAGCAGGCTAAAACCGGCTCAGCTGGCAGCCCTATATTTCACTGCACAGATCCATAATCACTTATTCTATTTAGTTAAGGTCACACAATACACAGCACTACTCACCCCAGTGTCTGTAGTTTACAGTTTGGACTCATCAGTGCAGCACAGAGCAGCTTCACTCCTGAATCTCCCAGGTTATTGTAGCTGAGGTCCAGCCTCTGTAGTTTACAGTTTGGACTCATCAGTGCAGCACAGAGCAGCTTCACTCCTGAACCTCCCAGGTTATTGTAGCTGAGGTCCAGATCTCTCAGGGGTGAGTTTGATGACTGAAGAGCAGAGGCCACAATTTCACAGGACTTCTCTGTGAGGTCACAGCTGTTCAGTCTGCAAAAGAGAGTTGATATATTATTGTATTTTTAAATAGCGTAATATCCTGTAAAATCTGATGTGTGCAATTTAACAGTAATTATGTTGAGTGATGAAGAGTGATATTGAGGATCTGCAGATATCCACCCCACACTTGCTGCAGCTGTGCTTCAGCTGAACTTACTGTAAGAGGCTCTCTGTGTCAGTTCTGTTCTTTCCTAACACAGCTAGGTCTATTACAGGATCCAGAAGAAACCACGGGGAGATGACAGACCAGCAGGTTGAAGGAGCCATGTCTTTTCCCCTCTAATTGTAGCTTTCCCCATTGCATACTTGCACAATTAAAAAGCGCTTTTCTCCTCTTTCTGCCCTTGCATGTCCACTTCCCATGAGTCCTCAATAGGATGCTTAGCAGGGTGATCTACACTAGATCATTTAAACTTAATACAGTTATGCAAAGCAAGTTTTATCCATCTATGCCTCAGTGGTATTTCTCCCATCTCATTAGTAATGCAATAACTGGAGTTGTTCTGAGTGCCCTACAGCATATCCTCAAAGCTCTTGCTTGTTTAACATATGATGCCAGGAAGGGAATTGGGGTGCTGTCCACCAGGGGGCAGCATCGGCCCTACAGACGGGTATAGCTGCAGCTGTGGTTCATTGCAATCACATCAGCTGTGGCCCATTACCTAACCATGGGCTCTATAAGAGGCCTAGTTTCCAGGCCAAGGGGAGGGTGCTTTTAAATGATGTTTGGGAGCGTGGCTATGGACAGTATGGTGGGTTGGTGCCAGTTTTGTTTGGAGCAGCTAAAGGTGCATATAATAACCCTGTGCTCTATATTAGCAGTGAGGAGTCTCCTTGTGCTCCTGCTATATAATGACCCTGTGCTCTATATAGCAGTGAGGAGTCTCCTTGTGTTCCTGCTATATAATGACTCTGTACTCTATTTAGCAGTGAGGAGTCTCCTTGTGTTCTGCTATATAATGACCCTCTACCCTCTGCCTAGCAAGATAAGTAAAGCCAACTGCTGTTGAAGTACATAGCACTACTCACCCCAGTCTCTGTAGTTTACCGTTTGGAGTCATCAGTCCAGCACAGAGCAGCTTCACTCCTGAATATCCCAGGTTATTGTAGCTGAGGTCCAGATCTCTCAGGGGTGAGTTTGATGACTGAAGAGCAGAGGCCACAATTTCACAGGACTTCTCTGTGAGGTCACAGCTGTTCAGTCTGGAAAGAAGAGTTTATATATTATTATATGATTAAATAGCGCAATATCCTGTAAAATCTGATATGTGCGATGTAACAGTAATCACATTGAGTGATGAAGAGTGATATTGAGGATTTAAAGTTACTGATGCTCTGAGGAAAATGACTTTGCTACACTCTCCAACAGCAGCACTTTGAGCCTGAGAATTAGACGTCCTGTTGGACAGAACTCTGACAGTTCTACAGATGAAATTCTTACCCAAATGGCCCCCTTTTTTCTGACATTTGTCAGAGATACAACCAAAAGAAAAGATGCAAGAAATAACACACATCTTTCAGGATGGATAGTGAGTTAGGCTCTGCTTCTTTACTTTTGCTGGTAAATATGAGAAACGTCCCACAGCATTGCAAGCCAATACACAGCAAAAGCCAGATTCACTTTAGAAACAGGAATGCAAAAAAGTGATCTGTTCACATATAACCAGGTACTGTAGTGCAGTCTGTCTGTTTTGCTGAGGTTATATACAACCATGTAGTGCAGTCTGTCTGTTTTGCTGGTGTTACATATAACCAGGTAGTGAAACCAAAGCTATGTAGGAACTGTTAATGATGCCTTCGAGTTCATTTTGTTGGAATAGTGATACATTTGATGGTGCTGTCCAAGGAGACACCATTTAGCTTTTTCCAGGCTTCAGGAAACTTCAGAATCCTTGTACAGGCCAGACTCCAGCCTGAGATAAGCCACAGAATTACCTCAAAAACAGGCACTTTAACAGTCCCCTGAGAAGACCTCACCCTGACACCCATTATATCCTACAATTCCTCTACCTTCCTGTTTTCACTCTGTCTACAGGCACTATTGGATTCTGGTTCAGCGTACACCAGAATAAAGCAGAGACCAGGGTGGCACTACTGGCCTTGTAACATGGTGCATTTACTGCCTGACCTAATCTCACAATACAGTAACACAAACATTTCATTCATAACCACACTTGCCTCTCCCAAACCAAACCCAGCATTACATTAATCATAATGTTGAAAAAATATCTCATCTTCATGAACAATATAAGAGGGGTACAGACTGAGCAGGCTCTCTCTGGTCATCTCCCACTCACAAATTATCTATGCATGGACTAGGGATAAAAGGGGGATTCTTCCCCCCTTTTGAAAAACATGGATTTGATTCAATCAACATTTGTCCTTAACTGACTGACATTTAAAAGGAGGGATTCTTTTTTCTACACAGACACAGTTCAAACTACTTCACCAAACTGAGTTAGATAAGAATAGGCCTAAGTGTAACACTTGTCTAAATCAAAGTTAAGGACAAATGTTAGTTCAATAAAGACCATAGGGGTGTTTGTATGGCTAATCTGCAAAAAATCAGACATTGTTATTCTACTAATAATGCGACTGACCAAACTCAGCTAAAAACTCAGCTAAAAATTTGATTAATTAATATCAGATCACTAGCCCCTAAGGCAACTCTTGTAAATGAATTAATTACTGATCACCAAGTTGAAATCTTATGTGTAACTGAAACTTGGCTTAAAACTGTATATTGCCTTAAATGAATCCACCCCTCCTGGCTACAGCTATACTCACGTTCCCCATCTGACGGGTCGTGGCGGTGGTGTTGCTGCTGTATATCATTTTAATTTTTTTGCTACTTTGAAATCCGGCTTCAAATGTAACTTTTTTGAAGTGCTTGTTCTCAGTTTTGCACATCCGAACAAAAAAACAGTCCGTTTTATCCTTGCAATTGTATACAGGCCACCAGGGCCATACAGTGGCTTTTTACTTGAGTTTGCTGATTTCCTTTCCAGCCTGGTTGTTAATTCAGATAAAGTAGTAATTGTAGGGGACTTCAATATTCACATGGATAGTGAAAGTGATCCTCTCAGATCAGCACTCTTGTCTATCACTGAATCTATTGGCTTCGATCAACATATACATCAGTCCACACATTCTCATAACCATACTCTTGATCTGCTCTTAACTTATGATACAGAAATAGCAAATATAGCAGTTATGCTGCTATCAGACCATTATTTAATTACTTTCCAACTTTCACAAGTCTGTCATGTGTCACCAGATCCTTCATTCTACCTTAGCTGTAAGCTTTCCTCCAGGACTGCACATGCTTTTATTAATGAGCTCCCAGGCTCATTTGTGCACTGTGGGGATTTTCTTGGCTCCCACCCAAACACATACAAAAATGCAAGCATTAGCTCAACTGATCAGCTGACAGACAACATAAATTACGTACTTTCCAGAAACCTGGATACTATCGCACCTCTTAAGAAGAGGAAAGTCCGCTATAAGAAATTAGCACCCTGGTACAATGACCATACTCCTGCTCTCAAACAAGCTTCACGCCAACTTAAGCGCAAATGGTGTTCTACTAAATTGCAGGTATTCCTCCAGGACTGGAAAGACAGTCTACTAACTTATAAACATGCCCTCTCCACAGCACGTTCCTCATAATTTTCTACTTTAATAGATTAAAATAGGAACAATCCTAGGCACCTGTTTAACACTGTTGCCAGGCTGACCAAGAATCAAGTTGATCTATGTGCCTTAATATCATTTAGTAGCAATGACTTCATGAATTTCTTTGATGACAAAATTATAAAAATCAGGGGCAAGATTCAAAGTTCTCCTACCACCCCTCATATAGGGTCTGCCCTTCAAGCTCAACGCATGGATGCAGAATCTTCAGAAGAATCTTCAGAAAGATGGGCGGCCTATCTGAACTCTTGTGCTCCAATAGATCTCATGGAGTTTAATGCCATAGTTAATTCCTCAAAATCTTCTACTTGTCTTCTAGACCCTATCCCTACGAAGCTTTTCAAGGAGCTATTACCAGTGATTGGAACACCAATGTTACATATTGTCAATGTGTCTTTAGCATCTGGACACATACCACAGACTCTTAAACTTGCAGCCATCAAACCCCTTCTTAAGAAGCCAAACTTGGATGTGAATGACCTGTCTAACTACAGGCTTATCTCGAACCTCCCTTTCTTTCTAAAATACTAGAAAGGGCCATTTCAAAACAACTTGGTTCATTTTTGCACGCCAATCATATATTGGAAGTTTTTCAATCTGGTTTTAGACCCTCTCACAGCACTGAAACAGCCCTGGTCAAAGTACTCAATGACCTACTCCTCGCATCCGACTATGGCTACATCTCTGTACCTGTGCTTTTAGACTTAAGTGCGGTATTTGACACAGTTGATCACCTCATCCTTCTGGATAGACTTGAAAATCTTGTAGGCCTCCTTGGACAGGCACTCTCTTGGTTCAGGGTTGCTTTTCATCACTTGAGAAACATCTCAAAAATTCGGAAAATACTGTCCTTACATGATGCAGAAAAGCTAGTTCATGCTTTTGTTGCTTCAAGATTAGATTACTGCAATGCTCTTTTGTCTGGATATGCAAATTCCTCTCTGAAAGGGCTCCAGCTAATTCAAAATGCAGCAGCTCGTATTCTCACTAGAACAAGGAGATTCGAGCACATCAGCCCAGTGTTAGCATCGCTTCACTGGTTGCCAGTTAAATTCCGAATAGACTATAAGATACTACTTCTTACCTTTAAAGCCTTACATGGGCTTGCCCCTTTGTACTTAAATGATTTACTTCTTCCTTATATTCCCTCACGAACGCTCTGTTCGCAGGGTGCAGGCCTCCTTGTTATTCCTAGAATATCTAAAAGTACCATAGGTGGTAGAGCCTTCTCCTATCGTGCTCCCCTCCTGTGGAACAAGTTGCCTGACCATGTTCGGGGCGCAGACACTATCACCTTATTTAAAGCTAGGCTCAAAACATGTATTTTTAGTCTCTCTTATATTTGAGGGGCAGGAGTGAGTGGCGGGCATAGTTATAGAGTCTCTGGTAGACTGAGCGGTTAGTGCTGTCACTGGATCATCATTGGTAGTGCTGTGTTAAGCTGAACTGGTCATGGTCTGGTGATGACTGTCTCAAGCCTGCCCTCATGGCTGCGTTGGCCCCTGCCTCTGTTTCCCTTAGCTATGCTGCCATAGCCTTATTCTGCCGGGGTTTTCCTTATCGCATGTGGGCACCTCTGTCTCTTCTGCTCTGCTTGCTATTCTACCATTTGAACCCCCTAACAATGTTTTTTTTTTCTCGTCATCCTCGGCTCTGGGCACCTGCCCGGAGCTCTAGCCCAAGTTTGCTGAGCACCCACCCCGACCCGCAGCTCCAGCCCTAGACCAGCTAGACCAGCTGGGCACCCCCGCCTCCTGCCACTGTTGATTTTCCATAACAAACCGGTGCCTGCCCGCAGCAGATGGGTTCCCCCTCTGAGTCCGGTTCTGCTCAAGGTTTCTTCCTGTTATCAGTCAGGGAGTTTTTCCTAGCCACTGTTGCCCTAGGCTTACTCTTTGGGGGCCGGGTTCTCTGTAAAGCTGCTTTGTGACAAAGCTCCTTTTTTAAAAGCGCTATACAAATAAAATAAAATTGAAAAAGTGTTGGCCTGTAAAGCAAAAGTGAGCCTGTGATCTTGTGCCATTTGCCTTGCTTCTCAGCTCTGCCTTGGTCTTTATTGATCACAGTCTTGGATCTCTGGTCTTGATTCTTTAGCTGCTTATTTTACCATCCTGGGTCACAGTGGGACAGAAAACCTGTGGTTCTGCGGTCCCTTTCATTCATTTTTTTCACAATTATATTATTTATTTTCCATGTCTGTCTAATTTTGTGTAAAGGAAGTGTAGCTTGTATTTTTTTATTTGATGGGGAATATGTTCATCTTAATACTGTAACATACTATACCCTCTCTTCATTTAAATCTGCGAGTTGTATGTTTGGACCATTATTGATCCATCACATTGGTTTGCCTAACAAGGAATTCATGATGTATTTAATAACTGGCATCCTTAATGATAATATGTAAATTAAATCTAATAAAATACATTTTACATGTTGGATACATTTTTTACATTTGATGGTACTTCTGTATTCATTAAATGAGGGCACAATCTGTTAAAATAGCTTGACTCAAAAATCATAATTCTCACTTGCCTGACAATTCTATTGTATTCAATTTTCACTTTAACTATGAAGTGTTTATAAAAACATGCTGTCATTATCTACTTCAATAATTACATAATACTCACATGGCCTTCCTGCAGTTCCCGACTACTGGTAGCAGTCTCTGATAACCTGCTGCTGATGTTTTGTAGGTCTTCAAGTCAAACTCATCCAGGATCTCTTCTGACATCAGTAACATAAAGGCCAGGGCTGAACATTGGTGTGGTTCCAGATTTTTATTAGAGAGTTTTCCTGATCTCTGGAAATTCTTGATTTCCTCCACTAGAGAGTTGTCATTCAGTTCATTGAGACAGTGGAACAGATTGATGGTCCTTTCTGCTGAAGATTCTTCTTTGATCTTCTTCCTAATGTACTGGACTGTTTTCTTAATGCTCTTTGAACTGCTCTCTGTCTGTGAGTCTGGCCCTGGTGATCTGCTTCCTGTCTGAGGGTCTGGTACAGGTGATCTGCTTCCTGTTTGCATCAGCAGTGTTCCTAAGAGAGTCTGAATGGAGTCCAGAGAGAGGCCTAGAAGGAATCTGAGGAAAAGGTCCAGGTGTCCATTCTTACTCTCTAAGGCCTGATCCACTGCAGTCCTGTGTAACTCAGACAGCTGCACTCTGTCACTGCGAGGTTTTGATTCTTCTGCTCTGAGTACATTTCTGTTCTCATTCACACATGAATGAAACACAAACAAGGCAGCCAGATACTCCTGAATGCTCAGATGCACAAAGCAGTAGACCTTCTCCTCACCCAACCCATACTCCTCTTTAAAGATCTCTGTGCACACCCCAGAGTACACTGAAGCTTCACTGACATCAATGCCCATCTCTCTCAGGTCCTCTTCATAGAATATCAGATTGCCCCTTTCCAGCTGTAGTAAAGCCAGCTGCCCCAGTTTTAGGATGATTTCTGTATTTGATGCTGACATTTTCTTTGAGGTTGTCTCATTGGTGCCATGATACTTCTCATTCTTCACATTAGTCTGAATGAGCAGGAAGTGTGTGTACATTTCAGTCAGAGTTTTGGGCAGGTCTCCATTCACTTTATCCAACATTGTCTCCAGAACAGTAGCAGAAATCCAGCAGAAGACTGGTATGTGACACATGATGTAGAGACTCCTGGATGACTTTATGTGTGAGATAATTTTGCTGGCCTTGTTCCGATCTCTGATTCTCTTCCTGAAGTACTCCTCCTTCTGTGGGTCATTGAATCCTCGTACCTCTGTCACCTGGTGGACGCACTCAGGAGGGATCTGATTGGCTGCTGCTGGTCGGGAGGTGATCCAGAGGAGGGCAGAGGGAAGCAGATTCCCCTTAATGAGGTTGGTCAGCAGCACATCCAATGATGATGACTCTGTTATATCACAGCAAATCTCATTGCTTTGGAAATCTAGAGGAAGTCGACACTCATCCAGACCATCAAAGATGAACACAACTTTGACTTCATCATCTTCAAAACTTTTGATCTCTTTCAGTTGTGGAAAGTATTGCTGCAGAAGTTCCATGAGACTAAATTCTCTCTCCTTTTTCAGATTCAGATCTCGGAAAGGAAGAGTGAAGATGAAATCAATGTCCTGATTGGCTTTTCCATCTGCCCAGTCCAGAATGAACTTCTGCACAGAGACTGTTTTCCCAATGCCAGCGATGCCCTTTGTAAGCACAGTTCTGATTGGTTTCTCTTGTCCAGGTGAAGGCTTAAAGATGTCATTGCAGATGATTGCAGTCTCATGTGTGGTTTGTCTCTTCGATGCTATCTCAATCTGTCTGATCTCATGTTCATCATTGACCCCCCTACTTCCCCCCTCTGTGATGTAGAGCTCTGTATAGATCTCATTGAGGAGGGTTTGGTGGCCCTGCTTTGCTAAACCTTCAAATATGCATTCAAACCTCTTCTTCAGATGAGTTTTCAGTGCCTGCTGGGCTCTTTCTTTGAATTCATCTGAGGAGAGGAAATATGAGAACCAATGTTTAAAATAACAGAAATAGACAAAAAATACTTATGCAGAAAGTTTTCACAATGTTTTACACAGCTCTGAAAGTGTTGCACATTAAGTTGTAGCTATACCTATGTAGTTAAATTGTAACTAATTTGGTAACAAGAGGTTATTACTGATTAACGCCAATGTAGGAAACATGGAACAGTTAACAATATTTTTGATTACACATGCGAAACAAGGCCAGCCCTGTTACATCTCTTCTGTTAATATGAAATAATTCTGTATCATGAGGACACATTGTGAAATTAACAGGCAAGGTTTATTTGTTATGTATCATGAAGATATGCCCTATATGCTATAACTGCACCTTCAAGTAAAGTGTTGCCCATACCTCTAGTAGTGTTTCACACTTCTCACAAACTGTTGTACACACAACAATGAAAACATAAAAAGGATTCATTTCCATTTCAACATTCAATTTCTTAATTGTTCATAGTATGATGTGTCTTTATGGTAAATATGGTCTTCATGGGTCATGCAGTAATTTAATTATCTTATAATTATTATGATCGGTGCTCTTTAATCCAGGATAAAACCTCAGGGCAGTCAGTCTGATGGGACAGTGGTTTAGTAACTGGCTTTTGATCCCAAGGCTCCTGGTTTTAAAGTCTTTCGGAAACATTTAATCTCATGTGCATTTGATTGCCCCCATTATTACTGCTGGATGCTATATTTGAATTGAAATGCCTTCCTGTACATGTTGTGTGTGATGTTTTTTATATGCAAGACTGTTGATGTAAAACACTATTATCAAAGTGTGAATACTATAAATCAGTACTCTGTTATTTTGTACTATGTTATATTTGTTGGCTAAGCTCATTTCAACATTCTAATGGCCACAGTAGCAATGAGAGAAAAATCTTACTGTCCCGCTTATCTCTCTCCAGTGGGTCAGTGACATCCTTCTTCTTCATGTTCCTCAGGATATGGAGTGTGATCTTCAGAGACCCCTCAATGCCACAGGTCTCCAGCATCTTCTCAACTATGTACAGGGCCTCAGGATCCTCCTGCTCTCTCTCAGTGCATTCTGGGTAATCAGCAATTTGACGACTCTTAAACAATTCATTCATCTTCATGAATGTATCCAGTACAGAAGGATCTTCAGGAAGACTATTAAAGCATTCTGGGCAACCCAGACTCAGATGGCTCCGAAACAGTTTCAACTTTTCAGTCTTCTTCAGCTTCATCAGAGTGCGCAGGAGAGACTGAAATAAATACATGAAGAGGTATGCTGTATCAGAGCGTAAAATAAACACATGAAGAGGTGTGCTGTATCAGAGTGAAATAAATACATGAAGAGGGTATGATGTCTCAGTGTGAAATAAACACATGAAGAGGTGTGCTGTATCAGTGTGAAATAAACACATGAAGAGGTGTGCCGTATCAGAGCCATGGAAACAAAGCCTTGCTTTATTATGGGTGGCAGTGTAGTATAATGGGTGAGGAGCTGGTCTTGTCAGAGGTTTGAATCCCAGGTAGGACACTGCGGTTGTACCCTTGAGCAAGGTACTTAACCTGCATTGCTTCAGTTCATATCCAGCTGTATAAAAGGAAGCAATGTAAATGCTGTGTAAAAGGTTGTGTAAGTCGCTCTGAATAAGAGTGACTGCTAAATGCCTGCAATGTCTCATGTTTTCTCTTGTAGGAAGGCCAGAACAGGAAAAGATACTTTAGAACACAACATGCAGCAGGTCTAAAGCCTATATTCGAAATGCAGCTTTTGCTCCTGATTTATGTTTTTTAGGGACACTACTTGTGATGAATCACTAATGTCCTTGGAATAATTTAGTTGTTGAGTTGAATTAAGTTTCTCAGTGCAATACATTTTTTAATGCTAACTATACAAACTGAGTGCTGAGTGTCCATTCTACCTGCCCCGGGAGTTTCCGCAGAGATCACTAGGGCCGTTTACATTCCACCACAAGTGGACACAACGAGGCTTTGTCAGTGTTACATGATGTGCTAAGCGGACTACAGACCAAGCATCCAGACGCTGCCCTCATCATGGCAGGGGACTTCAACAGTCCACCTCTGATGACGTCAACGTGTTTACGGAAGTGGTGACCGGCTTCATTACAATGGTGGTGGACAAAGTTATCCCTACGGTGAAAGTTAAGTGTTTTCCTAACCAGAAACCGTGGGGTGACAGATCCATCCGCGTTGCTCTGAACGCACGCACCACTGCCTATAACGCGGGACTGGTGTCTGGGGACATGACGGAGTACAAGGCGGTGTCCTACAGGCTAAGGCAAGCAATCAAGGATGCGAAGCATCGCTACAAGGACAGAGTGGAGTCTCAGTTCCAGCAGCAAGACACCCGACGCATGTGGCAAGAACTACGGGACATTACAGACCTTAAGGGCAGGCGCCCCCCTATGGTGAGAGCTGACACTACTCTGGCAGACGAGCTGAACTCTTTTTATATACGTTTCGAGGCTAACGATGCTAACATTAGCCCAGCAGCTAGCACAGTTAGCGTGTATAACACGAGTTCCCCCCCTGGAGCTGCAAGCTCACTCATCCTGTCAGAACACTACGTGAGGAGAGCCTTGAAACGGGTGGACACCAGGAAAGCAGCGGGACCAGACGGAATCTCCGGACAAGTCCTCAAGACCTGCGCTGATTTCCTGGCTCCTGTGTTCACCACCATAATCAACCTCTCCTTGGCCCAGTCCGTGGTCCCCACCTGCTTCAAGCGGTCCACCATTGTCCCTGTACCCAAGAACGCTTCCCCAGTCTGCCTGAATGACTACCACCCGGTAGCACTCACCTCGGTGGTGATGAAGTGCTTTGAGAGGCTAGTCAAGGACTACATCTGCTCCTCTCTTCCCAGCACCTTGGACCCTCTGCAGTTTACTTACCGCCCCAACAGATCCACAGACGATGCGGTCTGTCAGGTTCTGCATGCCACTCTCTCTCACCTCGACAACAGGGGGGGGGGGGGGCTGTGTAAGACTGCCGTTCATTGATTTCAGCTCAGCTTTCAATACCGCAGTCCCCTCCAGACTGGCTGCTAAACTGACTGACCTGGGACTGAACACCTCCATTTGTGCCTGGATACTGTATTTCCTGACCGCCAGACCCCAGGTGGTTAGAGTGGGTAAGCACACCTCAAACCCCCTCACCCTCAGCACTGGAGCCACCCAGGGGTGTGTGTTGAGCCCTCTGCTGTACTCCCTGTACACACATGACTGTGAGGCCAGGTTTGAGTCCAACATCATCGTCAAGTTTGCTGAGGACACAGTGGTGGTAGGCCCGATCACCAACAATGACGAGAAGGCCTATCTCCAGGAGGTGACAGACCTGTCACTGTGGTGCCAGGACAACCGTCTCTTCCTGAACGTCAGCAAAACCAAGGAGATGGTGGTGTACTTCTGTAAGAAGAAACAGCTGAGGACCAACACCCCTCTACAGATCAATGGGTCACCGGTAGAGAGGGTGAGCAATTTCAAATACGTCGGTGTACACATCACAGAGGACCTGACATGAACACTGCACACCGACACTGTGGTGAGAAAGGCAAGGCAGCGCCTGGATCACCTCAGACAGCTGAGGAAGTTCAGAGTCTCCAAGAAGATCCTGAAAACCTTCTACTCTGCAACCATTGAGAGAATCCTGCTGGGGAACATCACCGTCTGGTACGGGAACTGCTCCTCTCTGGACCGGAGAGCCCTGCAGAGGGTGGTGCGGTCAGCTGAGCGTACCATGGGGACCACACTCCCCACTCTGCAGGACCTGTACCCCAGGAGGTGCTTAAGCAGAGCACAGAGGATTAGGAAGGACTCTTTCCATCCCAACAACGGACTGTTTGAGCTGCTGCGGTCAGGCAAACGCCTACGCAGCCACAGGACCAGCACTGAGAGACTTAGGAGGAGCTTCTTCCCTCAGGCCATCAGTGCTTTTAACTGCACTGCCAGGACAACTGTCCTGAAATAGTATTTTCACCTCAAGCACATAGCACCTTTACCTCTATGTACACTGCAGCACCTTACCGTCCCACGGTTTACTTTGTATTATTCTTTCGTCTTTATTGTACTTATTTAATTATATATCATAGGTTGCACTGCTTCCTGTGACTTATTTTAGTACTTACTTTTTAAAACTTATTTGTATTGCTCGTTTTTTTAAATAACTGCTCTTTATGATCTTCTCTTTTAATTTGTATTCATATGTTATATTATATTGTGTTATTATTTTTATTTTAATTTTCTGTATATTGTTAATATTGAAGCATTGTGTTGCAGTCTACAAGGAGTTTTTCTCACTAGCATATCACTGTATGCACATGTATATGCATGTGACAAATAAAGCCTTTGAACTTTGAACTTTAAAACATTCTGTTTGGAAATTTCCACTGTCATAGTTTTTGGATCCTAAAAAAGAATCCAGTCGTTCTGTGAGCCAAAGAGGGCCAGAGCACTTTTTATAAACTATAATTAACCTGATTACATATTCAATCTGATCGTCTGAAAGTCAAATAAACTTCAAATATTGAAATATAAAAAAGTATATATCATACCTGTTTTATGTGGGAAAGTTTATCTGAACTCTCCTCGTCTAAACGACTTAAATCCAGTGAGCAGGGAATCCTGTGAATAAATCATGAGACACAACGTAGTTAAACTCGTATACTGCAGCTCTAACTCACAGAACATGGAGACAGAGCTTCCATTTAAACTCACACTAACTGCAGCTCTAACTCACAGCACATGGAGACAGAGCTTCCAGTTAAACTCATCCTCTTACTGCAGCTCTAACTCACAGCACATGGAGACAGAGCTTCCAGTTAAACTCATCCTCTTACTGCAGCTCTAACTCACAGCACATAGAAACAGAGCTTCCAGTTAAACTCATCCTCTTACTGCAGCTCTAACTCACAGCACATGGAGACAGAGCTTCCAGTTAAACTCATCCTCTTACTGCAGCTCTAACTCACAGCACATGGAGACAGAGATTCCAGTTAAACTCATCCTCTTACTAAAGCTCTAACTCACAGCACATAGAGACAGAGCTTCCAGTTAAACTCATCCTCTTACTGCAGCTCTAACTCACAGTACATGGAGACAGAGCTTCCAGTTAAACTCATCTTCTTACTGCAGCTCTCTAACTCACAGCACATGGAGACAGAGATTCCAGTTAAACTCATCCTCTTACTAAAGCTCTAACTCACAGCACATGGAAACAGAGCTTCCAGTTAAACTCATCCTCTTACTGCAGCTCAAACTCACAGCACATGGAGACAGAGCTTCCAGTTAAACTCATCCTCTTACTGCAGCTCTAACTCACAGCACATGGAGACAGAGCTTCCATTTAAACTCACACTCTAACTGCAGCTTTAACTCACAGCACATGGAGACAGAGCTTCCAGTTAAACTCATCCTCTTACTGCAGCTCTAACTCACAGCACATGGAGACAGAGCTTCCATTTAAACTCACACTCTAACTGCAGCTTTAACTCACAGCACATGGAGACAGAGCTTCCAGTTAAACTCATCTTCTTACTGCAGCTCTCTAACTCACAGCACATGGAGACAGAGCTTCCAGTTAAACTCATACTCTTACTCCAGCTCTAACTCACAGTACATGGAGACAGAGCTCCCAGGTAAACTCATCCTTTCACTGCAGCTCTAACTCACAGCACATCCGAATGTGATATAAAACACATCATGACAATTTAAAATGAGTTAATACACACACGTTGACGAGAATGTGCTATCATACACCCCACTAAACCAAAAAGTAGCCACTGAGATTTAAGTTTTATTTAACCGTAGTGTCAGTATGAACTTGTTTCATTACCTTTGATCACCTGTGAACTCTCCTCGGAAGTTGTTTGGAAAATGCATTGAATGATCACTCATCATAGACAGACAGCTGGGTACAGGTGACCCTGCCTTCTTTACCCGGACCCTGTGAACAAACATGGAGACAGAGCTGCCAGTGAAACTCATCCTCTTACTGCAGCTCTAACTCACAGTACATGGAGACAGAGCTTCTAGTTAAACTCATCTTCTTACTGCAGCTCTCTAACTCACAGCACATGGAGACAGAGCTTCCAGTTAAACTCATCCTCTTACTAAAGCTCGAACTCACAGCACATGGAGACAGAGCTTCCAGTTAAACTCATCTTCTTACTGCAGCTCAAACTCACAGTACATGGAGACAGAGCTTCCAGTTAAACTCATCCTCTTACTACAGCTCTAACGCACAGTACATGGAGACAGAGCTTCCAGTTAAACTCATCCTCTTACTGCACCTATAACTCACAGCACATGGAGACAGAGCTTCCATTTAAACTCACACTCTAACTGCAGCTTTAACTCACAGCACATGGAGACAGAGCTTCCAGTTAAACTCATCTTCTTACTGCAGCTCTCTAACTCACAACACATGGAGACAGAGCTTCCAGTTAAACTCATACTCTTACTCCAGCTCTAACTCACAGCACATGGAGACAGAGCTTCCAGTTAAACTCATCTTCTTACTGCAGCTCTAACTCACAGCATATGGAGACAGAGCTTCCAGTTAAACTCATACTCTTACTCCAGCTCTAACTCACAGCACATGGAGACAGAGCTTCCAGTTAAACTCATCCTCTTACTCCAGCTCTAACTCACAGTACATGGAGACAGAGCTCCCAGGTAAACTCATCCTTTTACTGCAGCTCTAACTCACAGCACATAAAGACAGAGCTTCCAGTTAAACTCATCTTCTTACTGCAACTCTAACTCACAGCACATGGAGACAGAGCTTCCAGTTAAACTCATCCTCTTACTGCAGCTCTAACTCAGAGCACATGGAGACAGAGCTTCCAGTTAAACTCATCCTCTTACTGCAGCTCTAATTCACAGCACATGGAGACAGAGCTTCCAGTTAAACTCATCTTCTTACTGCAGCTCTAACTCACAGCACATGGAGACAGAGCTTCCAGTTAAACTCATCCTCTTACTGCAGCTCTAACTCACAGCACATTAACTCTCTGATTCATGCATTTTTACCTCTTTCTCGCAGGGCCGTGGGTTCCATCGTCAGTCTCGGTCTCCTCTGAAGAACTCATTTTAGAAATAGCGCCTCCTGTCTCAGGACACCTGAACACACCAGATCAGATTCAGAAGTGGGTTCTGACCCAAATTGGCAGACCTGTAAATACACACAAGAAGAACATGATAACGCACAGACATAATAATACACTGTGAGGGTCACATAATGTAAACGTGTAACACAAAAAGGTAATTTAATTAAGTTTGGTGCATTCAAATATGTACGCACCATATTATGTTAGTTGTGCATTTTATCCCACTGATATACTCAATGTATGTATCGATAATGAGTCCTTTGCGAAGTATCGCAAATTTGTATGCCGGCCCTTTAAGAGTTGCGCTCAAGCAGCAAACAGGTGGTGACGGGCCAGGTGATAGGTTTTTTGAAATAGATTGGGGGCAAGAGGTAGCAACGGAGAATGGAGTAAAGGGGAGTCAGCAGAAAATAATCAAGAATTCTGAGATTTGTTGGCGTTTTTGTTTGGATTGTATTTTTTTCAATCTACAATTATTCAACACAGCTCCAAGACACGAAAACGAGTAACCTGCTGAACGTACGTTTTAAAAGAATTCTCTTCTACTGCATCAGGAGGGTGAGCCGATGATTTTTGGGTTTTTTTTTTTTTTTTTTTTTGCTTCTTTGAATGCAATGCATTGCTTAATTATTTGTTTTTGGAGAGGAAAGAAGATTTTTGCACTTATGCATTAATTTTGGTTTCGGGACTTATTATTTTTGGCACGTTTTCTGGATTTGTGTTTCGTGGATACCTGACAACTAAACTAAACTCGGACTTCAACTTTAACTGTTATTCAACGGACAATCAGTTACTATTTCACATTGCCAGTTGAGTAATGATTGTACCTGGGTTTATGTTTTCCTGATAAAATACTTGTCATATCGTTATTTTGTTGTTGTTGTTTTTTTTTTGTTTATTGTTTGGTTGCCTCTGTTGTAATATATAAATTCCGTTTGATTAGATTCCCGTGAATATAGCGTGTTCATTCTGTTTAAATTGGTCTGAATTTGTTATAACACACACACACACACACACACACACATCAAATCTCATAGAACAGACAGGGACAAATCTGGAATTTAACTGAGCCATAAACTTGTACAGTAATACAATTCCTTCAAAAATATTCTGCACCCATGATAACAATTACTAAGACCGTTCAATATAAGGATTACCAGTGCTGAGGTATATTTTCATTGTCCAACATACGGAATATATTCAATGATTTAATGGAAACTACCAAAATGACACATTTCTCAGATGATACAATTTTACAAAAATTGTGCGTCACAATTATTGGCACCCCTGTATTTGGTACTGTGTGCACCCTCCCCTCGCAGGGATAATGGCACTGAGTCTTTTTACATAACATCTCATAAGACCAGAGAACACATTGGGAGGGATCTTAGACTCTTCCTCCACCCACAATCTTTCCAGATCCTGATGTCTTTGTTGATCCATGCTTATGGGCTGTGCTGTTCAATTGAGTCACAGGTTTTCAGGGAGTTTCAGCAGTCTTTAGACTGTTGTAGCCATTGCACAATGAGGCTTCTGCATCATTAACCTTTTTATTTGTGGATTTTAACGTGAATTTGGGGTCACTGCCTTGCTGAAAGATCCACTAGTTTCAGTCTGCTGGCAGAGGTAGTCAGGTTTAGGGCTAAATTGTCCTGGCACTTGGGTAGAGTTCACGATGCTGCTTTCCTTAACATGGGCCCCAGGACCAGTGTGAGCAAAGTAGCCCCATAACATTAAAGATCCACCACCGTATTTTTCTTTTCAGTATATGCATCCTTAAATCCATCCTACATCATATTCCTGGACATGGTTGTGAGGGGGCCTGGAGCCTGTCCCAGAATGCATTGGACAAGAGGCAGGAAAAAACCCTGAACAGGTCACCAGGCCATCACAGAGCACACACACCATGAACTTACACACTCATACATTCAAGCAATTTAGTGTCTCCAATTAGCTTAACCTGCATGTCTTTGGACTGTGGGAGGAAACCCATACAGACATGAGATGAGAATATGCAAACTCCACACACACCACCATGCTGCCCTCCAGCAGTTTTATATTTCTTCATTATTGCCCTCACAGTAGTAACTAGCATATTTAGTTTATTTTTTGATCCATTGGCCTGATTTTCAAAGGTCAGCAACCATTTTAATTTAGTTCGTCAGTTCTTTGTCTTTCTCTGTGGCAGATGAAAAATGGGTTTCACAATCAAGTTCTCAGTTTAATCCACCAGTGAAACAGAAAGCCATGGAATGCCACAAGAGTTTCTCTTAATATTGATGTAGATTTAGTTTGATTTTATTTTATTTGTAAGAATCTTTAGGGGTGCCAATTATTTTTATATATTTTTGGGAAATAAAAACCCTACCTGAATCCAACCGTCACACTAGAGGGCGCCAGTTCCCCAATCTTAGTTTGTTTTCTGTTCCTGTTTAGTGCTAATTAAGGAGTTGTGTCGCAAACATTTAATAGCCTGACCAGATTCACATTACAGGTATCTGTAACTGATTTATGATTAGTCAAAGAGCTAATTTAAGATCTAACTGCATTTACCTGCATGGGAGCGTGAGCAACCATTCTCAATGTGACAACCATTTCGTTTCACTTTTGTGACTGGTAGGCTATATTCCTTTATTTATTTCAATTCCAACCTTGGTAATGAAGTAATATTTTTCACCGAGTTGTCCACGTTCATATAGCCTGCATGAAACAACACGGCAAGAACGCACGGGGCGAAGTATCTAAGGTGCGCTTTTAGTAGTCCATCTGCGGAACATTGTAGTTGTATCACGGCAGACTCACGTCAATAACATCCGCCGTCGCATAAATACGTGGCCTAGTGTAAGTGCAGTCGGATTCTCTTAGCACCGCGGTTGTCCTATTGAATTTATCTTCACGTCTTTTCTTAACCTCAGGACGCTTTCCACCGAGGTCAAAGAAAAGTGGTTAGGAAAAGACATAGGACGTAATTTTCTGAATATTCGGACACAGGCTATAGGCCTCAGAAGTCGTGTCGTCATTCCCTTCTGGTTCGTTAGTCTCGACGCTGCCTTATCGTGCGCTTACCTGTAGGTGGACGCTTTTTCGCAATTTTCGCGTAATAATAGGTGCCTGCGTTCTTCCTTGTCCGTTCACCCGATATGCTATATAAGCAGCTTGAAACACAGCACAACTTGTCACAAACACATACATATAGGAATTGTAAGGTCAGCCAGTCAAAGCCTGCGAGAGTAGACGGTAAACAGTAGCGAGATCGTCATCCAGTGCCGAATTGCCCCATTTCATTCACTCGAACAGGGTTTAATGTTTATTAAATTCGTCGTAATATGAAATTTCACACAAAGGTAGTTTAATAACCCTAAATACCGGACACCTAGGCTACTTCCAACCCCCACGTCTTTTCGAAATTTTCAATAAAAAGGACGGGACCAACGCCGCAAGGGAGCGTGTCCGGGTTCTGGAGGGTGTCCGACTATGAGTAAAATGATATCATATAGAGTAATCTGCCTAACATAATCACTCCACTGTATATTTTTCCTCAATATTGCAAACCACTTAATTTGTTTAGTAGACTAATGGAAATGATTTCCTCTAAAACATGGAAAAAAAGAAGTAACAACCCCTTAATAAGTAAAAACAAAATCAGGGTTTATAGTGCAGTAAGTGTAAAAATGTCAACAACAAGCGACAAGTCCTGTAACGTCCGTCACACTAGGCTACCTCCTCACGTGGTAGAAGTGGTCATGGAATATCAAAAAAACTTAAGTAAACATTCTTTTAAAGGTTATTTTAAAAAAATTACTTTCTGGTCTAAATGGTATGTTTGGATTCCGTATGAGCTTGTTAGGCTACGCATTAAACTCGCTATTTTATTGCCAGTTATCCGTTTTTCTGAATTACGCGGGTTAATGTGATTATACCTGTAGATTCCCATTCCTCCCCGCAGCCCTTTACCTTCAGCTTCTCTTACCACAGTTCCACTCCGCAACAGACTGTTTACTCCGTTTTTTACATTTAATTTTATTCCTTCTTTCCTAGGGTTTCTTCCTCCTCCGTTTTTAAAATGGCCGTAAGCTTCAGTTTCTGTTTTGGACCTTTGGACCTTTCCTTACTCACCTGTTTACTGGCTCAGCTGAATGTTCGATGGGTGGAGTTTTATATATCTCATAAAAAACACGTTTTCAACGTACAAAAATGCCAAGTTACTAAAAAGTATTGATATCAAAATGACGCCAAGTTACGATACTACAAACAATATAGGCTATCTTGCCTCACCGAAATGACATAAGATGTATCTCAAAGCAATGCTACCCAATATTTCCTCAGTTCTTTCAAGTCACTTGGCCCTGTGTATAAGCATGCACTACATGAACAGGCCAAATATATGTGTGGATGGCTCTCTCACAGTCAAGATTGATTGAATAGGTGTGTGTATGTCCAATTTGTATTGGTATGTAGGCCTATGTATTTCGCTGCCCAGGCTTTCTGTTGCGTGAATGATAGTATGTTTCTTGGTACAAGTGTGTTCGTGAATGTGAATGTAAGATGCTGCCAGGGAAATGTCCCCATGCGGATAAAGAAGTTCTCTATGTATGTATGTACAATATGTGTTTTACATGCAGTATTTATTGTACGTAGCAAATATACAACAACTTGCACATGTACTCAAATTCAGTTCAGAAGCAAGTATAAACATGTTTTCTGGAGAAATGTGCTTCCTGTCGTTGCTCAGCAGCAGTTCTGTACATTAATGAATTTATACATTAATTTCAATGTACAATGTTCAATGTGTTCCATGAGGCAATTCGAAATATTTGTCTCTTTGATCTGACAGAAAGTGTGCATGATATTGTGAAATGGTAAGATTAGAAAACACAGGGCCAAGTGACTTGAAAGAACTGAGGAAATATTGGGTAGCATTGCTTTGAGATACATCTTATGTCATTTCGGTGAGGCAAGATAGCCTATATTGTTTGTAGTATCGTAACTTGGCGTCATTTTGATATCAATACTTTTTAGTAACTTGGCATTTTTGTACGTTGAAAACGTGTTTTTTATGAGATATCAGTTCTTTTTGCAAAGCGTTTTATTATGAGAGTGAGAAATGCGACCCTGCAAGAAACGGTTGTGGATTATGGCTATCGTTGTGTGAATCTGTACAGTCTGATGAGCGTGTACCGTTCAGCAGTTTCGGTTTGCTATATATGTAAAACAGTGTCTGTGAGAAAGGATGCAATGGCGTAAGCGTAAACGCATCAGAAACGCAGATGGAATATGGTATGTACTCACGGATTTGACGTCCATCCAACGAGCCTTGACTGACAAAATAATCAACATGCCCGTAGAATTATAACTCCCTAGGTCGCAACTTGTGTAGCCTTCTGTCCTGCTCCGTTGTCTGTTATTTCGTGGAGATGCACTATTAGTGTTTGTAAGGTTTATCCTTCTGTCCTGCTCCATTGTCTGTTATTTCGTGGAGATGCACTTTTAGTGTTTGTAAGGTTTATAAGGCATTTTGATAGGCTAATCTGCAGGTAGGAATCCTCTTCGCCGTTTTGCTAAACTAGAACCGGAAAACATGATAGTGGAGAATAGGAGCAGACGCATATGTCCCAGCAGGCTTTGCATATGAGAGAATAACAACAGTGTGGGAGAAATTAAAATGAAATTACGAAATTCCGTAGTTGAAACAATATGTTTTTAGCAGAATGGGCATGTAGGTGAAGGTTGACATGATCACGGAGTATAGTGCGAAGTAAATGGAGTGACCATGAGCGAGCTTATATTCCTTATCAAATGGTATATATAACAGTCGGTATTGAACATTGGTTGTTGAAGTGGAGGGTCAAATAACATTGCACACATTATTTACCTGTAATGTAATCTATTGCACGAATGTGTTTTTCTCATGTTCAGTGCTAGTAGTTATACTTATGAGTGAATCATGATTTTAAATGTAATGTTTTAATGCGGAGTTGCAGAACGTACATACGTAGTAATTGTGTGTAGCCTATGTGGCTAGATAGAGAACAGGGCGAGATAACATGGATGTAGAAACGTGGCGTTTGCTGATATTAAGGTTTTGTACAGTAGCCAAGTGAAGAAATATAGTTAGTAGAAATGGCACAGTGGTGAACCGGTGTAACTTTTAAATAAAAGGAATACATTTGCGTCATGAAATGCATATGGGTGGCCGTGAGTGAGTGAGGTTTACCAGTCTGTGACTTCGTTAGCTAATGCCATAGCTATGCAATGCGTGAAATATCATTAGCGAACCTGCCGGTAGTTTTAAAGAAGAACACAAGCCAGTAAGCACAGAAGAGCTTCAGTTGAATCCATATGGCTTAGCAATATTGTAGCCGGTCAATAACTGAACGTACAGACGGTAAGTCATAATGCATATATCTTAGCAATATTGTAGCCGGTTAATAACTGAACGGTGAACGGCGGGTAGATATGGTGCAAAAGCAATAATTAAGAAGTAGTAGACAATTATTAGTGAGGGTCGAAGCAAGTTAAAGAAACGGGTTCCAAGCTGGGCTTGAACATACGACCCAGTGTTCCCAAGCCTGTAACCTTACCCACTAGGCCACAGACGGATTAGCTGTTCAACCTGCGGAGTTGCGGAATGTACATAAGTACTAATTGTTTGTAGCGTATGTGGGTAGATAGAGAACAGGGCGAGGTAACAGGAATGTAGAAACGTGGCGTTTGCTGATATTAAGGTTTTGTACGGTAGCCAAGTGAAGAAATATAGTTAGTAGAAATGGCACAGTGGTGAACTGGTGTAACTTTTAAATAAAAGTAATACATTTGCGTCATGAAATGCATATGGGTGGCCGTGAGTGAGTGAGGTTTACCAGTGTGTGACTTCGTTAGCTAATGCCATAGCTATGCAATGCGTGAAATATCATTAGCAAACCTGCCGGTGGTTTTAAAGAACACAGGCCAGTAAGCACAGAAGAGCTGCCGTTGAATCCATGTGGCTTAGCAATATTGTAGCCGGTCAATAACCCAACGTACAGACGGTAAGTCATAATGCATATATCTTAGCAATATTGTAGCCGGTTAATAACTGAACGGTCAACGGCGGGTAGAAATGGTGCAAAAGCAATAATTAAGAAGTAGTAGACAATTATTAGTGAGGATCGAAGCAGGTTAAAGAAACGTGTTTCAAACTGGGCTTGAACATACGACCCAGTGTTATCAAGCCTGTAACCTTACCCACTAGGCCACGGATGGATTAGTTGTTCAAATTGCGGAGTTGCAGAATGTACACAAGTAGTAATTGTTTGTAGCGTATGTGGCTATAGATAGAGAACAGAGCGAGGTAACATGAATGTAGAAATAGAAGCGTGGCGTTTGCTTATATGAAAGTTTTGTACGGTAGCCAAGTGAAGAAATATAGTTAATAGAAATGGCACAGTGGTGAAGTGGTGTAACTTTTTAATGAAAGGAATACATTTGCCGTGACTTCGTTAGCTAATGCCATAGCTATGCAATGCGTGAAATATCATTAGCAAACCTGCCGGTGGTTTTAAAGAACACAGGCCAGTAAGCACAGAAGAGCTCCCGTTGAATCCATGTGGCTTAGCAATATTGTAGCCGGTTAATAACTGAACGGTGAACGGCGGGTAAATATGGTGCAAAAGCAATAATTGATAAGTAGGCTAGTAGACAATTATTAGTGAGGGTTGAAGCAGGTTAAAGAAATATGTTCTAAGCTGGGCTTGAACCTCCGACCCCATGTTCCCAAGACTGTAACCTTACCCACTAGGCCACAGGTGGACTAGCTGTTTAAACGGGAAATGTTTCAGAATACAAATGTATGGGTATTTTGCGTGTGTATGCGCGTTTTTGATTGGGTCGTGTAGGGCAGATTTGGCTGGTGTTAGTGAAATGTCCAATGGGGAGACATGTTGTTAGTGGGATAGGCGGCAGGAAAAATAAGAATGAGAAGAAGAAGAAGAAGAAGAAGAAGAAGAAGAAGAAGAAGAAGAAGAAGGAGAAAACGCAAAATCCCCTTAGTTTGGGGCTTTATTGTGTGGACATGTGAAGTTGTTTATGAATTCTGTCTGTTGAAATGGGGTCAGAATGTACAGAATTTAATGTTTTTAAGGGCTGAGTGTCTGTGGCTGTTGTGGTTATTTCTGTGGGGAACCCTGAAAAGTGCCAAACTCTCGGTGCTGTATAGGTATGGGGGCATGCCCCCGCCAAGGCGTAACTTGGCGGGATGGCATACCTGCCATCCCAATACTTTTTATTAGCTGCATCAGTCATGGTATTTAATAAGTTATGCAGAATAAACAATTATTTCATCCATGTAGATCTTTGCCAAATTTTAGCACATACAGTGAGCACCATAATTCATTGGACAGTGACACATTTTTTTGTTATTTTGGTTCTGTACTCTAGCACTTTGAGTTTGAAAGGATACAATGACAATGAGGTTGCAGACTGTCAGCTTTAATTTGAAGGTATTTTCATCCATATAGTGGATGAACCGTTTAGGAACAACAGCACCTTTTGTACATGGTCCCCCCATTTTAAGGTACTACAAGTATTAGTTGAATTGGCTTCACAGATGTGTTTGGTTAGGCAGGTGTATTCATTTGTGTCGTTAGTGAATGCAGAAGAGAGCTGTTGATGTCTAGTCTTGATTCTAGACTTTGCAATTGCCTTTGGAGATTATTGTTGGGGTGTGACAACATGAGGAAGACAGCAGTGTCGATGCAAAATAAGCTGGCCGTCATAAGGCTCAGAAATGAAACTCAATCAATCAGGAACATTGCATGGGCATGCCCAAGTCAACAGTTTGTTTTTAAGTTTGTGTAATTTTTGGTATTTTGTCTACATTTTCTTGTGCCATCCCCAATCAACTGTTTCTTTTTTTCTCTCTTTTTTTGTTGTTGACAATTTTTAAGGTTATTTGCCCTTCGTATACTCATCAAATGTGTTTGTGAAGTATTAAAATAAAATAATAAAAAACTAACGAGAGCTGACTTTCCACGATACCTGCTCTTACCAGTTCCACTTCATTTTATTCAAAATGCGCCACAAGACATTTTATTTTATTTTATTTGCATTTCAGTGCTGAAATGTGCTCTCTGACCAGAGAGGCTCTGACCCACAGTCTCTTTCTCGAGTCGGGAGTATCTGGAGACCAGAGTATGGGGCGTGTCAAAAGCAAAATGGACGACGGGTCAAAAGCACGTTTCTAGTGGTCAATGATTCGGTGAGTCACATATATTATCCAATCAAAAGCATGATCCAAAGGCGTAGATGTATCAAGATTGTTTTGACGTTTCTGAGACAGCATATCTGTTTTTGTTGCCGGTGCTGGAGGTGAATAATAGGCTATGTCGGTGCGTAAATTATGCGCTTTCTTTGTCTTTGTCTAAACTATTTAGCCAATCTAATATGCAGTAAAGTCATGTTTGGTGTTGTTGGAGAGCTAATATCATGAGCAGTTAGATGGTCTCATTCTATGTTGAGAATGTTGTCATTCAAAGTTTATGTGTTACATGAAAGTGAAACGCCAATCACAGAAATGTAGCTATTCAGCTGTTACACCTGAAGTTGTGAAAATGGCGACACTATGTTTGAACAATTGTCTGCATCCAGTGCTTTGGGTGCTGTTTGGAATAAAAATATTATTATTATTATTATTATTATTATTATTATTATTATTCACAAATATGATGTTTACATTGTAAAATAAATAGTACAATTGTGCTAAACTTTATGCAACCCACGGACATACAGTACATTAATTGGGAAAACATATGTCTGGATAGTTTTGTAAGATTAAAAAATGTTTTAATAGGGCAAAATATTTGCCATTATTATATGTATTTATTTATTCACCACCCCACCCCTTTTTTATATCAAAAGTATTGATGTCAATACTTTTAAAAGCCTAGATTTTGCAAGTTTTAATTATAGGCTTATAGACAGTGCTTTGTATGGGTGAGTATCTTGGCATTTTTGTATGTTGAAAAAGTGTTTTTGTTGAGATATTTCTTTATGTACTGTGTTTTATGAGTTTTAACTGATAATAATAGTAAGAAGAGAGAGTATATCCGTACACTGTTTTTTCTGCTCCCAAAGTGATATAATGGTACGTTTCGACCTCAAAGGTCTTCGTCAGGTACATCAACCAGAACATGTGACTGGGTGGAGATATAGACCAGGATGTGGGCAGGTCCATAATAGGGCCATTTGATTATGACCCTGGTTTTTGCTCAAATTATAGCACAGAGACCGCGTTGGTGAAGGTAGTTAATGACCTCAGACAGTGATCAGTGAGCTTACTGTAGCCAGTTTTTTTTTTTTTGAAAAGCATATGATTTTTTTCAAATATTGTCAATTACCAATGTTGTTGCTCCTTTTCCCATTCTCCAATGACCGGAATGACCAGGAACTTTCATTACATTACATTACATTACAGGCATTTGGCAGACGCTCTTATCCAGAGCGACGTACAACAAAGTGTATAACCATAACCAGGAACAAGTATGACGAAACCCCTAGAGAGAAGTACTGGTCCAAGTACAGGGAACAACCGCATAGTTCAACCTGGACCCTGGTGGTTAAACTGATTAACACTAACAACGAGAACGGCAACAACGCAATCTATGGAAAAATAAGAATAAATAAAAATACAAGTAGTTGTTAAGACTGGCGCATCAACTAAGTCACCTATTAAACAGCTGCCTAGTTACACCCCTAAGTTTAGCCATTTACAGGGGGGGAAGGGAGGGATGGGGAGAGGTGCAGCCTGAAGAGGTGGGTCTTCAGTCGTCGTTTGAAATGGGTCACAGTCTCAGCTGTTCTGACCTCCACAGGGAGGTCATTCCACCATCTCGGGGCCAGAACAGACAGGAGACGTGTTCGGGAAGTGCAGGTGCGAAGAGGGGGAGGTGCTAGGCGTCCTGAGGTAGCAGAACGGAGGGATCTGGCTGGCATGTAGGGTTTGAATATCTTGTGAAGGTATGCTGGGGCTGATCCCTTGACTGCCTGGTATGCTAGAACCAATGTTTTGAATTTGATGCGAGCTATAACAGGCAGCCAGTGGAGGGTAGTGAGCAGGGGAGTTACGTGGGAGTGTCTGGGGAGGTTGAAGACCAGACGAGCCGCAGCATTCTGAATGAGCTGCAGGGGTCTGGTGGCAGATGCCGGTAGTCCAGCCAGAAGAGAGTTGCAGTAGTCCAGGCGGGATAGAACCATTGCTTGGACCAGGAGCTGGGTTGAGTAGGTGGTGAGAAAGGGGCGGATTCTGCGGATGTTGTATAGGAAAAATCTGCATGCCCGGGTTACTGCTGCAATGTTGTTGGAGAGGGACAGCCTGTTGTCCATCATCACTCCGAGATTCTTGGCGCAGGGTGATGATGTCACTACGGTGTCCCCTAAGGAAATGGAAAATATAAATCACCAATTTCCAGTGCCAAATCTCCAATCTCTAATTTGCATCAAATTGCAAAAAAGTACATATGTAACCCAAGTACCAAGGCTGTATAATGAAAAGTTACCTCATTATCTAGCCTATGTGTCAAAATTTCCTGGGCCATGAGTATTTTTGTGTGTCCAAACATGCACTGGAACATGCCTTCCCAAATAGCTCAGTTGTAAACTGTTTGTCTCTCAGTCCTTTGGTTGAGGGTTCAAATCCCGGTAGTGGTATCGTTTACTGCTTCAAGTCTTCATTTGATCTGGATCTGGGCTTGTGTTCCTAATGGGCATTGTCTGCCAAATCATTTACACTGCTTTGACCCTGGTATGAATTTGTAGCATAAATCCAACATGTGAAAAGTTATGTTGAGAAGCTTACTCAGACATCGACCCAAGTTCAGCAGACATCAATTCCTTCTTGAATAAAATAAATCTACCACAACTGTCCAAAGAACATGCACAAGCACTGAACCATTAACACAAACTGAATTTCATAAAGCACTGACCCAGATGCCCAACAATAAAGCTCCAGGACCTGATGGCTTCCCCACTGAATTCTTTAAACATTTTTGGTTAACAATTTCTCTATCAGAATGGCACTTGAAATAAAACATAACTCCAAAATTCCCCCGCATATGAACACTGCGTTGATCTCAGTATTGCTTAAGCCTGGCAAAGACCCAACCCTACCCTCCAGCTATCGTCCCCTATCACTTATCAATACTGACATCAACATAATTAGCAAAGCTTTAGCCACCAGAATTGAAACAGTCACCCAAATCATGATTCATCACGACCAAACTGGATTCATCAAAGGACGACATTCATCAAACAATATGTGCAGACTATATAATTTAATTAATGTCATCAATCAACACAGTTTAAAAGCAATAATTACCTCACTGGATGCAGAGAAAGCATTCGATAGAGTTAACTGGACATTTCTATTTGCAACATTACAAAAATTTGGTTTCGGAGAATCATTTATTCACTGGATAAAAATACTTTACACCTCACCCATGGCTACAGTCACCACGAATGAAATAACATCACAGAGCTTCACACTACACAGGGGGAATAGGCAAGGATGTCCACTCTCTCCCTTTCTATTCACTTTTTTCATAGAACCTCTTACTGCAGCAATCAGACAAAATGAAAATATCAAGGGAATTATAACTCATAACGCACACCACAAGATCAGCCTTTACACAGATGATGTGATGTTATACTACAAGATCCTAAAAATTCCTTACAAGAAACCATTAAACTCATCAAAACATTCTCAAAAATATCTGACTACTCGATAAATTGGACAAAATCTATAATTTTACCCTTGATGGAGAAGGAGATGATTGGAATGCTGCAACACAGGAATCGACCCCCCCCCCCCCCCCACTGGAAATATCAGGTATTTAGGCGTCAACATTTCCCCCAAGCTGTCTGAGTTATTCCATCTCAACTTTAACCCATTAATAAAAACAATAGAAGATGATCTACAACGATGGATGAACCTACCACTTTAATTGGAAGAATAGCAACCGTCAAAATGTTAATTTAACCAAAAATCAACTATCTGTTTACTATGATCCCAAACCAACCCACCACCAACTGGTTCAGCTCCCTAGATTCAATAAAAATTCACCAAATTCTACTGGAAAAATAAAACAGCCAGAATCAAATTAGGTACTCTTCAAAAAAATAAAAATCAAGGAGGACTCGATGCACCAAATTTTCATAATTACTACTGGGCCAAACAATTGCTATACATGGCCTCACCCCACTAAACAAAACAACTCATGGATTGATATCAAACAAGAAGCATGCAGGGAAATCTCACCACCTGACCTACCATTCCTCAATATAAACATAAAACACCACACCTGCTTTAAGAACACTGTAATTTCTACAACTCTGAAAGCTTGGTGGAAAATCAACAAAATCACAAACTCCACTTTGACACCCTGCAAATACACCCCAATCTGGCATAACCCTGACTTCCAGCTCAACAAAACTCCACTGAATTTCACCACATGGAAACAAAAAGGCATTACACATCTCCACCACATTTTTCAAGAGAACACTTTAATTACTTTAAAAAAATCGACAAAATAACATCTCCGAAGAAAATTCTTTCTAAACTATACAAACTACTAACACATATGGACTCTACAATACACCTCCCCATTACAAGATGGGAAGTAGATTTGCCCATTTCTCCCAGCGCCGACTTCTGGCAACAAATATGCACCAACACATTCACAATGACTAACAACACTAATTTACAATTAATTCAATTCAAGGTAATCCACAGAGCACATATTACTCAACACAGGATGTATAAAATGGAACTAGCAGACACTGGCATATGCTCACACTGCACTCTAAACACCCCGGACAATTATTTCCACGCTACTTGGCTATGCCCACCCATCCAACACTTTTGGCACAGTCACTAAAACATTATCCCGTTTCTTGGGTTGCAGTATCCCACTATCTCCCTCCCTCTGCCTACTTGGAGACATATCCGCGATCAATTCAACAACCAAGAACACCAGGCCCATACTCACTGCCCTAACTGTCGCCAAGAAAACTATCCTAGTACATTGGAAAACAAGAAATACCGTAAATACTGTGCAATGGTTGAACCTTCTCACAGAATACATATCATTAGAAAAAACATCAGCTTCTAGCCACAATCAAATCTCACAATTCAGAGAAAACTGGGAACCATTCATTAATAATCTAAATTTATAATCCAACCAAAATGAACCAGTTAGCCAAAATCCCCCCCCCCCTCTTCTCTCTCTCTCTCATACGCATTACACACTTACACACAGTCTAACTTGATGCATACATACTCACCTTTCATGTTCATTACAGTTTCACCTTCTCTTTTTTTACTTTATTTTTCCCTGGCCCAATATACCCAGATAAGCTCACAACAAATTCTCACTTTCTCTTGTCATGCCATCCGCGTTCTTCCTACATATTCAGTCCTACATATGACACACACACATACATACACACAAATCCGCATACACCACACACTCCACAATCCCTCCATACAACTTTACCTCTCAATTCCATCCCATTTGTCTACTTTTCTTTAAATGATCTTTTTTTCTTGCTCTCAATCCTTGTTGTTGTTTTTTCTTTTTTAAAGTAGCAATGCTGTTATTATTATTATTCTATTTTTTGTTTGCTTGTTTTTTTTTCCATTTTTTAAAAAGATGATTTTTGCTTCTCTTGAGTGTTGATTTGCCTTTCAATGGATGCTTCCTCATTTGCTTTTGTTATATTTTCCTTATAAAAATTGTTTAGGTAAAAAAAAAAAAAGCCAACACTGAATCTATAATTTTACACAACATAGGTCTCTTAAAAATAAGAAACATCAGTGTCCCTGTTCTTGCTGAAAGCATGCAACCATTTATGATGTCTACAACAATGACAATTTGATGATACTCGTAGAGCAACAGTAATACACAAAAAGCCAACCTTCATGCTGATGCCTGTGACGCTCTGACCAGAGAAAGCTACTGTAACCCATCTAGTGACAAGTTATTACAAGGCTAGCTCTCAGAACTCTCAGAACGTTACTGCTTCGTGTGCTTGCTGTGCTTATTCTGTTATCGGCCTTTGTGAACAGCCCAAACGGTGGATTCTGGTTCAAGCGAGGAAGTGCCCATCAGACCAAAACTCAGTCATTTCCACAACTACATAAGTGTACTTATGCCTTAGTAATTGCAGCAGATATGGCTGTAAACTAAAATGTTTTACAAATAATTCAGACAATGTTTGATCGATCAGAGAAACAGTTTTCATGTCTATATGAGCGCACATAGTGAATCACTGCCCATTCTTTCACTGCTCTGCCTCAGTTCCTGTAGATTCAGTGGGAAACCTGCAGTGATTAATGCACTTCAGACTGTGTTCTGCGGTGTACAGCTGCTTGGAGGCTTAAGGTAGTGAAGGGAAGTGTATGTTTCTATGCACTCCTGGCCACTTCTACCTAGGCCTGCAGCCTTGTCCCAGTCTCCACATTCCCAGTTACCATGGCGATGAGGGAGAGGAGCGATGGAGAGCTACGGGGAGGATGGAATGCAGCTCAGGGCCGTCCCGAGTGCACTCCTGAGAGGACCCGAAACGCTCTGGCACCCACCATGGTGATATACCGCCCCCGTCCCAGGCACTATAGTGTGCTGTTGTGTTGTGTGCTGAGATGCCTAATTACTGATGTAACAGGCGTGTGTGACCACAGACAGAGCCTTCATGCCTGTGAGATGTGACCATATGCGATGTGATGCTTATAAACTACTATTGAGACTGAGATAACTTAGTGAGTCTTTGGAGAATGCCACTGCATGCTGTGTAGTGGGTATTTCCCTGGTGCATATTGTACAAAATTCTGTTACAGTGGGAACATGTCGTCTGACCTGATGATTTCCTGTCTGCCTCATGTACCTGCTTTGAGTGGTTCCTATCAATTCAGAGATTATTTGGCATATTGTATGGTAGTTAGCATTTCGTATAGATGTGTCACGGGTTGCAGTGTGGTGGACCCAAATGCAGACTTGGACAATTGCGTACTTTCAAAAGGTACACGATGCAGCAGGCAGTCTCATAGTCAGCTTGTGCAAAGATCAAAAACCAGAAAAATCCACCGGGGCAAAAGTACAGAATCGGATGGCAACAGGAATGAGCAAAACAAAGTCGGCAGGCAAAAAATGAGCGACCAGTTCGGCGTCCAGGAAATTCTTGTCGGCGCCAGAGTCGACCAACGCCTGTAGCCTGAGGGGTTGTTGGTCCCGAACCAGTGTGGCATCCAGCAGCAGGCTTGCGGGGTGCGGTTGGACTCGGGGGTACACTGATGCCAGGACCGGGACTGGAACTGAATCTCGCTGAAGGGCTCGCTGAGGGTTGGCGTCTGGCCGTCTCTCTGCGGCGCTCACGGAGGCGGTTGTCCAGCTTGATGGCCAGCAGCGCGATCAGGGCATCGAGGTTGTCGGGATCGTCTCTCGCAGCCAGTTCATCCTTCAAAGCCTCGGACAACCCGTCTCTGAAGACCCCCTGGAGCGCAGTGTCGTTCCATCCTGATTCCGCAGCGATAGTCCGGAACTCAGCTGAAAATGCCGCCGCGCTGCGCGTGCCCTGGCGCATCGACAGCAGGCGTTGATTATAGTCTCTCCCACAAACGGGGCGATCTAAGACTTCTCGCATTTCTGCAACGAAACTGGAGCAGGTGAAGTTTGTAGGAGGTTGGCTCTCCCAAACTGCTGTGGCCCAGTCTAATGCAGATCCTTTCGGCAGCCCCACGATGCAAGAAATCTTTTTCCCATCGTTGTTGTAAGTGGTGGGTTGCTGGTTGAAGGCGAGCGAACGCTGCATTAGAAACGCCTCGCACTTCCCCAAGTCTCCAGCGTAGCGCTCCGGAGCAGGAATGTGCGGCTCCCTGGGCAGGAGGGCTGCGTGGGTGTAGAGCTGGACCGGGTCGGGAGGAGCCCTCGGGGCTTCGGGAGCGGGAGCCGGGAGGCGGGTGGTCAGCTGCTGCATCTGACCAGCGAGTGCTGTCAGCGAATACCGGATCTCACGGAGGGCTTGCTCGTGCCGTCCCACGAGTGCTGCCTTGGCTGGCGAGGGCGTTGCGCAGGTGCTCTGGGTCCGCTGGGTCCATACTGGCCAGATTGTTCTGTCACGGGTCGGGGTGTGGTGGACCCAAATGCAGACTTGTACAACTGAGTGTCGAAACTCCCGAAGGAGATGTTTAATTCAAAGGTACACAATACAGCAGGCAGTCTCGTAGTCAGTTTGTGCAAAGATCAAAAACCAGAAAAATCCACCGGGGCAAAAATCGAAGTCGTTAAACAGGCGGAGGTCAGAACAGGAATCAGCAAAACAAAGTCGGCAGGCAAAAAATCGGTGGTCGGGTAAACAGGCAAGATCAAAACACGAGTCAGACTAACGAGAGGTAAACGCTGGAAAGGCACTGTAAACAGGAGGCACAATCTGGCAAGGAAGAACAGGGAAACAGAGAATATATACCAAAAGAACCAGGTGAGTGAAATGAGAGATAATTGAACGGAGCGTGAACATGCAAACAGGGAACAGGTGAATGAAATGAGTGATTAGCCAGTGCATGAGAATGCAGCCAGAACAGGTGAGAGTGATCAACTGAGGGGAGAGAGAGAGAAAGAGAAAACCACGCCCATACTACAAAACCAAAACAAAGATTGTGCAGGAGAAAAGCAGATAGTCTAAAAAGTGAAGTGACAACAGAAACATAAGATGCTGGTAAGGTATAATTTTATTGAAATTAGGCTTGGGGCTGCTGGATGGCTCATTCAGTTAAGGCCCCACGCTGAGGTGCATGGATGAGCCTCACGGCCTCGGGTCGAATCCGGAACGTGCCAGTGCCGACTGTGGCCGGTAGCTCCACAGGGCAAAGCACGATTGGTGCCTGTGTTGCCCAGGGTACGGGAGGGTTCAGTCAGACAGGGATCTGCGTTTCATCGCTCTCTAGCGACCCCCCTTGGGCGCTCATATGACTGCATGTCAGAGCTGCTTATGAAAGGTCTTCCTCCGGCATGAAAAACAGCTTTTGTGTTAGGGTTAGGGTCTATTCCATTACAAAATATACACGCGCACAAGCTGAAATGTGGTAAATGTTTATTTTTCTCATCTAAGCAGAGTAAAATAATCCATTAATGTGTAGGCTTGTTATCATACCAAAGCTGATTTTTTTTTTTAAGGAAAGCCTTAAGACTGAACATAAGGTCATGTCATGGCTGTGGCTCTGTCACATGGGTGTTTGCTGTAATTACAACAGGGAAAAAGTTACTCAGACAAGCTCGCTCCTGTTAAGATAATATACTCCATACTGGTGTGTGGCATTAGAAAACTTCTGAGAATTCCTCTGCAGGCTGTGTAGTGTGTGTCTCCCTGGTGCCCCTTATATTGAAGCCTGTTAAAGGAAACCTGTGTACCTCATGTACAGTGCCATGAAAAATATTTTCCCCCATTGTGATTTCCTATATTAGGGCCTAGTTTCAGATCTTTACAAAAAATGTTATATTAGACAGAGGGAACGGGAGTAAGCAGTCAACGTTTTAGAAACTCCCAACTTCTGCCTTGAGTCTCACCCTCTGGAGTTCAGTCCCTTGTAGTAGCGTCACAAGACCACCAGATGGCGGAAAGCATCCACTTTGTGTTTCCAGTATTCCAATACAGCCCACAGGTCTGATAGCAAAAGTAAATACTCTGATATTTTCGACTATTTCAAGCTCCTGCCACGGCACATAATGGTTTTATTAAATTCCATTTAGCATGAGGATGGGGGTGTAATTTCAAAGAAACACTTCACTGGTTGATGCACTGAAGATGCTCATTTTTATTGTACACACAGAGCACGTACAAAGCGCATCAATACACACACATGCACGCACATGCACAACATGCACACACACGCACACAAACACACACACAAACACATATACACCATGTTCACCCGATCATATAGATAAATGGTTTGACACTATGGTTTGTGTCTTTGGAGGCCCTACTAGACTGAAGGCTTTTCTTTCTGGGGAGGCTACGCTCCTTCGGTGTGTAGCAGGATGCTGGCCATGTTCTACCAGATCATTGTGGCCGGTGTCCTGTTCTACACCTGTGTGTGCTGGGCTGGGAGCTTCTACTCCAGGAACACAAAGAGGCTCAAACTGATCCAGAAGGCCAGCTGCCACCCTCTGCTGTTGTTTTGGGTGCAGTTGGTGTTTGCCGACTCTCCCCCCCCTCTCTGCGCCAGCCCCCCTTCTCTGCTTCCTCGGCCAGCCCTCTAGCTGCCCTCCTCAGCCTTGCCCCTGCCACGCCTGTGTTCTCCAGAAGGTAGAGCACTGACTGGCGGGTGAACCCCCAGCATCCCACCTCCACTGGATATACTGTCGCTCTCTAACCGACCTCCTTACACTCCTTACACTCTCACACTCCGCTGCCAGGTCGGAGTACTTCAGGCATTTCCGCTCATAGGCTGCTTTTGCCCCCTCCTCCCATGGGAGGGTGAGCTCCATAAGGAGCACCACCTTCACCCGAGTGGACCACGTCTCCATATAAGGAGCACCACCTTCACCTGAGAGGACCACGTCTCCATATAAGGAGCACCACCTTCGCCTGAGTAGAACACGTCTCCATATAAGGAACACCACCTTCGCCCGAGAGGACCACGTCTCCATATAAGGTGCACTGTTCTGTGTCCCTGTGCTGGAGGCCTGCTCTGTGTCCCTGTGCTGGAGCCGCCTCACAGTCTGACAGAACGTTGACTGCTTACTCCGGTTCCCTCTGTCTAATATAACATTTTTTGTAAATGCCTCGTTTGGGGGCAGCACAGAACAGACGGTCTCATCCGCACCAAACCATTAGCGCACATTCTGAGGAGAAATCAGGGTGTCATAATTGGCCCTGATCAGGAAGCTAAGCCTGGCTTGTGGTATCTTCCACCAGTCTGACCCACTGAGTGATCGGTCCTCCACACTTTCCCACGCTGTCCATCCTCCCAGACCACCTTAGCAATTTGCTATAACCTGCTACCTCTCCTACGCCATCCATGGTGGGATGACCCAGAGTCTTCTCCCCTCTGTTTCCCTGCTGGGGGGGGTTGTGTCCCTCTGTTTTCCTGCTGGGGGGGTTGTGCCCCTCTGTTTTCCTGCTGGGGGGGTTGTGCCCCTCTGTTTCCCTGCTGGGGGGGTTGTGCCCCTCTGTTTCCCTGCTGCGAGGAAGCAGTCAGGTAGAAGCAAACTGCAAACATAGAATGCATATCAGGCACTGCTATATGTACCACAATTAAACCATCAGTGAAAGCCCAGGATATACTGGTATATTTAGAAATCAATGACAAACTATGTTCTACAGCATATCCACCAATTTACCCACCCAGATATCATTTCTGATTAACAATGTTGTACATTTTCAGCTCTCATAAAACGCCAGTAGTACAGATTCTGATGTAGTCAGCTGAAAGGAACTTCTTAGCTTACAAAGGAGATGGTACAGTAGAATGGGCACATCCAATTTAGAGTTAAAAAAATGTCTGATGTTTGAACAGACTAGGCAGAATTTGTGTCATTTCAAACAGATTGGAATATGGGTTTAACATCAGCATGCCCTTGGAGCTGAGTGAGTACGTTTAACATGGTCGGTGAAAATAGCGGTGATATGTGTTATTCAACCAATCATTTAAACAGAAACATTTACACTCTAGACATTTGACATGTAAACAGTAAAAATAACACATAAAAATGCAACATTACAAACTTGCACCAGCAGGTCTTATCTGATAGAAGAAAAATCACATTATCAGAACAGACAGAACAGACATTGCCACAGAAATACCAATCGTGCTGCAATGCGACTCACCTGGGCAATGTTGCTGGAAGTGATGAGACAGAATTGCAAACATCTTGACTTCATTTCACAATCTGCATGTCTAGCAATAAGCATTGGAACATTGTACTAATACAAGACGACTGTATTGTGAAAACTGAGTGTGATTTAGAGTTGTGCACTTTGATGGTAGGTACTGCAATTAGTGTCTTAGGGTAAGAATTCTGCCAGTCAGTTTGGCAAATTGAGTTTTCCACATTGAGCCAAAGCAATCATAACATACTGTAATGCATTTGATATCTGCATGTGTGTGCAGATATCAGAAATGCATCTGAAAAAATGCGGAAAAACTGTAGGGTAAAAGGAACATCTCAGAGACTGGATGTCATGCAAACCACACTTCTGCCCTGATTTTGGCTTAGTGGTCTAATCCATTCAACTGATGTGCAGCAGATCCAGGTCAAACCTACAGGAAAACCATTTCTTTTGAGAGGTAACATAAACATACCAGCTCAATAGACAAGCAGTGCCTTTTCAAAATGTATTGAGTTGTGGTTACACTACACAGCAACAGAAACAAGCATTCATCAGACACTACACAACTTCTCTTATAATGGATTTTATTTCTACTATTGTCGATGAATATCATTGCTTCAACTGCATATTTTAGCCCCATGTTGATCTACTCAAATTGAGCCCAAACATAATCCCATACAGAATATGAAATAAGTACTACTGTGTCACAGGAGTTCAATACATCACACAATAATAAATCACAACAGCAAAACATTTGATATTTTAATAATTCAGGTTTAATCATTGCATATTATTGTCTGAAAATACAGAAAATTAAAGCAAAAAAAAAAAAAAAAAAACAATCCTAAAAGAATTAATAAGAAAACTCAATCCATCGTTGTTTACTGTAATGAAAGGAAATAAGTACACTGCAGTGATCATTCTGCATTCTCCCTATCAGCTGCATTTGCCCACAGAAATTTGCACATTGGAACTCTTGTGAAAATAAATGAAAGCAACTGTAAAAACTAGTAAAATGCACATTTAAGTGGAGGAGTTTGCCACTGGATTCTTTTTAAAACGATGCAGATACAGGATAGAATTATTACTTCAAAAACATCTTACCCTGCCATCTTTTGGCATCATTACTCTCAATGTTATATTAATGTTTTAATAATCAAAAGTACATAAACACACCTTGAACATTTGCAATATAAATGTATAAAAATGTAAAAAAATATCATATTTAGACAGCAAATGCTTAACCTGAACTGCTAAAAGATAATACTCTTATGTACAGGGGTTAGGCTGTACTGAGGTTATATATATATATATATATATATATATATATATATATATATATATATATATATATATATATATATATATATATATATATATATATATATATATATATATATATATATATATATATATATATATATATATATATATATATATATATATATATACATAATATTGGGCACAGCTGAAATTGCATTGGTAAGGCATTGGTCAAGGAAGGTTGCAAGTGTGTCGATGTGAGTGTGTGTGTGTGATTGGGTGAGAGTGTGTTTGTGTGCGTGAATTTGTGAATGTGTGTGCATACATGTGTACGTTTGTGGGAGTGACTGTGGATGTGAACATGTGTGTGTATGTGTGTGAGTGCATGAGTATGTGTGTGCCCGGATTGTGTGTGTGTATGGGTAAGAGAATGTGTGTGCGTGTGCGTGTGCACGCATGTATGTGTGTGTGCATGTGTGAGAGTATGATTGAGTGCATGAGTATGTGTGTGTGTGCACACAGGTGCGTGTGTGTATGGGTAAGAGAAAGTGTGTGTGCGTGCGTTTGTGTGAATGTGTGTGTGACTGTGTATTTGAGTGTGTGTGCGTGCAAGAGAATGAGTGTATGTATGTGTATGTGTGTGTTTTTATACGTGTGTGTGTGTGTGTGTGTGTATGGGTGTTAGAATGTTTGTGTATACATGTGTATATGGTGTGTGCACGCCTGTATGTGTATGCATGTGTGTGCATGTGCGAGTGCATGAGTATGTGTGTGTGTGCGTATGGGTAAGAGAATGTGTGTGTTTATACATGTGTGTGTGTGCGTACGTGTGGGAATGAGAGTGTGTGTTTGTCGACACGTTTATGTTTGTGCGTGAGGGCATGAGTGTGTGTGTGCGTGCGTGCGTTTGTGAATGTGTGTGTCCGTATACTGTATGTGAGTGTGTGAGTGAGAGAAAAATTGTGTGTGTGTGCATACAGGTATGAGCGCATGTATGTTTGCATGCGCGTGTGTGTGTGTGTTCATGTGTAGGTGTGTGTGAGTGACTGGGTGTGAGAGAGTGTGCGTGCGTAGGCGTGTGAGTGCGTGTGCATGAGTAAACATGAGTGTGAGTGCGTGTGCATGACTGAGAGAGAAAGGGTGTGTGTGAGAGTATGTGTGTGTGTGATGGAGTGTATGTGAGAGAGAGAGGGTGTGTGTGTGTGTGTGTGTGTGTGTGACTGGGTGTGCGAGAGGGTGTGTAGGTGTGTGAGTGCGTGTGTGTGAGTCTAGGTGCATATGAGTGTGTGTATATATGTGTGAGTGTGTGATTGAGTGTGTGTATACGTGTATATGAGTGTGTGTGTATATAGGTGTGTGTGTGTATATTTGTCTGTGTGTGTGTGTGTGTGTGTGTGAGTGTGTGTATGTGTACATGAGAGTGTGTATATACATATATATGTGTGTGTGTGCATGTGTTCGAGTGTGTATGCGCACGTGCGTGTGTGTGTGCGCGCGCATGTGTGTGTGTCTACTCCAGTTAGCAGAGGGACACTGAGGAGTGTGTGTGTTGACACGTGTTTGTGTCTCTGCAGGCATGTGTGTGTGTGCGTGAGTGCATGAGTTTGTGTGTGTGTGCGTGCATTTGTGTGAATGTGTGTGGATGTGAGTGTGTGTGTGTGAGAGAGAAGGTGTGTGTGTGTGTGTGTGAGTGACAGAGTATGAGAGAGAGAGAGAGAGAGAGAGAGAGAGTGTGTGCATACGATTATGAGCGTGTGTACGTATGCATGCATGCGTGTGCGCTTGAGAGTGCACTGGTGAATGTGTGTGTGTTTATACATGTGTGTGCATGCGTATGGGAATGTGAATGTGTGTGTGCTTATACATGTGTGTGCATGCGTATGGGAAAGTGAATGTGTGTGTGTTTATACATGTGTGTGCATGCGTATGGGAATGTGAATGTGTGTGTGTTTATACATGTGTTTGCATGCGTATGGGAATGTGAATGTGTGTGTGTTTATACATGTGTGTGCATGCGTATGGGAATGTGAATGTGTGTGTTGACACGTGTTTGTGTCTCTGCACGCATGTATGTGTGCGTGCGTGAGTGCATGAGTTTGTGTGTGTGTGCGTGCATTTGTGTGAATGTGTGTGGATGCGAGTGTGTGTGTGTGAGAGAGAGGGTGTGTGTGTGAGTGACTGAGTATGAGAGAGAGAGAAAGTGTGTGTGTGCATACGGTTATGGGCGTGTGTACATATGCATGCACGTGTGTGTGCGTGTGAGAGTGCACTGGTGAATGTGTTTGTTTGTGTTTGCGAGAGATTGTGTGTGTTCATGTGTGTAGGTGTGTGTGTGCATGTGTGTGATTGGGTGTGAGAGGGTGTGTACGTGTGTGTAAGAGTGTGAGTGTGTGTGCACGAGTGTGTGCGTGCGTAGGTGTGTGAGTGCGTGTGCATGAGTGTACATCAGTGTGTGTATTTGTGAGTGCGTGTGCATGAGTGTGAGAAAGCAAGGGTGTGTGTGAGAATGTGTGTGTGTGTGTGGATGTGTGGATGTGTGTATGTGTCTATGTATATCAGAGTGTGTGTGTATGTGTATATGAGTGTGTGTGGTGTGTGTGTGTGTGAGTGGGTATATGAATGTGGTGTGTGTGTGTGTACATGAGTGTATGTATTTGTGTGTGCGTGCATGTGTGCGAGTGTGTATGCGCACGTGTGTGTGTGTGTATGCGTGTGTGTGCACGTGCATGTTTGTGTGTGTGTGTGTGTGTGTGTGTGTGCATGTGCATATTTGTGTGTGAGCGCACGTGTGTGTGTGCGTGTGTGTGTCTACTCCAGTTGGCAGAGGGACACTGAGGAGGAGTTCAACACTCTAAATCCAGCACAGAGGGGTGTGTGTTCAGTGAAGTGTGTGTGGAATCTGTGCAGGAGGGTCAGTGTGTCAGAGTCAGACACGCTGTAGAAGGACAAAGTGCTGGCCGGAGGGTCCACACACACTCCTACCCTGTACACACACACTCCTCTACCAGCATCATCATCACACACTCCTGCTCTGCGGTAGGGGGGGGGGGGCAGGTATGTCTGTTGTGTTAAAATTGTGCCAGACAGAGTAACCGAGTTTATCAGACTCACCGTAATCATCAAAGCACCGCAGACTCCAGGAGTTTTTATTCAGTCCAAACATACAGTCAGAATCCTGTCCTTTCCTGCTGATTCCTTTATCTGTCACTGCTATATCAACCCCTTCCCCCTCAGACACACTGAACTCAGCCTCCCAGTAACAGCGCTCACACACACTCTCTCTGCACACAACCTGCTCCCAGCCCTCAAATCTCTCTGGATGATCAGGATATGGCTGCTCCTCTCTCCCCCGTGTGTGTGTCACCCTCCTGTTCCCCTCAGACAGAGACAGCTCTCTGTGCGCTGTGTTTGGATCCAGTGTGAGCTGACAGCCGTCTGCACACCAGAGACATCAATGAGATTAATTATCATTATTAATATTCACCTTATTATGTGTGAGAGAGAGAAAGGACTGTCATAGTACCTCTGTGTGTGTGTTTTTGTACATGTGTGTTTCTGTTTGTGTGTTTATGTGTGTAAGAGAGAAGTCTCTCTTTCTCACACACACACACACACACACGGCAGAGTGTGTATCTATGGAAAGTGTTCTGTGTCGATACAGACTCACATTTCCTGGGTCCTGGTTTGGTCCTGTTCTCTCCTCCATGGTCCACACTGTAAGAACAGCAGAACAGAATTCTGAATTTTAACCATCCTTTATTTCCACTCTCAACACACCAATGACATCACATAAATAAAAACAAAGGCACAATAAAACACAAAACCACGATCATATGAAAAAAACACAAATCTGTCAGAAAGGAAACTTCCATTCACTCACCCTGTTCCATGTGCAAAAATATCTCCCCTCCCTCCACTGAACATAAAACACCCTTATAACACACACACTCTGAAACATACTCAGGTTCTCCATTGCTTTGTAAAACTGAAACTCCACCATCACCGTGTCCCTGATCAAACCCCTAACTACAACAACCACATCTTATTTATTGCAGTGATCCCGTGCAGCACCCTCCACAGGAGATCCCCAACTCTCTTGAGTAACGCTGGTTTGTACAGTGCCCTCCATGCCCCCCCCTCCCAACTCCTTTTGTGTGTGTGTGTGTGAGGTGCACTATGGAAACTCTCTGTACTTACAGCAGTGTGAGTGTGTGTATGTGTGTGTGTGTGTGAGGTGCACTATGGAAACTCTCTTTACTTACAGCAGTGTGAGTGTGTGTGTGTGTGAGGTGCACTAAGGAAACTCTCTTTACTTACAGCAGTGTGAGTGTGTGTATGTGTGTGTGTTTGTGAGGTGCATTGTGGAAAATCTCTGTACTTACAGCAGTGTGAGTGTGTGTGTGTGTGTGTGTGTGTGAGGTGCACTAAGGAAACTCTCTTTACTTACAGCAGTGTGAGTGTGTGTATGTGTGTGTGTTTGTGAGGTGCATTGTGGAAACTCTCTGTACTTACAGCAGTGTGAGTGTGTCCAGTTTAGCAGCAGACAGCGCTCTCACTCCTGAGTCTCCTGGGTGATTGTGTCTCAGGTCCAGCTCTCTCAGGTGTGTGTGTGTGTGTGTGAGGTGCATTGTGGAAACTCTCTGTACTTACAGCAGTGTGAGTGTGTCCAGTTGAACAGCAGACAGCGCTCTCACTCCTGAGTCTCCCGGGTGATTGTATCTCAGGTCCAGCTTTCTCAGGTGTGAGGGGTTTGAACACAGAGCTGAAGCCAGAGAATCACAGCCTCTCTGTGTGACTCTACAGCCTGACAGCCTGCAGAGAGGACACACACACCTTACATGCATTAATATAAACTAACAGGGATGTGTATGTCAAACACATAGCTGTGTGTTACACACCGTACACACATTAATATAAACTAACAGGGCTGTGTGTGTCAAACACATAGCAGCGTGTTACATACCTTACACACATTAATATAAACTAACAGGGCTGTGTGTGTCAAACACATAGCAGTGTGTTACACACCTTACACACATGAATATAAACTAACAGGGCTGTGTGTGTCAAACACATAGCAGTGTGTTACACACCTTACACACATTAATATAAACTAACAGGGCTGTGTGTATCAAACACATAGCAGTGTGTTACACACCTTGCACACATTCATATAAACTAACAGGGCTGTGTGTGTCAAACACATAGCAGTGTGTTACACACCTTACACACATTAATATAAACTAACAGGGCTGTGTGTGTCAAACACATAGCAGTGTGTTACACACCTTACACACAATAATATAAACTAACAGGGCTGTGTGTGTCAAACACATAGCAGTGTGTTACACACCTTACACACATTAATACAAACTAATAGGGCTGTGTGTGTCAAACACATAGCAGTGTGTTACATACCTTACACACATTAATATAAACTAACAGGGCTGTGTGTGTCAAACACATAGCAGTGTGTTACACACCTTACACACATGAATATAAACTAACAGGGCTGTGTGTGTCAAACACATAGCAGTGTGTTACACACCTTACACACATTAATATAAACTAACAGGGCTGTGTGTATCAAACACATAGCAGTGTGTTACACACCTTGCACACATTCATATAAACTAACAGGGCTGTGTGTGTCAAACACATAGCAGTGTGTTACACACCTTACACACATTAATATAAACTAACAGGGCTGTGTGTGTTAAACACATAGCAGTGTGTTACACACCTTACACACATTCATATAAACTAACAGGACTGTGTGTGTCAAACACATAGCAGTGTGTTACACTCCTTACACAAATTAATATAAACTAACAGGGCTGTGTGTGTCAAACCCCTGCTACAGCTCAATATAAAATAACAGGGCTCTGGAATTTATCATGACTATTTAAGAAAATGACCAGTTAAACTAAATTTGAACAGATTCAATTAATTTTCATAATTTTGAAGAATGTATGAATAGAAACAATTTGACGCTTATCAAAAATATGTTTTTTCCAACTGATGTCAGATTTAAAATGTGTTTCTACCAAGAGGAAGAACAGGAAAATGCTGCTTTATTTCTGTGAAGAAAAATAACTCTCTTGTCTATTTTAACATTAAAAACATTAGTAATATCAGTGCTATATTTAGTCATTATTAACATTAGTGCTGTATTGTGTCACATTGGAACCCTTTTTGATTGAAGGGGTTTGTGTTTGTACTCACCCCAGCCTCTGCAGTTTACAGTGTGGGTCCTCCAGTCCAGCAGAGAGCGCTCTCACTCCTGAATCTTGCAGCTCGTTGTCTCTGAGCTCCAGATCTCTCAGCTCTGAGTGAGGAGAGCGCAGGACTGAGGCCAGAACATCACAGCAGCCCTCTGTGAGATTACACCAACCCAGCCTGTGGAGAGACCACACACACACACACCACACAGACACACACACACACACACACACACACACACACACACAGACACACACACATACAACCACACACAAACACACACACAATTGAAATTCACTGCTGATTGTCACACTGTGCACCTTGGCAGAAGATAAATGTGGAATTTCCTATTTGTACAGTACGTGCATTCCTGGGATGTACACAGTACACACAAAAACAGGAAGAGTTTATATTAATTACGTTCATAAAGTATTCTGACTAATCCACAAAAAAAAAGGTTATCACTTGGCTCAATTAACAAAAAATAACTAAAAATAAGGAGCCAATTCAACTCAAGGTTGGGGGCTTCCTGCAAGGATTTCATTAACAAAACTGTTCCATGTTGCGATGATATCACATGGGACACAACATGATTGCAAACATATTTCATTTGCAAACACAAGAAACAGCACTAGTATGATCACTATGGTGTACTTTACCTCACCTTCAGTCTACAAACATCTTTATATTTTAAAAACATTCAATCTTCATCTAATAACGTAACCAAGGCGGCAAATGAAATACACTACAGCGCCATCTGCTGGCTGCAGAGAAACACCACAACTGATTATTGCCATTGACTGGTACTACAGGTATATGGAGGACCAAAAATTTAAAAATAATAAATAAATAAATGACTCAATAAATGAATTAATGTATAAATAAATGAATACAAAAGCAAGAAAATGTAAAAATTAATGAACGTACAAATAAATTAACAGACAAAATCTGACAAATGGGTATTTGCATTTATTTCCATATTTATTTCTTGACTCATTCATTTCTGTGGATATTCATTTCCATATTTATTTATTGCTTGATTCATTTATTTCTGTATATATTTACTTCCTTATTTATGTTTTGATTAATTTATGCGTGTATATATATATATATATATTTCTGTATTTATTTCTGTATTTTTTCATCCATATGTTAATGAGGGGGCTGTTAATGAAAATATGTCATAGTGTCACAATATTTCCATTGGTTGATCGATACCAGAGTACGTAGATTCACTGTACATGTCTTGCTTCAACACCGGTTGCTTTTTACCACATTTACGTTAGTAGGACAGAGCAGGGCAAAACGTAACACAGATTTTATTTTTTTGGTTAGGTGGTGCAGCTTGAGTGACGTATTTCAGGATAAGCACTCAGAATGACCCTTGCTTTCTCTCCAACGAAAGGTGAGGGATTTTGATAAACATTTTGGGAGATATTGCCAAATAAAAGTTTGTTTTGGTGATATGTAAGCACATTTTTTTTACCAGAAGTATTTTTTGGGTGCTGTAATGTGTGTGCATATCAAAGGATCCAAATGTATGTAATCGTAAACAGATTGCCTAACAGATTGCATACATTTCTGGAATGGCTGTTTCCGAAAAATAGGTTCTGCCCGGCAGTTCATACTGCTTGTCGAAGGACTGAAGCATAGCTCGGAATGATGGCTTCCCTACAGTCCGGAAGGGCACCATCTCCACAACCAAATACTTTGTTACAGTTGTTGTAAGTGCTCGCCACTTGTTGCTGTCCCGGTTGTATTTAGTCACTCTGGCAAATGCCTCTGAGACTCATAACTGACGTAGTGCCGAGCCGGTACCTCCCGAGGTAGATGGGGTGCCTTTCATTGCATCGTATAACGGACGATGAGTGGTCCAAAGATGCGATGCTAGATTTGTTCTATTTCCTCGCATGACGTTGATTTTCTTGCTGCAAATGCGGCACACTGCCTCATCCAAATTCTTTGGCTTTCCATCTTCATCGGGCTCAAAGCCAAAATATTCCCAAACAGGAGAAGTAACGTTGGGTTTCGCTACAAGATCCATGTTTTTAGCCTAATTTGAAGCGAAAACTTTCAGTTGCATTGCATTTATTTCAGATCACATAACTTTTACAAGTAAAAATTAGAACATAAACAATTGGCCTAAAATAAACGGGAAAAAAACAAAACCCAGCGGTGAAGCGGTGATCAGCTTGACTCTGCGGTGGACGTGACGTGATTGCGTTACCACGGTAATGCAGTAACCGCGGCAGCTCTAGTTTGCCGGCCACTGACCTGTGTTCAAAGCCTCTCTAACTAATCTGAGAACACTGTCCTCTAGCTGCGCTTCTCGCACGTCTTCCCGGGTGAACTGTTCTAGCTGACCCAAATTGAGATGAGTTGCAAAAGCATACAGCTCAGGGACACTTTCTGCTGGAACACCTAGTTTGTCTGCCAAGTGCACATCACTGTCACTAGACTCCTGCACATGCACACGACCACAAATCGCCTTCACATCACCCTGTGAAAGGTTTCTCCACGTCTCAGTGTCCTGTTCAATCCAGTTTCGGGAAAGCAAATCAGCCTCAACATTGACCTTCCCAGGGCGATATTTTACTTCAAAATCGTACGTGGCTAGGGCAGCAAGCCACCTATGCCCTGTAGCATTAAGTTTCCCTGTCGTCAACACGTGATTGCGTTACCACGGTAATGCAGTAACCGCGGTAGCTCTAGTGTAAGTATGGATTTCATTAGAGTGCAGAGCAGGTAATGAATAATGGGGATGGATGAAGACTGCAATATATGACAGAAGTGAATCCAGAAGTCGGTGGAAACCTGGCAAATGAAACTCAATACAGCTCAATGTAAAGTTCTACATGTGGGAAATAATAACATCAGGCTAGATTACTTTATGGGAGGAACAACATTGGAATGTGCTCAATTTTGGGAGTAATAGTTGATCAAAACCTTTCAGGTTCTAGGCACTGTGCTGTTGCAGTAAAAAAAGCCAAAAGGATGCTGGGATAGTAGTGAGTATAAATCAAGGCTCCAGAGTGCGACCATTTTGGTTGCACATGCGACCAAAAATCTGTCCAGTGCAACTAAACATTTTCATTGGTCACACCGGTGCACCTGACATTTAGCAGGTCTGTCTCTGTGTGTGTGTGTAGTGTGTGTGTAGTGCCGCTACTCTGCCTCTGATTGGCTCTGACCCTGATATTCTTCTTCGCTGAATGCGGGTGGGGAAAAAAATAAGGCATGTGTGTATTATTGATGTGCGGATCGCAGGTATATCCGCGGGCACCGTGGTTAATCTGCGGATCGGGTGGGCCGAGTCATAAAAATTAACATTCTGATTAATAGCGGATAGGTTACGGGTGGGTGAAATAATACATCATTAATGAGGAAAATATGAATTACATTCTCTAAAATGTGAACATATTTTAAGCTTCATTTTTCGTCGGGCGTGAATTAGCAGACTAGACTCTCGTTGTGCCAATTGCGGCGTCCATTTGTCTTAAGCAGCAACGGAGGCAAAAAAGATCAGAGAGAAAATTTAAAAAGGAGAATTAAAAAAAGGAAGGGCAGAAAAGTTCAGTGTGGGAGCGATTTAGTGAATGACGAGTCAAGTGTGGGTATGTCATTTGCAACAGCTGCGAAATAATGAGAAATAGCGGTAATGTGTGATCGGGTGCGGGTCTCTAAATCGGAGAAAATAATTTGTTCGGGTGGGTGGCGGGTGGATGATTTATGCGTACATGTGGATTCGGATGACGTCAGAGCCGATCCGCGCATCACTAGTGTGTATGTGTGAAACCGCGCCCTGTACTCCTCCGGGAGCAGCGCACACTTTTATTTGAGTTATTTGAGTTTGATTTATTTATTTGAGTTTGTCAAGCACTTTAAACATCAGCACTTTTTAAGTTTATTTTTTAAACAATTGAGGTTATTGCCATTTCTTGTTTGTGTTGTGATTTAAATAAAGAGAAAACATTTAACTGCACCTTTATTCTTGTTTACAATCATTTACATGTGTTAAGAAATTAACAATGTGTATGGGAACTGACAAGAAAGGTAACACTTAAAATGTATTATTACGGCGCCAAAAGGCGCAGTGAAAGATTTTGGGTCTAACTAAATTATGTGCTGCTGCACCTAAATGAAAAAGTTAGGCGCACCAGTGCATCCAATGTAAAAAGTTAGTCTGGAGCCCTGTAAATACAAGGAAGTTATACTTATTTTATACAATACCTTTGACAGACCACACTTAGTGAACTGTGTGCAGTTCTGGGGACTGTACTACAGGAAAGATATAGAGGATCTGGAAAAGGTTGAAAGAAGGGTTAGGGTTAGGGTTGGTATGAGGGATAAAAGTTTGAGGAAAGACTTCAGATGCTTAACTTCTTCAAGCTTAGTAAAAGTAGACTCAGGGTTATTTGATTGAGTCTTTTAAATTCATAAAAGGGATCAACAAAGTGAACTACAAGAGATTCTGCAGGTTCAGCTCTGTTAGTATGACGAGGGGGCATAAAAGGAAATTAGCAAAATGTAAATTCCGCACCGACGTTAGGAAGTATTTTTTCACACAGAGAGTAGTCACTGTGTAGAATAGCTTGGTGCATGTCATGTAGTAGAGGCAGACTCTGGGGGTTGTCAAGACCAGGCTTGATATGATGCTGGATACTATCTAGTTTGTACGTAAACCAAGCACTAGTGGTAGGTAGGAAGACGGCGAGCATGTCGGGCTGAATGGCCTATTCTCGTCATTATGTTATGTTATTTTTGTTATGTTATGATAGACGTGAAACATATTACTGTACTGAAGTGGTCAATATTTTACAATGTCAATCATGCATTCAGCATTCAGTCATCACCTGTGACCTGATACTACAGACTCCACTGAAACCTTACGTTATGGTCAGGAAGCACAAACCTGGGAACCCTATATTTCACTGCACAGACCCATAATCACTAATTCTATTTAGTTAAGGTCACACAGTACACAGCACTACTCACCCCAGTGTCTGTAGTTTACAGTTTGGACTCATCAGTGCAGCACAGAGCAGCTTCACTCCTGAATCTCCCAGGCTATTGTGGCTGAGGTCCAGTCTCTGTAGTTTACAGTTTGGACTCATCAGTGCAGCACAGAGCAGCTTCACTCCTGAATCTCCCAGGTTATTGTTGCTGAGGTCCAGATCTCTCAGGGGTGAGTCTGATGACTGGAGAGCAGAGGCCACAATTTCACAGGACTTCTCTGTGAGGTCACAGCTGTTCAGTCTGCAAAAGAGAGTTGATATATTATTGTATTTTTAAATAGCGCAATATCCTGTAAAATGTGATATGTGCAATGTTACAGTAATCATGTTGAGTGATGAAGAGTTATATTGAGGATTTAAAGTTAGTGATGCTCTGAGGAAAATGACTTTGCTACAATCTCCAACTGCAGCACTTTGGGCCTGAGAATTAGACGTCCTGTTGGACAGAACTCTGACAGTTCTACAGATGAAATTCTTACCCAAATGGGTTTCTTCTGGCATTTGGCACAGATACAACCAAAAGTAAAGATGCAAGAAATAACTCAGAAATAAAATCTCTCAGAGTGGATAGTGAGTTAGGCTCTGCTTCTTTACTTTTGCTGGTAACTGTGACTAACTACCCACAGTATTGCAAGCCAATACACAGCCAGAACAATACAAAAGCCAGATTCACTTTAGAAACAAGAATGCAAAAAAGTGATCTGTTCACACATAACCAGGCACTGTAGTGCAGTCTGTCTGTTTTGCCGAGGTTATATATAACCATGTAGTGCAGTGCATCTGTTCTGCTGGTGTTACATATAACCAGATAGTGAAACCAAAGCTATGTAGGAACTGTTAATGATCCCTTTGAGTTCCTTTTGTTGGAATAGTGATACATTTGATGGTGCTGTCCAAGGAGCCACCATTTAACTTTTTCCAGGCTTTAGGAAACTTCAGAACCTTGTACAGGCCAGACTTTAGCCTGAGATAAGCCACAGAATTACCTCAAAAACAGGCACTTTAACAGTCCCCTGAGAAGACCTCACCCTGACACCCTTCATATCCTACAATTCCTCTACCTTCCTGTTTTCACTCTGTCTACAGGCAATATTGGATTCTGGGTCAGCCTACACCAGAATAAAGCAGGGACCAGGGTGGCACTACTGGCCTTGTAACATGGTGCATTTACTGCCTGACCTAATCTCACAATACAGTAACACAAACATTTCATTCATAACCGCACTTGCGTCTCCCAAACCAAACCCAGCATTATATTAATCATAATGTTAAAAAAATATCTCATCTTCATGAACAATATAAGAGGGGTACAGAATGAGCAGGCTCTCTCTGGTCATATCCCACTCACAAATTATCTATGCATGGACTAGGGATAAAAGGGGGATTCTTCCCCCCTTTTGAAAAACATGGATTTGATTCAATCAACATTCGTCCTTAACTGACTGACATTTAAAAGGAGGGATTCTTTTTTCTACACAAACACAGTTCGAACTACTTCACCAAACTGAGTTAGATAAGAATAAGTGTAACACCTGTGTTTACTTGTCCAAGTCAAAGTTAAGGACAAATGTTAGTTCAATAAAGACCATAGGGGTGTTTGCATGGCTAATCTGCAAAAAATCATACCTTGTTATTCTACTAATAATGCGGCTGACCAAACTCAGCTAAAAATTGGATTAATTAATATCAGATCACTAACCCCTAAGGCAACTCTTGTAAATTAATTAATTACTGATCACCAAGTTGAAATCTTATGTGTAACTGAAACTTGGCTTAAAACTGTATATTGCATTAAATGAATCCACCCCTCCTGGCTACAGCTATACTCACGTTCCCCGTCTGACGGGTCATGGCGGTGGTGTTGCTGCTGTATATAATTCTAAACTTTTTGCTATTTTGTAACTTTTTTGAAGTGCTTGTTCTCAGTTTTGCACATCCAGACAAAAAAGCAGTCAGTTTTATCCTTGCAATTGTACACAGGCCACCAGGGCCATACAGTGGCTTTTTACTTGAGTTTGCTGATTTCCTGTCCAGCCTGGTTGTTAATTCAGATAAAGTAGTAATTGTAGGGGACTTCAATATTCACATGGATAGTGAAGGTGATCCTCTCAGATCAGCACTCTTGTCTATCACTGAATCTACTGGCTTCGATCAACATATACATCAGTCCACACATTCTCATAACCATACTCTTGATCTGGTCTTAACTTATGATACAGAAATAGCAAATATAGCAGTTATGCCTAAAAACCCTGTGCTATCAGACCATTATTTAATTACTTTCCAACTTTCACAAGTCTGTCATGTGTCACCAGATCCTTCATTCTACCTTAGCTGTAAGCTTTCCTCCAGGACTGCAAATGCTTTTATTAATGAGCTCCCAGGCTCATTTGTGCACTGTGGAGATTTTCTTGGCTCCCACCCAAACACATACAAAAATGCAAGCATTAGCTCAATTGATCAGCTGACAGACAACATAAATTACATACTTTCCAGAACCCTGCATACTATCGCACCTCTTAAGAAGAGGAAAGTCCGCTATAAGAAATTAGCACCCTGGTACAATGACCATACTCGTGCTCTCAAACAACCTTCATGCCAACTTGAGCGCAAATGGCGTTCTACTAAATTGCAGGTATTCCTCCAGGACTGGAAAGACAGTCTACTAACTGATAAACATGCCCTCTCCACAGCACGTTCCTCATACTTCTCTACTTTAATAGATGAAAATAGAAACAAACCTAGGTACCTGTTTAACACTGTTGCCAGGCTGACCAAGAATCAAGTTGATCCATGTGCCTCAATATCATTTAGTAGCAATGACTTCATGAATTTCTTTGATGACAAAATTATAAAAATCAATTATAAAAATATTCCCTCACAAACACTCTGTTATGGTTATTCCTAGAATATCTAAAAGTACCATAGGTGGTAGAGCCATCTCCTATCGTGCTCCCCTCCTGTGGAACAAGTTGCCTGCCCACGTTCGGGCCGCAGACACTATTTATTTAAAGCTAGGCTCAAAAATGATATTTTTAGTCTCTCTTATATTTGAGGGGCAGGATTGGGTGGTGGGCATAGCTATAGAGTCTCTGGTGGAGTGAGCGGTTAGTGCTGTCACTGGATCATCATTGGTAGTGCTGTGTTAAGCTGAACTGGTCATGGTCTGGTGATGACAGTCTCAAGCCTGCCCTCATGGCTGCGTTGGCCCTCCGTTTTCCTTAGCTATGCTGCCATAGCCTTATTCTGCCAGGGGTTTTCCTTATCGCACGTGGGCACCTCTGTCTCTTCTGCTCTGCTTGCTATTCTACCATTTGAACCCCCTGACAATGTTTTTTTTCTTGTCTTCCTCGGCTCTGGGCACCTGCCCGGAGCTCTAGCCCAAGTTCGCTGACCAGCTGGGCACCCCCGCCTCCTGCCACTGTGGATTTTCCATAACAAACAGGTGCCTGCCCGCGGCAGATGGGTTCCCCCTCTGAGTCTCCTATTTTCCGTGTCTGTCTAATTTTGTGTAAAGGAAGTGTAGCTTGTATTTTTTTATTTGATGGGGAATATGTTCGTCTTAATACTGTAACATACTATACGTCACTTCATTTAAATCTGCGAGTTGCATGTTTGGACCATTATTGATCCATCACATTCGTTTGCCTAACAAGGAATTCATGATGTATTTAATAACTGGTATCTTTAATGATAATATGTAAATTAAATCTAATAAAATACATTTTACATGTTGGATACATTTTATACATTTGATGGTAATTCTGTATTCATTAAATGAGGGCACGATCTGTTAAAATAGCTTGACTCAAAAATCATAATTCTCACTTGCCTGACAATTTTATTGTATTCTATTTTCACTTTAACTATGAAGTGTTTATAAAAACATGCTGTCATTATCTACTTTAATAATCACATAATACTCACATGGCCTTCCTGCAGTTCCCGAGTACTGGTAGCAGTCTCTCATAACCTGCTGCTGATGTGTTGTAGGTCTTCAAGTCAAACTCATCTAGGATCTCTGAGATCAGTAACATAAAGGTCAGGGCTGAACATTGGTGTGGTTCCAGCTCTTCATTAGAGAGTTTTCCTGATCTCTGGAAATTCTTGATTTCCTCCACTAGAGAGTTGTCATTCAGTTCATTGAGACAGTGGAACAGATTGATGGTCCTCTCTGCTGAAGATTCTTTTTTGATCCACTCCTTTATGTACAATACTGTTTCCTCAATGCTCTCTGATCTGCTTCCTGTCTGTGTCTGTGGATCTGGTACAGGTGATCTGCTTCCTGTCTGTGTCAGTATTCCTCCTAATAGAGTCTGAATGGAGTCCAGAGAGAGGCCTAGAAGGAATCTGAGGAAAAGGTCCAGGTGTCCATTCTTACTCTCTAAGGCCTGATCCACTGCAGTCCTGTGTAACTCAGACAGCTGCACTCTGACTCTGTGTCTGCGAGGTTTTGATTGTTCTGCTCTGAGTACATTCCTGTTCTCATTCACACATGAATGAAACACAAACAAGGCAGCCAGATACTCCTGAATGCTCAGATGCACAAAGCAGTAGACCTTCTCCTCACCCAACCCACACTCCTCTTTAAAGATCTCTGTGCACACCCCAGAGTACACTGAAGCTTCACTGACATCAATGCCACTCTCTCTCAGGTCCTCTTTATAGAATATCAGATTGCCCTTTTCCAGCTGTAGAAAAGCCAGCTGCCCCAGTTTCAGGATGATTTCTGTATCTGACTCAGAGATTTTCGGGTTTGTCACACCATTGCCATGATACTTCTCATTCTTCACATTAGTCTGAATGAGCAGGAAGTGTGTGTACATTTCAGTCAGAGTTTTGGGCAGATCTCCACTCTCTTTACCCAACATTGTCTCCAGTACAGTGGCAGAAATACAGCAGAAGACTGGTATGTGACACATGATGTGCAGACTCCTGGATGACTTTACGTGTGAGATAATTCTCCTGGCCTTTTTCTCATCTCTGATTCTCTTCCTAAAGTATTCCTCCTTCTCTGGGTCATTGAACCCTCGTACCTCTGTCACCTGGTGGACGCACTGAGGAGGGATCTGATTGGCTGCTGCTGGTCGGGAGGTGATCCAGAGGAGAGCAGAGGGAAGCAGATTCCCCAGAATGAGGTTGGTCAGCAGCACATCCACTGATGATGATTCTGTTATATCACAGCAGATCTTATTGCTTTGGAAATCTAGAGGAAGTCGACACTCATCCAGACCATCAAAGATGAACACAACTTTGACTTCATCATCTTCAAAACTTTTGATCTCTTTCAGTTGCGGAAAGTAGTGCTGCAGAAGTTTCATGAGACTAAAATCTCTCTCCTTTTTCAGATTCAGATCTCGGAAAGGAAGAGTGAAGATGAAATCAATGTCCTGATTGGCTTTTCCTTCTGCCCAGTCCAGAATGAACTTTTGCACAGAGACTGTTTTCCCAATGCCAGCGATGCCCTTTGTAATCACAGTTCTGATTGGTTTCTTTTGTCCAGGTAAAGGCTTAAAGATTTCATTGCAGAGGATTGCAGTCTCTTGTGTGGTGTGTCTCTTGGATGCTGTCTCAATCTGTCTGACCTCGTGTTCATCATTGATCCCCCCACTTCCCCCCTCTGTGATGTAGAGCTCTGTATAGATCTCATTGAGGAGGGTTGGGTTGCCCTGCTTTGCTAAACCTTCAAATATGCATTCAAACTTCTTCTTCAGAGCAGTTTTCAGTGCCTGCTGGGCTCTTTCTATGGATTTATCTGAGGAGAGGAAACATGAGAAACAATGTTCAAAATAACAGAACAGATAATACAAAATACATATGCAGTCCATTTTCACCATGGTTTACACACCTCTTTAGGTGTTACACACTTCTCACAGTGTGTTCTACACACAAAATGAAAACATATCAAACAATGAAAAAGGATTCAATTCCTTTATCACATTCAATTTCGTAATTTTTCATCGTATGATGTGGTAAATATGGTCTTCATGGGTCATGTAGTAATTTAATCATCTTATAATTTTTATGCTCAGTGCTCATTAATCCTGGATAAAAACTCAGACCAGATCTGAATCTCTTTCAGGGACATTTAATCTCATATGCATTTGCTTGCCCCATAATCACTTCTGGATGCAATATTTTAATTTAAACACCGTTGTGTACATGTAGTGTGTGATGTTTTCTATATGCAAGACTGTTGACGTAAAACGCTATTATGAAAGTGTAGATGCTATAAATCAACATAAAACATTACAAAACATTGTACTCTGTTATATTCGATTGCTAAGCTCATTTCAGCATTCAAATGGACACACAGTAGCAATGAGTGAAAACTCTTACTGTGCTGCTCATCTCTCTCCAGTGAGTCAGTGAGATCCTTCTGCTTCACAGGGCTGCTGGTCAGCTGTATTAGTGTGAAATAAACACATGAAGAGGTGTGCTGTATCAGTGTGAAATAAACACAAAAAAGGTGTGCTGTATCAGTGTGTGAAATAAACACATGAAGAGGTGTGCTGCATCAGTGTGTGAAATAAATACATGAAGAGGTGTGCTGTGTCAGTGTGTGAAATAAACACATGAAGTGGTGTGCTGTATCAGTGTGAAATAACCACATGAAGTGGTGTGCTGTATCGGTGTGAAACAAGTACATGAAGAGGTGTGCTGTATCAGAGTGAAATAAACACATGAAAAGGTGTGCTGTCTCAGTGTGAAATAAACACATGAAGAGGTGTGCTGTATCAGTGTGAAATAAACACATGAAGAGGTGTGCTGTATCAGTGTGAAATAAACACATGAAGAGGTGTGCTGTATCAGTGTGAAATAAACACATGAAGAGGTGTGCTGTATCAGTGTGTGAAGTAAACACATGAAGAGGTGTGCTGTATCAGTGTGAAATAAACACATGAAGAGGTGTGCTGTATGAGAGCCATTGAAACAATCAGATTCTTGCAATATGTCTCATGTTTTCTCTTATAGGAAGGCCAGAACGGGGACAGATACTTTTAAACAGAATACATGCAGAAGGTCCAAAGCCTCAAGTCTGAAGTGCACCTTTTATCCCTGATTAATGCACAGTAAAATGTCCAGTTAATGTCGTGTTTTAATTCAACTCTTAACAGATAACTTTTGGTCCCACATTGCAGAGTGGGATGAAACATGATCTGTTAAAAGAGTTGAATTAACACTGGACATTTTATTGTGTGGTTTTGTAGAGACACTACTTATGATAAATCAAGAGTTCCCATAGAATAAATCAGTTTCTCAGTGCGATACATTTGGAAAATTCGGACTATAAACTGCATGCTTCAAACACTCTGTTTGGAGTCTTACTCTGCCATTGTGTTTGGGACCTAAAAAAGAATTTGGGTCTTTCTGTGAGCCCAGGAGGGCCAGGTAGCACTCTACAAAATTAAAAAACCTGATTACATGTTCAATCTTATCAATTAAAGGCTACTAATTCATTTTTTGTCATGCGATCATATTCAAAGGAAATGCAGTGTACAGTACAAGACAATCACACAAGCAAAAATTAAAATATGAAAATACAAAAATAATACCTGTTTTGACAACAGTTTCTCTGAACTCCTCTTTACAATATGGTTGGACACCTGGGAGCAGTGGATTCTGTGAACAAATCATGAGACAAAGTTTACAGTAAAATTCATCTTCTTACTGCAGCTCTAACTCACAGCACATGGAGATAGAGCTTCCAGTTAAACTCAACATCTTACTGCAGCTCTAACTCACAGCACATGGAGACAGAGCTTCCAGTTAAACTCATCCTCTTACTGCAGCTCTAACTCACAGCACATGGAGACAGAGCTTCCAGTTAAACGCATCCTCTTACTGCAGCTCTAACTCACAGCACATGGAGACAGAGCTTCCAGTTAAACGCATCCTCTTACTGCAGCTCTAACTCACAGCACATGGAGACAGAGCTTCCAGGTAAACTCATCCTTTTACTGCAGCTCTAACTCACAGCACATGGAGACAGAGCGCCCAGTTAAACTCATCCTCTTACTGCAGCTCTAACTCACAGCATATGGAGACAGAGCATCCAGTTAAACTCATACTCTTACTGCAGCTCTGACTCACAGCATATGGAGACAGAGCTTCCAGTTAAACTCATACTCTTACTGCAGCTCTAACTCACAGCACATGGAGACACAGCATCCAGTTAAACTCATCCTCTTACTGCAGCTCTAACTCACAGCATATGGAGACAGGGCTTCCAGTTAAACTCATCCTCTTACTGCAGCTCTAACTCACAGCATATGGAGACAGAGCTTCCAGTTAAACTCATCCTTTTACAGCAGCTCTAACTCACAGCATAGGGAGACAGAGCTTCCAGTTAAACTCATTCTCTTACTGCAGCTCTAACTCACAGCACATGGAGACACAGCATTCAGTTAAACTCATCCTCTTACTGCAGCTCTAACTCACAGCACATGGAGACAAAGCTTCTAGTTAAACTCATCATCTTACTGCAGCTCTAACTCACAGCACATGGAGACAGAGCTTTTAGTTAAACTCATCCTCTTACTGCAGCTCTAAATCACAGCACAGGGAGACAGAGCCTCTAGTTAAACTCATCCTCTTACTGCAGCTCTAACTCACAGCACATGGAGACAGAGCATCCAGTTAAACTCATCCTCTTACTGCAGTTCTAACTCACAGCACATGGAGACAGAGCTTCCAGTTAAACTCATCCTCTAACTACAGCTCTTAAACACAGCACATGGAGACAGAGCTTCCAGTTAAACTCATCCTCTTTCTGCAGCTCTAACTCACAGCACATGGAGACAGAGCTTCCAGTTAAACTCATCCTCTTACTGTAGCTCTAACTCACAGCACAGGGAGACAGAGCTTCCAGTTAAACTCATCCTCTCACTGCAGCTCTAACTCACAGCACAGGGAGACAGAGCTTCCAGTTAAACTCATCCTCTTACTGTAGCTCTAACTCACAGAACATGGAGACAGAGCATCCAGTTAAACTCATCCTCTTACTGCAGCTCTAACTCACAGCACATGGAGACAGAGCTTCCAGTTAAACTCATACTCTTACTGCAGCTCTAACTCACAGGACATGGAGACAGAGCTTCTAGTTAAACTCATCATCTTACTGCAGCTCTAACTCACAGCACATGGAGACAGAGCTTTTAGTTAAACTCATCTTCTTACTGCAGCTCAAACTCACAGCACAGGGAGACAGAGCTTCCAGTTAAACTCATCCTCTCACTGCAGCTCTAACTCACAGCACATGGAGACAGAGCTTCCAGTTAAACTCATCCTCTTACTGCAGCTCTAACTCACAGCACATCCAAATGTGATATAAGGCCCTGTCCGCAGGTATACAGATTAATTTGAAAAAGTAGTTATTTACCCCTCCGTTTAAAAAAAAAAAATCCCATCCACACGACCGGTGTTTTAAAAAATATCTCCCTCCACACGAGAACGCTAAAACTATTGCTGCATGCGCAATACACCAATTGCCATGGTAACATATGCGCGAGTTGACGTCATGACGTCAGCGTTTTCATAAAGTCCCATTTTTCTTGTCGAAACGAAGACAGAGAAACCGGAGTTTTGAAAAATCTCCACCTTGGAAGGCGTTTTCAAAAAACTTAGTTTTCAGTGACTTAAAACGCCATTTTCGTGTGGACGGGAGGCCAAAACGGAGGGAAAAAACTACGTTTTTAAAAAATCTGTATACGTGTGGACAAGGCCTAAAATACATCATGACACTTTCAAATGATTTAATACACCCATGTGGACCTGAACGTGCTATCCTGCACCCCACTACACCTGAAAGTTGGCAATTAAATTTAAGATTAATTCAACAATAGTGTCAATGTGAACTAGTATCATTACCTTTGATCACCTGTGGACTCTCCTCTGAAGTTGGTTGGATGAGGCATTGAACGGTCACTCTTCATAGACAGATAGCTGGGTACAGGTGACCCTGCCCTCTCTACCCGAACCCTGTGAACAAAACATGGAGACAGAGCTTCCAGTTAAACTCATCCTCTTACTGCAGCTCTAACTCACAGCACATGGAGACAGAGCTTCCAGTTAAACTCATACTCTTACTGCAGCTATAACTCACAGCACATGGAGACAGAACTTCCAGTTAAACTCATCCTCTTACTGCAGCTCTAACTCACAGCACATGGAGACAGAGCTTCCATGAAAACTCATCCTCTCACTGCAGCTCTAACTCACAGCACATGGAGACAGAGCTTCCAGTTAAACTCATCCTCTTACTGCAGCTCTAACTCACAGCACATGGAGACAGAGCTTCCAGCTAAACTCATCCTCTTACTGCAGCTCTAACTCACAGTACATGGAGACAGAGATTCCAGTTAAACTTATCCTCATACTGCAGCTCTAACTCAAAGCACATGGAGATAGAACTTCCACTTAAACTCATCCTCTTACTGCAGCTCTAACTCACAGCACATGGAGACAGAGCTTCCAGCTAAACTCATCCTCTTACTGCAGCTCTAACTCACAGTACATGGAGACAGAGATTCCAGTTAAACGTATCCTCATACTGCAGCTCTAACTCAAAGCACATGGAGATAGAACTTCCACTTAAACTCATCTTCTTACTTCAGCTCAAACTCACACCACATGGAGACAGAGCTTCCAGTTAAATTCATCCTCTTACTGCAGCTCTAACTCACAGCACATGGAGACAGAGCTTCCAGTTAAACTCATCCTCTTACTGCAGCTCTAATGCACAGCACATGGAGACAGAGCATCCAGTTAAAGTCATCGTCTTACTGCAGCTCTAACTCATAGCACATGGAAACAGAGCTTCCAGTAAAACTCATCCTCTTACTGCAGCTCAAACTCACAGCACAGGGAGACAGAGCTTCCAGTTAAACTCATCCTCTTACTACAGCTCTAACTCACAGCACATGGAGACAGAGCTTCCAGTTAAACTCATACTCTTACTGCAACTCTAAATCACAGCACATCTGAGTCTGATATAAGGCCCTGTCCGCAGGTATACGGATTAATCTGAAAAAGTAGTTATTTACCCCTCCGTTTAAAAAAAAAAAAAATCCCATCCACACGACCGGTGTTTTAAAAAATATCTCCCTCCACACGAGAACGCTAAAACGACGATTGCCGCATGCGCAATACACCAATTGCCATGGTAACTGATGCGCGAGTTGACGTAATGACGTCAGCGTTTTCATAAAGCTCAGTTTTTTTTGTCCAGACGAAGACAGAGAAACTGGAGTTTTGAAAAAATCTCAACCTTGGAAGGCGTTTTCAAAAAGCTTAGTTTTCAGTGACTTAAAACGCCATTTTCGTGTGGACGGGAGGCCAAAACGGAGGGAAAAAACTACGTTTTTAAAAAATTTGTATACGTGTGGACAAGGCCTAAAACACATCATGACACTTTAAAATGATTTAATACACCTGTGTGGATCTGAACGTGCTATCCTTCTCCCCACTACACCTGAAAGTTGGCAATTAAATTTAAGTTTAATTCAACAAGTGTCAACGTGAACATGTATCATTACCTTTGATCACCTGTGAACTCTCCTCTGAAGTTGACCGGATGACGCATTGAATGATCACTCTTCATAGACAGACAGCTGGGTACAGATGACCCTGCCCTCTCTACCTGGACCCTGTGAACAAACATGGACACAGAGCATCCAGTTAAACTCATCCTCATACTGCAGCTCTAACTCACAGCACATGGAGACAGAGCTTCCAGTTAAACTTATCCTCATACTGCAGCTCTAACTCACAGCACATGGAGACAGAGCTTCCAGTTAAACTCATCCTCTTACTGCAGCTATAACTCACAGCACATGGAGACAGAGCATCCAGTTAAAATCATCCTCATATTGCAGCTCTACCTCACAGCACATGGAGACAGAGCTTCCAGTTAAACTCATCCTCTTACTGCAGCTCTAACTCACAGCATATGGAGACAGAGCTTCCAGTTAAACTCATACTCTTACTGCAGCTCTAACTCACAGCACATCCAAACGTGATATAAGGCCCTGTCCGCACCTATACGGATTAATCTGAAAAAGTAGTTATTTCCCCCTCCGTTTAAAATAAAAAAAATCCCATCCACACGACCGGTGTTTTAAAAAATATCTCCCTCCATAGGAGAACGCTAAAACGACGATTGCCGCATGCGCAATACACCAATTGCCATGGTACCAAATGCGCGAGTTGACGTCATGACTTCAGCGTTTTCATAAAGCTCCGTTTTTCTTGTCGACACGAAGACAGAGAAACCGGAGTTTTGAAAAAATCTCCGCCTTGGAAGGCGTTTTCAAAAACCTTAGTTTTCAGTGACTTAAAGCGCCATTTTCGTTTGGACGGGAGGCCAAAACGGAGGGAAAAAACTACGTTTTTAAAAAATCTGTATACGTGTGGACAAGGCCTAAAACACATCATGACACTTAAATGATTTAATACACCGATGTGGACCTGAACGTGCTATCCTGCACCCCACTACACCTGAAAGTTGGCAATTAAATTTAAGTTAATTCAACAATAGTGTCAATGTGAACTTGTATCGTTACCTTTGATCACCTGTGAACTCTCCTCTGAAGTTGAATGGAGGATGCATTGAACGGTCACTCTTCATAGACAGACAGCTGGGTACAGGTGACCCTGCCCTCTCTACCCGGACCCTGTGAACAAACATGGAGACAGGGCTTCCAGTTAAACTCATCCTCTTACTGCAGCTCTAACTCACAGCATATGGAGACAGAGCTTCCAGCTAAAGTCATTCTCTTACTGCAGCACTAACTCACAGCACACGGAGTAGAGCTTCCTGTTAAACTCATCCTCTTACTGCAGCTCTAACTCACAGCACATGGAACAGAGCTTCCAGTTAAACTCATACTCTTACTGCAGCTCTAACTCACAGCATATGGAGACAGAGCTTCCAGTTAAACTCATACTCTTACTGCAGCTCTAACTCACAGCACATGGAGACAGAGCTTCCAGTTAAACTCATCCTCTTACTGCAGCTCTAACTCACAACACATGGAGACAGAGCTTTCAGTTAAACTCATACTCTTACTGCAGCTCTAACTCACAGCACATGGAGACACAGCATCCAGTTAAACTCATCCTCTTACTGCAGCTCTAACTCACAGCACATGGAGACAGAGCTTCCAGTTAAACTCATACTCTTACTGCAGCTCTAACTCACAGCACATGGAGACAGAGCTTCCAGTTAAACTCATCCTCTTACTGCAGCTCTAACTCACAGCACATGGAGACAGAGCTTCCAGTTAAACTCATCCTCATACTGCAGCTTGCACTCACAGTACATGGAGACAGAGCATCCAGTTAAACTCATCCTCTTACTACAGCTATAACTCACAGCACATGGAGACAGAGCATCCAGTTAAACTCATCCTCTTACTGAAGCTCTAATTCACAGCACAAGTAGACAGAGCTTCCAGTTAAACTCATCTTCTTACTGCAACTCTAACTCACAGCACATGGAGACAGAGCTTCCAGTTAAACTCATCCTCTTACTGCAGCTCTAATGCACAGCACATGGAGACAGAGCATCCAGTTAAAGTCATCGTCTTACTGCAGCTCTAACTCATAGCACATGGAAACAGAGCTTCCAGTAAAACTCATCCTCTTACTGCAGCTCTAACTCACAGCACATGGAGACAGAACTTCCAGTTAAACTCATCCTCTTACTACAGCTCTAACTCACAGCACATGGAGACAGAGCTTCCAGTTAAACTCATCCTCTTACTGCAGCTCTAACTCACAGCACATGGAGACAGAGCTCTCAGTTAAACTCATCCTCTTACTGCAGCTCTAACTCACAGCACATGGAGACAGAGCTTCCAGTTAAACTCATCCTCTTACTGCAGCTCTAATGCACAGCACATGGAGACAGAGCATCCAGTTAAAGTCATCCTCTTACTGCAGCTCTAACTCACAGCACATGGAGACACAGCTTCCAGTTAAACTCATACTCTTACTACAGGTATAACTCACAGCACATGGAGACAGAAGGTCCAGTTAAACTCATCCTCTTACTGCAACTCTAATTCACAGCACATGGAGACAGAGCTTCCAGTTAAACTCATCCTCTTACTGCAGCTCTAATTCACAGCACAAGTAGACAGAGCTTCCAGTTAAACTCATCCTCTTACTACAGCTATAACTCACAGCACATGGAGATAGAGCTTCCAGTTAAACTCATCCTCTTACTGCAGCTCTAAGTCACAGCACATGGAGACAGAGCTTCCAGTTAAACTCATCCTCTTACTGCAGCTCTAACTCACAGCACATGGAGACAGAGCTTCCAGTTAAACTCATCCTCTTACTACAGCTCTAACTCACAGCACATGGAGACAGAGCTTCCAGTTAAACTCATACTCTTACTGCAACTCTAAATCACAGCACATCTGAGTCTGATATAAGGCCCTGTCCGCAGGTATACGGATTAATCTGAAAAAGTAGTTATTTACCCCTCCGTTTAAAAAAAAAAAAAAATCCCATCCACACGACCGGTGTTATAAAAAATATCTCCCTCCACACGAGAACGCTAAAACGACGATTGCCGCATGCGCAATACACCAATTGCCATGGTAACTGATGCGCGAGTTGACGTAATGACGTCAGCGTTTTCATAAAGCTCCGTTTTTTTTGTCCAGACGAAGACAGAGAAACTGGAGTTTTGAAAAATCTCCACCTTGGAAGGCGTTTTCAAAAAGCTTAGTTTTCAGTGACTTAAAACGCCATTTTCGTGTGGACGGGAGGCCAAAACGGAGGGAAAAAACTAAGTTTAAAAAAAAATCAGTATACGTGTGGACAAGGCCTAAAACACATCATGACACTTTAAAATGATTTAATACACTCGCGTGGACCTGAACGTGCTATCCTGCACCCAGCTACACCTGAAAGTTGGAAATTAAATTTAAGATTAATTCAACAATAGTGTCAATGTGGACTAGTATCATTACCTTTGATCACCTGTGGACTCTCCTCTGAAGTTGGTTGGATGAGGCATTGAACGGTCACTCTTCATAGACAGACAGCTGGGTACAGGTGACCCTGCCCTCTCTACCCGAACCCTGTGAACAAAACATGGAGACAGAGCTTCCAGTTAAACTCATCCTCTAACTACAGCTCTTAAACACAGCACATGGAGACAGAGCTTCCAGTTAAACTCATCCTCTTACTGCAGTTCTAACTCACAGCACATGGAGACAGAGCTTCCAGTTAAACTCATCCTCTTACTGTAGCTCTAACTCACAGCACATGGAGACAGAGCATCCAGTTAAACTCATCCTCTTACTGCAGCTCTAACTCACAGCACATGGAGACAGAGCTTCCAGTTAAACTCATCCTCTTACTGCAGCTCTAACTCACAGCACATGGAGACAGAGCATCCAGTTAAACTCATCCTCTTACTGCAGCTCTAACTCACAGCACATGGAGACAGAGCTTCCAGTTAAACTCATCCTCTTACTGCAGCTCTAACTCACAGCACATGGAGACAGAGCTTCCAGTTAAACTCATCCTCTTACTGCAGCTCTAACTCACAGCACATGGAGACAGAGCTTCCAGTTAAACTCATCCTCTCACTGCAGCTCTAACTCACAGCACAGGGAAACAGAGCTTCCAGTTAAACTCATCCTCTTACTGTAGCTCTAACTCACAGCACATGGAGACAGAGCATCCAGTTAAACTCATACTCTTACTGCAGCTCTAACTCACAGGACATGGAGACAGAGCTTCTAGTTAAACTCATCATCTTACTGCAACTCTAACTCACAGCACATGGAGACAGAGCATCCAGTTAAACTCATCCTCTCACTGCAGCTCTAACTCACAGCACATGGAGACAGAGCTTCCAGTTAAACTCATCCTCTTACTGCAGCTCTAACTCACAGCACATCCAAATGTGATATAAGGCCCTGTCCGCAGGTATACAGATTAATTTGAAAAAGTAGTTATTTACCCCTCCGTTTAAAAAAAAAAATCCCATCCACACGACCGGTGTTTTAAAAAATATCTCCCTCCACACGAGAACGCTAAAACGATTGCCGCATGCGCGATACACAAATTGTCAGGGTAACAGATGCGTGAGCTGACGTCATGATGTCAGCGTTTTCATAAAGCTCCGTTTCTCTTGTCCACACGAAGACAGAGAAACCGGAGTTTTGAAAAAATCTCAACCTTGGAAGGCGTTTTCAAAAAGCTTAGTTTTCAGTGACTTAAAACGCCATTTTCGTGTGGACGGGAGGCCAAAACGGAGGGAAAAAACTACGTTTTTAAAAAATTTGTATACGTGTGGACAAGGCCTAAAACACATCATGACACTTTAAAATGATTTAATACACCTGTGTGGATCTGAACGTGCTATCCTTCTCCCCACTACACCTGAAAGTTGGCAATTAAATTTAAGTTTAATTCAACAAGTGTCAACGTGAATATGTATCATTACCTTTGATCACCTGTGAACTCTCCTCTGAAGTTGACCGGATGACGCATTGAATGATCACTCTTCATAGACAGACAGCTGGGTACAGATGACCCTGCCCTCTCTACCTGGACCCTGTGAACAAACATGGACACAGAGCATCCAGTTAAACTCATCCTCATACTGCAGCTCTAACTCACAGCACATGGAGACAGAGCTTCCAGTTAAACTCATCCTCTTACTGCAGCTCTAACTCACAGCACATGGAGACAGAGCTTCCAGTTAAACTTATCCTCATACTGCAGCTCTAACTCACAGCACATGGAGACAGAGCTTCCAGTTAAACTCATCCTCTTACTGCAGCTATAACTCACAGCACATGGAGACAGAGCTTCCAGTTAAACTCATCCTCATATTGCAGCTTTAACTCACAGCACATGGAGACAGAGCTTCCAGTTAAACTCATCCTCTTACTGCAGCTCTAACTCACAGCATATGGAGACAGAGCTTCCAGTTAAACTCATACTCTTACTGCAGCTCTAACTCACAGCACATCCAAACGTGATATAAGGCCCTGTCCGCACCTATACGGATTAATCTGAAAAAGTAGTGATTTCCCCCTCCGTTTAAAATTTAAAAAATCCCATCCACACGACCGGTGTTTTAAAAAATATCTCCCTCCATAGGAGAACGCTAAAACGACGATTGCCGCATGCGCAATACACCAATTGCCATGGTAACAAATGCGAGTTGACGTCATGATTTCAGCGTTTTCATAAAGCTCCGTTTTTCTTGTCGACACGAAGACAGAGAAACCGGAGTTTTGAAAAAATCTCCGCCTTGGAAGGCGTTTTCAAAAACCTTAGTTTTCAGTGACTTAAAGCGCCATTTTCGTTTGGACGGGAGGCCAAAACGGAGGGAAAAAACTACGTTTTTAAAAAATCTGTATACGTGTGGACAAGGCCTAAAACACATCATGACACTTAAATGATTTAATACACCGATGTGGACCTGAACGTGCTATCCTGCACCCCACTACACCTGAAAGTTGGCAATTAAATTTAAGTTTAATTCAACAATAGTGTCAATGTGAACTTGTATCGTTACCTTTGATCACCTGTGAACTCTCCTCTGAAGTTGATTGGAAGATGCCTTGAATTATCACTCTTCAAAGACAGACAGCTGGGTACAGGTGACCCTGCCCTCTCTACCCGGACTCTGTGAACAAACATGGAGACAGGGCTTCCAGTTAAACTCATCCTCTTACTGCAGCTCTAACTCACAGCATATGGAGACAGAGCTTCCAGCTAAAGTCATTCTCTTACTGCAGCACTAACTCACAGCACACGGAGTAGAGCTTCCTGTTAAACTCATCCTCTTACTGCAGCTCTAACTCACAGCACATGGAGACAGAGCTTCCAGTTAAACTCATACTCTTACTGCAGCTCTAACTCACAGCATATGGAGACAGAGCTTCCAGTTAAACTCATACTCTTACTGCAGCTCTAACTCACAGCACATGGAGACACAGCATCCAGTTAAACTCATCCTCTTACTGCAGCTCTAACTCACAACACATGGAGACAGAGCTTTCAGTTAAACTCATACTCTTACTGCAGCTCTAACTCACAGCACATGGAGACACAGCATCCAGTTAAACTCATCCTCTTACTGCAGCTCTAACTCACAGCACATGGAGACAGAGCTTCCAGTTAAACTCATACTCTTACTGCAGCTCTAACTCACAGCACATGGAGACAGAGCTTCCAGTTAAACTCATCCTCTTACTGCAGCTCTAACTCACAGCACATGGAGACAGAGCTTCCAGTTAAACTCATCCTCATACTGCAGCTTGCACTCACAGTACATGGAGACAGAGCTTCCAGTTAAATACATTATCTTACTGAAGCTCTAACTCACAGCACATGGAGACAGAGCTTCCAGTTAAACTCATCCTCATACTGCAGCTCTAAATCAAAGCACATGGAGACAGAGCTTCCAGTTAAACTCATACTCTCACTGCAACTCTTACTCACAGCACATGGAGACAGAGCTTCCAGTGAAACTCATACTCTAACTGCAGCTCTAACTCACAGCACATTAACTCTCTGATTCATGCATTTTTACCTCTTTCTCGCAGGGCCGTGGGTTCCATCGTCAGTCTCGATCTCCTCTGAGGAACTCATTTTAGAAACAGCGCCCCCTGTCTCAGGACACCGGAACACACCAGATCAGATTCACAAATGGGTTCTGACCCAAATTGGCAGACCTGTAAATACACACAAGAAGAACATGATAACACACAGACATAATAATACACTGTGAGGGCCACATAATATAAACGTGTAACACAAAAAAGTAATTTAATTAAGTTTGGTGCATTAAAAAATGTACGCACCATATTATGTTATTTGTGCATTTTATCCCACTGATATACTCAACGTATGTATTGATCTCATAAAAAACACGTTTTCAACGTACAAAAATGCCAAGTTACTCACACATACAAGACATACACCGTCTATAACTCATTCATTCAGACTGCCAAAACCCAGGCCTGCCATTAAAAGTATTGATATCAAAAGGACACCAAGTTACGGTACTACAAACAATATAGGATATCGTGCCTCACCAAAATTAAATAAGATGTATTCCAAAGCAATGCTACCCAATATTTCCTCAATACTTTCAAGTCACTTGGCCCTGTGTGTATAAGCATGCAGTACGTGGACAGGCCAAACATATGTGTGGATGGCTTTCTCACAGTCAAGATTGATTGAATAGGCGTCTATGTGTCCAATTTGTATTGGTATGTATGTATTTCGCTGGCCAGCCTTTCTGTTGTGTGAATGATTGTATATGTTTCTTGGTATAAATGTCTGTTCGTAAATGTGAATGTAACAAGCTGCGAGGGAAATGTCCCCATGGGGTGGGCAGCGAAATACATACATACCAATACAAATTGGACATATAGACGCCTATTCAATCAATCTTGACTGTGAGAAAGCCATCCACACATATGTTTGGCCTGTCCATGTACTGCATGCTTATACATACAGGGTCAAGTGACATGAAAGAATTGAGGACATATTGGGTAGCATTGCTTTGGAATACATCTTATGTAATTTCGGTGAGGCAAGATAGCCTATATTGTTTGTAGTACCGTAACTTGGCGTCATTTTGATATCAATATTTTAATGGCAGGCCTGGACTGGTCTATGCGTGAGTAACTTGGCATTTTTGTACGTTGAAAACGTGTTTTTTATGAGATATCATTTGAGAGTGAGAAATGTGAAGTGACCCTGTAAGAAACGGTTGTGAATTATGGCTATCCTTGTGTGAATTTGTACAGTCTGATGAGCGTGTACTGTTTAGCAGTTTCGGTTTGCTATAGGCCTATATGTAAAACAGTGGCTGTGACAAAGGGTGCCGTGGTGTAAGTGTAAACGCATCAGAAACGCAGGTGAAATATGGCCAGTGCATGTACTCACGGATTTGACGGCCATCCAACGAGTCTTGATTGACAAAAGAATCGGCAAGCCCGTAGAATTAGAGCTCCCTAGGTCGCAACTTGCGTACCCTGCTGTCCTGCTCCGTTGTCTGTTATTTCGTGGAGATGCACTTTTAGTGTTTGTATGGTTTATAAGGCATTTTGATAGGCTTATCTGCAGGTGGGAATCGTCTTTGCTGTTTTGCTAAGCTAGAACCGGAAAACTTGATAATGGGGAATAGGAGCAGATGCGTATGTCCCAGAAGGCTTTGCATATGAGAAAATAACAACAGTGTGAAAGAAATTAGGATGAAATGATGAAATTGAGTAGTTGAAACAATATGTTTTTAGCAGAATGGGCATGTAGGTGAAGGTTGACATGATCACAGACTATAGTGGGAAGTAAATGAAGTGAGCATGAGCGAGCTTAGTTTCCTTATGGAATGGTATATATAACAGTCGTTATATAACATTAGCTGTTAAAGTGGTGGGTTAAGTAACGTGTGAAAGCTATTACTCTGATGTGCTTTTCTCATGTTCAGTACTAGTAGTTATAATTATGAGTGAGTCATGATTTTGAATGTAATGTTTTAATGGGGAGTTGCAGAACGTGCATACGTAGTAATTGTTTGTATGTGGCATTTTGATATCAATCCTTTAAATCGCCGGCCTGGATTTTGGCAGTCTGAATGAATGAGCTATAGACGGGGTATGTCTTGTATGTGTGAGTAACTTGGCATTTTTGTACGTTGAGAACGTGTTTTTTATGAGATGATAGTATTGCCTATGTGCCATTATCTTTATTGTCTATTTTACCCGCTATGGACCTCTTTTTAAGATGAGTCTTGAATAAAGTTGTAATGAAAGCTCTTAGCTTATCAGGCTACGCCTTAAACACACCATTGTATTGCCAGTTGTCAGTTTTCCTGAATTACGCGGGTTAATGCGATTATACCTACAGATTCCCATTCCTCCCCGCAGCCCTTTACGTTCAGCTTGTCTTACCTCAGTTCCACTCCACAACAGGCTGTTCACTCCGTTTTTTTTACATTTATTTTAATTCCTTCTTTTCTAGGGATTCTTTCTCCTCCGTTTTTAAAATGGCCGTGAAGTTTCAGTTTCTCTTTTGGACCGCATTTCCTTACTTAGGTTTACTGGCTCAACTGAGTGTTCGATGGGCGGGGTTTTATATATTTTGTACTTTTTATTAGCTACATCAGTCACTGTATTTAATAAGTCATGCAGAAGAAACAAATATTTAATCCATGTAGATCTTTGCCAAATTTTAGCACATACATATATCAGGCCTATTCAACAACTCGTGAATTATTTTGATGTTGGGATTTAACGTCTCCTTCCAGCAGGTTCTTGTTATCTTAGCAGATTCCTGGCACACTTAAGTGTTTTTGGGACCAGGACTTTGTTTCACGGTCTTTGTCTAAACTATTTAGCCAATCTAATATGCAGTAAAGTCATGTTTGGTGTCGTTGGAGAGCTAATATCATGAGCAGTTAGATGGTCTCATTCTATGTTGAGAATGTTGTCATTAAAAGTTTATGTGTCACATGAAAGTGAAACACCCATCATGGAAATTTAGCTATTCAGCTGTTACACCTGAAATTGTGAAAATGGCGACACTATGTTTGAACAATTGTCTGCATCCAGTACTTTGGGTGCTGGTTGGAATAAAATTCTTCTTCTTCTTCTTATTATTATTATTATTATTCATAAATATGATTTTTACATTGTAAAATAAATGGTACTATTGTGCTAAACTTTATGTAACCCACAGCCATACAGTACATTCATTGGGAAAATGTCTGGATAGTTTTGTGAGATTAAATTTTTTTTAAATGCCACAATATTTGCCATTATTATATGTATTTATTTATTCACTGCCCCACCCCTTTTTTATATGAAAAGTATTGATGTCAAAAAACTTTTAAAGGCCTAGATTTTGCTGATTTTGAAGTTTTAATTATAGGCTCATAGACAGTGCTTTGTGTGGGTGAGTATCTTGGCATTTTTGCACGTTGAAAACGTGTGTTTTTGTCATGGTTCTGTGTTTCTGTCTGTTTTTCCCTGTTGGGCCGCCAGATGGCGGCACTTCTGTTTTGTGTCCTGCTCGTTCCCCTGTTGGTTAATTGTATTATTGCTTTCAATTATTTTATTATTGTCTCGTTATTTAATCATCGTCCCCACCTGCCTCTGGTTTTCCCTTCCCTCTGGTTTGATTCTTTGAGTTCACCTGTGTCTTGTTACCCCAGTCTATTTAAGTTCTTTGTCCGCTTGACTCAGGTACTGGTTCCTTGTGTTTGTTTCTGACTTGTGCTTGTGCCGAACCTGGATGTATCTTCTTGCGTTTCTTTTATGTGTTTGCCTGTGTGTTCCACATACCTGTACCCTGCCTGCCTGTGTTCTGTTCTGTGTTTTTTTGTTCTTAATATTTTGAGTTTGTTGTTTTGCCCCTCGTGGCCTTATCTGTTCCCTGTTTGAGTTTGCCTTTTTTTGTTGTAGTAAAGTCCTTATTTGTATCTATCCTTTTGTGTTTTTCACACCTGGGTCCTAACCCCCCTGAACCTTGACATTTTTGTTGAGATTTCATTATGTACTGTGTTTTCTATGAGTAACTGATAATAATAATACATAACGTATGTACCATAATGAAATATGGAGAGAGACATATATACATACATATGTATACACATGCAAACAGTTGAGGCCAAAAGCTTACATACACCTAGGTTAAAGATATTCAAACTAAGTCTTTTATAACTCTGCACATTTCATGTTGCCAAACATTTAGTTTGACAAGTCAATTAAGGCATCTGCTTTGTTCACATCAGAGGTAATTTTAGAACAATCGATTAGAGTCCTATTTATTTCAGCTTTAATTCACTATATCAGAATTCCAGTGGGTCAAAAGTTTACATACACCTAGTTTAGTGTGTCTTTAAACAGGCTGGAAGATTCCAGAAATTGATGCAATTACTTTTTACAAGCTGCTGATTGGCCAATTGTCATAATTAGGAGTTAATTGTAAGTTAATTGGCACACGTGGCTATATTTAAGGGCCTAATTTTAGAGCCACTGCCTTTTTGTCATGATATGATGGGAAAATCCAAGCAACTCTGCCAAAAAATTGTGGACCTCTACAAGTCTGGTTCCTCCTCAGGAGCAATTTCCAAACAACTGAAGGTAACACGAACATCTGTACAAACAATTGTATACAAATATAAAAATCTTGGGCTCACACAGACACTGCAGAGTTCAGGACGGAGGCACAAATTAACTCCCAGGGCTAAACAATCTTTGGTCCGAAACGTTCAACTGAACCCCAAGACAACAACAAAGGAACTGGTGAAGGAGTTGGAAGCATCAGGTACCAAAGTATCTATATCCACCATTAAGAGAATCCTACATCACCATGGCCTGAAAGGCTGCTGTACAAGGAAGAAGCCCCTACTCCAAGGCCGGCATAAAAAATCCAGAATGAAGTTTGCAGGTGATCTCCAGGATGAAGACCTAGCCTTTTGGAGGAGCGCTCTCTGGTCAGATGAAACAAAAATTGAACTGTTTGGCCATGACGGTCAGCACTATGTATGGAGGAAAAAGGGAGAGGCTTTTAATCCAAAGAACACCTTCCCAACTGTGAAGTATGGGGATGGCAGCATCATGTTGTGGGGGTGTTTTGCTGGAAATGGGACTGGTGCACTTCAGAAAATGAATGGCATCATGAGGAAGGAGGATTATCTAGAAATACTGAAGCAAGACCTCAAGACATCAGCTAGAAAGTTAAAACTTGGTCAGAACTTGGTCTTCCAGCAGGACAATGATCCTAAGCATACCTCCAAAGTTGTGACAAAATGGCTTAAAGACAACAAAGTGAAAGTATTGGAGTGGCCATCACAAAGTCCTGACCTGAATCCCATAGAAAATTTGTGGACTACACTGAAAAAGCATGTCCGAGCAAGGAGGCCCACAAACCTGACTGAGTTACACCAGTTCTGGCAGGGGGAATGAGCAAAAATTCTGGCAAAGTATTGTGAGAAGCCTGTGGAAGCTTACCCCAAGTGTTTGATTCAAGTTAAGCAATTAAAAGGCAATGCCACCAAATACTAACAAAGTGTATGTAAACATTTGAACCACTGAAAATTTGATATAGTACATACAAGCTGAAAAAAATGTCTCTTAGCTATTATTTTGAAATGACCTCTTATGGAAATAAAGTAGATGCCCTAATTGACTTAACACAGGAAATGCATGGTAACATGAAATGTGTGGAGTTGTGAAAAATTGAGCTTGAATGTCTTTAGCCGAGGTGCATGTAAACGTTTGGCCTCAACTGTAGCCTACAAGTTAAACTGTATATATAGATGTGGTAGGGGGGAGTGGTTTGTGTGTTGGCTGCAGAGAGAGAGTGGGCGGGGCGGCTCTCGGACTCTGCGCCACAGCCGTTAGAGGTTGCTAATCAGCACCGCTCTTTACATGTTTCATTGTTTAACGATGTGCTGAGTACCTTGACAGTGAGCATGAGTGTTTTAAAAGGCGTTCGCCGAGGCAGACAGGCTGGCTGGTGACGGAGGAAGTACGACAGTACGGCGATTGTACTGTAAAAACCCCATGTAACTGGGTGAACGAAAAGCCGTGTGTTCGGCTACAAATAAATTAAAAAAAAGTGATTACTTCGAACTCGTCTCTCTCTCTATACGCGAGCGGTGGCACTCACCTTGCCACAGTAGAACTGTTAGTTGGAGTTTGGGTTGCTTACAGCAGTAGCTTAGGTGGTTGCATTTCATGATTGGAGGCGACAGTGATAACGTTGTCGTAAATATTGCTTCCCCCAGTATTACCCCATAACGTGGCAGTTTTTCTTTGGCATCCTGTAGAGTAGTAATCCTTCCTCGACTCAGTGCACACACTGACGCCGTGAACAAATAGGGTTCCGTTTCTTTAATTATTTGTACATGTCCGGCTTGTGGTCCCGACCAGACAACTGAATGAGTAATTGATCTAATAAATATGTAGTTTGTAATGAATTTGCTTGCTTGCGACTCCCTGATCTGACATCGGTTTCGAGGGGGTTTCCCGGCGTGGTAGCTGGTTTCCAGGGGATTCCCCCTGGCTAACGTGGATGACAGACAACAGGAGCAGAGTTAACACCATCCTACAGCCATCCGGCTTGTCTCTTAGGAGTGATGATTCATATCGGCATGTAAGCACACGCACATTACAGCGTTCCTGCTCTGAACATGGACTCAGGCTGGTTGATCTGAATGTACAGAGTAAACAGGCACATGCTGACTTGTGCATCACATCTCATGTACAAAATCTATGCTCAAATGGTTTTAAGGCCACGTCTGAAGGGTTTATCTATGCTTCCTGTACTTTCGGGGGCACTCGGTTCTGTGTGGTCTTCACTCATAAACCGGTTGGATTTTATTCATATTTTAATAATCTGACTTTTTATCCTAGGAGCAGGCATATCATAAGCTCCCCAGAAACCTGATGCTAAAGGCATTGTTCAGTTCTGTTGTGCAGAGTGACCGCAAATGACCAATGTAACACCAACAATTATAATATGGAGCTTATTTTCATATACACAATTTCTAGATGATCTTATTCAGATTCCTTCTCACATATAGCAAGTCATCTAGCAGAATTGCAGAGTGAGACATGCTGATCATGGAGGAAAATCATGAAACTCCACAACAGAGCCCATAACAATGCCTCTACATGCACAAGATGTCTTCCAGTGTGGAGAGTATGTATAATGTTCTTAAAATGTTTTCAGAAATCGCATGGCACTTTCTAAAATGGCCTTAACCTGATGCACTTAAAACTGTTTTTAACTATGCATATAAAGGTTATAGATAAATACTTATGTGACCTTTGTGACAGAAATTACTTGCACATGGAAAATACAGTGGATTTCATATAAGCCATCTCTACTGAACTTGACTTGACTTTATTGTCCCTGTAGAGAAATGTGGTTTGCAGCACTGTGTTATGTTAAAGGGCATCACAGATGCAGACAATAGAAAGTTAGAAACATTGCAAATGTCACAGTAGTAGTAGCACAGGAGTATACAATATGCAGGGATGCAACACAGGCAGCCCAGTGTGACACAGACAGCTGGAGCAGCCAGATCAGCTGGTATTAGGCGTGTCTGGTGCCTGATGGCTCTCTGGTGTCTGAGTGAGTTCCAGTTTTATTTTTGAAAGTAGAAATATATAACTTGACATAACTGTGAGACAATATTTTACAGTAAGATAAGATTGCTATTAAGCTACTTGAACCAATATTGCCTTCATATGCAGATGAAGACACTTTATTGCAAAAGCAACTGTCAAGCTGAGAAACATTAGCCATAATCTGAATGCTGACTTCAGTGACTATTGAGCATGTGGCTCCATCTAGTGGTGGTTTCTTTAATAGGTTTTATAAAAGGTCAAGTTTTGAATGCCTTCACATTATGGTAGGCCTACCATCAAATGTATATCACGTTAAATGTCATTAAAAATTTTTTAAGATTATTACTATTATTATTATTATTAGTAGTATCAATCAAATTCAATCAAATTTTATTTGTATAGCGTATTTTACAACAGTTGTCACAATACACTTTACAGAAAACCCGTAGCCTAAACCCCCACAGGAGCAAGCCTAAGGCAACAGTGGCAAGGAAAAACTCCTTGTGGCAGATGGGGAGAAACCTTGGAAGGAACCAGGCTCAAGGGGGAAACCCATCCTCCTCTGGTCGGCTCAGGGTGCCGACTGGTGACCAGCATGTCAGCCAGTTTATGCACAAGATATGATATGTGATGTGGCTCAGGTGATGGGTGGGGCCGGGTGGCGGTGATGGGGAACAGCAGGTGGCGGCAGATGTGGGCAGGGTGGAGGCAATGACGAAGGAGGGGCAGGACCGCAGAGGTGGGGGAGACCAGACGACTCTCGAAGCACTCTCGAGGGTTGGGGCAAGAGCCCCGCCGGCAGCGTGGGGAAGAGGGTGGAAACGGCAATTAGGGAATTTGAAATATAGCAGACAGTGAGTAAAGTGGCAGTGGTATGTATTGAGGGGGACCCCGCCAGGAGTAGAATATGGCTGCATATCTACTAGGACAGGGATGGAGAGCCCATGCAGTCATGAGGGGTAGACAACCATACCTGCCTATCAAGAGCCAGCCCATGTAAAGTCGGGTCACAGCTGATTGACAGGTGACAGTAAGGAAAGGATTGCCACCTACAAAGCTCTATGACTACAGGCTTATCGCACCCTGTCTCAACTACAACTGATTGTAAGCCTGAGCATAGAGGTGCGTTTTTAATCTTGAATCTAGTAGTAGTAGTAGTAGTAGTAGTAGTAATAACTTAAGAAAAAAGTTGGAGTGTATATTTTCCAGAAAAAATGAGCTCAATTAGATTACACATAACTCAAATGGGTGCCACCGATAGACCGTATAACAAGAGCAGGTTAAAACCAAGTGGACCGAACTGGCCGACGTCACAAACATGCGCGGTGTAACTTTATCACTTACTCAGTCAGTCAGTCACAGACATTCGCGTTTGTAGGGCTGGCCCCGCTGTTGCGGTCCGGCCAAAAATAGGTCAGTTCTAAAGGCACCCCGAGGAAGCCGCGAGTCTCTGTAATTCTTGGTAGAGAGATCCAATCAAATCCCTGTTCGCTACCAAGAATCTACCAATGAATTGAAGGGGATAGCCAATCAGAGCGCGTATGTCTACGAAGACCAATCGCTTGCTCGAGTCTCTCGGGCTGAGAGACGCGCAAATATTGAATGAGGTAAATCGCTGTTTTATTTTCCTGTGTCGGTAGGTAAAGATAACCGCAAATTTAACTGAATCATAAGTTACGACAAGCTATGGATAAGGATGGTATCGTTACCAAATGTAAAGAAATATTAATTTTTACGGTGTTACCTTAGTTAAATCAGCTTCAAACAAGGTAGCCAACTAACGTTCACCGGTTTAAATTACAGTAGACGATCTAATCTGAGGAACTCTTCTTAATTTACATCAGGCGCAACAAGGTAAATATATTTTTAACCTTTAAGTGTATTTTCTTTGGCATTATAAATAGCTTGTTTTATATGAGTTTAATATAATAATGCAGCAGTTTTTATGCCTTTAATTCATCTGAATGATCCTTTGTAACTAGCTATCTGGATTGAACTCTGGCCATTTATAGCTAATCGAATAACCTTGCTCACACTAAGAAAATAAAATGTCCTAGAAATAACCTATAGCTAGCTACATTTTTATTTTTCTTTCTTCATTGGGATGGCAGGTATGCCATCCCGCCAAGTTACACCTTGGCGGGGCGGCATGCCCCATACCTATACACCACTGAGAGTTTGGCACTTTTCAGGGTTCCCCACAAAAATAACCACAACAGCCATAGACACTCAGCCCTTAAAAACATTAATTTCTGTACATTCTGACCCCATTTCAACAGACAGAATTGGTAAACAACTTCACACGTCCACACAATAAAGCCCCAAACTAAGGGGATTTGCGTTTTCTCCTTCTTCTCCTCCTCCTTCTTCCTGCCACCTAGCCCACCCACAAAATGTCTCCCCATTGGACATTTTACCAACACCAGCCAATCCTTCACCTACACAATCCAATCAAAATCTCAAATACACACGCAAAATAGACATATCTTTTTACTCTAAAACATTTCCTATCTCAGCAGTGAGTTCCTTTGGCTGAGTGGTCAATGTCATGGTCTATGGATTACAGGGTCCCTGGTTCAAGCCCCACTGGAAGCAAGTTTCTGAACTGTGCTATTTTGCTCACTAATATTTGTCTATTACTTATCAACAACCACATCTACCCAGCGTTCGCCGAACATATACACTGCATTATGATGTACCATCTGCACGTTCACTTAATTGGCTACAATATCTTCTGTAAAACCACGGACAAGTTTGACCAAAAAATTTCATGCATTGAACAGCAATGTCATGGTGGCGCACTGCCAAAGTTACAGAGTATAAAGGTTGGAACACAAACAGAGAGTCAGTTAGAGGGGAGGACACCAAAATCAGATGCCCTCCTTATCTCTAGATTGCAGTGTTTGAAACAGTGCCTGTTTGTACACACTTACACAGAGAGAATAAGGACACAGTGCTGTCTGTACACAGTTACAGAGAGAGAATAAAGACACAGTGCTGTCTGTACACAGTTACACAGAGAGAATAAAGACACAGTTTTGTTTGTACACAGTTACACAGAGAATATGGACACAGTCCTGTCTGTACACAGTTACACAAGAGAATAAGGACACAGTGCTATTGTACACAGTTACACAGGGAGAATAAGGACACAGTGCTGTTTGTACAGTAGCACAGAGGACGGACTAAACAGTGCAGGTATACACATTTTATTGATGTCTGGGGTTGTGCTGTGTTATAGCATGTGCTGCACGCACACCCAGTGCTGTCAGAAAAAAGAGGCCAATCAATCCTCCGGCCACTGATAGCATGATCTGGGCTCCAGGCCCTGCAAGGAGTGAGAAAAGCAACCAATCACACAGCACATTCTAATCCATTCTACTACAATCACACAGCACATTCTAATCCATTCTACTACAATCACACAACACATTCTAATCTATTCAACTACAATCACACAGCACATTCTAATATCTTCTACTACGACCACACAGCACACTCTAATCCATTCTAGTAAAATCACACAACACATTCTAATCCATTCTACTACAACCACACAACACAGTATATAATAATAATGATAATAATAATTGTATATATATATATATATATATATATATATATATATATATATATATATAATTATTATTATTATTATTTTGAAGAAAATACCCCCCTTTTTAAACATTTTATACACATAGCTCATTGCTTGCTTATTTATAGAGCCTTCTTTGTTCACTTTTATCAAGTGTAAAAATAATTCTGGAAGGCAGTATATATAAAAAATGTAGGTTGTGTGTTGAAGTTGCTCTGGACAAGTTTCTGCTAAATGCCTACATTCTAGCAATCCCTCACTGAGCCAGCATAACCAATCCCTCAGAAACGCACGCTTGCACACATACATGCACATGCACACACACAGATGCGCATACGCACAAACGCATGCTTACACGCATACATGCACACGCGCACACAGAGATGCGCGTACGCACAAACGCATGCTTACACGCATACATGCACACGCACACACAGATGCGCATGCGCACAAACGCACGCTTACACGCATACATGCACACGCACACACAGATGCGCATACGCACAAACGCATGCTTACACGCATACACGCACGCGTACACACAGATGCGCATGCGTGCGCGCACAAAAAATGCACAGAAATGCGCACAAACAAGTTTCAAGTTTAATTGTCATTTCCACATACATAGTATAAGGGAACGAAATGTCGTTCCTCACGGTCCAAGGTGCTAACACAAAATACAACACAGTCTCGAAACCTAAAAAAAAAACAGAATAAAAGCACAATAAAAGCAGTGATAAATATAAATGCAGTATAAGTGTAATTATAAGAACTGTAAGAATATAGATAATATAAATACTGCCTAACCAGTGGCCTCAGTGGTAATTATACATAGTATAAACAGGAGGCACAGCGGTGATGATGGCCCGGAATAAAGGGTCGGTAGAGGGTAGTCATAAAATGTCCATTACAGGGGCAGAGAGGTGTAGTCCAGGTGCGCATCTGCGCACACACACAGATGTGGCCACACACACACATGAACCCACACACACATACACTCTCTCTTGCACTTTCATGAAGATGTGGGATGGGGCAGAAAATTAACTGTCAGGGAGGAAAAATAATCAGTGACAACAATCGTAACTACAGAACCCTTTAAAATACTCCAGATATTACAACCATTTTTACCACACGCCATTATTTAGAGCAATTTCACACTATATTTGGTATTTTTACATAGTATCAATTTATACAGCTGTCTACATATTGAAGCAATTCAGGTGAATTATTCTGCTTACAGGTATAACAGCCTGTGTCCTACCTGGAAATCGAACCTGAAACCTTTAGGAATGCAAGCACAGTTCCTCAACCAGCAAGTTACTCACACATACAAAGAACTGTCAGCAGGTCATTAGTTCAAATGGTGTAGGTCATATTTTTTAGACTGAAGTGTTTTTTAATGGGCTATTGTACACAAGAGACCTACTAATTGTTTGTATATTGGCAGAGGATCTATAGGGCTAGATAACATTAATTTAGAAATGTGGGCAGCTACAGTAGTTAAAAAGTACTTATCAGTACAGGCGCAACAGTGAATGTGAACCATTCTGACTTAAAGAAAATCGATATACCTGGTGTGAGGAAGTCATTATCTTGCGCCAGTTTCTATACCGAATTGCAACACAGATTGTACTTAATTTCAGAGGCGTCCGTACCTGCACTAACATAATACACTCGGTCTGTCGTCTCGTTAACAAGGTAGCTAACATTAAACTCGGTGAAAATGCAGAAAGCGGAACTGTCTAAAGTGGGTGTATTTTATTTGGATTTCAGAAATATGTTTCCCGCAAAGACATAACCGATGCAAAAGCAATAGCTTAAATGTTTTTTTTAGTTAGCCAACCAGCCAGTTTAATGAGTTAGAGGTTTGCTTGAGTCTGAGGGGGGGATTTGAACTGGGCTCTGTCACTCGTCCATAATGTTCCATTGGCAAACGTGCTACCCAGTGAGCTACGAGGAAAACAGATGTTGGGGCTGCAAATTTTTTAAACGTATGCACCTGTATGTATGTCCAACGAGGCAACCTATTCTGGGGCATTTGTGATGATGTAATCAGGCAGGAAGAAGAAAACACTAAATCCACTAAGTCTGGGGCTTTATTTTGTGGACGTGTGAGGTCAGAAGGTACAGAAATGAATGTTTTTAAGGGTTGAGTCTGTGGTCATTGTGGTTATTTCTGTAAGGAAACCCTGAAAAGTGCCGAACTCTCGGTGCTGTATATGTATGGGGCATGCCACCCCACCAACACGTAACTTTGCAGGATGGCATACCTGCCGCCCCAATTTCACATACTTAAGGTATGAATATACTATCACATGGGAGGACCTGGAACTTGTATAAATACATACAGCCATTCAAATTTGTGCATAATGAAAAACAGGATTGACAGAACATTTCTACTCTTCTGCCTCCTCTTCCTCCTCCTGGCTGTGTTCCGCCTGGCTGCGGATGTGGGTGTGAAGGATGAGGTCCACGGACAGCAGGCTTGACGCAGTGTGCAGGACGGAGAGGAGGAGCTGGTATTTACAGGCCAGGGACTCCAGCCCCCGAACCCTCCAGCTGGGGGGGGCGGCCCCAGAGGCCCTCAGGAAGTGTGACTGGGCATCCAGGAAGCGTGGGCCGGGGTACAGCCGCCTGGGCACGCTCAGTACGGCCCCCGCCACCAGCCGGCAGGCCGCGCGCAGGTCGGGGCAGCGCCGCTGGGAGGCCTGCTGCAGGAGGCAGTGGTGCAGTACGAACTCAAACGCGCCCCCTGCTGGTAGCACGCTGCCTGCCTCTATTAGGACACCTGAAGAGGCGGGGCCTGTTTCTCGGGTACGGTTCCCCAATGCTCCTTCTTTCCCTTCCCCAAAATGGACGCCTGGCCGCTCTCCTGATGCCTTGCCATTTCGTAGCCAGGCTGGAATTGGATGTTCAGGTTCTGCACATAGTGGCCCCTCACCCCTGTTTGGGTCCCTAATGCTGACCTGTGGCCCCTCACCCCTGTTTGGGTCCCTAATGCTGACCTGTGGCCCCTCACCCCTGTTTGGGTCCCTAATGCTGACCTGTGGCCCCTCATCCCTGTTTGAGTCACTAATGAGGGCCTGTGGCCCCTCACCCCTGTTTGAGTCACTAATGAGGACCTGTGGCCCCTCACCCCTGTTTGGGTCACTAATGAGGGCCTGTGGCCCCTCACCCCTGCTTGGGTCGCTAATGAGGACCTGTGGCCCCTCACCCCTGTTTGGGTCCCCAATAATGGCCTGTGGCCCTCCAGCCTCTGTGCTGTCAGTGCTCAGGTGGGCATTGTCCCTCATGCTGGCGGGTGCTCTATCTAACCTTGTGCCATTGTGTAGGCCGGGTTGTTTGACCATGTAATGAGCTACGTTCTCACTGTCCTCCTCCCTGCCCTGCGGGTGATGTGATTGGACAGGACCATGTGCGTGATGCGACAGGACAGGCTCGTACACGCGCTGAAGCATCCGGAACAGTCCGCAGAAGGCCGTGCTGCACTGCTCCGCCAGGCCGGGACTGGGCCCGCACAGAACCAGGCAGTGCGGTGCCAAGCCCCGCCCCTCTGGGAAGCCCACGTGGGCCAACCTGTCGGGACCCAGCACCACGGGCTTGCAGAATGTCACCGTGGCAACGTGCTCCTCTCCAATCAGGCTCCAGTCACCGGGGTCGGCAAAGAGCTCCGCCCCCGCCAGCCGACAGAACAGCGCCAGCTCGTCACTGTCCACGCACTCCACCACGGACAGGCCGGCCCGCCGAGCGAGGTCCAGCGCCAGCTCCGACTGCTTCGCTGCCGAGAGCAGCAGCCCCACCCTCAGCCTGCGCAGGCAGGCCACGCCCCGCTCTGCCCTCCCGCCCACCCCGCCGCAGCACCTCTGCGCCTGCGCCGCGCTCGCCAGGTTCAGAGAGACGCCAGGGGGCGCCAGAGGGGACTGGAGCGGCACGCTTGTGGCCAGCGCTCGGAGCGGCCCGTCGCCAGGGCAACGCACCGCAAAGTCTCTGTGGATCACCAGGCCCTGGAGGACCCGGGACCGGCTCACGGGCAGGCCTGGTACGGGCGTGTGGAGCGCGGCGAAGTGGCGGGCGATCAGGGTCACGCCGGTGCAGTCCTGCTCACACCGCCACCTGCGGTAGAACTCGCAGGCCGTCTGGCTCAGGACCCCCCAGTGGGAGCTCGCCGTCTTTCCCCGGAAGTAGGCGTCCGTGAGCGGGCGCAGGTGGGCGGGGTCCTGGAGAAGGGACAGGGCGCGAGGGGCGAGGCCCTGCCCGATCACGCCATCCAAAACGAGCGTCTGGAAGGAAAGCAGAATGTGAGCCACGCGGCGGGCCTGAATGCCGTGGAGATGGTCGCCGTGGATACCCCGCAGAAGCGCCCCCAGCAGGAGAAGGAAGGACTTGGCTCCATCACCCGTGATCTTACAGTGTGCTGATACACATCCCACCAGGACTCTGTCACAGGCACAACACAACACCATTATCAGCACACACATCTCTATCCATAGTCTTTTACTCACTATTACTCATACAGAATGATTTACACAGTTACTCATACACATTGGTAATCACACAGTACTATTTACACACTGTTACTCACGCAGTATGATTTACACAGTCACTCATACACACTATTACTCATACAGTATGAATTACACAGTTACTCACACCATATGATTTACAAACTGTTACGCTCACAGTATGATTTACACACTGTTACTCACCCAGTATGATTTACACAGTTACTCACACCATATGATTTACAAACTGTTACGCTCACAGTATGTTTTACACACTGTTACGCACACAGTATGATTTACACACTGTTACTTACACAGTATGATTCACACACTGTCATGTACACAGTATGATTTACACACTGTTACTTACACAGTATGATTCACACACTGTCATGTACACAGTATGATTTACACACTGTTACTCACACAGTATGATTCACACACTGTTACTCACACAGTATGATTCACACACTGTTATGCACACAGTATGATTTACACACTGTTACTCAAACAGCTTTTTCCACTTGTATACTTTCGTTTCTCATTTATAGTGCAAACGTCACATCCCCAACATCGAACTGTCCATACTGCAGTAAGACGTAGTGGTGAAAAAATGTTTTCTGAGCTGGAGGAATGGAAGAAGCCCCAGGTTGTTGGCTGTGCTGTATTTCAGTAAGAGGGAGAACAGATTCTGGGGCCTGTTACCTGGCAACGGGATGGTCAAGCCGAAGCAAGGTAAGGATCCTCCGGCCATCCCTGGTGATGAGGACCTCTCCAGAGTCGCGGGTGAAGAGGACCTGGCCCCCGGACGGACCGAAGCACGGGCCCACCACCGCCTCCAAGGCCTGGGTGACCTGCAGCAGGGTCCCCAACTCCACCCTCTGCACCCCCTTCATCTCCACACTGCCTTTAACAGGGGCCTGCTGTACACACAGTGGGCAATCACTGAGCTGCATTTCCAACACAGACACAGCGTACTCAAACTGAAATGCACATGGTCCATTTCAAACACAGACACAGCGTACTCAAACTGAAATGCACACGGTGCATTTCCCACACAGACACGGCGTACTCAAACTGAAATGCACATGGTGCATTTCCCACACAGACACAGCGTACTCAATCTGAAATGCACACGGTGCATTTCCAACACAGACACAGCGTACTCAATCTGAAATGCACACGGTGCATTTCCCACACAGACACAGTGTACTCAAACTGAAATGCACATGGTGCATTTCCAACACAGACACAGCGTACTCAATCTGAAATGCATGCGGTGCATTTCCCACACAGACACAGCGTACTCAATCTGAAATGCACACGGTGCATTTCCCACACAGACACAGCGTACTCAAACTGAAATGCACACGGTGCATTTCCCACACATGCACAGCGTACTCAATCTGAAATGCACGCGGTCAGCGTTAGTTCAGCACTGACCATTCTGAGGGAAGAAGCCGTAAAACCTTTTAGCTTGTTATTTTGTGTTCTGTAAGCATGTGATTATCAACTATGAAAACAAGAAATGAAACTGTGGAGGGGTGGTGTGCTTAGGGCGCCCTCTGCAGTTGAAGAGGGAGCGGTTTAGCTGGCATTTCAACCCCAGGTGTGTGCAGTGACAATTCATTGCTAATTGTACACACCTGGGGTTGCAGTGCCAGCTAAACCGCTCCCTGTCCGCCTACAGATGGCACCCTAACCACACCACCCCTCCACAGAAACAAACTTGTTTGTTAGTTTTAATGTGTCTTGCTCTTAAATACAGGCTATGAAATCATTACCATAAGGTCGTAGACAGGATGAGATGTCTAATGGAACAGAGAGACCTATAGGATTCATGTCCCGCACACTCACCTCAGCAGAGAGGAACTACTCTCAACCAGACAAGGAGGGGCTTGCAGTCATCTTCGGGGTCCGAAGATTCCACAAATACCTATACGGGCATCCATTTACAATTGTGACATATCACAAACCCCTCTTGTCACTTTTCAATGAGATGAAAGCAATCCCACAGATCGTGTCCCTCCCCGAATCCGACGTTGGGCCGTGATTTTGATGGCATACGAGTACACCATCGTTTACGAGGCAGGGAAATACCACGGCAACGCTGACGCCCTGAGTCGCCTACCCTTGCCGGAGAACCCAGGTCCCAAAGAGCCAGAGGAGAGAGCGCTCATGTTGGACACATCAGACGTCACACCGGTGACAGCAGAACAAGTGAGAGCGCTCTCAAGAGTGAGAGAAATGGTGCAGAGAGGTTGGCTGCCAGAGCAAGAGGGGACTGAGTCTGCACCATACACTGCTCGTAAAGATGAGCTGAGTGTAAAAAACGGCTGTGTGATGTGGGGAGCTGGAGTAGTCGTTCCCAAGCCGGGTCAGAAGGACTGTGGCTTGTCAACATGCATTTTGGCAAAGTCCAGTCTGGCTTTTATGTGTTTCCCTCTTAGAAGTGGGGTCTTCCTGGGTCTTCTACCATGGAGCCTATTTTCATTCAGACAGTGACAGATGGTGCGAAACTATTGTACCTTGAACCTGAAGATCAGCTTGGATCTGTATTGAAGTTTTCCTTGGTTCTTTCTCGACCGTTCGAGCAATCCTTCTGTTCAATTTTCCTCTTGCGACCACGTCCAGAGATGTTGGATACAGTTCCATGGGCCTTAAACTTATATAATAATAATAATATTGGTAACAGTGGTCACAGGAACATCAAGCTCTTTGGAGATGGTCTTGTAACCTTTACGTTGACCATGCTTGGCTATTACCTTTTTTCTAATCTCTTCAGACCTTTCTCTACTTTTCCTTCTGTTTTCCATGTTCAATGTGATGCACACAGTGGCACAAACAGCAGAGTGAGTAATTTTCTCATTTTAAACTGGCTGCATGAGTGATTATAAGATTGAAAATGCCTGTGATACAAATTTTTTTTTTTTGCTACGTTTTGGCAAGGCTACCGCCTGTGGGCATATGAGGCATATAGTCTTCTCATTCGCTGACGTGAAAAGAGATTCATGCTCCCATTCCGGGTGGAAATAATATGTTTTTGATTTCTTTTTCACTGAACCCTCAACCATATCTATGTTGTTATGTTAGTTAAGGTGCATTCAGCGTCAATATGTTTATTTTGGCTTCCAAAAGTAAAAATAAAACTACAGGACTAACATAACAAGGTATCTGTCAATGTGAATATTATTCGTTGAATTGAGAAACTAAATATTGTGCATTGAACAGATACTGTAAATATGAATATTTTGCATTGATCAGATAACTGTGCATAACTGTGTCTTTCTTTGTGAGTATGTATGCACATACATAGAGCCTGTCATAACAGAAATTGCAAAAATAAATATGACAGTGAACAGTCTTACTTATACACACAAATCCGCATACACCACACAGTCCACGATCCCTCCATACATTTTTTTTTAAGTAGCAATGCTGTCATTATTATTATTCAATTTTTTGTTTTCTTTTCTGCTTGTTTTTTTTTTCATTTTTTAAAAAGATGATTTTTACTTCTCTTGAGTGTTGATTTGGCTTTCGATGGATGCTTCCTCATTTGCTTTTGTTATATTTTCCTTATAAAAATTGTTTAGGTAAAAAAAAAAAAAAGCCAACACTGAATCCATAATTTTACACAACATAGAAGGTCCCTTAAAAATAAGAAACATCAGTGTCCCTGTTTTTGCTGAAATCATGCAACCATTTATGATGTCTACAACAATGACAATTTGATGATACTCGTAGAGCAACAGTAATACACAAAAAGCCAACCGTCATGCTGATGCCTGTGACGCTCTGACCAGAGAAAGCTACTGTAACCCATCTAGTGACAAGTTATGACAAGGCTAGCTCTCAGAACACTCAGAACGTTACAGCGTCATGTACTTGCTGTGCTTATTCTGTTATCGGCCTTTGTGAACAGCCCAAACAGTGGATTCTGGTTCAAGCGAGGAAGTGCCCATCAGACCAAAACTCAGTCATTTCCAGGACTACATAAGTGTACTTATGCCTTAGTAATTGCAGCAGATATGGCTGTAAACTAAAATGTTTTACAAATAATTCAGACAATGTTTGATCGATCAGAGAAACAGTTTTCATGTCTATATGAGCGCACATAGTGAATCACTGCCCATTCTTTCACTGCTCTGCCTCAGTTCCTGTAGATTCAGTGGCAAACCTGCAGTGATTAATGCACTTCAGACTGTGTTCTGCGGTGTACAGCTGCTTGGAGGCTTAAGGTAGTGAAGGGAAGTGTATGTTTCTGTATTTCTGTATGCACTCCTGGCCACTTCTGCCTAGGCCTGCAGTCTTGTCCCAGTCTCCACATTCCCAGTTACCGTGGCGATGAGGGAGAGGAGCGATGGAGAGCTACGGGGAGGATGGAATGCAGCTCAGGGCTGTCCCGAGTGCACTCCTGAGAGGACCCGAAACGCTCTGGCACCCACCATGGTGATATACCGCCCCCGTCCCAGGCACTATACTGTGCTGTTGTGTTGTGTGCTGAGATGCCTAATTACTGATGTAACATGCGTGTGTGACCACAGACAGAGCCTTCATGCCTGTGAGATGTGACCATATGAGGTGTGATGCTTATAAACTACTATCAAGACTGAGATAACTTAGTGAGTCTTTGGAGAATGCCACTGCATGCTGTGTAGTGGGTATTTCCCTGGTGCATATTGTACTAAATTCTGTTACAGTGGGAACATGTCGTCTGACCTGATGATTTCCTGTCTGCCTCATGTACCTGCTTTGAGTGGTTCCTATCAATTCAGAGATTATTTGGCATATTGTATGGTAGTTAGCATTTCTTATAGATGTGTCACGGGTTGCAGTGTGGTGGACCCAAATGCAGACTTGGACAATTGCGTACCTTCAAAAGGTACACGATGCAGCAGGCAGTCTCATAGTCAGTTTGTGCAAAGATCAAAAACCAGAAAAATCCACCGGGGCAAAAGTACAGAATCGGAAGGCAACAGGAATCAGCAAAACAAAGTCGGCAGGCAAAAAATGAGCGACCAGTTCGGCGTCCAAGAAATTCTTGTCGGCGCCAGAGTCGACCAACGCCTGTAGCCTGAGGGGTTGTTGGTCCTGAACCAGTGTGGCATCGAGCAGTAGGCTAGACTGGGCGGTAGGAGGGGAAGTGGTACGGCTCACCAGGGTCCCCACTCTAATATCTTTTGGCCGAATAGGACAGGAGGATAATACGTGACCGGCTGTGCCACAGTAAATGCGAAGTCCCGTCCTGATTCGCTGCATACGCTCCGTTTGCGTGAGGTGGGCTCTTCCGAGCTGCACTGGCTCCTCGCTGGGCGTGCGGGGCGCGGTCGAACTCGGGGGTACACTGATGCCGGGACCGGGACTGGAACTGAATCTCGCTGAAGGGCTCGCTGAGGGTTGGCGTCTGGCCGTCTGGCCGCTGAAGGGCTCGCTGAGGGTTGGCGTCTGGCCGTCTGGCCGCTGAAGGGCTCGCTGAGGGTTGGCGTCTGGCCGTCTCTCTGCGGCGCTCACGGGGGCGGTTGTCCAGCTTGATGGCCAGCAGCGCGATCAGGGCATCGAGGTTGTCGGGATCGTCTCTTGCAGCCAGTTCATCCTTCAAAGCCTCGGACAACCCGTCTCTGAAGACCCCCTGGAGCGCAGTGTCGTTCCATCCTGATTCCGCAACAATAGTCCGGAACTCAGCTGAAAATGCCGCCGCGCAGCGCGTGCCCTGGCGCATCGACAGCAGGCGCTGATTATGGTCTCTCCCGCAAACGGGGCGATCAGAGACTTCTCGCATTTCTGCAACGAAACTGGAGCAGGTGAAGTTTGTAGGAGGTTGGCTCTCCCAAACTGCTGTGGCCCAGTCTAATGCAGATCCCTTCAGCAGCCCCACGATGCAAGAAATCTTTTTCCCATCGTTGTTGTAAGTGGTGGGTTGCTGGTTGAAGGCGAGCGAACACTGCATTAGAAACGCCTTGCACTTCCCCAAGTCTCCAGCGTAGCGCTCCGGAGCAGGAATGTGCGGCTCCCTGGGCAGGAGGGCTGCGTGGGTGTAGAGCTGGACCGGGTCGGGAGGAGCCCTCGGGGCTTCGGGAGCGGGAGCCGGGAGGCGGGTGGTCAGCTGCTGCATCTGACCAGCGAGTGCTGTCAGCGAATACCGGATCTCACGGAGGGCTTGCTCGTGCCATCCCACGAGTGCTGCCTTGGCTGGCGAGGGCGTTGCGCAGGTGCTCTGGGTCCGCTGGGTCCATACTGGCCAGATTGTTCTGTCACGGGTCGGGGTGTGGTGGACCCAAATGCAGACTTGTACAACTGAGTGTCGAAACTCCCGAAGGAGATGTTTAATTCAAAGGCACACAATACAGCAGGCAGTCTCGTAGTCAGTTTGTGCAAAGATCAAAAACCAGAAAAATCCACCGGGGCAAAAATCGAAGTCGTTAAACAGGCGGAGGTCAGAACAGGAATCAGCAAAACAAAGTCGGCAGGCAAAAAATCGGTGGTCGGGTAAACAGGCAAGATCAAAACACGAGTCAGACTAACGAGAGGTAAACGCTGGAAAGGCACTGTAAACAGGAGGCACAATCTGGCAAGGAAGAACAGGGGAACAGAGAATATATACCAAAAAAGCCAGGTGAGTGAAATGAGAGATAATTGAACGGAGCGTGAACATGCAAACAGGGAACAGGTGAATGAAATGAGTGATTAGCCAGTGCATGAGAATGCGGCCAGAACAGGTGAGAGTGATCAGCTGAGGGGAGAGAGAGAGAAAGAGAAAACCACGCCCATACTACAAAACCGAAACAAAGATTGTGCAGGAGAAAAGCAGATAGTCAACTGAAAAGTGAAGTGACAACAGAAACACAAGATGCTGGTAAGGTGTAATTTTATTGAAATTAGGCTTGGGGCTGCTGGATGGCTCATTTAGTTAAGGCCCCACGCTGAGGTGCATGGATGAGCCTCACGGCCTCGGGTCGAATCCGGACCGTGCCAGTGCCGACTGTGGCCGGTAGCTCCACAGGGCGACGCACGATTGGTGCCTGTGTTGCCCAGGGTACGGGAGGGTTCAGTCAGACAGGGATCTGCGTTTCATCGCTCTCTAGCGACCCCCCTTGGGCGCTCATATGACTGCATGTCAGAGCTGCTTATGAAAGGTCTTCCTCCGGCATGAAAAACAGCTTTTGTGTTCTATTCCATTACAAAATATACACGCGCACAAGCTGAAATGTGGTAAATGTTTATTTTTCTCATCCAAGCAGAGTAAAATAATCCATTAATGTGTAGGCTTGTTATCATACCGAAGCTGATTTTTTTTTTTAAAGGAAAGCCTTAAGACTAAACATAAGGTCATGTCATGGCTGTGGCTCTATCACATGGGTGTTTGATGTAATTACAACAGGGAAAAAGTTACTCAGACGAGCTCGCTCCTGTTAAGATAATATACTCCATACTGGTGTGTGGCATTAGCAAACTTCTGAGAATTCCTCTGCAGGCTGTGTAGTGTGTGTCTCCCTGGTGCCCCTTATATTAAAGCCTGTTAAAGGAAACCTGTCTACCTCATGTACAGTGCCATGAAAAATATTTTCACCCATTCCTGATTTCCTATATTAGGGCCTAGTTTCAGATCTTTACAAAAAATGTTATATTAGACAGAGGGAACCGGAGTAAGCAGTCAACGTTTTAGAAACTCCCAACTTCTGCCTTGAGTCTCACCCTCTGGAGTTCAGTCCCTTGTAGTAGCGTCACAAGACCACCGGATGGCAGAAAGCATCCACTTTGTGTTTCCAGTATTCCAATACAGCCCACAGGTCTGATAGCAAAAGTAAATACTCTGATATTTTCGACTATTTCAAGCTCCTGCCACGGCACATAATGGTTTTATTAAATTCCATTTAGCATGAGGATGGGGGTGTAATTTCAAAGAAACACTGCACTGGTTGATGCACTGAAGATGCTCATTTTTATTGTACACACAGAGCACGTACACAGCGCATCAATACACACACGCACACACATGCACAACATGCACATACACATGCACACAAACACACACAAACACATATACACCATGTTCACCTGATCATATAGATAGATGGTTTGATACTGTGGTTTGTGTCTTTGGAGGCCCTACTAGACTGAAGGCTCTTTTCTTTCTGGGGAGGCTACGCTCCTTCGGTGTGTGTAGCAGGATGCTGGCCATGTTCTACCAGATCATTGTGGCCGGTGTCCTGTTCTACACCTGTGTGTGCTGGGCTGGGAGCCTCTACTCCAGGGACACAAAGAGGCTCAAACTGATCCAGAAGGCCAGCTGCCACCCTCTGCTGTTGTTTTGGGTGCAGTGGGTGTTTGCCGACTCTCCCCCCCCCTCTGAGCCAGCCCTCTAGCTGCCCTCCTCAGCCTTGCCCCTGCCATGCCCGTGTTCTCCAGAAGGTAGAGCACTGACTGGCGGGTGAACCCCCAGCGTCCCACCTCCACTGGATATACTGTCGCTCCCTAACTGACCTCCTTACACTCCTTACACTCTCACACTCCGCTGCCAGGTCGGAGTACTTCAGGCGTTTCCACTCATAGGCTGCTTCTGCCCCCTCCTCCCATGGGAGGGTGAGCTCCATAAGGAGCACCACCTTCACCCGAGTGGACCACGTCTCCATATAAGGAGCACCACCTTTGCCCGAGTGGACCACGTTTCCATATAAGGAGCATCACCTTCGCCCAAGAGGACCACATCTCCATATAAGGAGCACCACCTTCGCCCGAGTGGACCACATCTCCATATAAGGAGCACCACCTTCGCCCGAGTGGACCACATCTCCATATAAGGAGCCCCACCTTCGCCCGGGAACGCTGTGCTGATTTCATTTGGGAAATAGAGCTGTGGATTGAGATCTACACGCATGCTCCACCCTCTGCCTGGAACCAGGGCTCTACTCCCACCTTTGTGTCCTACGGTCCCCTCCTCCTCTGCTTGCCTCACAAAGTGGGTTTGATGCTATTTCACAGGAGAGGCATCTCTGTTTGCCTCCTGTCTGCTGGTCTCTAGTAATTCCAGAAGCTTCCGCAGCAGCTGGTCATACCTCCCCTGTGCTGGAGCCGTCTCACAGCCTGACAGAACGTGCCGGAGGCCTGCTCTGTGTCCCTGTGCTGGAGGCCTGCTCTGTGTCCCTGTGCCGGAGGCCTGCTCTGTGTCCCTATGCTGGAGGCCTCCTCTGTGTACCTGTGCTGGAGGCCTGCTCAGTGTCCCTGTGCTGGAGCTGTCTCACAGTCTGACAGATCGTGCCAGAGGCCTCGTTTGGGTGCAGCACAGAGCGGACGGTCTCATCCGCACCAAACCATTAGCGCACGTTCTGGGGAGAAGGCAGGGTGTCATAATTGGCCCTGATCAGGAAGCTAAGCCTGGCTTGTGGTATCTTCCACCAGTCTGACCCACTGAGTGATCGGTCCATCACACTTTCCCACGCTGTCCATCCTCCCAGACCACCTTAGCAAACTGTTAAAACCTGCTACCTCTCCTGCGCTGTCCATGGTGGGATGACCCAGAATTATCTGTGCCCCTCTGTTTCTCTGCTGGGGGGGTTGTGTCCCTCTGTTTCCCTTCTGGGGGGTTGTGCCCCTCTGTTTCCATGCTGGGGGGTTGTACCCCTCTGTTTCCCTGCTGGGGGGGGGGGGGGGGGGTGGTGGGAGTTTTGTGCCCCTCTGCTTCCCTGCTGGGGGGGTTGTGTCCCTCTGTTTCCCTGCTGGGGGGGTTGTGCCCCTCTGTTTCCCAGCTGGGGGGAAGCAGTCAGGTAGAAGCAAACTGCAAACGTAGAATGCATATCAGGCCACTGCTATATGTACCACAATTAAACCATCAGTGAAAGCCCAGGATATACCGGTATATTTATAAATCAATGACAAAGTATGTTCTACAGCATATCCAGCAATTTACCCACCCAGATATCATTTCTGATTAACAATGTTGTACATTTTCAGCTCTCATAAAACGCCAGTAGTACAGATTCTGATGTAGTCAGCTGAAAGGAACTTCTTAGCTTACAAAGGAGATGGTACAGTAGAATGGGCACATCCAATTTGTTCAGGTGCAGGGCATAAACAATATGTAGAGTTAAAAATATGTCTGATGTTTGAACAGACTAGGCAGAATTTGTGTCATTCCAAACAGATTGGAATATGGGTTTAACATCAGCATGCCTTTGGAGCTGAGTGAGTACGTTTAACATGGTCGGTGAAAATAGCGGTGATATGTGTTATTCAACCAATCATTTAAACAGAAACATTTACACTCTAGACATTTGACACGTAAACAGTAAAAATAACACATACAAATGCAACATTACACACTTGCACCAGCAGGCCTTATCTGATAGAAGAAAAATAATCACATTATCAGAACAGACAGAACAGACATTGCCACACAAATACCTAACACAAACGCAATTTTCCCCCATGTGGAATAAGCCGGCATTTTGGATAAACAGAGTTGCACGGTCTCTAATAAAAATGATTAGCATGGCTTACAGGCTCGTCACTGAACAGAAATAATATAAAATGACACCAACATAACCCTGCAATGTAATTAGAGTATCACATGTTGCAGTAAATTATTGACTTATCAATGTTCAGTCCAAAAGCTCAATCATGGTCATGGTCAATCACTGTGGCTCTAAATTCATTCGATACAACAATATTTCTCCTACCTGCTTGACCACAACCTCAGCCACAGCCATGACCCGTCCATCAGTACCAACTGCATTGGGCTGCTCCATGTTGTCAGACACTGCTGAATGTAGTGCTGTAAAACTGCCTTTTATGTTGGGATTACCAATCGTGCTGCAATGTGACTCACCTGGGCAATGTTGCTGGAAGTGATGAGACAGAATTGCAAACATCTTGATTTCATTTCACAATCTGCATGTCTAGCAATAAGCATTGGAACATTGTACTAATACGAGACGACTGTATTGTGAAAACTGAGTGTGATTTAGAGTTGTGCACTTTGTGGGTAGGTACTGCAATTAGTGTCTTAGGGTAAGAATTTTGCCAGTCAGTTTGGCAAATTGAGTTTTCCACATTGAGCCAAAGCAATCATAACATACTGTAATGCATTTGTAATGTGTGACTGCAGATATCAGAAATGCATCTGAAAAAATGAGAAAAACTGTAGGGTCAAAGGAACATCTCAGAGACTGGATGTCATGCAAACCACACTTCTGCCCTGATTTTGGCTTAGTGGTCTAATCCATTCAACTGATGTGCAGCAGATCCAGGTCAAACCTTCAGGAAAACCATTTATTTGAGAGGTAACATAAACATACCAGCTCAATAGACAAGCAGTGCCTTTTCAAAATGTATTGAGTTGTGGTTACACTACAGCAACAGAAGCAAGCATTCATCAGACACTACACAACTTCTCTTATAATGGATTTTATTTCCACTACTGTAGATGAATGTCATTGTTTCAACTGCAGATTTTAGCCCCATGCTGATCTACTCAAATTGAGCCCAAACATAATCCCATACAGAATATGAAATAAGTACTACTGTGTCACAGGAGTTCAATACATCACACAATAATAAATCACAACAGCAAAACATTTGATATTTTAATAATTCAGGTTTAATCATTGCATATTATTGTCTGAAAATACAGAAAATTAAAGCAAAAAAAAAAAAACAAAAAAAATCCTAAAAGAATTAATAAGGAAACTCAATCCATCATTGTTTACAGTAATGAAAGGAAATAAGTACACTGCAGTGATCATTCTGCATTCTCCCTATCAGCTGCATTTGCCAACAGAAATTTGCACATTGGAACTCTTGTGAAAATGAATGAAAGCAACTGTAAAAACTAGTAAAATGCACATTTAAGTGGAGGAGTTTGCCACTGGATTCTTTTAAAAAAGATGCAGATACAGCAGATAGAATTATTACTTCAAAAACATTTTACACTGCCATCTTTTGGCATTATTACTCTCAATGTTATATTAATGTTTTAATAATCAAAAGTACATAAACACACCTTGAACATCTGCAATATAAATGTATTGAAATGTAAAAAAATATCACATTTAGACAGCAAGTGCTTAACCTGAACTGCTAAAAGATATTACTCTTATGTACAGGAGTTATAATATTGGGCAGAGTGACCGAGCAAATACATTACACCATCCAACAGAGGAGGACCGAAAGACGTGCCCAACGACACCAGAGGGCTGCCGGCATTGCCCCAACATCTGGGTTCCCTTGCCCCAGCTGTGGACGAGTGTGTGGCTCACGCATCGGCCTCCACAGCCACATGAAGTGGCACCAGCGTCAACGACGCTGAACCGCCCCCCCCCGGCACCCCCCCAACCCCCCCATCCCCCCATCCCCCGGAGCAAGCGTCATCATCGAACACAATGGACAGCTAAGAAGGTGTGATCGGGTGAGAGTGTGTTTGTGTGTGCGTGAATTTGTGAATGTGTGTGCATGCATGCGTACGTTTGTGGGAGTGACTGTGGATGTGAACATGTGTGTGTATGTGTGTGAGTGCATGAGTATGTGTGTGCCCGGATTGTGTGTGTGTATGGGTAAGAGAATGTGTGTGCGTGTGCACGCATGTATGTATGTGTGCATGTGTGAGAGTATGATTGAGTGCATGAGTATGTGTGTGTGTACACACGGGGGCGTGTGTGTATGGGTAAGAGAAAGTGTGTGTGCATGTGTTTGTGTGAATGTGTGTGTGATTTTTTATTTGAGTGTGTGTGCAAGCAAGAGAATGAGTGTATGTATGTTTATGTGTGTGTGTGTGAGAGTGCCTTTGTGAATGTGTGTGTGTTTATACATGTGTGTGTGTGTGTATGTATGGGTATGAGAATGTTTGTGTATATATGTGTATATGGTGTGTGCACGCATGTATGTGTATGCATGTGTGAGTGCATGAGTATGTGTGTGTGTGTGCGTATGGGTAAGAGAATGTGTGTGTTTATACATGTGTGTGCGTGCGTGCGTATGGGAATGAGAATGTGTGTGTGTTGACACGTTTGTGTTTGTGCGTGATTGCATAAATGTGTGTGTGTGTGTGTGTGTGTTTGCGAATGTGTGTGTCTGTATACTGTATGTGAGTGTGTGAGTGAGAGTGTGTGTGTATGAGCGCGTGTATGTGTGCATGCGCGTGTGTGTGTGTGTGCGTGAGATTGTGTGTGTCCGTGTGTAGGTGTGTGTGAGTGACTGGGTGTGAGAGAGTGTGCGTGCATAGGTCTGTGAGTGCGTGTGCATGAGTAAACATGAGTGCATGTATTTGTGAGTGCGTGTGCATGACTGAGAGAGAAAGGGTGTGTGTGAGAGTATGTGTGTGTGTGATGGAGTGTATGTGAGAGAGAGAGTGTGTGTGTGTGTGACTGGTTGTGCAAGAGTGTGTGTAGATGTGTGAGTGCATGTGTCTGAGTCTAGGTGCATATGAGTGTGTATATATATATGTGTGAGTGTGTGATTGAGTGTGTGTGTATGTGTATACGAGTGTGTGTGTGTGTATGAGTGTGTGTGTGTGTATATACGTGTGTGTGTGTGTATGTGTGTGTGTGTATGTGTGTGATTGAGTGTGTGTATCTGTACATGAGAGTGTGTGTATGTGTATACGAGTGTGTGTGTATGTGTGTGTGCGAGTGTGTGTGTGTGTGTGTATGTGTGAGTGTGTGATTGAGTGTGTGTATCTGTACATGAGAGTGTGTGTATGCATGTGTGTGTGTGTGTGTGCATGCATTGGAGTGTGTCTCTACTCCAGTTAGCAGAAGGACACTGAGGAGTGTGTGTGTTGACACGTGTTTGTGTCTCTGCAGGCATGTGTGTGTGTGCGTGAGTGCATGAGTTTGTGTGTGTGTGTGTGCGTGCGTTTGTGTGAATGTGTGTGGATGTGAGTGTGTGTGTTTGAGAGAGAGGGTGTGTGTGTGTGTGAGTGACAGAGTATGAGAGAGAGAGAGAGAGAGAGAGAGAGAGTGTGTGCATACGATTATGAGCGTGTGTATGTATGCATGCATGCGTGTGCGCGTGAGAGTGCACTGGTGAATGTGTGTGTGTTTATACATGTGTGTGCATGCGTATGGGAATGTGAATGTGTGTGTGTTTATACATGTGTGTGCATGCGTATGGGAATGTGAATGTGTGTGTTTATACATGTGTGTGCATGCGTATGGGAATGTGTATGTGTGTGTGTGTTTATACATGTGTGTGCATGCGTATGGGAATGTGAATGTGTGTGTTTATACATGTGTGTGCATGCGTATGGGAATGTGAATGTGTGTGTGTGTTTATACATGTGTGTGCATGCGTATGGGAATGTGAATGTGTGTGTTTATACATGTGTGTGCATGCGTATGGGAATGTGAATGTGTGTGTGTTTATACATGTGTGTGCATGCGTATGGGAATGTGAATGTGTGTGTGTTTATACATGTGTGTGCATGCGTATGGGAATGTGAATGTGTGTGTTGACACGTGTTTGTGTCTCTGCACGCATGTATGTGTGCGTGCGTGCGTGCATGAGTTTGTGTGTGTGTGTGTGTGCGTCTGTGTGAATGTGTGTGGATGTGAGTGTGTGTGTGTGTGAGAGAGAGGGTGTGTGTGTGAGTGACTGAGTATGAGAGAGAGAGAAAGTGTGTGTGTGCATACGGTTATGAGCGTGTGTACATATGTATGCATGTGTGTGTGCGCGTGAGAGTGCACTGGTGAATGTTTGTTTGTGTGTGCGAGAGATTGTGTTCATGTGTGTAGGTGTGTGTGTGCATGTGTGTGATTGGGTGTGTGAGTGATTGGGTGTGAGAGGGTGTGTATGTGTGTGTAAGAGTGTGAGTGTGTGTGCATGAGTGTGTGCGTGCGTAGGTGTGTGAGTGCGTGTGCATGAGTGTACATCAGTGTGTGTATTTGTGAGTGCGTGTGCATGAGTGTGAGAAAGCAAGGGTGTGTGTGAGAGTATGTGTGTGTGTGTGGATGTGTGTATGTGGGTGTATGTGTCTATGTGTATCTGAGTGTGTGTGTGTGTATTTGTATATGAGTGTGTGTGGTGTGTGTGTGTGTGAGTGGGTATATGAATGTGGTGTGTGTGTGTGTACATGAGTGTGAGTGTGTATGCGCACGTGTGTGTGTGTGTATGCGTGTGTGTGCACGTGCATATTTGTGTGTGCGCGCACACGCATGTGTGTGTGTCTCTACTCCAGTTGGCAGAGGGACACTGAGGCGTCATACACTCCAAATCCAGCACAGAGGGGTTGGTGTTGAGTGAAGTGTGTGTGGAGTCTGTGCAGGAGGGTCAGTGTGTCAGAGTCAGAGACGCTGTAGAAGGACAGAGTGCCGGCTGGACGGTCCACACACACTCCTACCCTGTACACACACACTCCTTTACCATCATCATCATCATCATCACACACTCCTGCTCTGCGGTAGGGGGAGGTGAGGGCAGGTATGAGTGTTTGGTTCTTATTGTGCCAGACAGAGTAACTGAGTTTATCAGAGGCACCGCGCTTAAAGCACCGCAGACTCCAGGAGTTTTTATTCAGTCCAAACCACAGTCATAATCCCCTCCTTTCCTGCTGATTCCTTTATCTGTCACTGCTATATCAACCCCTCCCCCCTCAGACACACTGAACTCAGCCTCCCAGTAACAGCGCTCACACACACTCTCTCTGCACACAACCTGGGGCACGTACTCAAATCTCTCTGGATGATCAGGATATGGCTCCTCTCTCCCCGGTGTGTGTGTCACCCTCCTGTTCCCCTCAGACAGAGACAGCTCTCTGTGCGCTGTGTTTGGATCCAGTGTGAGCTGACAGCCGTCTGCACACCAGAGACATCAATGAGATTAATTATCATTATTAATATTCACCTTATTATGTGTGTGAGAGAGAAAGGACTGTCATAGTACCTCTGTGTGTGTGTGTTTGTGTACGTGTGTGTTTCTGTTTGTGTGTTTATGTGTGTAAGAGAGAAGTCTCTCTTTCTCACACACACACACACACACACACACAGCAGAGTGTGTATCTATGGCAAGTGTTCTATGTCGATACAGACTCACATTTCCTGGGTCCTGGTTTGGTCCTGTTCTCTCCTCCATGGTCCACACTGTAAGAACAGCAGAACAGAATTCTGAATTTTAACCATCCTTTATTTCCACTCTTAACACACCAATGACATCACATATATAAAAACAAAGGCACAATAAAACACAAAACCACGATCATATGAAAAAAACACAAATCTGTCAGAAAGGAAACTTATTCCATTCACTCACCCTGTTCCATGTGCAAAAATAGCTCCCCTCCCTCCACTGAACATAAAACACCCTTATAACACACACACTCTGAAACACACTCAGGTTCTCCATTGCTTTGTAATACTGAAACTCCACCATCACTGTGTCCCTGATCAAACCCCTAACTACAACAACCACATCTTATTTACTGCAGTGATCCCGTGCAGCACCCTCCACTGGAGATCCCCAACTCTCTTGAGTAACGCTGGTTTGTACAGTGCCCTCCATGCCACGCCCCCCCCCCCAACTCCTTTTGTGTGTGTGTGAGGTGCACTATGGAAACTCTCTTTACTTACAGCAGTGTGAGTGTGTCCAGTTTAGCAGCAGACAGCGCTCTCACTCCTGAGTCTCCTGGGTGATTGTGTCTCAGGTCCAGCTCTCTCAGGTGTGTGTATGTGTGTGTGTGTGTGTGTGTGTGTGAGGTGCAGTGTGGAAACTCTCTGTACTTACAGCAGTGTGAGTGTGTCCAGTTTAGCAGCAGACACCGCTCTCACTCCTGAGTCTCCTGGGTGATTGTATCTCAGGTCCAGCTCTCTCAGGTGTGAGGGGTTTGAACACAGAGCTGAAGCCAGAGAATCACAGCCTCTCTGCGTGACTCTACAGCCTGACAGCCTGCAGAGAAAAGGACACACACACCTTACACACATTAATATAAACTAATAGGGCTGTGTGTATCAAACACACAGCAGTGTGTTATACACCTTACACACATAAATATAAACTAACAGGGCCATGTGTGTCAAACGCATAGCAGTGTGTTACACACCTTACAGCACATTAATATAAACTAACAAGGCTGTGTGTGTCAAACACACAGCAGTGTGCAACTTTACAGCACATTAATATAAACTAACAGGGCTGTGTGTGTCAAACACATAGCAGTGTGTTACACACCTTACACACATTAATATAAACTAACAGGGCTGTGCGTATCAAACACATAGCAGTGTGTTACACACCTTACACACATTAATATAAACTAACAGGGCTGTGTGTGTTAAACACATAGCAGTGTGTTACACACCTAACACACATTAATATAAACTAACAGGGCTGTGTGTGTCAAACACATAGCAGTGTGTTACACACCTTACACACATTAATATAAACTAACAGGGCTGTGTGTGTTAAACACATAGCAGTGTGTTACACACCTTACACACATTAATATAAACAAACAGGGCTGTGTGTGTCAAACACATAGCAGTGTGTTACACACCTTACACACATTAATGTCAACTAACAGGGCTGTGCGTATCAAACACATAGCAGTGTGTTACACACCTTACACACATAAATATAAACTAACAGGGCTGTATGTGTCAAACACATAGCAGTGTGTTACACACCTTACACACATTAAAATAAACTAACAGGGCTGTGTGTCTCAAAACACATATCAGTGTGTTACACACCTTACACACATTAATATAAACTAACAGGACTGTGTGTGACAAACACACAGCAGTGTGTTACACACCTTACAGCACATTAATATAAACTAACAGGGCTGTGTGTGTCAAACACATAGCAGTGTGCTACTTTACAGCACATTAATATAAACTAACAGGGCTGTGTGTGTCAAACCCCATCTACAGCTCAATATAAAATAACAGGGCTCTGGAATTAATCATGCCTGTTTAAGAAATTTGAACTAAATTTGAACAGATTCAATTAATTTTCATAATTTTGAAGAATGTATGAATAGAACCGATTTCACGCTTCTCAAAAATATGTTTATTCCAACTGATGTCAGATTTAAAATGTGCTTCTACCAAGAGGAAGAACAGGAAAATGTTGCTTTATTTCTGTGAAGAAAAATAACTTTCTTGTCTATTTTAACATTAAAAACATTAGTAATATCAGTGCTATATTTAGTCATTATTAACATTAGTGCTGTGTTGTGTCACATTGGAACCCTTTTTGATTGAAGGGGTTTGTGTTTGTACTCACCCCAGTCTCTGCACTTTACAGTGTGGGTCCTCCAGTCCAGCAGAGAGCGCTCTCACTCCTGAATCCTGCAGCTCATTGTCTCTGAGCTCCAGATCTCTCAGCTCTGAGTGAGGAGAGCGCAGGACTGAGGCCAGAACATCACAGCAGCCATCTGTGAGATTACAACAACCCAGCCTGTGGAGAGACCACACACACACACACAAACATGCACATGTACACACACACACACACACCAACACACAACACACATGCGCACACACACACACACACCACACAGACACACACACACACACAGACACACACACATACAACCACACACACAATTTAAATTCACTGCTAATTGTCACACTGTGCACCTTGGCAGCAGATAAATGTGGAATTTCCTATTTGTTCAGTACGTGCATTCCTGGGATGTACACAGTACACACAAAAACAGGAAGAGTTCATATTAATTATGTTCATAAAGTATTCTGACTAATCCACAAAAAAAGGTCATCACTTGGCTCAATTAACAAAAAATAACTAAAAATAAGGAGCCAATTCAACTCAAGGTTGGGGGCTTCTTGTAAGGATTTCATTAACAAAACTGTTCCATGTTGCGATGATATCACATGGCAAACAACATGATTGCAAACATATTTAATTTGCTAACACAAGAAACTGCACTAGTATGATCACTATGGTGTACTTTACCTCACCTTCAGTCTACAAACATCTTTATATTTTAAAAACATTGGTTGTGTGTGTTAAACACATAGCAGAGTGTTACACACCTTACACACAATAATATAAATCAACATGGCTGTGTGTGTCAAACACACAGCAGTGTGTTACACACCTTACACACATTAAAATAAACTAACAGGGCTGTGTGTCTCAAAACACATCAGTGTGTTACACACCTTACACGCATTAATATAAACTAACAGGGCTGTGTGTGTCAAACACATAGCAGTGTGTTACACACCTTACACACATTAATATAAACTAACAGGGCTGTGTGTGTCAAACACATAGCAGTGTGTTACACACCTTACACACATTAATGTAAACTAACAGGGCTGTGTGTGTCAAACCCCATCTACAGCTCAATATAAAATAACAGGGCTCTGGAATTAATCATGCCTATTTAAGAAAATGACCAGTTAAACTAAATTTGAACAGATTCAATTAATTTTCATAATTTTGAATAATGTATGAATAGAAACAATTTGACGCTTCTCAAAAATATGTTTTTTCCAACTCATGTCAGATTTAAAATGGGTTTCTACCAAGAGGAAGAACAGGAAAATGTTGCTTTATTTCACTGAAGAAAAATAACTCACTTGTCTATTTTAACATTAAAAACATTAGTGCTATATTTAGTCATTACTAACATTAGTGCTGTATTTTGTCACATTGGAACCCTTTTTGATTGAAGGGGTTTGTGTTTGTACTCACCCCAGTCTCTGCAGTTTACAGTGTGGGTCCTCGAGTCCAGCAGAGAGCGCTCTCACTCCTGAATCCTGCAGCTCATTGTCTCTGAGCTCCAGATCTCTCAGCTCTGAGTGAGGAGAGCGCAGGACTGAGGCCAGAACATCACAGCAGCCCTCTGTGAGATTGCACCAACCCAGCCTGTGGAGAGACCACACACACACACACACACACACAAACATGCACATGTACACACACACACACACAAACACACAACACACATTCGCACACACACACACACACCACACAGACACATACACACACACACACACAGACACACACACATACAACCACACACAAACACACACACAATTGAAATTCACTGCTGATTGTCACACTGTGCACCTTGGCAGCAGATAAATGTGGAATTTCCTATTTGTACAGTACATGCATTCCTGGGATGTACACAGTACACACAAAACAGGAACAGTTTATATTAATTATGTTCATAAAGTATTCTGACTAATCCACAAAAAAAAGGTTATCACTTGGCTCAATTAACAAAAAATAACTAAAAATAAGGAGCCAATTCAACTCAAAGTTGGAGGCTTCCTGCAAGGATTTCATTAACAAAACTGTTCCATGTTGCGATGATATCACATGGGACACAACATGATTGCAAACATATTTCATTTGCTAACACAAGAAACTGCAGTAGTATGATCACTATGGTGTACTTTACCTCACCTTCAGTCTACAAACATCTTTATATTTTAAAAACATTCAATCTTCATCTAATAATGTAACCAAGGCGGCAAATGAAATACACTGCAGCGCCATCTGCTGGCTGCAGAGAAACACCACAACTGATTATTGCCATTGACTGGTACTGCAGGTATATGGAGGACCAAAAATGTAAAAATAATAAATAAATAAATGACTCAATAAATGAATTAATGTATAAATAAATACAAAAGCAAGAAAATGTAAAAATGAATGAATGTACAAATAAATGAATAGACAAAATCTGACAAATGGGTATTTGCATTTATTTCCATATTTATTTCTTGATTCATTCATTTCTGTGGATGTTCATTTCCATATTTATTTATTGCTTGATTCATTTATTTCTGTATATATTTATATCCTTATTTATGTTTTGATTAATTTATGCCTGTATATATATATATATATTTCTGTATTTATTTCTGTATTTTTTCATCCATATGTTAATGAGGGGGCTGTCAATGAAAATATGTCATAGTGTCACAATATTTCAATTGGTTGATCGATACCAGAGTACGTAGATTCACTGTACATGCCTTGCTTCAACACCGGTTGCTTTTTACCACATTTATGTTAGTAGGGCAGAGCAGGGCAAAACGTAACACAGATTTTATTTTTTTGGCCAGAGGCTTGAGCCTGGCTGACCTAGCTGAAAATGCTAGTCCTCATTATGTGCTCTTTTGTGTGGATGCTTTGACAGTTTGTTCCAGGTTCCAGCTGCATCACAGAGATTGACCCTGTAGTGTTCAGCCATTTGGAGGAAGTGGCTCTTCGCCTGAATGTTTCACTCCATAATTCAGATTACACCAGATCAATTGGATGCCCTTCTCACATACTGCCTGAGGAAGCACTGGAGAGTTATTTATTAGTTACATTACATTACAGGCATTTAGCAGACGCTCTTATCCAGAGCGACTTACACAACTTTTTTACATAGCACTTTTACATTGTATCCATTTATACAGCTGGATATATACTGAAGCAATGCAGGTTAAGTACCTTGCTCAAGGGTACAACGGCAGTGTCCTTACCCGGGAATCGAACCTGCGACCTTTCGGTTACAAGCGCAGTTCCTTACCCACTGTGCCACACTCCGTCTAGTTGGCTTGTCTGCTCATCATGTTAGCACAATTACTTAAGAATTAATCCCTTGCATGTCCACTTCCCATGAGTTCTCAACAGGATGCTTAGCAGGGTGATCTACACTAGATCATTTAAACTTAATCCAGTTATGCAAAGTAAGCTTTATCCATCTATGCCTCAGTGGGGTTTCTCCCATCTCATTAGTAATGCATTAATTGGTGTTGTTCTGAGTGCCCCACAGCATATCCTCAAAGCTTTTGCCTGTTTAACATGTGATGCCAGGAAGGGAATTGGGGTGCTGTCCACCAGGGGGCAGCATCGGCCCTAAAGACGGGTATAGCTGCAGCTGTGGTTCACTGCAATCACATCAGCTGTGGCCCATTACATAATCATGGGCTCTATAAGAGGCCTAGCTTCCAGGCCTAGGGGAGGGTGCTTTTAGATGGTGTTTGGGAGTTGGGCTATGGACAGTACGGTGGGTTGGTGCCAGTTTTGTTTGGAGCAGCTAAAGGTGCATATAATGACCTTGTGCTTTATATAGCAATGTGGAGTCTCCTTGTGTTCCTGCTATATAATGACCCTGTGCTCTATACAGCAGTGATGAGTCTCCTTGTATTCCTGCTATATAATGACCCTGTGCTCTATATAGCAGTGAGGAGTCTCCTTGTGTTCCTGCTATATAATGAGCCTGTGCTCTATATAGCACAGTAGTGGAGTCTCCATGTGTTCCTGCTATATAATGACCCTGTGCTCTATATAGCAGTGAGGAGTCTCCTTGTGTTCCTGCTATATAATGACCCTGTGCTCTGTATAGCAGTGAGGAGTCTCCTTGTGTTCCTGCTATATAATGACCCAGTGCTCTATTTAGCAGTAAGGAGTCTCCTTGTGTTTCTGCTATATAATGACCCTGGGCAACCTCTACCCTCTGCCTAGCAAGATAAGTAAAGCCAACTGCTGTAGAATTTAAATGTTCTGAAATCCAGACTTTAGCTTTGGATTGGAACCACAGAAGAGTGACAAAACTAAGTGATGTAACATTGCACCTAAACAGCAGTTTGCATGTTGATCAGATTGACCCTCTTCCCGAAGATGTACACACATACCCTATCGACCAATAGTTGATTTTACCAACAGTAATAATATCTGATTTTATGCTCAACATCTTCAGAAATGCCACAACCCTGTAGCACACACAGGTGTGTAATGTGAAGGAGTACAACTCATCTTCATCACAAGGTCAGCATGAGAAAGAGAGTGGGGTATAAGTTAGAGCTGCCGCGGTATTGATTTATTTCCTTACCGCAAAAATTAGCGAAGCCATTCAAACCGTTGCGGTAACCGCCATAAAAAAATTAATAATTTAATTACATTTCTGGAATGGCTGTTTCCGAAAAATAGGTTCTGCCCGGCAGTTCATACTGCTTGTCGAAGGACTGAAGCATAGCTCGGAATGATGGCTTTCCTACAGTCCGGAAGGGCACCATCTCCACAACCAAATACTTTGTTACAGTTGCTGTAAGTGCTCGCCACTTGTTGCTGTCCCGGTTGTATTTAGTCACTCTGGCAAATGCCTCTGAGACTCCTAACTGACGTAGTGCCGAGCCGGTACCTCCCGAGGTAGATGGGGTGCCTTTCATTGCATCGTATAACGGACGGTGAGTGGTCCTAAGATGCGATGCTAGATTTGTCCTGTTTCCTCGCATGACGTTGATTTTCTTGCTGCAAATGCGGCACACTGCCTCATCCAAATTCTTTGGCTTTCCATCTTCATCGGGCTCAAAGCCAAAATGTTCCCAAACAGGAGAAGTAACGTTGGGTTTCGCTACAAGATCCATGTTTTTAGCCTAATTTGAAGCGAAAACTTTCCGTAGCCAACAGTTGCAAAGCACGTTCTGGGTGACACATTCTCTGATCAGAACGTTAACTGCGCAACTGTGAGTGTAAACTTTCGAACACATGGCGTGAAGAAAATAGGCTACACAATTATAATTATAATTATTTTAAAAATTGCATTGCATTTATTTCAGATCACAACTTTTACAAGTAAAAATTGGAACATAAACAATTGGCCTAAAATAAACGGGAAAAAAACAAAACCCAGCGGTGAAGCGGTGATCAGCTTGACTCTGCGGTAGACGTGACGTGATTGCGTTACCACGGTAATGCAGTAACCGCGGCAGCTCTAGTTTGCCGGCCACTGACCTGTGTTCAAAGCCTCTCTAACTACTCTGAGAACACTGTCCTCTAGCTGCGCTTCTCGCAAGTCTTCTCGGGTGAACTGTTCTAGCTGACCCAAATTGAGATGAGTTGCAAAATCATACAGCTCAGGAACACCTTCTGCTGGAACACCTAGTTTGTCTGCCAAGTGCACATCACTGTCACTAGACTCCTGCACATGCACACGACCACAAATCGCCTTCACATCACCCTGTGAAAGGTTTCTCCACGTCTCAGTGTCCAGTTTCGGGAAAGCAAATCAGCCTCAACATTGACCTTCTCAGGGCGATATTTTACTTCAAAATCGTACGTGGCTAGGGCAGCAAGCCACCTATGCCCTGTAGCATTAAGTTTCCCTGTCGTCAACACGTGATTGCGTTTCCGCGGTAATGCAGTAACCGCGGTAGCTCTAGTGTAAGTATGGATTTCATTAGAGTGCAGAGCAGGTAGTGAATAATGGGGATGGATGAAGACTGCAATATGTGACAGAAGTGAATCCAGAAGTCGGTGGAAACCTGGCAAATGAAACTCAATACAGCTCAATGTAAGGTTCTACATGTGGGAAATAAAAACATCAGGCTAGATTACTTTATGGGAGGAACGACATTGGAATGTGCTCAATTTTGGGAGTAATAGTTGATCAAAACCTTTCAGGTTCTAGGCACTGTGCTGTTGCAGTAAAGAAGCCAACAGGATGCTGGGATAGTAGTGAGTATAAATCAAGGCTCCAGAGTGCGACCATTTTGGTTGAACATGCGACCAAAAATCTGTCAAGTGCGACTAAACATTTTCATTGGTCGCACCGGTGCACCTGACATTTAGCAGGTCTGTCTCTGTGTGTGTGTAGCGTTATTTTTTTCCCCACCCGCATTCTGTGAAGACCCGCCCCTACTCTGCCTCTGATTGGCTCTGACCCTGATATTCTTCTTCGCTGAATGCGGGTGGGGAAAAAAATAAGGCATGTGTGTATTAGTGATGTGCGGATCGCAGTTATATCCGCGGGCACCACGGTTAATCTGCGGATCGGGTGGGCCGAGTCATAAAAATTAACATTCTGATTAATAGCGTATGGTAATTAATACATCATTAATGAGGAAAATATTAATTACATTCTCTAAAATGTGAACATATTTTAAGCTTCATTTTTCGTCAGGCGCGAATTAGCAGACTAGACTCTCGTTGCGCCAATTGCGGCGTCCATTTGTCTTAAGCAGCAATGGAGGCAAAAAAGATCCGAGAGAAAAATAAAAAAAGGAGAATTAAAAAAAGGAAGGGCAGAAAAGTTCCATGTGGGAGCGATTTAGTGAATGACGAGTCAAGTGCTGGGTATGTCATATGCAACAGCTGCGAAATAATGAGAAATAGCGGTAATGTGTGATCGGGTGCGGGTCTCTAAATCAGAGAAAATAATTTGTTCGGGTGGGTGGCGGGTGGATGATTTATGCGTACATGTGGATTCGGATGACGTCAGAGCCGATCCGCGCATCACTAGTGTGTGTGTGTGAAACCGCGCCCTGTACTCCTCCGGGAGCAGCGCACACTTTTATTTGAGTTATTTGAGTTTGATTTATTTATTTGAGTTTGTCAAGCACTTTAAACATCAGCACTTTTTAAGTTTATTTTTTAAACAATTGAGGTTATTGCCATTTCTTGTTTGTGCTGTCATTTAAATAAAGAAAAAACATTTATCTGCCCTTTATTCCTGTTTACAATCATTTACATAATGTGTTAAGAAATTACCAATGTGTATGGGAACTGACAAAAAAGGTAACACTTAAAATGTATTATTACGGCGCCAAAAGGCGCGGTGAAAAATTTTGGGTCTAACTAAATTATGTGCTGCTGCACCTAAATGAAAAAGTTAGGCGCACCAGTGCATCCAATGTAAAAAGTTAGTCTGGAGCCCTGTAAATCCAAGGAAGTTATACTTATTTTATACAATACCTTTGTCAGACCACACTTAGTGAACTGTGTGCAGTTCTGGGGACTGTACTACAAGAAAGATATAGAGGATCTGGAAAAGGTTGAAAGAAGGGAAACCAAACTGGTTCCTGGTATGAAAGATAAAAGTTTTGAGGAAAGACTTCAGATGCTTAACTTCTTCAAGCTTAGTAAAAGTAGACTCAGGGTTATTTGATTGAGTCTTTTAAATTCATAAAGGGGATCAACAAAGTGAACTACAAGAGATTCTTCAGGTTCAGCTCTGTTAGTATGACGAGGGGGCATAAAAGGAAATTAGCAAAAGGTAAATTCCACACCGACGTTAGGAAGTATTTTTTCACACAGAGAGTAGTCACTGTGTAGAATAGCTTGGCGCATGTCATGTAGTAGAGGCAGAAACTCTGGGGGTTGTCAAGACCGGGCTTGATACGATGCTGGATACTATCTAGTTTGTAGGTAAACCTAGCACTAGTGGTAGGTAGTAAAACGGTGAGCATGTCGGGCTGAATGGCCTATTCTCATCATTATGTTATGTTATGTCATTTTTGTTATGTTATGATCGACTTGAAACATATTACTGAACTGAAGTGGTCCATATTTCACAATGTCAATCATGCATTCAGCATTCAGTCATCACCTGTGACCTGATACTACAGACTCCACTGAAAACTTACATTCTGGTCAAGAACCACAAACCTGGCAACCCTAAGACTCATGAGGGTTTATCCTGCTTTTCTTTGTTGTGCTAAAGCAGTTAGAAGAGAGGGATGAGAACAATGTGGACAAAGAAAGAATTCTGGTGGACATAGGAGTAAACAGAGAGAAAGCACTTCATATATTTCACTGCACAGAGCCATAATCACTAATTCTATTTAGTTAAGGTCACACAGTACACAGCACTACTCACCCCAGTCTCTGTAGTTTACAGTTTGGACTCATCAGTGCAGCACAGAGCAGCTTCACTCCTGAATCTCCCAGGTTATTGTAGCTGAGGTCCAGATCTCTCAGGGTTGAGTTTGATGACTGAAGAGCAGAGGCCACAATTTCACAGGACATCTCTGTGAGGTCACAGCCGTTCAGTCTGCAAAAGAGAGTTGATATATTATTGTATTTTAAATAGAGCAATATCCTGTAAAATGTGATATGTGCAATGTTACAGTAATCATGTTGAGTGATGAAGAGTGATACTGAGGATCTGCAGATATCCACCCCACACTTGCTGCAGCTGTGCTTCAGCTGAACTTACTGTAAGAGGCCCTCTGTGTCAGTTCTGTTCTTTCCTAATACAGCTAGGTCTATTACAGGATCCAGAAGAATGCCATGGGGAGATGACAGACCAGCAGGTTGAAGGAGCCATGTCTTTTCCCCTCTTATTGTAGCTTTCCCCATTGCATACTTGCACAATTAATAAGAGCATTTCTCCTCTTTCTGCCCTTGCATGTCCACTTCCCATGTGTCCTCAATAGGATGCTTAGCAGGGTGATCTACACTAGATCATTTAAACTTAATCCAGTTATGCAGAGCAAGTTTTACCCATCTATGCCTCAGTGGTATTTCTCCCATCTCATTAGTAATGCATTAATTGGTGTTGTTCTGAGTGCCCCACAGCATATCCTCAAAGCTCTTGCCTGTTTAACATGTGATGCCAGGAAGTGAATTGGGGTGCTGTCCACCAGGGGGCAGCATCGGCCCTACAGACGGGTATAGCTGCAGCTGTGGTTCATTGCAATCACATCAGCTGTGGCCCATTACCTAATCATGGGCTCTATAAGAGGCCTATCTTCCAGGCCTAGGGGAGCGTGCTTTTAGATGGTGTTTGGGAGCTGGGCTATGGACAGTATGGTGGGTTGGTGCCAGTTTTGTTTGGAGCAGCTAAAGGTGCATATAATAACCCTGTGCTCTATATAGCACAGTAGTGGATTCTCCTTGTGTTCCTGCTATATAATGACCCTGTGCTCTATATAGCAGTGAGGAGTCTCCTTGTGTTCCTGCTATATAATGACCCTGTGCTCTATATAGCAGTGAGGAGTCTCCTTGTGTTCCTGCTATATAATGACCCAGTGCTCTATTTAGCAGTAAGGAGTCTACTTGTGTTTCTGCTATATAATGACCCTGTGCAACCTCTACCCTCTGCCTAGCAAGATAAGTAAAGCCAACTGCTGTAGAATTTAAATGTTCTGAAATCCAGACTTTAGCTTTGGATTGGAACCACAGAAGAGTGACAAAACTAAGTGATGCAACATTGCACCTAAACAGCAGTTTGCATGTTGATCAGATTGACACTCTTCCCTAAGATGTACACACATACCCTATCGACCAATAGTTGATTTACCAACAGTAATAATATCTGATTTATGCTCAATATCTTCAGAAACGCCACAACCCTGTAGCACACACAGGTGTGTAATGTGAACGAGTACAACTCATCTTCATCACAAGGTCAGCATGAGAAAGAGAGTGGGGTATAAGTTAGAGCTGCCGCGGTATTGATTTATTTCCTTACCGCAAAAATTAGCGAAGCCATTCAAACCGTTGCGGTAACCGCCATAAAACATTATAATTTAAACCTCCAGCTACGATTTCATTGTTTACTTTCAAGTACATTTCTGGAATGGCTGTTTCCGAAAAATAGGTTCTGCCCGGCAGTTCATACTGCTTGTCGAAGGACTGAAGCATAGCTCGGAATGATGGCTTTCCTACAGTCCGGAAGGGCACCATCTCCACAACCAAATACTTTGTTACAGTTGTTGTAAGTGCTCGCCACTTGTTGCTGTCCCGGTTGTATTTAGTCACTCTGGCAAATGCCTCTGAGACTCCTAACTGACGTAGTGCCGAGCCGGTACCTCCCGAGGTAGATGGGGTGCCTTTCATTGCATCGTATAACGGACGATGAGTGGTCCTAAGATGCGATGCTAGATTTGTCCTGTTTCCTCGCATGACGTTGATTTTCTTGCTGCAAATGCGGCACACTGACTCATCCAAATTCTTTGGCTTTCCATCTTCATCGGGCTCAAAGCCAAAATGTTCCCAAACAGGAGAAGTAACGTTGGGTTTCGCTACACGATCCATGTTTTTAGCCTAATTTGAAGCGAAAACTTTCCGTAGCCAACAGTTCCAAAGCACGTTCTGGGTGACACTTTCTCCGATCAGAACGTTAACTGCGCAACTGTGAGTGGAAACTTTCGAACACATGGCGTGAAGAAAATAGGCTACACAATTATAATTATTTAAAAAATTGCATTGCATTTATTTCAGATCACAACTTTTACGAGTAAAATTGGAACATAAACAATTGGCCTAAAATAAACGGGGAAAAAAACAAAACCCAGCGGTGAAGCGGTGATCAGCTTGACTCTGCGGTGGACGTGACGTGATTGCGTTACCACGGTAATGCAGTAACCGCGGCAGCTCTAGTTTGCCGGCCACTGACCTGTGTTCAAAGCCTCTCTAACTACTCTGAGAACACTGTCCTCTAGCTGCGCTTCTCGCAGGTCTTCTCGGGTGAACTGTTCTAGCTGACCCAAATTGAGATGAGTTGCAAAAGCATACAGCTCAGGAACACCTTCTGCTGGAACACCTAGTTTGTCTGCCAAGTGCACATCACTGTCACTAGACTCCTGCACATGCACACGACCACAAATCGCCTTCACATCACCCTGTGAAAGGTTTCTCCACGTCTCAGTGTCCAGTTTCGGGAAAGCAAATCAGCCTCAACATTGACCTTCCCAGGGCGATATTTTACTTCAAAATCGTATGTGGCTAGGGCAGCAAGCCACCTATGCCCTGTAGCATTAAGTCTCCCTGTCGTCAACACATTATTGCGTTTCCACGGTAATGAAGTAACCGCGGTAGCTCTAGTGTAAGTATGGATTTCATTAGAGTGCAGAGCAGGTAATGAATAATGGGGATGGATGAAGACTGCAATATATGACAGAAGTGAATCCAGAAGTCGGTGGAAACCTGGCAAATGAACCTCAATACAGCTCAATGTAAAGTTCTACATGTGGGAAATAAAAACATCAGGCTAGATTACTTTATGGTAAATGGACTGCATTTATTTAGCGCTTTTATCCGAAGCACTTTTGCCAGAGCAGTTAGGGGTTAGGTGTCTTGCTCAAGGACACTTTGACATGCCCAGGGCGGGGTTTGAACCGGCAACCTGCCGACTGCCAGACAATCTCTCTTACCTCCTGAGCCATGTCGCCCCAACTTCGGGAAGAACGATTTTGGAATGTGCTCAATTTTGGGAGTAATAGTTGATCAAATCCTTTCAGGTTCTAGGCACTGTGCTGTTGCAGTAAAAAAGCCAACAGGATGCTGGGATAGTAGTGAGTATAAATCAAGGCTCCAGAGTGCAAACATTTTGGTTGAACATGCGACCAAAAATCTGTCAAGTGCGACTAAACATTTTCATTGGTCGCACCGGTGCACCTGACATTTAGCAGGTCTGTCTGTGTGTGTGTAGCGTTATTTTTTTTCCCCACCCGCATTCTGCGAAGACCCGCCCCTACTCTGCCTCTGATTGGCTCTGACCCTGATATTCTTCTTCGCTGAATGCGGGTGGGGAAAAAAATAAGGCATGTGTGTATTAGTGATGTGCGGATCGCAGTTATATCCGCGGGCACCACGGTTAATCTGCGGATCGGGTGGGCCGAGTCATAAAAATTAACATTCTGATTAATAGCGGATGGGTTGCGGGTGGGTGAAATAATACATCATTAATGAGGAAAATATTAATTACATTCTCTAAAATGTGAACATATTTTAAGCTTCATTTTTCGTCAGGCGTGAATTAGCAGACTAGACTCTCGTTGCGCCAATTGCGGCGTCCATTTGTCTTAAGCAGCAATGGAGGCAAAAAAGATCTGAGAGAAAATTTAAAAAGGAGAATTAAAAAAGGAAGGGCAGAAAAGTTCCGTGTGGGAGCGATTTAGTGAATGACGAGTCAAGTGCTGGGTATGTCATATGCAACAGCTGCGAAATAATGAGAAATAGCGGTAATGTGTGATCGGGTGCGGGTCTCTAAATCGGAGAAAATAATTTGTTCGGGTGGGTGGCGGGTGGATGATTTATGCGTACATGTGGATTCGGATGACGTCAGAGCCGATCCGCGCATCACTAGTGTGTATGTGTGAAACCGCGCCCTGTACTCCTCCGGGAGCAGCGCACACTTTTATTTGAGTTATTTGAGTTTGATTTATTTATTTGAGTTTGTCAAGCACTTTAAACATCAGCACTTATTAAGTTTATTTTTTAAACAATTGAGGTTATTGCCATTTCTTGTTTGTGCTGTGATTTAAATAAAGAAAAAACATTTATCTGCACCTTTATTCCTGTTTACAATCATTTACATAATGTGTTAAGAAATTACCAATGTGTATGGGAACTGACAAAAAGGTAACACTTAAAATGTATTATAACGGTGCCAAAAGGCGCGGTGAAAAATTTTGGGTCTAACTAAATTATGTGCTGCTGCACCTAAATGAAAAAGTTAGGCGCACCAGTGCATCCAATGTAAAAAGTTAGTCTGGAGCCCTGTAAATCCAAGGAAGTTATACTTATTTTATACAATATCTTTGTCAGACCACACTTAGAGAACTGTGTGCAGTTCTGGGGACTGTACTACAAGAAAGATATAGAGGATCTGGAAAAGGTTGAAATAAGGGAAACCAAACTGGTTCCTGGTATGAAAGATAAAAGTTTTGAGGAAAGACTTCAGATGCTTAACTTCTTCAAGCTTAGTAAAAGTAGACTCAGGGTTATTTGATTCAGTCTTTTAAAAGGGGATCAACAAAGTGAACTACAAGAGATTCTTCAGGTTCAGCTCTGTTAGTATGACGAGGGGGCATAAAAGGAAATTAGCAAAAGGTAAATTCCGCACCGACGTTAGGAAGTATTTTTTCACACAGAGAGTAGTCACTGTGTAGAATAGCTTGTCGCATGTCATGTAGTAGAGACAGAAACTCTGGGGGTTGTCAAGACCGGGCTTGATACGATGCTGGATACTATCTAGTTTGTAGGTAAACCTAGCACTAGTGGTAGGTAGTAAAACGGTGAGCATGTCGGGCTGAATGGCCTATTCTCGTCATTATGTTATGTTATGTTATTTTTGTTATGTTATGATCGATGTGAAACATATTACTGTACTGAAGTGGTCAATATTTTACAATGTCAATCATGCATCCAGCATTCAGTCATCACCTGTGACCTGATACTACAGACTCTACTGAAAACTTACATTCTGGTCAAGAACCACAAACCAGGCAACACTAAGACTCACGAGGGTTTATCCTGCTTTTCTTTGTTGTGCTAAAGCAGTTAGAAGAGAGGGATGAGAACAATGTGGACAAAAAAGAATGCTGGTGGACATAGGAGTAAACAGACAGAAAGCACTTTATATATTTCACTGCACAGAGCCATAATCACTAATTCTATTTAGTTAAGGTCACAGAGTACAGAGCACTACTCACCCCAGTGTCTGTAGTTTACAGTTTGGGCTCATCAGTCCAGCACAGAGCAGCTTCACTCCTGAATCTCCCAGGCTATTGTAGCTGAGGTCCAGTTCTCTCAGGGGTGAGTTTGATGACTGGAGAGCTGAGGCCACAATTTCACAGGACATTTCTGTGAGGTCACAGCTGTTCAGTCTGCAAAAAAGAGTTGATATATTATTGTATTTTTAAATAGCGCAATATCCTGTAAAATGTGATATGTACAATGTTACAGTAATCATGTTGAGTAATGAAGATTGATACTGAGGATCTGCAGATATCCACCCCACACTTGCTGCAGCTGTGCGTCAGCTGAACTTACTGTAAGAGGCCCTCTTTGTCAGTTCTGTTCTTTCCTAACACAGCAAGGTCTATTACAGGATCCAGAAGAAGCCATAGGGAGATGACAGACCAGCAGGTTGAAGGAACCATGTCTTTCCCCCTCTTATTGTAGCTTTCCCCATTGCATACTTTCACAATTAATAAGAGCTTTTCTCCTCTTTCTGCCCTTGCATGTCCTCTTCCCGTGTGTCCTCAATAGGATGATCTTAGCAGGGTGATCTACACCAGATCTTTTCAACTTAATCCAGTTATGCAAAGCAAGTTTTACCCATCTATGCCTCAGTGTTGTTTCTCCCATCTCATTAGTAATGCATTAATTGGTGTTGTTCCAAGTGCCACAAAGCATATCCTCAAAGCTCTTGCCTGTTTAACATGTGATGCCAGGAAGGGAATTGGGGTGCTGTCCACCAGGGGGCAGCATCAGCCCTACAGACAGGTATAGCTGCAGCTGTGGTTCATTGCAATCACATCAGCTGTGGCCCATTACCTACTCATGGGCTCTATAAGAGGCCTAGCTTCCAGGCCAAGGGGAGGGTGCTTTTAGATGGTGTTTGGGAGCTGGGCTATGGACAGTATGGTGGGTTGGTGCCAGTTTTGTTTGGAGCAGCTAAAGGTGCATATAATAACCCTGTGCTCTATATAGCAGTGAGGAGTCTCCTTGTGTTCGTGCTATATAATGACTCTGTGCCCTATATAGCAGTGAGGAGTCTCCTTGTGTTCCTGCTATATAATGACCCAGTGCTCTATTTAGCAGTGAGGAGTCTCCTTGTGTTTCTGCTATATAATGACCCTGTGCACCCTCTACCCCCTGCCTAGCAAGATAAGTAAAGGCAACTGCTGTAGAATTTAAATGTTCTGAAATCCAGACTTTAGCTTTGGATTGGAACCACAGAAAAGTGACAAAACTAAGTGATGTAACATTGCACCTAAACAGCAGCTTGCATGTTGATCAGATTGACACACTTCCCGAAGATGTACACACATACCCTATCGCCCAATAGTTGATTTACCAACAGTAATAATATCAGATTTTGTGCTCAATATCTTCAGAAACGCCACAACCCTGTAGCACACACAGGTGTGTAATGTGAAGGAGTACAACTCATCTTCATCACAAGGTCAGCATGAGAAAGAGAGTGGGGTATAAGTTAGAGCTGCCGCGGTATTGATTTTTTCCTTACCGCAAAAATTAGCGAAGTTATTCAAACCGTTGCGGAAACCGCCATTAAAAAATAATAATTTAAACCTCCAGCTACGATTTCATTTTTTACTTTCAAGTACATTTCTGGAATGGCTGTTTCCGAGAAATAGGTTCTGCCCGGCAGTTCATACTGCTTGTCGAAGGACTGAAGCATAGCTCGGAATGATGGCTTTCCTACAGTCCAGAAGGGCACCATCTCCACAACCAAATACTTTGTTACAGTTGTTGTAAGTGCTCGCCACTTGCTGCTGTCCCGATTGTATTTAGTCACTCTGGCAAATGCCTCTGAGACTCCTAACTGACGTAGTGCCGAGCCAGTATGTCCCGAGGTAGATGGGGTGCCTTTCATTGCATCGTATAACGGACGATGAGTGGTCCTAAGATACGATGCTAGATTTGTCCTGTTTCCTCGCATGACCTTGATTTTCTTGCTACAAATGCGGCACACTGCCTCATCCAAATTCTTTGGCTTTCCATCTTCATCGGGCTCAAAGCCAAAATGTTCCCAAATAGGAGAAGTAACGTTGGGTTTCGCTACAAGATCCATGTTTTTAGCCTAATTTGAAGCGAAAGCTTTCCGTAGCCAACAGTTGCAAAGCACGTTCTGGGTGACACTTTCTCCGATCAGAACGTTAACTGCGCAACTGTGAGTGAAAACTTTCGAACACCTGGAGTGAAGAAAATAGACTACACAATAATAATTATAATTATTTTTAAAATTGCATTGCATTTATTTCAGATCACATAACTTTTACAAGCAAAAATTGGAACATAAACAATTGGCCTAAAATAAACTGGGAAAAAAACAAAACCCAGCGGTGAAGCGGTGATCAGCTTGACTCTGCGGTGGACGTGACGTGATTGCGTTACCACGGTAATGCAGTAACCACGGCAGCTCTAGTTTGCCGGCCACTGACCTGTGTTCAAAGCCTCTCTAACTACTCTGAGAACACTGTCCTCCAGCTGCGCTTCTCGCAAGTCTTCTTGGGTGAACTGTTCTAGCTGACCCAAATTGAGATGAGTTGCAAAAGCATACAGCTCAGGAACACCTTCTGCTGGAACACCTAGTTTGTCTGCCAAGTGCACATCACTGTCACTAGACTCCTGGACATGCACACGACCACAAATCGCCTTCACATCACCCTGTGAAAGGTTTCTCCATGTCTCAGTGTCCAGTTTCGGGAAAGCAAATCAGCCTCAACATTGACCTTCTCAGGGCGATATTTTACTTCAAAATCGTATGTGGCTAGGGCAGCAAGCGACCTATGCCCTGTAGCATTAAGTTTCCCTGTCGTCAACACGTGATTGCGTTTCCGCGGTAATGCAGTAACCACGGTAGCTCTAGTGTAAGTATGGATTTCATTAGACTGCAGAGCTGGTAGTGAATAATGGGGATGGATGAAGACTGCAATATGTGACAGAAAGTGAATCCAGAAGTCGGTGGAAACCTGGCAAATGAAACTCAATAAAGCTAAATGTAAAGTTCTACATGTGGGAAATAATAACACAAGGCTAGATTGCTTTATGGGAGGAACGACATTGGAATGTGCTCAATTTTGGGAGTAATAGTTGATCAAAACCTTTCAGGTTCTAGGCACTGTGCTGTTGCAGTAAAAAAGCCAACAGGATGCTGGGATAGTAGTGAGTATACATCAAGGCTCCAGAGTGCGACCATTTTGGTTGAACATGCGACCAAAAATCTGTCAAGTGCGACTAAACATTTTCATTAGTCACACCGGTGCACCTGACATTCAGCAGGTCTGTCTGTGTTTGTGTAGTGTAGCATTATTTTTTTTACCCACCCGCATTCTGCGAAGACCCGCCCCTACTCTGCCTCTGATTGGCTCTGACCCTGATATTCTTCTTCGCTGATTGCGGGTGGGGAAATAAATAAGGCACGTGTGTATTAGTGATGTGCGGATGGCAGTTATATCCGCGGGCACCACAGTTAATCTGCGGATCGGGCGGGTCGAGTCATAAAAATTAACATTCTGATTAATAGCGGATGGGTTGTAGGTGGGTGAAATAATACATCATTAATGAGGAAAATATTAATTACATTCTCTAAAATGTAATATTATATTATATAATATTATATATTTTAATCTTCATTTTTCGTCAGGCGTGAATTAGCAGACTAGACTCTCGTTGCGCCAATTGCGGCGTCCACTTGTCTTAAGCAGCAATGGAGGAAAAAAAGATCTGAGAGAAAATTTAAAAAAGGAGAATTAAAAAAAGGAAGGGCAGAAAAGTTCCATGTGGGCGCAATTTAGTGAAATAAATAACCATGACGAGTCAAGTGCTGGGTATGTCATATGCAACAGCTGCGAAATAATGAGAAATAGCGGTAATGTGTGATCGGGTGCGGGTCTCTAAATTGGAGAAAATAATTTGTTCGGGTGGGTGGCGGGTGGATGATTTATGCGTACACGTGGATTCGGATGACGTCAGAGCCGATCCGCGCATCACTAGTGTGTATGTGTGAAACCGCGCCCTGTACTCCTCCGGGAGCAGCGCACACTTTTATTTGAGTTATTAGAGTTTGATTTATTTATTTGAGTTTGTCAAGCACTTTAAACATCAGCACTTTTTAAGTTTATTTTTTAAACAATTGAGGTTATTGCCATTTCTTGTTTGTGCTGTCATTTAAATAAAGAAAAAACATTTATCTGCCCTTTATTCCTGTTTACAATCATTTACATAATGTGTTAAGAAATTACCCATGTGTATGGAAACTGACAAAAAAGGTAACACTTAAAATGTATTATTACGGCGCCAAAAGGCGCGGTGAAAATTTTTGGGTCTAACTAAATTATGTGCTGGTGCACCTAAATGAAAAAGTTAGGCGCACCAGTGCATCCAATGTAAAAAGTTAGTCTGGAGCCCTGTAAATCCAAGGAAGTTATACTTATTTTATACAATACCTTTGTCAGACCACACTTACAGAATTGTGTGCAGTTCTGGGGACTGTACTACAAGAAAGATAAAAGTTTTGAGGAAAGACTTCAGATGCTTAACTTCTTCAAGCTTAGTAAAGTAGACTCAGGGTTATTTGATTCAGTCTTTTAAATTCATAAAGGGGATCAACAAAGTGAACTACAAGAGATTCTTCAGGTTCAGCTCTGTTAGTATGACGAGGGGGCATAAAAGGAAATTAGCAAAAGGTAAATTCCACACCGACGTTAGGAAGTATTTTTCACACAGAGAGTAGTCACTGTGTAGAATAGCTTGGCGCATGTCATGTAGTAGAGGCAGAAACTCTGGGGGTTGTCAAGACCGGGCTTGATACGATGCTGGATACTATCTAGTTTGTAGGTAAACCTAGCACTAGTGGTAGGTAGTAAAACGGTGAGCATGTCGGGCTGAATGGCCTATTCTCATCATTATGTTATGTTATGTCATTTTTGTTATGTTATGATCGACTTGAAACATATTACTGAACTGAAGTGGTCCATATTTCACAATGTCAATCATGCATTCAGCATTCAGTCATCACCTGTGACCTGATACTACAGACTCCACTGAAAACATTCTGGTCAAGAACCACAAACCTGGCAACCCTAAGACTCATGAGGGTTTATCCTGCTTTTCTTTGTTGTGCTAGAGCAGTTAGAAGAGAGGGATGAGAACAATGTGGACAAAGAAAGAATGCTGGTGGACATAGGAGTAAACAGAGAGAAAGCACTTCATATATTTCACTGCACAGAGCCATAATCACTCATTCTATTTAGTTAAGGTCACACAGTACACAGCACTACTCACCCCAGTCTCTGTAGTTTACAGTTTGGACTCATCAGTGCAGCACAGAGCAGCTTCACTCCTGAATCTCCCAGGTTATTGTTGCTGAGGTCCAGATCTCTCAGGGGTGAGTTTGATGACTGGAGAGCAGAGGCCACAATTTCACAGGACATCTCTGTGAGGTCACAGCCGTTCAGTCTGCAAAAGAGAGTTGATATATTATTGTATTTTTAAATAGAGCAATATCCTGTAAAATGTGATATGTGCAATGTTACAGTAATCATGTTGAGTGATGAAGAGTGATACTGAGGATCTGCAGATATCCACCCCACACTTGCTGCAGCTGTGCTTCAGCTGAACTTACTGTAAGAGGCCCTCTGTGTCAGTTCTGTTCTTTCCTAATACAGCTAGGTCTATTACAGGATCCAGAAGATGCCATGGGGAGATGACAGACCAGCAGGTTGAAGGAGCCATGTCTTTTCCCCTCTTATTGTAGCTTTCCCCATTGCATACTTGCACAATTAATAAGAGCATTTCTCCTCTTTCTGCCCTTGCATGTCCACTTCCCATGTGTCCTCAATAGGATGCTTAGCAGGGTGATCTACACTAGATCATTTAAACTTAATCCAGTTATGCACAGCAAGTTTTACCCATCTATGCCTCAGTGGTATTTCTTCCATGTCATTAGTAATGCATTAATTGGTGTTGTTCTGAGTGCCCCACAGCATATCCTCAAAGCTCTTGCCTGTTTAACATGTGATGCCAGGAAGTGAATTGGGGTGCTGTCCACCAGGGGGCAGCATCGGCCCTACAGACGGGTATAGCTGCAGCTGTGGTTCATTGCAATCACATCAGCTGTGGCCCATTACCTAATCATGGGCTCTATAAGAGGCCTATCTTCCAGGCCTAGGGGAGGGTGTTTTTAGATGGTGTTTGGGAGCTGGGCTATGGACAGTATGGTGGGTTGGTGCCAGTTTTGTTTGGAGCAGCTAAAGGTGCATATAATAACCCTGTGCTCTATATAGCACAGTAGTGGATTCTCCTTGTGTTCCTGCTATATAATGACCCTGTGCTCTATATAGCAGTGAGGAGTCTCCTTGTGTTCCTGCTATATAATGACCCTGTGCTCTATATAGCAGTGAGGAGTCTCCTTGTGTTCCTGCTATATAATGACCCAGTGCTCTATTTAGCAGTAAGGAGTCTACTTGTGTTTCTGCTATATAATGACCCTGTGCAACCTCTACCCTCTGCCTAGCAAGATAAGTAAAGCCAACTGCTGTAGAATTTAAATGTTCTGAAATCCAGACTTTAGCTTTGGATTGGAACCACAGAAGAGTGACAAAACTAAGTGATGCAACATTGCACCTAAACAGCAGTTTGCATGTTGATCAGATTGACACTCTTCCCTAAGATGTACACACATACCCTATCGACCAATAGTTGATTTACCAACAGTAATAATATCTGATTTATGCTCAATATCTTCAGAAACGCCACAACCCTGTAGCACACACAGGTGTGTAATGTGAATGAGTACAACTCATCTTCATCACAAGGTCAGCATGAGAAAGAGAGTGGGGTATAAGTTAGAGCTGCCGCGGTATTGATTTATTTCCTTACCGCAAAAATTAGCGAAGCCATTCAAACCGTTGCGGTAACCGCCATAAAAAATTATAATTTAAACCTCCAGCTACGATTTCATTGTTTACTTTCAAGTACATTTCTGGAATGGCTGTTTCCGAAAAATAGGTTCCTGCCGGCAGTTCATACTGCTTGTCGAAGGACTGAAGCATAGCTCGGAATGATGGCTTTCCTACAGTCCGGAAGGGCACCATCTCCACAACCAAATACTTTGTTACAGTTGTTGTAAGTGCTCGCCACTTGTTGCTGTCCCGGTTGTATTTAGTCACTCTGGCAAATGCCTCTGAGACTCCTAACTGACGTAGTACCGAGCCGGTACCTCCCGAGGTAGAAGGGGTGCATTTCATTGCATCGTATAACGGACGATGAGTGGTCCTAAGATGCGATGCTAGATTTGTCCTGTTTCCTCGCATGACGTTGATTTTCTTGCTGCAAATGCGGCACACTGACTCATCCAAATTCTTTGGCTTCCCATCTTCATCGGGCTCAAAGCCAAAATGTTCCCAAACAGGAGAAGTAACGTTGGGTTTCGCTACACGATCCATGTTTTTAGCCTAATTAGAAGCAAAAACGTTCCGTAGCCAACAGTTCCAAAGCACGTTCTGGGTGACACATTCTCTGATCAGAACGTTAACTGCGCAACTGTGAGTGGAAACTTTTGAACACATGGCGTGAAGAAAATAGGCTACACAATTATAATTATTTTAAAAATAGCATTGCATTTATTTCAGATCACAACTTTTACGAGTAAAATTGGAACATAAACAATTGGCCTAAAAAAAACAGGAAAAAACAAAACCCAGCGGTGATCAGCTTGACTCTGCAGTGGACGTGACGTGATTGCGTTACCACGGTAATGCAGTAACCGCGGCAGCTCTAGTTTGCCGGCCACTGACCTGTGTTCAAAGCCTCTCTAACTACTCTGAGAACACTGTCCTCTAGCTGCGCTTCTTGCAAGTCTTCTCGGGTAAACTGTTCTAGCTGACCCAAACTGAGATGAGTTGCAAAAGCATACAGCTCAGGAACACCTTCTGCTGGAACACCTAGTTTGTCTGCCAAGTGCACATCACTGTCATTAGACTCCTGCACATGCACACGACCACAAATCGCCTTCACATCACCCTGTGAAAGGTTTCTCCACATCTCAGTGTCCAGTTTCGGGAAAGAAAATCAGCCTCAACATTGACCTTCTCAGGGCGATATTTTACTTCAAAATAGTATGTGGCTAAGGCAGCAAGCCACCTATGCCCTGTAGCATTAAGACTCCCTGTCGTCAACATGTTATTGCGTTTCCGCGGTAATGCAGTAACCGCGGTAGCTCTAGTGTAAGCATGGATTTCATTAGAGTGCAGAGCAGGTAGTGAATAATGGGGATGGATGAAGACTGCAATATATGACAGAAGTGAATCCAGAAGTCGGTGGAAACCTGGCAAATGAAACTCAATACAGCTCAATGTAAAGTTCTACATGTGGGAAATAAAAACATCAGGCTAGATTACTTTATGGTAAATGGACTGCATTTATATAGCTCTTTTATCCAAAGCACTTTACAATTGATGCCTCTCATTCGCCAGAGCAGTTAGGGGTTAGGTGTCTTGCTCAAGGACACTTCGACACGCCCAGGGTGGGGTTTGAACCGGCAACCCGCCGACTGCCAGACAATCTCTCTTACCTCCTGAGCCATGTCGCCCCAACTTCGGGAAGAACGACTTTGGAATGTGCTCAATTTTGGGAGTAATAGTTGATCAAAACCTTTCAGGTTCCAGGCACTGTGCTGTTGCAGTAAAAAAGCCAACAGGATGCTGGGATAGTAGTGAGTATAAATCAAGGCTCCAGAGTGCGACCATTTTGGTTGAACATGCGACCAAAAATCTGTCAAGTGCGACTAAACATTTTCATTGGTCGCACCGGTGCACCTGACATTTAGCAGGTCTGTCTGTGTGTGAGTGTAGTGTTATTTTTTTTCCCACCCACATTCTGCGAAGACCCGCCTCTACTCTGCCTCTGATTGGCTCTGACCCTGATATTCTTCTTCGCTGAATGCGGGTGGGTAAAAAAATAAGGCATGTGTGTATTAGTGATGTGCGGATCGCAGTTATATCCGCGGGCACCACGGTTAATCTGCGGATCGGGCGGGCCGAGTCATAAAAATTAACATTCTGATTAATAGCGGATGGGTTACGGGTGGGTGAAATAATACATAATTAATGAGGAAAATATTAATTACATTCTCTAAAATGTGAACATATTTTAAGCTTCATTTTTTGTCAGGCGGGAATTAGCAGACTAGACTCTCGTTGCGCCAATTGCGGCGTCCATTTGTCTTAAGCAGCAATGGAGGCAAAAAAGATCAGAGAGAAAATTAAAAAAAGAATTAAAAAAGGAAGGACAGAAAAGTTCAGTGTGGGAGCGATTTAGTGAATGACGAGTCAGGTGCTGGGTATGTCATATGCAACAGCTGCGAAATAATGAGAAATAGCGGTAATGTGTAATCGGGTGCGGGTCTCTAAATCGGAGAAAATAATTAGTTCGGGTGGATGGCGGGTGGATGATTTATGCGTACATGTGGATTCGGATGACGTCAGAGCTGATCCGCGCATCACTAGTGTGTGTGTGTGAAACCGCGCCCTGTACTCCTCCGGGAGCAGCGCACACTTTTATTTGAGTTATTTGAGTTTGATTTATTTATTTGAGTTTGTCAAGAACTTTAAACGTCAGCAGTTTTTAAGTTTATTTTTTAAACAATTGAGGTTATTGCGATTTCTTGTTTGTGCTGTGATTTAAATAAAGAAAAAACATTTATCTGCACCTTTATTCCTGTTTACAATCATTTACATAATGTGTTAAGAAATTACAAATGTGTATGGGAACTGACAAAAAAGGTAACACTTAACACACATTTGTATTATTACGGCACCAAAAGGCGCGGTGAAAAATTTTGGGTCTAACTAAATTATGTGCTGCTGCACCTGAATGAAAAAGTTAGGCGCACCAGTGCATCCAATGTAAAAAGTTAGTCTGGAGCCCTGTAAATCCAAGGAAGTTATACTTATTTTATACAATACCTTTGTCAGACCACACTTAGTGAATTGTGTGCAGTTCTGGGGACTGTACTACAAGAAAGATACAGAGGATCTGGAAAAGGTTTGAAAGAAGGGAAACCAAATTGGTTCCTGGTATGAAAGATAAACGTTTTGAGGAAAGACTTCAGATGCTTAACTTCTTCAAGCTTAGTAAAAGTAGACTCAGGGTAATTTGATTGAGTCTTTTAAATTCATAAAGGGGATCAACAAAGTGAACTACAAGAGATTCTTCAGGTTCAGCTCTGTTAGTATGACGAGGGGGCATAAAAGGAAATTAGCAAAAGGTAAATTCCGCACCGACGTTAGGAAGTATTTTTTCACACAGAGAGTAGTCACTGTGTAGAATAGCTTGGCGCATGTCATGTAGTAGAGGCAGAAACTCTGGGGGTTGTCAAGATCGGGCTTGATACGATGCTGGATACTATCTAGTTTGTAGGTAAACCAAGCACTAGTGGTAGGTAGGAAAACGGCGAGCATGTCGGGCTGAATGGCCTATTCTCATCATTATGTTATGTTATGTCATTTTTGTTATGTTATGTTATTTTTTTATGTTATGATCGACGTGAAACATATTACTGTACTGAAGTGGTCAATATTTTACAATGTCAATCATGCAAGTATTTGCAAGTATTTTTTCACACAAAGAGTAGTCACTGAGTAGAATAGCTTGGCAAGTCATGCAGTAGAGGCAGAAACTCTGGGGGTTGTCAAGACCAGGCTTGATATCAAATTCATTTGTATAGCGTATTTTACAGCAGTACTCACAATACGCTTTACAGTCAAACCTGGCCTAAACCCCCACAGGAGCAAGCCTAAGGCCACAGTGGCAAGGAAAAACTCCCTGTGGCAGATGGGAAGAGACCTCAGAAGGAATCAGGCGCAAGGGGAAACCCATCCTCCTCTGATCGGCTCAGGGTGCCGACTGGTGACCAACATGTCACTCAGTTTTACAGAGTTTATGACCATATGGTGCTGGATACTATCTAGTTTGTAGGTAAACCAAGCACTAGTGGTAGGAAGGAAAATGGTGAGCATGTCATGCTGAATGGCCTATTCTCGTCATTATGTTATGTTATGTTATTTTTGTTATGATAGACGTGAAACATTACTGTACTGAAGTGGTCAATATTTTACAATCATATCAATCATGCATTCAGCATTCCGTCATCACCTGTGACCTGATACTACAGACTCTACTGAAAACTTACATTCTGGTCAAGAACCACAAACCTGGCAACACTAAGACTCATGAGGGTTTATCCTGCTTTTCTTTGTTGTGCTAAAGCAGTTAGAAGAGAGGGATGAGAACAATGAGGACAAAGAAAGAATGCTGGTGGACATAGGAGTAAACAGAGAGAAAGCACTTCATATATTTCACTGCAAAGAGCCATAATCACTCATTCTATTTAGTTAAGGTCACACAGTACACAGCACTACTCACCCCAGTCTCTGTAGTTTACAGTCTGGACTCATCAGTGCAGCACAGAGCAGCTTCACTCCTGAATCTCCCAGGTTATTGTAGCTGAGGTCCAGATCTCTCAGGGGTGAGTTTGATGACTGGAGAGCAGAGGCCACAATTTCACAGGACTTCTCTGTGAGGCCACAGCAGTTCAGTCTGCAAAAAAGAGTTGATATATTATTGTATTTTTAAATAGTGCAACATCCTGTAAAATGTGATATGTGCAATGTTACAGTAATCATGTTGAGTGATGAAGATTGATATTGAGGATCTGCAGATATCCACCCCACACTTTCTGCAGCTGTGCTTCAGCTGAACTTACTGTAAGAGGCCCTCTGTGTCAATTCTGTTCTGTCCTAATACAGCTAGGTCTATTACAGGATCCAGAAGAAGCCATGGGGAGATCACAGACCAGCAGGTTGAAGAGCCATGTCTTTTCCCCTCTTATTGTAGCTTTCTCCATTGCATACTTGCACAATTAATAAGAGCTTTTCTCCTCTTTCTGCCCTTGCATGTCCACTTCCCATGTGTCCCATAGGATGCTTAGCAAGGTGATCTATACCAGATCTTTTCAACTTAATCCAGTTATGCAAAGCAAGTTTTATCCATCTATGCCTCAGTGGTATTTCTCCCATCTCATTAGTAATGCATTAATTGGTGCTGTTCCAAGTGCCACAAAGCATATCCTCAAAGCTCTTGCCTGTTTAACATGTGATGCCAGGAAGGGAATTGGGGTGCTGTCCACCAGGGGGCAGCATCGGCCCTACAGAGAGGTATTGCTGCAGCTGTGGCCCATTACCTAACCATGGGCTCTATAAAAGGCCTAGCTTCCAGGCCTAGGGGAGGGTGCTTTTAGATTGTGTTTGGGAGCTTGGCTATGGACAGTATGGTGGGTTGGTGCCAGTTTTGTTTGGAGCAGCTAAAGATGCATATAATGACCCAGTGCTCTATATAGCAGTGAGGACTCTCCTTGTGTTTCTGCTATATAATGACCCTGTGCTCTATTTAGCAGCGAGGAGTCTCCTTGTGTTTCTGCTATATAATGACCCTGTGCTCTATTTAGCAGCGAGGAGTCTCCTTGTGTTTCTGCTATATAATGACCCTGTGCAACCTCTACTCTCTGCCTAGCAAGATAGCCTAAGTAAAGCCAACTGCTGTTGATTTTAAATGTTCTGAAATCCAGACTTTAGTTTTGGATTGGAACCACAAAAGAGCGACAAAACTAAGTGATGTAACATTGCACCTAAACAGCAGCTTGCATGTTGATCAGATTGACACTCTTCCCGAAGATGTACACACGTACCCTATCGCCCAATAGTTGATTTACTAACAGTAATAATATCTGATTTTATGCTCAATATCTTCAGAAACGCCACAACCCTGTAGCACACACAGGTGTGTAATGTGAAGGAGTACAACTCATCTTCATCACAAGGTCAGCATGAGAAAGAGAGTGGGGTATAAGTTAGAGCTGCCGCGGTATTGATTTATTTCCTTACCGCAAAAATTAGCGAAGCCATTCAAACCGTTGCGGTAACCGCCATAAAAAAATTATAATTTAAACCTCCGGCTACGATTTCGTTTTTTACTTTCAAGTACATTTCTGGAATGGCTGTTTCTGAGAAATAGGTTCTGCCCGGCAGTTCATACTGCTTGTCGAAGGACTGAAGCATAGCTCGGAATGATGGCTTTCCTACAGTCCGGAAGGGCACCATCTCCACAACCAAATACTTTGTTACAGTTGTTGCAAGTGCTCGCCACTTGTTGCTGTCCCGGTTGTATTTAGTCACTCTGGCAAATGCCTCTGAGACTCCTAACTGACGTAGTACCGAGCCGGTACCTCCCGAGGTAGATGGGGTGCATTTCATTGCATCGTATAACGGACGATGAGTGGTCCTAAGATGAGATGCTAGATCTGTCCTGTTTCCTCACATGACGTTGATTTTCTTGCTGCAAATGCGGCACACTGCCTCATCCAAATTCTTTGGCTTTCCATCTTCATCGGGCTCAAAGCCAAAATGTTCCCAAACAGGAGAAGTAACGTTGGGTTTCGCTACAAGATCCATGTTTTTAGCCTAATTTGAAGCGAAAACTTTCCGTTGCATTGCATTTATTTCAGATCACATAACTTTTACAAGTAAAAATTGGAACATAAACAATTGGCCTATAATAAACAGGAAAAAAACAAAACCCAGCGGTGAAGCGGTGATCAGCTTGACTCTGCGGTGGATGTGACGTGATTGCGTTACCACGGTAATGCAGTAACCGCGGCAGCTCTAGTTTGCCGGCCACTGACCTGTGTTCAAAGCCTCTCTAACTACTCTGAGAACACTGTCCTCTAGCTGCGCTTCTCGCAAGTCTTCTCGGGTGAACTGTTCTAGCTGACCCGAATTGAAATGAGTTGCAAAAGCATACAGCTCAGGAACACCATCTGCTGGAACACCTAGTTTGTCTGCCAAGTGCACGTCACCCTGTGAAAGGTTTCTCTACGTCTCAGTGTCCTGTTCAATCCAGTTTCGGGAAAGCAAATCAGCCTCAACATTGACCTTCTCACGGCGATATTTTACTTCAAAATCGTACGTGGCTAGGGCAGCAAGCCACCTATGCCCTGTAGCATTAAGTTTCCCTGTCGTCAACACGTGATTGCGTTTCCGCGGTAATGCAGTAACCGCGGTAGCTCTAGTGTAAGTATGGATTTCATTAGAGTGCAGAGCAGGTAGTGAATAATGGGGATGGATGAAGACTGCAATATGTGACAGAAGTGAATCCAGAAGTCGGTGAAAACCTGGAAAATGAAACTCAATACAGCTAAATGTAAAGTTCTACATGTGGGGAAAAAAAAACATCAGGCTAGATTACTTTATGGGAGGAACGACATTGGAATGTGCTCAATTTTGGGAGTAATAGTTGATCAAAACCTTTCAGGTTCTAGGCACTGTGCTGTTGCAGTAAAAAAGCCAACAGGATGCTCGGATAGTACTGAGTATAAAGGAATATAAAAAGTATTTTTTCACACAAAGAGTAGTCACTGAGTAGAATAGCTTGGCAAGTCATGCAGTAGAGGCAGAAACTCTGGGGGCTGTCAAGACCAGGCTTGATATCAAATTCATTTGTATAGCGTATTTTACAGCAGTACTCACAATACGCTTTACAGTCAAACCTGGCCTAAACCCCCACAGGAGCAAGCCTAAGGCCACAGTGGCAAGGAAAAACTCCCTGTGGCAGATGGGAAGAAACCTCAGAAGGAATCAGGCGCAAGGGGAAACCCATCCTCCTCTGATCGGCTCAGGGTGCCGACTGGTGACCAACATGTCACTCAGTTTTACAGAGTTTATGACCATATGGTGCTGGATACTATCTAGTTTGTAGGTAAACCAAGCACTAGTGGTAGGAAGGAAAATGGCGAGCATGTCGTGCTGAATGGCCTATTCTCGTCATTATGTTATGTTATGTTATTTTTGTTATGATAGATGTGAAACATTACTGTACTGAAGTGGTCAATATTTTACAATCATATCAATCATGCATTCAGCATTCCGTCATCACCTGTGACCTGATACTACAGACTCCACTGAAAACTTACATTCTGGTCAGAAACCATAAACCTGGAAACCCTATATTTCACTGCACAGAGCCATGATCACCAATTCTATTTAGTTCACTAAGGTCACACAGTGCACAGCACTACTCACCCCAGTGTCTGTAGTTTACAGTTTTGGCTCATCAGTCCAGCATAGAGCAGCTTCACTCCTGAATCTCCCAGGTTATTATAGCTGAGGTCCAGATCTCTTAGGGGTGAGTTTGATGACTGAAGAGCAGAGGCCACAATTTCACAGGACGTCTCTGTAAGGTCACAGCTGTTAAGTCTGAAAGGAGAGTTTATATATTATTGTATGATTAAATATCGCAATATCCTGTAAAATCTGATATGTGCAATGTAACAGTAATCACATTGAGTGATGAAGAGTGATATTGAGGATTTAAAGTTACTGATGCTCTGAGGAAAATGACTTTGCTACACTCTCCAACTGCAGCACTTTGGGCCTGAGAATTAGACGTCCTGTTGGACAGAACTGTGACAGTTCTACAGATTAAATTCTTACCCAAATGGCCCCCTTTCTTCTGACATTTGGCACAGATACAACCAAAAGTAAAGATGCAAGAAAGAACACGCATCTTTCAGGGTGGATAGTGAGTTAGGCTCTGCTTCTTTATTTTTGCTGGTAACTGTGAGAAACTTCCCACAGCATTGCAAGCCAATACACGGCAAAAGCCAGATTCACTTTAGAAACAGGAATGCAAAAAAGCGATCTGTTCACATGTAACCAGGTACTATAGTGCAGTCTGTCTGTTTTGCTGAGGTTATATATAACCATGTAGTGCAGTCTGTCTGTTTTGCTGGTGTTACATATAACCAGGTAGTGAAACCAAAGCTATGTAAGAACTTTTAATGATGCCTTTGAGTTCATTTTGTTGGAATAGTGATACATTTGATGGTGCTATCCAAGGAGACACCATTTAGCTTTTTCCAGGCTTTAGGAAACTTCAGAACCTTGTACAGGCCAGACTTTAGCCTGAGATAAGCCACAGAATTACCTCAAAAACAGGCACTTTAACAGTCCCCTGAGAAGACCTCACCCTGACACCCATTATATCCTACAATTCCTCTACCTTCCTGTCTTCACTCTGTCTACAGGCACTATTGGATTCTGGGTCAGCCTACACCAGAATAAAGCAGAGACCAGGGTGGCACTACTGGCCTTGTAACATGGTGCATTTACTGCCTGACCTAATCTCACAATACAGTAACACAAACATTTCATTCATAACCACACTTGCCTCCCCCAAACCAAACCCAGCATTAAATTAATCATAATTTTGAAAAAAAAAATCTCATTTTCTTGAACAATATAAGTACAGACGGAGCAGGCTCTCTCTGGTCATCTCCCACTCACAAATTATCTATGCATGGACTAGGGATAAAAGGGGGATTCTTCCCCCCTTTTGAAAAACATGGATTTGATTCAATCAACATTTGTCCTTAACTGACTGACATTTAAAAGGAGGGATTCTTTTTTCTACACAAACACAGTTCAAACTACTTTACCAAACTGAGTTAGATAAGAATAAGTGTAACACTTGTGTTTACTTGTCCAAGTCAAAGTTAAGGACAAATGTTAGTTCAATAAAGACCATAGGGGTGTTTGTATGGCTAATCTGCAAAAAATCAGACCTTGTTATTCTACTAATAATGCGGCTGACCAAACTCAGCTAAAAATTGGATTAATTCATATCAGATCACTAGCCCCTAAGGCAACTCTTGTAAATTAATTAATTACTGATCACCAAGTTGAAATCTTATGTGTAACTGAAACTTGGCTTAAAACTGTATATTGCCTTAAATGAATCCACCCCTCCTGGCTACAGCTATACTCACATTCCCCGTCTGACGGGTCGTGGCGGTGGTGTTGCTGCTGTATATCATTTTCATTTTTTTGCTACTTTGAAATCCGGCTTCAAATGTAACTTTTTTGAAGTGCTTGTTCTCAGTTTTGCACATCCAGACAAAAAAGCAGTCCGTTTTATCCTTGCAATTGTATACAGGCCACCAGGGCCATACAGTGGCTTTTTACTTGAGTTTGCTGATTTCCTTTCCAGCCTGGTTGTTAATTCAGATAAAGTAGCAATTGTAGGGGACTTCAATATTCACATGGATAGTGAAAGTGATCCTCTCAGATCAGCACTCTTGTCTATCACTGAATCTATTGGCTTCGATCAACATATACATCAGTCCACACATTCTCATAAACATACTGTTGATCTGGTCTTAACTTATGATACAGAAATAGCAAATATAGCAGTTATGCCTAAAAACCCTGTGCTATCAGACCATTATTTAATTACTTTCCAACTTTCACAAGTCTGTCATATGTCACCAGATCCTTCATTCTACCTTATCTGTAAGCTTTCCTCCAGGACTGCAGATGCTTTTATTAATGAGCTCCCAGGCTCATTTGTGCACTGTGGGGATTTTCTTGGCTCCCACCCAAACACATACAAAAATGCAAGCATTAGCTCAATTGATCAGCTGACAGACAACATAAATTACATACTTTCCAGAACCCTGGATACTATCGCACCTCTTAAGAAGAGGAAAGTCCGCTATAAGAAATTAGCACCCTGGTACAATGACCATACTCGTGCTCTCAAACAAGCTTCATGCCAACTTGAGCACAAATGGCGTTCTACTAAATTGCAGGTATTCCTCCAGGACTGGAAAGACAGTCTACTACCTTATAAACATGCCCTCTCCACAGCATGTTCCTCATACTTCTCTACTTTAATAGATGAAAATAGAAACAGTCCTAGGCACCTGTTTAACACTGTTGCCAGACTGACCAAGAATCAAGTTGATCCATGTGCCTCAATATCATTTAGTAGCAATGACTTCATGAATTTCTTTGATGACAAAATTATAAAAAGTCAGGGGCAAGATTCAAAGTTCTCCTACCACCCCTTATATAGGGTCTGCTCTTCCGTCCGCACAACGCATGGATGCAGAATCTTCAGAAGAATCTTCAGAAAGACGGGCGGCCTATCTGAACTCTTTTGCTCCAATAGATCTCATGGAGTTTAATGCCATAGTTAATTCCTAAAAATCTTCTACTTCACTTCTAGACCCTATCCCTACGAAGCTTTTCAAGGAGCTATTACCAGTGATTGGAACACCAATGTTACATATTGTCAATGTGTCTTTAGCATCTGGACACATACCACAGACTCTTAAACAACTCTTTGCAGCCATCAAACCCCTTCTTAAGAAGCCAAACTTGGATGTGAATGACCTGTCTAACTACAGGCTTATCTCGAACCTCCTTTTCTTTCTAAAATACTAGAAAAGGCCATTTCAAAACAACTTGGTTCATTTTTGCACTCCAATCATATATTGGAAGTTTTTCAATCTGGTTTTAGACCCCCTCACAGCACTGAAACAGCCCTGGTCAAAGTACTCAATGACCTACTCCTCGCTTCCGACCATGGCTGCATCTCTGTACCTGTGCTTTTAGACTTAAGTGCAGTATTTGACACAGTTGATCACCTCATCCCCCTGGATAGACTTGAAAATCTTGCAGGCCTCCTTGGACGGGCACTCTCTTGGTTCAGGGTTGCTTTTCATCACTTGAGAAACATTTAAAAAATTCAGAAAATACTGTCCTTACATGATGCAGAAAAGCTAGTTCATGCTTTTGTAACTTCAAGATTATATTACTGCAATGCTCTTTTGTCTGGATGTGCAAATTCCTATCTGAAAGGGCTCCAGTTAATTCAAAATGCAGCAGCTCGTATTCTCACTAGAACAAGGAGATTCGAGCACATCAGCCCAGCGTTAGCATCGCTTCACTGGTTGCCAGTTAAATTCCGAATAGACTATAAGATACTACTTCTTACCTTTAAGGCCTTACATGGGCTTGCCCCTTTGTACTTAAATGATTTACTTCTTCCTTATATTCCCTCACAAACACTCTGTTATTGTTATTCCTACAATATCTAAAAGTACCATAGGTGGTAGAGCCTTCTCCTATCGTGCTCCCCTCCTGTGGAACAAGTTTCCTGCCCATGTTCGGGGCGCAGACACTATCACCTTATTTAAAGCTAGGCTCAAAACATATATTTTTAGTCTCTTATATTTGAGAGGCAGGAGTGGGTGGCAGGCATAGCTATAGAGTCTCTGGTAGACTGAGCGGTTAGTGCTGTCACTGGATCATCATTGGTAGTGCTGTGTTAAGCTGAACTGGTCATGGTCTGGCGATGACTGTCTCAAGCCTGCCAGCTGGGCACCCCCGCCTCCTGCCACTGTGGATTTTCCATAACAAACAGGTGCCTGCCCGTGGCAGATGGGTTCCCCCTCTGAGTCCCCTATTTTCCGTGTCTGTCTAATTTTGTGTAAAGGAAGTGTAGCTTGTATTTTTTTATTTGATGGGGAATATGTTCGTCTTAATACTGTAACATACTATACGTCACTTCATTTAAATCTGCGAGTTGCATGTTTGGACCATTATTGATCCATCACATTGGTTTGCCTAACAAGGAATTCATGATGTATTTAATAACTGGTATCTTTAATGATAATATGTAAATGAAATCTAATAAAATACATTTTACATGTTGGATAAGTGAGTTTTTACATTTGATGCTACTTCTGTATTCATTAAATGAGGGCACAATCTGTTAAAATAGCTTGACTCAAAAATCATAATTCTCACTTGCCTGACAATTTTATTGTATTCTATTTTCACTTTAACTATGAAGTGTTTATAAAAACATGCTGTCATTATCTACTTTAATTATTACATCATACTCACATGGCCTTCCTGCAGTGCCTGACTACTGGTACCAGCCTCTGATAACCTGCTGCTGATGTTTTGTAGGTCGTCAAGTCTAACTCATCCAGGATCTCCTCTGACATCAGTAACATAAAGGCCAGGGCTGAACATTGGTGTGGTTCCAGCTTTTCATTAGAGAGTTTTCCTGATCTCTGGAAATTCTTGATTTCCTCCACTAGAGAGTTGTCATTCAGTTCATTGAGACAGTGGAACAGATTGATGGTCCTCTCTGCTGAAGATTCTTTTTTGATCATCTCCTTTATGTACAATACTGTTTTCTCAATGCTCTCTGATCTGCTTCCTGTCTGTGTCTGTGGAACTGGTACAGGTGATCTGCTTCCTGTGTGTGTCAGTATTCCTCCTAATAGAGTCTGAATGGAGTCCAGAGAGAGGCCTAGAAGGAATCTGAGGAAAAGGTCCAGGTGTCCATTCTTACTCTCTAAGGCCTGATCCACTGCAGTCCTGTGTAACTCAGACAGCTGCACTCTGACTCTGCGTCTGCGAGGTTTTGATTGTTCTGCTCTGAGTACATTTCTGTTCTTATTCACACATGAATGAAACACAAACAAGGCAGCCAGATACTCCTGAATGCTCAGATGCACAAAGCAGTAGACCTTCTCCTCACCCAACCCACACTCCTCTTTAAAGATCTCTGTGCACACCCCAGAGTACACTGAAGCTTCACTGACATCAATGCCCATCTCTCTCAGGTCCTCTTCATAGAATATCAGATTGCCCCTTTTCAGCTGTAGTAAAGCCAGCTGCCCCAGTTTCAGGATGATTTCTGTATTTGATGCTGACATTTTCTTAGAGGTTGTCTCATTGGTGCCAGGATACTTCTCATTCTTCACATTAGTCTGAATGAGCAGGAAGTGTGTGTACATTTCAGTCAGAGTTTTGGGCAGGTCTCCACTCACTTTATCCAACATTGTCTCCAGAACAGTAGCAGAAATCCAGCAGAAGACTGGTATGTGACACATGATGTAGAGACTCCTGGATGACTTTATGTGTGAGATAATTCTGCTGGCCTTGTTCTGATCTCTGATTCTCTTCGTGAAGTACTCCTCCTTCTGTGGGTCATTGAATCCTCGTACCTCTGTCACCTGGTGGACGCACTCAGGAGGGATCTGATTGGCTGCTGCTGGTCGGGAGGTGATCCAGAGGAGGGCAGAGGGAAGCAGATTCCCCTTAATGAGGTTGGTCAGCAGCACATCCACTGATGATGACTCCGTTATATCACAGCATATCTCATTGCTTTGGAAATTTAGAGGAAGTCGACACTCATCCAGACCATCAAAGATGAACACAACTTTGACTTCATCACCTTCAAAACTTTTGATCTCTTTCAGTTGTGGATAGTATTGCTGCAGAAGTTTCATGAGACTAAATTCTCTCTCCTTTTTCAGATTCAGATCTCGGAAAGGAAGAGTGAAGATGAAATCAATGTCCTGATTGGCTTTTCCATCTGCCCAGTCCAGAATGAACTTCTGCACAGAGACGGTTTTCCCAATGCCAGCGATGCCCTTTGTAAGCACAGTTCTGATTGGTTTCTCTTGTCCAGGTGAAGGCTTAAATATGTCATTGCAGATGATTGCAGTCTCATGTGTGGTTTGTCTCGTCGATGCTATCTCAATCTGTCTGATCTCATGTTCATCATTGACCCCCCTACTTCCCCCCTCTGTGATGTAGAGCTCTGTATAGATCTCATTGAGGAGGGTCTGGTGGCCCTGCTTTGCTAAACCTTCAAATATGCATTCAAACCTCTTCTTCAGATGAGTTTTCAGTGCCTGCTGGGCTCTTTCTTTGAATTCATCTGAGGAGAGGAAATATGAGAACCAATGTTTAAAATAACAGAAATAGACAAAAAATACTTATGCAGTTTTCACAATGTTTTACACAGCTCTGAGAGTGTTGCACATTTGTAGCTATACCTATGTAGTTAAATTGTAACTAATTTGGTAACAAGAGGTTATTACTGATTAACGCCAATGTAGGAAACATGGAACAGTTAACAATATTTTTGATTACACATGCGAAACAAGGCCAGCCCTGTTACATCTCTTCTGTTAATATGAAATAATTCTGTATCATGAGGACACATTGTGAAATTAACAGGCAAGGTTTATTTGTTATGTATCATGAAGATATGCCCTATATGCTATAACTGCACCTTCAAGTAAAGTGTTGCCCATACCTCTAGTAGTGTTTCACACTTCTCACAAACTGTTGTACACACAACAATGAAAACATTAAAAGGATTCATTTCCATTTCAACATTCAATTTCTTAATTGTTCATAGTATGTGTCATCTTTATGGTAAATATGGTCTTCATGGGTCATGCAGTAATTTAATTATCTTATAACTATTATGATCGGTGCTCTTTAATCCAGGATAAAACCTCAGGGCAGTCAGTCTGATGGGACAGTGGTTTAGTAACTGGCTTTTGATCCCAAGGCTCCTGGTTTTAAAGTCTTTCGGAAACATTTAATCTCATGTGCATTTGATTGCCCCATTATTACTGCTGGATGCTATATTTGAATTGAAATGCCTTCCTGTACATGTTGTGTGTGATGTTTTTTATATGCAAGACTGTTGATGTAAAACACTATTATCAAAGTGTGAATACTATAAATCAGTACTCTGTTATTTTGTACTCTGTTATATTTGTTGGCTAAACTCATTTCAGCATTCTAATGGCCACAGTAGCAATGAGAGAAAATTCTTACTGTGCTGCTCATCTCTCTCCAGTGGGTCAGTGACATCCTTCTTCTTCATGTTCCTCAGGATATGGAGTGTGATCTTCAGAGACCCCTCAATGCCACAGGTCTCCAGCATCTTCTCAACTATGTACAGGGCTTCAGGATCCTCCTGCTCTCTCTCAGTGCATTCTGGGTAATCAGCAATTTGATGACTCTTGAACAATTCCTTTATCTTCATAAGCTTATCCAGTACAGAAGGATCTTCAGCAAGCCTATGTAAGCATTCTGGGCAAACCTGACTCAGATGGCTCTGAAACAGTTTCAACTTTTCAGTCTTCTTCAGCTTCATCAGAGTGCGCAGGAGAGACTGAAATAAACACATGAAGAGGTGTGCTGTATCAGAGTGAAATAAATACATGAAATGGGTGTGCTATATCAGTGTGAAATAAACACATGAATAGTTTTGCTGTATCAGTGTGTGAAATAAACACATGAAGAGGTGTGCTGTATCAGTGTGAAATAAACACATGAAGAGGTGCTGTATCAGTGTAAAATAAACACGTGAAGTGGGTTGCTGTATCAGAGCCATGGAAACAAAGCCTTGCTTTATTATGGGTGGCAGTGTAGTATAATGGGTGAGGAGCTGGTCTTGTCAGAGATTTGAATCCCAGGTAGGACACTGCTGTTGTACCCTTGAGCAAGGTACTTAACCTGCATTGCTTCAGTTCATATCCAGCTGTATAAAAGGAAGCAATGTAAATGCTGTGTAAAAAGTTGTAGTAAGTCGCTCTGAATAAGAGTGACTGCTAAATGCCTGCAATGTCTCATGTATTTCTCTTGTAGGAAGGCCAGAACAGGAAAAGATACTTTAGAACACAACAAGCAGCAGGTCTAAAGCCTATATTCGAAATGCAGCTTTTGCTCCTGATTTATGTTTTTTAGGGACACTACTTGTGATGAATCACGAATGTCCCTGGAATAATTTAGTTGTTGAGTTGAATTAAGTTTCTCAGTGCAATACATTTTTTAATGCTAACTATACAAACTGAGTGCTGAGTGTCCATTCTACCTGCCCCGGGAGTTTTCCGCAGTGATCACTAGGGCCGTTTACATTCCACCACAAGCGGACACGACGAGGCTTTGTCGGTGTTACATGATGTGCTAAGCGGACTACAGACCAAGCACCCAGACGCTGCCCTCATCGTGGCAGGGGACTTCAACAAGGCAAACCTTAAAAAAGTTATGCCAAACTTTTACCAACACATCAACACTTGCTATGACTGATTTTAGGACTTTTAATAGAACTTACTTTTTTAAACTAATTTGTATTGCTCGTTTAATTTAAATAACTGCTCTTTATATTTGTCTCTCTTTTAATTTGTATTCATATCTTATATTATTTTATACTATTAGTATTATTTATTTATTTTTCTGTATATAATTATTACTGAAGCGTTATGTTGCACAGTCTACAAGGAGTTTGTCGCACCAGTATTTCACTGTATGTATGTATATGCATGTGACAAATAAAGCCTTTGAACTTTAAAACATTCTGTTTGGAGTCATCCACTACCATCGTTTATGGATCCTTAAAATTAATCCGGTCAATCTGTGAGCCAAAGCGGGCCAGAGCACTCTACAACTTTAATAAACCTGATTAGATATTCAATCTGATCGTCTGAAAGTCAGATTAACATAAAATATTGAAATAGAAAAAGAATATATCATGCCTGTTCTGAGGAGGACAGTTTCTCTGAACTCTTCTCTTCTGAACGACTTAAATCCAGTGAGCAGTGAATCCTGTGAATAAATCATGAGACACAACTTAGATAAACTCTTTTACTGCAGCTCTAACTCACAGCACATGGAGACAGAGCTTCCAGTTAAACTCATCCTCTTACTGCAGCTCTAACTCAGAGAACATGGAGACAGAGCTTCCAGTTAAACTCATCCTCTTACTGCAGCTCTAACTCACAGCACATGGAGACAGAGCTTCCAGTTAAACTCATGTTTTTACTGCATTTCTAAGTCACAGCACATGGAGACAGAGCTTCCATTTAAACTCACACTCCAACTGCAGCTCTAAATCACAGTACATGGAGACAGAGCTTCCAGTTAAACTCACACTCTAACTGCAGCTTTAACTCACAGCACATGGAGACAGAGCTTCCAGGTAAACTCATCCTCTTACTGCAGCTCTAACTCACAGCACATGGAGACAGAGCTTCCAGTTAAACTCATCCTCTTACTGCAGCTGTAACTCACAGCACATGGAGACAGAGCTTCCATTTAAACTCACACTCTAACTGCAGCGTTAACTCACAGCACCTGGAGACAGAGCTTCCAGTTAAACTCATCCTCTTACTGCAGCTCCAACTCACAGCACATCCGAATGTGATATAAAACACATCATGACACTTTAAAATGAGTTAATACACACATGTTGACGAGAATGTGCTATCATACACCCCACTAAACAAAAAAGCAGCCACTGAGATTTAAGTTTTATTTAACCATAGTGTCAGTATGAACTTGTTTCCTTACCTTTGATCACCTGTGAACTCTCCTCTGAAGTTGTATGGAAGAAGCATTGAATGATCACTCTTCATAGACAGACAGCTGGGTACAGGTGACTCTGCCTTCTTTACCCGGACCCTGTGAACAAACATGGAGACAGAGCTTCCAGTTAAACTCATCCTCTTACTGCAGCTCTAACTCACAGCACATGGAGACAGAGCTTCCAGTTAAACTCATCCTCTTACTGCAGCTCTAACTCACAGCACATGAAGACAGAGCTTCCAGTTAAACTCATCCTCTTACTGCAGCTCTAAATCACAGCACATGGAGACAGAGCTTCAAGTTAAACTCATCCTCTTACTGCAGCTCTAACTCACAGCACATGGAGACAGAGCTTCCAGTTAAACTCATCTTCTTACTGCAGCTCTAACTCACAGCACATCCGAATGTGATATAAAACACATCATGACACTTTAAAATGAGTTAATACACACATGTTGACGAGAATGTGCTATCATACACCCCAATAAACCAAAAAGCAGCCACTGAGATTTAAGTTTTATTTAACCATAGTGTCAGTATAAACTTGTTTCCTTACCTTTGATCACCTGTGAACTCTCCTCTGAAGTTGTATGGAAGAAGCATTGAATGATCACTCTTCATAGACAGACAGCTGGGTACAGGTGACTCTGCCTTCTTTACCCGGACCCTGTGAAAAAACATGGAGACAGAGCTTCCAGTTAAACTCATCCTCTTACTGCAGCTCTAACTCACAGCACATGGAGACAGAGCTTCCAGTTAAACTCATCCTCTTACTGCAGCTCTAACTCACAGCACATGGAGACAGAGCTTCCAGTTAAACTCATCCTCTTACTGCAGCTCTAACTCACAGCACATGAAGACAGAGCTTCCAGTTAAACTCATCCTCTTACTGCAGCTCTAAATCACAGCACATGGAGACAGAGCTTCAAGATAAACTCATCCTCTTACTGCAGCTCTAACTCACAGCACATGGAGACAGAGCTTCCAGTTAAACTCATCTTCTTACTGCAGCTCTAACTCACAGCACATCCGAATGTGATATAAAACACATCATGACACTTTAAAATGAGTTAATACACACATGTTGACGAGAATGTGCTATCATACACCCCACTAAACCAAAAAGTAGCCACTGAGATTTAAGTTTTATTTAACCGTAGTGTCAGTATGAACTTGTTTCATTACCTTTGATCACCTGTGAACTCTCCACTGAAGCAGAATGGAAGATGCATTGAATGATCACTTTTCATAGACAGACAGCTGGGTACAGGTGACTCTGCCTTCTTTACCCGGACCCTGTGAACAAACATGGAGACAGAGCTTCCAGTTAAACTCATCTTCTTACTGCAGCTCTAACTCACAACACATGGAGACAGAGATTCCAGTTAAAATCATCCTCTAACTGCAGCTCTAACTCACAGCACATGGAGACAGAGCTTCCCGTTAAACTCATCTTCTTACTGCAGCTCTAACTCACAGCACATGGAGACAGAGCTTCCAGTTAAACTCATCTTTTTACTGCATTTATAACTCACAGCACATGGACAGAGCTGCCATTTAAACTCACACTCTAACTGCAGCTCTAACTCACAACACATGGAGACAGAGTTTCCAGTTAAACTCATCATCTTACTGCAGCTCTAACTCACAGCACATGGAGACAGAGTTTCCAGTTAAACTCATTATCTTACTGCAGCTCTAACTCACAGCACATGGAGACAGAGCTTCCAGTTAAACTCATCCTCTTACTGCAGCTCTAACTCACAGCACATGGAGACAGAGCTTCCAGTTAAACTCATCATCTTACTGCAGCTCTAACTCACAGTACATGGAGACAGAGCTTCCAGTTAAACTCATCCTCTTACTGCAGCTCTAACTCACAGCACATTAACTCACTGATTCATGCATTTTTACCTCTTTCTCGCAGGGCCGTGGGTTCCATCGTCAGTCTCGGTCTCCTCTGAGGAAGTCATTTTAGAAATAGCTCCCCCTGTCTCAGGACACCTGAACACGCCAGATCAGATTCACAAGTGGGTTCGGACCCAAATTGGCAGACCTGTAAATACACACAAGAAGAACATGATAACGCACAGACAGAATAATACACTGTGAGGGCCACATAACGTAAACGTGTAACACAAAAAGGTAATTTAATTAAGTTCGGTGCATTAAAATATGTACGCACCATATTATGTTATTTGTGCATTTTATCCCACTGATATGCTCAATGTATGTATCGATAATGAGTCCTTTGTGAAGTATCGCAAATTTGTATGCCGGCCCTTTAAGAGTTGCAATCAAGCAGCAAACAGGTGGTGATGGGCCAGGTGGGTTTTTTGAAATAGATTGGGGGCAAGAGGTAGCAACGGAGAATGGAGTAAAGGGGAGTCAGCAGAAAATAATCAAGAATTCTGAGATTTGTTGGCGTTTTAGTTTGGATTGTATTTTTTTCAATCTATAATTATTCAACACAGCTCCAAGACACGAAAACGAGTAACCTGCTGAACCTACGTTTTAAAAGAATTCTCTTCTACTGCATCAGGAGGGTGAGCCGAAGCTTTTTGGGGTTTTTTTTTTGCTTCTTTGAATGCAATGCATTGCTTAATTATTTGTTTTTGGAGAGGAAAGAAGATTTTTGCACTTATGCATTAATTTTGGTTTCATGACTTATTATTTTTGGCACGTTTTCTGGATTTGTTTCCCTGGAAACCGGACAACTGCCTCTGTTGTAATATATAAATTCCGTTCGAATAGATTCCCGTGAATATAGCGTGTTCATTCTGTTTAAATTGGTCTGAATTTGTTATAACACACACACACACACACACACACACACACACACACACACACACACATACATCAAACCTCAGAGAACAGACAGCGACAAATCTGGAATTTAACTGAGCCATAAACTTGTACAGTAATACAATTCCTTCCAAAATATTCTGCACCCATGATAACAATTACTAAGACCGTTCAATATAAGGATTACCAGTGCTGAGGTATATTTTCATTGTCCAACATATGGAATATATTTAATGATATAATGGAAACTACCAAAATGACACATTTCTCACATTTCTTTACAAAAATTGTGCGTCACAATTATTGGCACCCCTGTATTTGGTACTGTGTGCACCCTCCCCTCGCAGGGATAATGGCACTGAGTCTTTTTACATAACGTCTCATAAGACCAGAGAACACATTGGGAGGGATCTTAGACTCTTCCTCCACCCACAATCTTTCCAGATCCTGATGTCTTTGTTGATCCGTGCTTATGGGCTGTGCTGTTCAATTGAGTCACAGGTTTTCAGGGAGTTTCAGGAGTCTTTAGACTGTTGTAGCCATTGCACAATGATGCTTCTGCATCATTAACCTTTTTATTTGTGGATTTTAACGTGGATTTGGGGTCATTGTCTTGCTGAAAGATCCACTAGTTTCAGTCTGCTGGCAGAGGTAGTCAGGTTTAGGGCTAAATTGTCCTGGTACTTGGGTAGAGTTCACGATGCTGCTTTCCTTAACAAGGGCCCCAGGACCAGTGTGAGCAAAGTAGCCCCATAACATTAAAGATCCACCACCGTATTTTTATTTTCAGTATATGCATCCTTAAATCTATCCTACATCATATTCCTGGACATGGTTGTGAGGGGGGTTGGAGCCTCTCCCAGCATGCATTGGGCAGGAGGCAGGAAAAAACCCTGAACAGGTCACCAGGCCATCACAGGGCATGCACACCATGCACTTACACACTCATACATTCAAGCAATTTAGTGCCTCCAATTAGCTTAACCTGCATGTCTTTGGACTGTGGGAGGAAACCCATGCAGACATGGGATGAGAATATGCAAACTCCACACACACCACCATGCACCAGCAGTTTTAAACTTCTTCATCATTGCCCTCACAGTAGTACCTAGCATCTTCAGTTTATTTTTTGATCCATTGCCTGATTTTCAAAGGTCAGCAACCATTTTCATTTTGTTCGTCAGTTCTTTGTCTTTCTCTGTGGCAAAGATGAAAAATGGGTTTCACAAGCAGGTTCTCAGTTTAATCCTCCAGTGAAACAGGAAGCCATGGAAGGCCACAAGAGCTTCTCTTAATATTGATGTAGATTGAGTTTGATTTTATTTTATTTATAAGAATCTTTAGGGGTGCCAATTATTTTTATATATTTTTGGGAAATAACAACCCTACCTGAATCCAACCGTCACACTAGAGGGCGCCAGTTCCTCCAATCTTAGTTTGTTTTCTGTGCCTGTTTAGTGCTAATTAAGGAGTTGTGTCACAAACATTTAATAGCCTGACCAGATTCACATTACAGGTATCTGTAACTGATTTATGATTAGTCAAAGAGCTAATTTAAGATCTAACTGCATTTTCACTCATCAAAAAACTTTTAATATCTCGAATTAGGCTACATTTTGCTAGTAAGATTGAAGTTACTTTCACCATTCAGTTGTATGGGACCTCCAATTAAGATATCTACAATTCAGTTTTGACTATCAAAAACGTGAATTCCAGATACTGTATCGCGATTTCAATAAGAGATAACTCAAATAAGAGATATCTCCACTTAGCTCTGACTTATTCATAATTTCAGTTAAAGATATCTTTAATTCCTCGTGATTTAAGATAGCAGGTAACGGGGGACCAGGACGCAAACGCAGAATGGGAAAAACACCAGGAACTCCAAAAAGGCAAATCCAATCAAAGACTTCACTCTCATACAGGTAACAGAAAACAGTGAACAAAAACGAGTGCCAGACAGGGCACTTTCAAAAACAAAAACAGAAGAATTTTCAACAAAAAAAACCCCAAAAGGAAACAGAACTCGGTCAGGGCAGAACTCACAGACAGAAACGCGGGCAGAAACAGACCGGCAGATACTCTCAGGCAGAAACATTGTAGTTTTACCACGGCAGACTCACGTCAATAACATCCGCCGTCGCATAATTACGTAGCCTAGTGTAGTAAGTGCAGTTGGATTCTCTTAGCACCGCGGTTGTCTTTTCCTAAATCCTTTTGAATTCTCCTTCACATCTTTTCTTAACCTCATGACGCTTTCCACCGAGGTCAAGGAAAAGTGGTTAGGAAAAGACATAGGACGTAATTCTTTGACTATTCTGACGCAGCTATAGGCCTCAGAAGTCGTGTCGTCATTCCCTTCGGGTTTGTTAGCATTTTCGAGACTTCCGGTTTAAAAAAATAGACGCCCCTTTGGGACAAATGAATGGCGATTATGACATTTGGAAGTTTTTTTGTATATGAAAAAATAATGCTTTTTACCCATTTTTTATCATCTAAAAAAATTCTGTCATTTAAAAAAGCCAACTGCTAACGCCTAAGTGGTTAGCCACCCGAGATGACCCGTCGCACAATGACATTACACACAGAGCTGTTTAGATTTTTTCGATACACGCGCGAAAACCGTTTTCTTCCCCTTGTTTTCCGTTAGTGTAATAAATTATACATTTTTCTATTTTTTACAGTTGTATATATCGTTGTAAACATCTTCATATAACTAGGCTACTTGCGCTTCACTAGCATTGCCAGGTAGCCGCAAGAGCTGTGACGTAAATAACATGCGCAGCAGTGTTAGCTTTTTGTTAGCAAAATAATTGTTTCGGTTGAAAAACGATCAGCGGATCTAGTGCCATTTAAGAGAGAAATGTGTTCGGATAAAAACTTCCAAGTTTTAAACGCCAGTTTAAATCACAGACTGTGACAGGGACGGTTATGAGAAAAGGCCTATTCGGACGCTGCCTTATCGTGCGCTTACCTGTAGGTGGACGCTTTTTCGCAATTTTCGCGTAATAATAGGCGCCTGCGTTCTTCCTTGTCCGTTCACCCGATATATAAGCAGCTTGAAACACAGCACAACTTGTCACAAACACATACATATAGCAATTGTAAGGTCAGCTAACCTTATTTTTTTCCTAGTGGGAAAACTAGAAGACCTTCGTCGGTTAGCCTAGTCAAAGATAGACGGACACCCCCAGTCAAAGCCTGCGAGAGTAGACCGTAAACTGTAGCGAGATCGTCATCCAGTGCCGAATTGCCCCATTTTATTCACTCGAACAGGGTAATGTTTATTAAAGTCGTCGTAATATGTTCATATATGTTTTGGATGGACATGAAATTTCACACAAAGGTAGTTTAATAACCCTAAATACCGGACACCTAGGCTACTTCCAACCCCCACGTCTTTTCGAAATTTTCAATAAAAAGGAAGGGACCAACGCCGCAAAGAAGCGTGTCCGGGTTCTGGAGGGTGTCCGACTATGAGTAAAATGATATCATATAGGCCTAGAGTAATCTCTGCCTAACATAATCACTCCACTGTATATTTTTCCTCAATATTGCAAACCACTTAATTTTAGTAGGCTAATGGGAATGATTCCCTCTAAAACATGAAAAAAAGTAACAACCCCTTAATTGTTTAAAACAAAATCAGGGTTTATAGTGCAGTAAGTGTAAAAATGTCAACAACAAGCGACAAGTCCTGTGACGTCCGTCTCACTATTCTACCTCCTCACATGGTAGAAGTGGTCATGGAATATTAAAAAAAACTGAAGTAAACTTTCTTTTAAAGGTTATTTTTAAATTACTTTCTGGTCTAAAATGTATGTTTGGATTCCGTATGAGCTCTTAGCTTGTTAGGCTACGCATTAAACTCGCTATTTTATTGCCAGTTATCCGTTTTTCTGAGTTACGCGGGTTAATGCGATTATACCTGCAGATTCTCATTCCTCCCCGCAGCCCTTTACCTTCAGCTTCTCTTACCTCAGTTCCACTCCACAACAGACTGTTTACTCCGTTTTTCACATTTTATTTTATTCCTTCTTTCCTAGTTTCTTCCTCCTCCGTTTTTAAAATGGCCGTTAAGCTTCAGTTTCTGTTGGACCTTTGGACCTTTCCTTACTTACCTGTTTACTGGCTCAACTGAATGTTCGATGGGTGGAGTTTTATATATTTATACTTTTTATTAGCTGCATCAGTGGTGGTATTTAATAAGTTATGCAGAATAAACAAATATTTAATCCATGTAGATCTTTGCCAAATTTTAGCACATACAGTGAGCACCATAATTCATTGGATAGTGACACATTTTTTTGTTATTTTGGTTCTGTGCTCTAGCACTTTGAGTTTGAAAGGATACAATGACAATGAGGTTGAAGTGCAGACGGTCAGCTTTAATTTGAGGGTATTTCCATCCATATCGGCTGAACAGTTTAGAAATGACAGCACCTTTTGTACATGGTCCCCCCATTTTAAGGTACTGCACGTATTTGTTGAATTGGCTTCACAGATGTGTTTTCAGGCAGGTGTATTCATTTGTGTCGTTAGTGAATGCAGAAGAGAGCTGTTGATGTCTAGTCTTGATTCTAGACTTTGCAATTGCCTTTGGAGATTGTTGTTGGGGTGTGACAACATGAGGAAGACAGCAGTGTCGATGCAAATTAAGCTGGCCATCATAAGCTCAGAAATGAAACTCAATCAATCAGGAACATTGCATGGGCATGCCCAAATCAACAGTTTGTTTTTAAGTTTGTGTAATTTTTGGTATTTTGTCTGTACATTTTCTTGTGCCTTCCCCAATCAACTGTTTCTTTTTTTCTCTTTTTTTTGTTGACAATTTTTAAGGTTATTTGCCCTTCGTATACTCATCAAATGTGTTTGTGAAGTATTAAAATAAAATAATAACTAACGAGAGCTGACTTTCCACGATACCTGCTCTTACCAGTTCCACTTCATTTTATTCAAAATGCGCCACAAGACATTTTATTTTATTTTCATTTTCATTTCAGGGCTGAAATGTGAGATCTGACCCACAGTCGCTTTCTCGAGTCGGGAGTATCTGGAGACCAGAGTACGGGGCGTGTCAAAAGCAAAATGGACGACGGGTCAAAAGCACGTTTCTTTTGGTCGATGATTCGGCGAGTCACATATATTATCCAGTCAAAGGCATGATCCAAAGGCGTAGATGTATCACGATTGTTTTGACGTTTCTGAGACAGCATATCTGTTTTCGTTGCTGGTCCTGGAGGTGAATAAAAGGCGCGTATGCATATGTCGGTGCGAAAGTTATGCGCTTTCTTTGTCTTTGTCTTTGTCTAAACTACGTCGCCAATCTAATATGCAGTAAAGTCATGTTTGGTGTTGTTGGAGAGCTAATATCATGAGCAGTTAGATGGTCTCATTCTATGTTGGGAATGTTGTCATTCAAAGTTTATGTGTTACATGAAAGTGAAATGCCAATCACTGAAATTTAGCTATTCAGCTGTTACACCTGAAATTGTGAAAATGGCGACACTATGTTTGAACAATTGTCTGCACCAAGTGCTTTGGGTGCTGTTTGGAATAAAATTATTATTATTATTCACAAATATGATTTTTACATTGCAAAATAAATAGTACTATTGTGCTAAACTTTATGCAACCCACGGAGATACAGTACATTAATTGGGAAAACATATGCCTGGATAGTTTTGTAAGATTAAAAAATGTTTTAATGGGGCAAAATATTTGCCATTATTATATGTATTTATTTATTCACCACCCCACCCCTTTTTATATCAAAAGTATTGATGTCAATACTTTTAAAGGCCTAGATTTTGCAAGTTTTAATTATAGGCTTATAGACAGTGCTTTGTATGGGTGAGTATCTTGGCATTTTTGTACATTGAAAACGTGTTTTTGTTGAGATATTTCATTATGTACTGTGTTTTCTATGAGTAACTGATAATAATAATAATAATAATAATGCATATAAATGTATGTACCATAATTAAATCTGGAGAGAGACATGTATACACATACATACAGTTGAGTCCAAAAGCTTACATACACCTAGGCTAAAGATATTCAAACTCAGTCTTTCATAACTCTGCACATTTCATGTTGCCATACATTTAGTTTGGCAAGTTAATTGAGACATCTGCTTTGTTCACATCAGAGGTAATTTTAAAACAATCAATTAGAGACATATTTATTTCAGCTTTAATTCACTATATCAGAATTCCAGTGGGTCAAAAGTTTACATACACCTGGTTTAGTGTCTTTAAACAGTCTGGAAGATTTCAGAAATTGATGCAATTACTTTTTACCGTTCCTTTTGTCATAATTAGGAGTTAACTGGGAGTTAATTGGCACATGTGGCTGTATTTAAGGGCCTACTTTTAGAGCCACTGCCTTTTTGCCCATGATACGATGGGAAAATCAAAGCAACTCTGCCAAAAAATTGTGGACCTCCACAAGTCTGGTTCCTCCTTAGGAGCAATTTCCAAACAACTGAAGGTAACACGAACATCTGTACAAACAATTGTATACAAATATAAAAACCTTGGGACCACAGACACTGCAGAGTTAAAATTAACTCCCAGGGCTAAACAAACTATGGTCAGAAAGGTTCAACTGAACCCCAAGACAACAACAAAGGAACTGGTGAAGGAGTTGGCAGCATCAGGTACCAAAGTATCTACATCCACCATTAAGAGAATCCTATATTGCCATGGCTGCTGTACAAGGAAGAAGCCCCTACTCCAAGGCCGGCATAAAAAATCCAGAATGAACTAGAAATACTGAAGCAAGACCTCAAGACATCAGCTAGAAAGTTAAAACTTGGTCAGAACTTGGTCTTCCAGCAGGACAATGATACTAAGCATACCTCCAAAGTTGTAACAAAATGGCTTAAAGACAACAAAGTGAAAGTATTGGAGTGGCCATCACAAAGCCCTGATCTGAATCCCATAGAAAATTTGTGGAATGCACTGAAAAAGCGTGTCCGAGCAAGGAGGCCCACAAACCTGACTGAGTTACACCAGTTCTGGCAGGGGGAATGAGCAAAGATTCTGGCAAAGTATTGTGAGAAGCCTGTGGAAGCTTACCCCAAGTGTTTGATTCAAGTTAAGCAATTAAAAGGCAATGCCACCAAATACTAAAAAAGTGTATGTAAACTTTTGACCCACTGAAAATCTGATATAGTACATACAAGCTGAAATAAATGTCTCTTAGCTATTATTTTGAAATTACCTCTTATGGAAATAAAGTAGATACCCTAATTGACATAACACAGGAGATGCATGGTAACATGAAATGTGTGGAGTTGTGAAAAATTGAGTTTGAATGTCTTTAGCCGAGGTGCATGTGAACTTTTGGCCTCAACTGTAGCCTACAAGTCAAACTGTATACTAGAACTGTTAGTTGGAGTTTGGGTTGCTTACAGCAGTAGCTTAGGTGGTTGAATTTCATGATTGGAGGCGACAAAGACAGTGATAACGTTGTCGTAAATATTGTTTACCCCCATTATTACCCCATAACGTGGCAGTTTTTCTTTGGAATCCTGTAGAGTAGTAACCCTTCCTCGACTCAGTGCACACACTGACGCCGTGAACAAATAAGGTTCCGTTTCTTAAATTATTTGTACATGTCCGGTTTGTGGTCCCGACCAGACAATTGAATGAGTAATTGATTGAATAAATTTGTAGTTTGTAATGAATTTGCTTGTCTGAGACTCCCTGATCTGACATCGGTTTCAAGGGGGTCTCCCAGAGTTGTTGGCGGTTTCCAGAAGATTCCCCCTGGCTAACGTGGATTACAGAGGACAGGAGCAGAGTTAACACCATCCTACAGCCATCCTGCTTGTCTCTTAGGAGTGATGATTCATATCGGCGTGTAAGCACACACACATTACAGCGTTCCTGCTCTGAACATGGACTCAGGCTGGTTGATCTGAATGTACAGAGTAAACAGGCAAATGCTGACTTGTGCATCACATCTCATGTACAAAATATATGCTCAAACGGTTTTAAGGCCATGTCTGAAGGGTTTATCTATGCTTCCTGTACTTTCGGGGGCACTAGGTGCTGTGTGGTCTTCACTCATAAACCGGTTGGATTTTATTCATATTTTAATAATCTGACTTTTTATCCTAGGAGCAGGCATATCGTAAGCTCCCCAGAAACCTGATGCTAAAGGCATTGTTCAGTTCTGTTGTGCAGAGTGACCCCAAATGACCAATGTAACACCAACAATTATAATATGAAGCTTATTTTCATATACACAATTTCTAGATGATCTTATTCAGATTCCTTCTCACATATAGCAAATCATCTAGCAGAATTGCAGAGTGAGACACACTGATCATGGAGGAAAATCATGAAACTCCACAACAGAGCCCATAACAATGCCTCTACATGCACAAGATGTCTTTCAGTGTGGAGAGTATGTATAATGTTCTTAAAATGTTTTCAGAAATCGCATGGCACTTTCTAAAATGGACTTAACTTGATGCACTTAAAACTAGTTTTTCCTATACATATAAAGGTTATAGATAAATACTTGTGACCTTTGTAACAGAAATTACTTGCACATGGAAAATACAGTGGATTTCATATAAGCCATCTCTACTGAACTTGACTTGACTTTATTGTCCCTGTAGAGAAATGTGGATTGCAGCACTGTGTTATGTTAAAGGGCATCACAGACGCAGACAATAGAAAGTTAGAAGCATTGCAAATGTCACAGTAGTGGTAGCACAGGAGTATACAATATGGAGGGATGCTACACAGGCAGCCCAATGTGACACAGACAGCTGGAGCAACCAGATCAGCTGGTATTAGGCATGGCTGGTGCCTGATGGCTCTCTGGTGTCTGAGTTCGTTCCAGTTTTATTTTTGAAAGTAGAAATATATAACTTGACATAACTGCGAGACAATATTTTACAGTAAGATAAGATTGCTATTAAGCTACTTGAACCAATGCACATGCATTTGATTGCAAAAGCAACTGTCAAGCTGAGAAACATTAGCCATAATCTGAATGCTGGCTTCAGTGACTATTGAGCATGTGGCTCCGTCTAGTGGTGGTTCCTTTAATAGGTTTTATAAAAGGTTGTCAAGTTTTGAATGCCTTCACATTATGGTAGGCCTACCATCAAATGTATATCACGTTAAATGTCATTAAAAACAAATTATTATTATGATTATTACTATTACTATTATTGTAATGGTAAAAATAGGTTAAGTTTCTGTCCTTTTGTTTCCTATGTTCCAGTAAACGTTTCCCACTTTTATCCACTTCACTGGGAGTTGGGTGCAGTTGTCTGACGCGTGTTGTAATGAAAATAAAAATGCATTATTGTTGTTGCTCTTGTTGAATTTATTTACAAAATAAATGAACATAAAACTGCAATAATAAACTTAAAATTAAAGTCCATTTAAAGTTTTCCAGATTCCACAGGTCCACTTTGGTTGTGCAAAACACGGTCAATGACCGTTTCCGCTCGCACCCGTCTACTCCCGCTGGCCCGCCTCACCGCACCATCTTAAATATAATTTATTCCCCCTTCTCCTATAGAGGGACACACTCATAAAATAATTAATGCACACTAAACAATAAATAACAAATACATGATAAATTCCATTATAATTTCAAGTTAAATGTAGAACAGAATAAATAAACTTCATAATATCTTTTTGGGGTTCTTATTATAAACCAACATAAATTAATGGCTCCTTCAATTATTCTTATTATTATTAGTAGGAGTAATAATATTAACTTCAAAAAAAAAGTTGAATTGAGTGTATATTTTCCAGAAAAAATGAGCTCAATTAGATTACACATAACTCAAATGGGTGCCACCCATAGACCGTATAACAAGACCAGGTTAAAACATAGTATATTGCTGGACCGAACCGGCCGACGTCACAGACATGGGCGGTGTAACTTTATCACTCACTCAGTCAGTCAGTCAGAGACATTCGTGTTTGTAGGGCTGGCCCCGCTGTTGCGGTCCGGCCAAATATAGGTCAGTTCTAAAGGCACCCCGAGGAAGCCGTGAGTCTCTGTAATTGTTGGTAGAGAGATCCAATCAAATCCCCGTTCGCTACCAAGAATCTACCAATGAATTGAAGGGGATAGCCAATCAGAGCGCGTAAGACCAATCGCTTGCTTGAGTCTCTCGGGCTGAGAGACGCGCAAATATTGAATGAGGTAAATCGCTGTTTTATTACGGTTATCGGTTTAAATTACGGTAGACGATTTAATCTGAGGAATTGTTCTTAATTTACATCAGGCACAACAAGGTAAATATATTTTTAACCTTTAAGTGTATTTTCTCTGGCATTATAAATAGCTTGTTTTATATGAGTTTAATATAATAATGCAGCAGTTTTTATGCCTTTAATTTATCTGAATGATCCTTTGTAACTAGCTATCTGGATTGAACTCTGGCCATTTTCTGTCATTTATAGATAATCAAATAACCTTGCTCACACTGTAAGAAAATGTCCTAGAAATAACCTATAGCTAGCTAAATTTTTATTTTTCTTTCTTCATTGGGATGGCAGGTATGCCATCCCGCCAAGTTACGCCTTGGTGGGGCAGCATGCCCCATATACACCACTGAGAGTTTGGCACTTTTCAGGGTTCCCGACAAAAATAACCACTAGACACTCAGCCCTTAAAAACATTAAAAAACATTCATTTCTGTACATTCTGACCCCATTTCAACAGACAGAATTCATAAACAACTTCACACGTCCACACAATAAAGCCCCAAACTAAGGGGATTTTGCGTTTTCTCCTTCTTCTCCTCCTCCTCCTTACTGCCGCTTAGCCAGAAACAAAATGTCTCCCCATTGGACATTTTACCAACACCAGCCAATCCTTCACCTACACGATCCAATCAAGATCTCACATACACATGCAAAATAGACATATCTTTTTACTCTAAAACATTTCTTATCTCAACAACTGGTCCCTTTGTGGCTGAGTGGTCAATGTCATGGTCTATGGATCACAGGGTTCCTGGTTCAAACCCCACTGGAAGCCAGTTTCTGAACTGTGCTTTTTTGCTCACTAATATTTGCTTATTATTTATCAACAATTGCTTTTGCATCACATCTACCCAGCTTTCACCGAACATATACACTCCATTATGATGTACCATCTGCACGTTCACTTAATTGGCTACAATATCTTCTGTAAAACCACGGACAAGTTTGACAAAAAAAATTCACGCATTGAACAGCTATGTCATGGTGGCGCACTGCCAAAGTTACAGAGCATAAAGGTTGGAACACAACCAGAGAGTCAGTTAGAGGGGAGGACACCAAAATCAGATGCCCTCCTTAACTCTAGATTGCAGTGTTTGAAACAGTGCCTGTTTGTACACACTTACACAGAGAGAATAATGACTCAGTGCTGTCTGTACACAGTTACACAGAGAATAAGAACACAGTGCTGATTGTACACAGTTACACAGAGAGAATAAGGACACAGTGCTGTTTGTACACAGTTACACAGAGAGAATAAGGACACAGTGCTGTTTGTACAGTTACACAGAGAGAATAAGGACCAGAGGTGGGTAGTAACGCGTTATATTTACTCCGTTACATTTACTTAAGTAACTTTTTGAATAAATTGTACTTGTAAGAGTAGTTTTAATGCAACATACTTTTCACTTTTACTCGAGTATATTTGCGAAGAAAAAATGTTACTTTTACTCCGTTATATTCGGCTACATTCCGCTCGTTACTTTTATTTTTTACCCATTTTTTTATTCAAGGACGTTCTGTTTGTTTCTTTCTCTCAGAGAGACTTCAGCCAAAGAGGCTGACTGGTCTTTGCTTTGGCGCTGTCATAGCCCCACATGACTCCGTTTCACCAATCAAACGTAGCCAGTCACAGCACACAGAAGGATGAGTGGGCGACAACAATGGCTGAAACAACGGCGGGTGATTCGTAGGAGGCAGAACACCCCTGGCCTCACGTTCAAACTATGTTTTACTTACAGACTACCAAAAACAGTAGTTACATTATGCGCTGCCTTCTTTGTCTGCCTAGAAATGTGGACATTTCAGCCTACAAGAACTCAACTTCGAACTTGAGAAAATATGTGGCGGTAAGTTGTAGGTTAGTTTTGGCTGTGGATAGCTAACTATTTGACTGAGTGGTCATTTATTGTCTTGGACAATCCGTTTGTGAAATACAAGCGCATTCGTGACGCCTGGGTATCTTCCAAAATAGCTGCGCGTAATACCACACCTGTTGTTTACGTCATTGTCGCCCTTTTTAGTACAGTCTGGCTTGATTGACAATTCATTTATTCTAATTTAAGTGAACCTAACGTTAGTCAAATATTTGCATTGTCTTGCCCGTAAGCCAGCGGCGCAAATTATGGGTCTCGAGTTATCCATGGGTTTATGGGGCGTGGAAAGGGGAGTGGTTACTGTGTTCGTGACGCACCAAGTTGACAACTTTCTCAACCGGTTGAAAATAGGACGATAAATTTAAAACGCATATTTCTTCAAAAATACAGAACGGACATATTTAATACTTTACTCATTGTGTTTCTTCAATGCCTCTTGTGCAAATAGCACATAAAACCGAGAAAGTGTGACAATCACCATGGTACTCCTTTAAACTAAAAAAAAAAAAAACTGATATTTACATATTGCGTTATTCATTAACACTGTACCACTTTATTTATATACCAACTCCTGTGTACCATTTTCCTATGACATGATTTCAGTTTCCAATCCGAGAGAGTAGCCTACACTAGACTGTCATCCGCCATTACCGTTGTTTTTGACCGTTTTCGCGAAAGGAATTATGGTATTTTTCCCAGTCGGAGCATGCACGGATGCACACTTCAAATTTTGATCAAATGGATCAGTGCTCCGCACTACCAAACTTCGGTTTGGACTCGCACTCCAAGATGGAGGCATGCTCGCTATGCGCACTCGGAGCATGGAAGTGTGCGGTTTGGGACACAGCCAAAGTTTGTTTACACTAAACCGGAAGTTCTGCACATATTCCGCGCAAGGCATCATGGGACTTTGGAATATTGTGGATAAGTGCATCATAAGGTACAATAATGGTGCGACAAAGCATTATGTTTTCCACATATAAAGTTTCTGTTTGAATTTGAACAGGCTCCTCTTTGTAGTGATGATGAGTCTATTTTAATGGATAAATCCCCTGTAGCCTCATTGATATTTTTTCTGTCAACGGAGGGTTCACCCCAACAAACTGATGAGGTATACAGACTTAATAGAGTACAACAGAAAGCGAAAATCCTCCTCTTCTGACGAACCTCCTGTGTATTGTTTTATTTAAAGGGATATGATTTAGGCCATATTTGAATTTGCACATGGCTATTTTATATTTTGTTTATTTCTATTGGACAAGTATTTACAATTTTATATTTTGGACATTTAGATTTTTACGTTCATCTTGCTCTTCTTATTTCAACATTAAATCAGATTATATGAAGTAACTCAGTACTTGAGTAGTCTTTTCACGAGATACTTTCTTACTCTTACTCAAGTAATTATTTGGATGACTACTTTTACTTCTACTTGAGTCATTATTATTTTAAAGTAACAATACTTCTACTTGAGTACAGGTTTTGGCTACTCTACCCACCTCTGCTATGATCCCAAACCAACCCACCACCAACTGGTTCAACTCCCTAGATTCAATAATAACCAAATTCTACTGGAAAAATAAAAAAGCCAGAATCAAATTAGGTACTCTTCAAAAAAATAAAAATCAAGGAGGACTCGATGCACCAAATTTTCATAATTACTACTTGGCCAACCAATTGCTATACATCTATCAATGGCCTCACCCCACCCAACAAAACAACTCATGGATTGATATCGAACAAGAAGCATGCAGGGAAATCTCACCACCTGACCTACCATTCCTCAATATAAACATAAAACACCACACCTGCTTTAAGAACACTGTAATTTCTACAACTCTGAAAGCTTGGTGGAAAATCAACAAAATCACAAACTCCACTTTGACACCCTCCAAATACACCCCAATCTGGCATAACCCTGACTTCCAGCTCAACAAAACTTCACTGAATTTCACCACATGGAAACAAAAAGGCATTACACATCTCCACCACATTTTTCAAGAGAACACTTTAATCACTTTTAAAGATCTAATCCAGAGATATGGCGTTGGGAGAGTCATGTACTTGCTGTGCTTATTCTGTTATCGGCCTTTGTGAACAGCCCAAACGGTGGATTCTGGTTCAAGCGAGGAAGTGCCCATCAGACCAAAACTCAGTCATTTCCACAACTACATAAGTGTTCTTATGCCTTAGTAATTGCAGCAGACATGGCTGTGAACTAAAATGTTTTACAAATAATTCAGACAATGTTTGATCGATCAGAGAAACTGTTTTCATGTCTATATGAGCACACATAGTGAATCACTGCCCATTCTTTCACTGCTCTGCTTCAGTTCCTGTAGATTCAGTGGCAAACCTGCAGTGATTAATGCACTTCTGACTGTGTTCTGCGGTGTACAGCTGCTTGGAGGCTTAAGGTAGTGAAGGGAAGTGTATGTTTCTGTATTTCTGTATGCACTCCTGGCCACTTCTGCCTAGGCCTGCAGTCTTGTCCCAGTCTCCACATTCCCAGTTACCGTGGCGATGAGGGAGAGGAGCGATGGAGAGCTACGGGGAGGATGGAATGCAGCTCAGGGCTGTCCCAGGTGCACTCCTGAGAGGACCCCGAAAAACAGGCGTTAAACAGGCGGAGGTCAGAACAGGAATCAGCAAAACAAAGTCGGCAGTTCGGCGTCCAAGAAATTCTTGTCGGCGCCAGAGTCGACCAACGCCTGTAGCCTGAGGGGTTGTTGGTCCTGAACCAGTGTGGCATCGAGCAGTGGGCTAGACTGGTTCCGCAGCAATAGTCCGGAACTCAGCTGAAAATGCCGCCGCGCTGCGCGTGCCCTGGCGCATCGACAGCAGGCGCTGATTATAGTCTCTCCCGCAAACGGGGCGATCAGAGACTTCTCGCATTTCTGCAACGAAACTGGAGCAGGTGAAGTTTGTAGGAGGTTGGCTCTCCCAAACTGCTGTGGCCCAGTCTAATGCAGATCCTTTCAGCAGCCCCACGATGCAAGAAATCTTTTTCCCATCGTTGTTGTAAGTGGTGGGTTGCTGGTTGAAGGTCGAGTGAACGCTGCATTAGAAACGCCTTGCACTTCCCCAAGTCTCCAGCGTAGCGCTCCGGAGCAGGAGTGTGCGGCTCCCTGGGCAGGAGGGCTGCGTGGGTGTAGAGCTGGACCGGGTCGGGAGGAGCCCTCGGGGCTTCGGGAGCGGGAGCCGGGAGGCGGGTGGTCAGCTGCTGCATCTGACCAGCGAGTGCTGTCAGCGAATACCGGATCTCACGGAGGGCTTGCTCGTGCCGTCCCACGAGTGCTGCCTTGGCTGGCGAGGGCGTTGCGCAGGTGCTCTGGGTCCGCTGGGTCCATACTGGCCAGATTGTTCTGTCACGGGTCGGGGTGTGGTGGACCCAAATGTAGACTTGTACAACTGAGTGTCGAAACTCCCGAAGGAGATGTTTAATTCAAAGGCACACAATACAGCAGGCAGTCTCGTAGTCAGTTCATGCAAAGATCAAAAACCAGAAAAATCCACCGGGGCAAAAATCTAAGTCGTTGAACAAGCGGAGGTCAGAACAGGAATCAGCAAAACAAAGTCGGCAGGCAAAAAAATCGGTGGTCGGGTAAACAGGCAAGATCAAAACACGAGTCAGACTAACGAGAGGTAAACGCTGGAAAGGCACTGTAAACAGGAGGCACAATCTGGCAAGGAAGAACAGGGAAACAGAGAATGTATACCAAAATAACCAGGTGAGTGAAATGAGAGATAATTGAACAGAGCGTGAACATGCAAACAGGGAACAGGTGAATGAAATGAGTGATTAGCCAGTGTGTGAGAATGCGGCCAGAACAGGTGAGAGTGATCAGCTGAGGGGAGAGAGAGAGAAAGAGAAAACCACGCCCATACTACAAAACCGAAACAAAGATTGTGCAGGAGAAAAGCAGATCAACTAAAAGCAGTCAACTAAAAAGTGAAGTGACAACAGAAACACAACAAGATGCTGGTAAGGTGTAATTTTATTGAAATTAGGCTTGGGGCTGCTGGATGGCTCATTTAGTTGAGGCCCCACGCTGAGGTGCATGGATGAGCCTCACGACCTTGGGTCGAATTCGGACCGTGCCAGTGCCGACTGTGGCCGATAGCTCCACAGGGCGACGCACGATTGGTGCCTGTGTTGCCCAGGGTACGGGAGGGTTCAGTCAGACAGGGATCTGCGTTTCATCGCTCTCTAGCGACCCCCCTTGGGCGCTCATATGACTTACCTCTTCAGGCTGCACCTCTCCCCATCCCTCCCTACCCCCCTGTAAATGACTGTAAGCTTAGGGTTGTAACTAGGCAGCTGTTTCGTAGGTGACTTAGGTGCATTAACTGTCATAGTCCATAGACTGCGTTGCTGCCGTTCTCGTTGTTTAGTGTTAATCAGTTTAACCTTCAGGGTCTAAGCTGAACTATGCGGTTGTTCCCTGCACTTGGACCGGTACTTCTCTCTAGGGGTTTCGTAATACTTGTTCCTGGTTATGGTTATACACGTTGTTTTACGTCGCTCTGGATAAGAGCGTCTGCCAAATGCCAGTAATGTAATGTAATGTAATGCATGTCAGAGCTGCTTATGAAAGGTCTTCCTCCGGCATGAAAAACAGCTTTTGTGCTCTATTCCATTACAAAATATACATGCGCACAAGCTGAAATGTGGTAAATGTTTATTTTTCTCATCCAAGCAGAGTAAAATAATCCATTAATGTGTAGGCTTGTTATCATACCAAAGCTGATTTTTTTTTTTTAAAGGAAAGCCTTAAGACTAAACATAAGGTCATGTCATGGCTGTGGCTCTATCACATGGGTGTTTGCTGTAATTACAACAGGGAAAAGGTTACTCAGACAAGCTCGTTCCTGTTAAGATAATATACTTCATGCTGGTGTGTGGCATTAGAAAACTTCTGAGAATTCCTCTGCAGGCTGTGTAGTGTGTGTCTCCCTGGTGCCCCTTATATTAAAGCCTGTTAAAGGAAACCTGTCTACCTCTACCTCATGTACGGTGCCATGAAAAATATTTTCCCCCATTCTGATTTCCTATATTAGGGCCTAGTTTCAGATCTTTACAAAAAATGTTATATTAGACAGAGGGAACTGGAGTAAGCAGTCAACGTTTTAGAAACTCCCAACTTCTGCCTTGAGTCTCACCCTCTGGAGTTCAGTCCCTTGTAGTAGCGTCACAAGACCACCGGATGGCGGAAAGCATCCACTTTCTGTTTCCAGTATTCCAATACAGCCCAGACATCTGGTAGCGAAAGTAAATACTCTGATATTTTCGACTATTTCAAGCTCCTGCCACGGCACATAATGGTTTTATTAAATTCCGTTTAGCATGAGGATGGGGGTGTAATTTCAAAGAAACACTGCACTGGTTGATGCACTGAAGATGCTCATTTTTATTGTACACACAGAGCACGTACACAGCGCATCAATACACACAGACACATGCACATGCACAACATGCACACACACGCACACAAACACACACACAAGCACATATACACCAAGTTCACCTGATCATATAGATAGATGGTTTGATACTGTGGTTTGTGTCTTTGGAGGCCCTATTAGACTGAAGGCTCTTTTCTTTCTGGGGAGGCTACGCTCCTTCGGTGTGTGTAGCAGGATGCTGGCCATGTTCTACCAGATCATTGTGGCCGGTGTCCTGTTCTACACCTGTGTGTGCTGGGCTGGGAGCCTCTACTCCAGGAACACAAAAAGGCTCAAACTGATCCAGAAGGCCAGCTGCCACCCTCTGCTGTTGTTTTGGGTGCAGTGGGTGTTTGCCGACTCTCCCCCCCCCTCTCTGAGCCAGCCCCCCTTCTCTGCTTCCTCGGCCAGCCCTCTAGCTGCCCTCCTCAGCCTTGCCCCTGCCTTGCCCGTGTTCTCCAGAAGGTAGAGCACTGACTGGCGGGTGAACCCCCAGCGTCCCACCTCCACTGGATATACTGTCGCTCTCTAACTGACCTCCTTACACTCCTTACACTCTCACACTCCGCTGCCAGGTCGGAGTACTTCAGCCGTTTCCGCTCATAGGCTGCTTCTGCCCCCTCCTCCCATGGGAGGGTGAGCTCCATAAGGAGCACCACCTTCACCCGAGTGGACCACGTCTCCATATAAGGAGCACCACCTTTGCCCGAGTAGACCACGTCTCCATATAAGGAGCACCACCTTCGCCCGAGTAGACCACGTATCCATATTGTCATGGTTCTGTATTTTCAGTTTTTCCCCTTTTGGCCGCCAGATGGCGGCACTTCAGTTTTGTGTTTCAGTTCGTTCTCCCTTCCTGTGTTAATTGTATTATTGGTTTTCATTATTCTATTATTGTTCCCACCTGTGTCTTGTTATCCCCTCCCTTTCTGGTTTGATTGTTCTTTGAGTTCACCTGTGTCTTGTTACCCTTGTCTATTTAAGTTCTTTGCTCCTTGACTCGTGTGCTATTTCCTTGCATTTCATGTGTGTTTCTGTCTGCCTGTATTTTGACCTGCTTGTGTTTCCACCTGTGTGTTTCTGTGCGTTTCTGCCTTTGTCTCTGCCGTTTGTTTTCTGTACTTTGTGAAGTTCTGTTTTGTCCAGAAGTTTTTTTTGTATTTTTTAGTTTTTGTTATATGCCCCTTGTGGCTCTTTGTTCTGTTTTCCTTTTTTTATATTAAAGTCTTGGTTTGAATTTCCCTTTTGATGCCACCTGAGGTTTTTCTCACTCCGCACCTGGGTCGTCACCCGCAAAACCCGACACACATAAGGAGCACCACCTTCGCCCGAGAGGACCACGTCTCCATATAAGGAGTACCACCTTCGCCCGAGTAGACCACATCGCCATATAAGGAGCACCACCTTCGCCCGAGTAGACCACATCGCCATATAAGGACCACCACCTTCGCCCGAGTAGACCATGTCTCCATATAAGGAGCACCACCTTCACCCGAGTGGACCATGTCTCCATGTTAGGCCACAGGAACGCTGTGCTGATTTCATTTGGGAAATGGAGCTGTGGATTAAGATCTACATGCATGCTCCACCCTCTGCCTGGAACCAGGGCTCTACTCCCACCTTTGTGTCCTACGCTCCCCTCCTCCTCTGCTTGCCTCACAAAGTGGGTTTGATGCTCTTTCACAGGAGAGGCATCTCTGTTTGCCTCCTGTCTGCTGGTTTCTAGTAATTCCAGAAGCTTCCCCAGCAGCTGGTCATACCTCCATCTGTAGCACCCCTGTGCTGGAGCCATCTCACAGCCTGACAGAACATGCTGGAGGCCTGCTCTGTGTCCCTGTGCTGGAGGCCGGCTCTGTGTCCCTGTGCTGGAGGCCTGCTCTGTGTCCCTGTGCTGGAGCCGTCTCACAGTCTGACAGAATGTGCCGGAGGCCTCGTTTGGGTGCAGCACAGAGCGGACGGTCTCATCCGCACCAAACCATTAGCGCAGGTTCTGAGGAGAAAGCAGGGTGTCATAATTGGCCCTGATCAGGAAGATAAGCCTGGCTTGTGGTATCTTCCACCAGTCTGACCCACTAAGCGATCGGTCCTCCACACTGTCCATCCTCCCAGACCACCTTAACTGCTAAAACCTGCTACCTCTCCTGCGCCATCCATGGTGGGATGACCCAGAGTCTTTTGTGTCCCTCTGTTTCCCTGCTGGGGGGGGTTGTGCCCCTCTGTTTCCCTGCTGGGGGGTTGTGCCCCTCTGTTTTCCTGCTGGGGGGGGTTGCACCCCTCTGTTTTCCTGCTGGGGGGGTTGTGCCCCTCTGCTTCCCTGCTGGGGGGGTTGTGCCCCTCTGTCTCCCTGCTGGGGGGAAGCAGTCAGGTAGAAGCAAACTGCAAACATAGAATGCATATCAGGCCACTGCTATATATACCACAATTAAACCATCAGTGAAAGCCTAGGATATACCGGTATATTTATAAATCAATGACAAACTATGTTCTACAGCATATCCAGCAATTTACCCACCCAGATATCATTTCTGATTAACAATGTTGTACATTTTCAGCTTTCATAAAATGCCAGTAGTACAGATTCTGATGTAGTCAGCTGAAAGGAACTTCTTAGCTTACAAAGGAGATGGTGCAGTAGAATGGGCACATCCAACTTGTTCAGGTACAGGGCATAAACAATATCTAGAGTTAAAAATATGTCTGATGTTTGAACAGACTAGGCAGAATTTGTGTCATTTCAAACAGATTGGAATATGGGTTTAACATCAGCATGCCTTTGGAGCTGAGTGAGTACATTTAACATGGTCGGTGAAAATAGCGGTGATATGTGTTATTCAACTAATCATTTAAACAGAAACATTTACTCTAGACATTTGACACACAAACAGTAAAAATAACACATACAAATGCAACATTACAAACTTGCACCAGCAGGCCTTATCTGATAGAAGAAAAATCACATAATCAGAACAGACATTGCCACAGGAATACCAAACGTGCTGCAATGCGACTCACCAGGGCAATGTTGCTGGAAGTGATGAGACAGAATTGCAAACATCTTGACTTCATTTCACAATCTGCATGTCTAATAATAAACATTGGAACATTGTACTAATACGAGACGACTGTATTGTGAAAACTGAGTGTGATTTAGAGTTGTGCACTTTGATGGTAGGTACTGCAATTAGTGTCTTAGGGTAAGAATTCTGCCAGTCAGTTTGGCAAATTGAGTTTTCCACATTGAGCCAAAGCAATCATAACATACTGTAATGCATTTGTAATGTGTGACTGCAGATATCAGAAATGCATCTGAAAAAATGAGAAAAACTGTAGGGTCTCAGGAACACCTCAGAGACTGGATGTCATGCAAACCACACTTCTGCCCTGATTTTGGCTTAGTGGTCTAATCCATTCAACTGATGCGCAGCAGATCCAGGTCAAACCTTCAGGAAAACCATTTATTTGAGAGGTAACACAAACATACCAGCTCAATAGACAAGCAGTGCCTTTTCAAAATGTATTGAGTTGTGGTTACACTACAGCAACAGAAGCAAGCATTCATCAGACACTACACAACTTCTCTTATAATGGATTTTATTTCCACTACTGTAGATGGATGTCATTGCTTCAACTGCAGATTTTAGCCCCATGCTGATCTACTCAAATTGAGCCCAAACATAATCCCATACAGAATATGAAATAAGTACTACTGTGTAAATCACAACAGCAAAACATTTGATATTTTAATAATTCAGGTTTAATCATTGCATATTATTGTCTGAAAATACAGAAAATTAAAGCAAAAAAAAAATCCTAAAAAAATTAATAAGGAAACTCAATCCATCATTGTTTACAGTAATGAAAGGAAATAAGTACACTGCAGTGATCATTCTGCATTCTCCCTATCAGCTGCATTTGCCAACAGAAATTTGCACATTGGAACTGTTGTGAAAATGAATGAAAGCAACTGTAAAAACTGGTAAAATGCACATTTAAGTGGAGGTGTTTGCCACTGGCTTCTTTTAAAAAAGATGCAGATACAGGAGACAGAATTATTATTTCAGAAACATTTTACCCTGCCATCTTTTGGCATTATTACTCTCAATGTTATATTAATGTTTTAATAATCAAAAGTAAATAAACACACCTTGAACATTTGCAATATAAATGTATTAAAATGTAAAAAAATATCACATTTAGACAGCAAGTGCATAACTTGAACTGCTAAAAGATAATACTCTTATGTACAGGGGTTAGGCTGTACTGAGGTTATATATATATATATATATATATATATATATATATATACATATATATATAAAATATTGGGCACAGCTGAAATTGCACTGGTAAGGCATTGGTCAAGGAAGGTTGCAAGTGTGTGATTGGGTGAGAGTGTGTTTGTGTGCGTGAATTTGTGAATGTGTGTGCATACATGTGTACGTTTGTGGGAGTGACTGTGGATGTGAATGTGTGTGTATGTGTGTGAGTGCATGAGTATGTGTGTGCCCGGATTGTGTGTGTGTATGGGTAAGAAAAAGTGTGTGTGCGTGCGTTTGTGTGAATGTGTGTGTGACTGTGTATTTGAGTGTGTGTGCATGCAAGAGAATGAGTGTATGTATGTGTGTGTGTGTGTTTATACGTGTGTGTGAGAGTGTGTTCGTGTGCGTGAATTTGTGAATGTGTGTGCATACATGTGTACGTTTGTGGGAGTGACTGTGGATGTGAACGTGTGTGTATGTGTGTGAGTGCATGAGGATGTGTGTGCCCGGATTGTGTGTGTGTATGGGTAAGAGAAAGTGTGTGTGCGTGCATTTGTGTGAATGTGTGTGTGACTGTGTATTTGAGTGTGTGTGCATGCAAGAGAATGAGTGTATGTATGTGTATGTGTGTGTTTATATGTGTGTGTGTGTGTGTGTGTGTGTGTATGGGTGTCAGAATGTTTGTGTATACATGTGTATATGGTGTGTGCAAGCATGTACGTGTATGCATGTGTGTGCATGTGCGAGTGCATGAGTATGTGTGTGTGTGCGTATGGGTAAGAGAATGTGTGTGTTTATACATGTGTGTGCGTGCGTACGTGTGGGAATGAGAGTGTGTGTTTGTTGACACGTTTATGTTTGTGCGTGAGTGCATGAGTGTGTGTGTGTGTGTGTGCGTGCGTTTGTGAATGTGTGTGTCCGTATACTGTATGTGAGTGTGTGAGTGAGAGAAAAATTGTGTGTGTGCATACAGGTATGAGCGTGTGTATGTTTGCATGCGCGTGTGTGTGTGTGCATGAGATTGTGTGTGTCCGTGTGTAGGTGTGAGAGAGTGTGCGTGCGTAGGTGTGTGAGTGCGTGTGCATGAGTAAACATGAGTGTGAGTGCGTGTGCATGACTGAGAGAGAAAGGGTGTGTGTGAGAGTATGTGTCTGTGTGATGGAGTGTATGTGAGAGAGAGAGGGTGTGTGTGTGTGTGTGTGTGTGTGACTGGGTGTGCGAGAGGGTGTGTAGGTGTGTGAGTGCGTGTGTGTGAGTCTAGGTGCATATGAGTGTGTGTATATATGTGTGAGTGTGTGATTGAGTGTGTGTGTACGTGTATATGAGTGTGTGTGTATATAGGTGTGTGTGTATATTTGTGTGCGTGTGAGTGTGTGTATGTGTACATGAGAGTGTGTATGTACATATATATGTGTGTGTGTGTGTGTGTGCATGTGTTCGAGTGTGTATGCGCACGTGTGTGTGTGTATGCATGTGTGTGCATGTTTGTGTGTGCGCGCATGTGTGTGTGTCTCTACTCCAGTTAGCAGAGGGACACTGAGAAGTGTGTGTGTTGACATGTATGTGTGTGCGTGCGTTTGTGTGAATGTGACTGTGTGTGTGTGAGAGAGAGGGTGTGTGTGTGTGCGTGCGTGGGTGTGTGAGTGCGTGTGCATGAGTGTACATCAGTGTGTGTGTGCATAGGTAAGAGAATGTGTGTGTGTTTTTACATGTGTGTGCATGCGTATGGGAATGTGAATGTGTGTGTGTTTATACATGTGTGTGCATGCGTATGGGAATGTGAATGTGTGTGTGTTTATACATGTGTGTGCATGCGTATGGGAATGTGAATGTGTGTGATGACACGTGTTTGTGTCTCTGCATGCATGTATGTGTGCGTGCGTGCGTGAGTGCATGAGTTTGTGTGTGTGTGCGTGTGTTTGTGTGAATGTGTGTGGATGTGAGTGTGTGTGTGTGAAAGAGAGGGTGTGTGTGTGAGTGACTGAGTATGAGAGAGAGAGAAAGTGTGTGTGTGCATACGGTTATGAGCGTGTGTACATATGTATGCATGTGTGTGTGCGCATGAGAGTGCACTGGTGAATGTGTGTGTTTGTGTGTGTGAGAGATTGTGTGTGTTCATGTGTGTAGGTGTGTGTGTGCATGTGTGATTGGGTGTGTGAGTGAATAGTTGTGAGAGAGTGTGAATGCGTGTGTGAGTGTGTGCACGAGTGTACATCAGTGTGTGTGTGTGTGCATGGGTAAGAGAATGTGTGTATGTTTATACATGTGTGTGCATGCATATGGGAATGTGTGTGTGTTTATACATGTGTGTGCATGCGTATGGGAATGTGAATGTGTGTGTGTTTATACATGTGTGTGCATGCGTATGGGAATGTGAATGTGCGTGTTGACAGGTGTTTGTGTCTCTGCCCGCATGTATGTGTGCGTGAGTGCATGAGTTTGTGTGTGTGTGTGCGTTTGTGTGAATGTGTGTGTGACTGTGGATGTGACTGCGTGTGTGTGAGAGAGAGAGGGTGTGTGTGAGTGACTGAGTGAGAGAGAGAGATAGTGTGTGTGTGTGTGTGTACATACAGTTATGAGCGTGTGTACATAAGCATGCATGTGTGTGTGCGCGTGAGAGTGCACTGGTGAATGTGTGTGTTTGTGTGTGCGAGAGATTGTGTGTGTTCATGTGTGTAGGTGTGTGTGTGCATGTGTGTGATTGGGTGTGTGAGTGATTTGGTGTGAGAGGGTGTGTATAGAGTGTGAGTGTGTGTGCACGAGTGTGTGCGTGCGTAGGTGTGTGAGTGCGTGTGCATGAGTGTACATCAGTGTGTGTATTTGTGAGTGCGTGTGCATGAGTGTGAGAAAGCAAGGGTGTGTGTGAGAGTATGTGTGTGTGTGGATGTGTGTATGTGGGTGTATGTGTCTATGTGTATCTGAGTGTGTGTGTGTATGTGTATATGAGTGTGTGTGGTGTGTGTGTGTGAGTGGGTATATGAATGTGGTGTGTGTGTGTGTACATGAGTGTATGTATTTGTGTGTGCGTGCATGTGTGCGAGTGTGTATGCGCACGTATGTGTGTATGCGTGTGTGTGCACGTGCATATTTGTGTGTGAGCGCACATGCATGTGTGTGTGTATGCGTGTGTGTGCGCGCATGTGTGTGTGTGTCTCTACTCCAGTTGGCAGAGGGCCACTGAGGCGTCACGCACTTCAAATCCAGCACAGAGGGGTTTGTGTTGAGTGAAGTGTGTGTGGAATCTGTGCAGCAGGGTCAGTGTGTCAGAGTCAGAGACGCTGTAGAAGGACAGAGTGCCGGCCGGACGGTCCACACACACTCCTACCCTGTACACACACACTCCTCTACCATCATCATCATCATCATTATCACACGCTCCTGCTCTGCGGTAGGGGGAGGTGAGGGCAGGTAGGTCTGTTTTGTTCCAATTGTGCCAGACAGAGTAACCGAGTTTATCAGAGTCACCGTGCTTAGAGCAGCTCAGACTCCAGGAGTTTTTATTGAATCCAAACATACAGTCAGAATCCCCTCCTTTCCTGCTGATTCCTTTATCTGTCACTGCTATATAAACCTCTCCCCCCGACTCAGACACACTGAACTCAGCCTCCCAGTAACAGCGCTCACACACACTCTCTCTGCACACAACCTGGGGCCAGTAATCAAATCTCTCTGGATGATCAGGATATGGCTGCTCCTCTCTCCCCGGTGTGTGTGTCACCCTCCTGTTCCCCTCAGACAGAGACAGGTTTCTGTGCGCTGTGTTTGGATCCAGTGTGAGCTGACAGCCGTCTGCACACCAGACATTAATGAGATTAATTATCACTATTAATATTCACCTTATTATGTGTGTGAGAGAGAAAGGACTGTCATTGTACCTCTGTGTGTGTGTTTGTGTACATGTGTGTTTCTGTTTGTGTGTTTGTGTGTAAGAGAGAAGTCTCTCTCACACACACACACACACACACACAGCAGAGTGTGTATCTATGCAAAGTGTTCTGTGTCGATACACACTCACATTTCCTGGGTCCTGGTTTGGTCCTGTTCCCTCCTCCATGGTCCACACTGTAAGAACAGCAGAACAGAATTCTGAATTTTAACCATCCTTTATTTCCACTCTCAACACACCAATGACGTCACATACATAAAAACAAAGGCACAATAAAACACAAAACCACGATCATATGAAAAAAACACAAATCTGTCAGAAAGGAAACTTATCCCATTCACTCACCCTGTTCCATGAGCAAAAACAGCTCCCCTCCCTCCACTGAACATAAAACACCCTTATAACACACACACTGAAACACACTCAGGTTCATTGCTTTGTAATACTGAAACTCCACCATCACTGTGTCCCTGATCAAACCCCTAACTACAACAACCACATCTTATTTACTGCAGTGATCCCGTGCAGCACCCTCCACAGGAGATCCCCAACTCTCTTGAGTAACGCTGGTTTGTACAGTGCCCTCCATGCCCCCGCCCCCCCCCAACTCCTTTTGTGTGTGTGTGTGAGAGGTGCACTATGGAAACTCTCTTTACTTACAGCAGTGTGAGTGTGTCCAGTTTAGCAGCAGACAGCGCTCTCACTCCTGAGTCTCCTGGGTGATTGTATCTCAGGTCCAGCTCTCTCAGGTGTGTGTGTGTGTGTGTGTGAGGTGCAGTGTGGAAACTCTCTGAACTTACAGCAGTGTGAGTGTGTCCAGTTTAGCAGCAGACGGCGCTCTCACTCCTGAGTCTCCCGGGTGATTGTATCTCAGGTCCAGCTCTCTCAGGTGTGTGTGTGTGTGTGAGGTGCATTGTGGAAACTCTCTGTACTTACAGCAGTGTGAGTGTGTCCAGTTTAGCAGCAGACGGCGCTCTCACTCCTGAGTCTCCTGGGTGATTGTATCTCAGGTCCAGCTCTCTCAGGTGTGTGTATGTGTGTGTGTGTTTGTGTGTGTGTGTGTGTGAGGTGTATTGTGGAAACTCTCTGTACTTACAGCAGTGTGAGTGTGTCCAGTTTAGCAGCAGACGGCGCTCTCACTCCTGAGTCTCCTGGGTGATTGTGTCTCAGGTCCAGCTCTCTCAGGTGTGTGTGTGTGTGTGAGGTGCAGTGTGGAAACTCTCTGTACTTACAGCAGTGTGAGTGTGTCCAGTTTAGCAGCAGACAGCGCTCTCACTCCTGAGTCTCCTGGGTGATTGTATCTCAGGTCCAGCTCTCTCAGGTGTGAGGGGTTTGAACACAGAGCTGAAGCCAGAGAATTACAGCCTCTCTGTGTGACTCTACAGCCTGACAGCCTGCAGAGAGGACACACACACCTTACATGCATTAATATAAACGAACAGGGCTGTGTGTGTGTCAAACACATAGCTGTGTGTTACATACCTTACACACATTAATATAAACGAATAGGGCTGTGTGTATCAAACACATAGCAGTGTGTTACACACCTTACAGCACATTAATATAAACTAACAGGGCTGTGTGTGTCAAACGCATAGCAGTGTGCTACTTTACAGCACATTAATATAAACTAACAGGGCTGTGTGTATCAAAACACATATCAGTGTGTTATACACCTGTGGTGTGGGGATGGCTGGTTTAAGCAGCCACACCTGCCCTGGGTCAAGCTAATTAGACCTGGCCAATTGGATAATTGGTTAAGAATGAGATAATTGGCCAGGCTAATTGGACCCGGGAACAGGAGTGGCTGCACCTGTGCGTAGTGAGGTAATCAGTGTGCACAGGTTAAATCTGCCATCCCCACTCACAGAAGGGAGCCTCTGTCATGACAGTTTTATATCTGCTCCTTGGCGGTAACATCTTGCCAACCTCGTAAATAAATGTGGACGGTTTGAACATCATCTCCCTGTGTCTCTGTGCTGGAGGGCCCCTAAGAAAGCCACTTCGGTGGCCTGTGGCAGGCGTGTTCGCCACAGTGGCGCCCAACGTGGGGCTGCTCCGGCACAGGGAAGAGGCACAGGAGGGCCAGCCTGGAGGCACACTGGAGGAGGTGCAACTGAGGTGTTCCTGACATGGCTTCAGACAGATCCTCCAGGCCAAAGACAGGGAGCGGGAGATGATCAGGGAGGGGAAGGAAGTGATCCTCAGCTGGGACGCTGGGGAGCTGGACCTGGCCGGGAAGGCAGGTTAGCTACCGGCGGTGCACGAGAGGTGGTCGCGCCGTGAGCTGGACTTGGCCGGGAAGGCGGGTCAGCTACGGGCGGCGCACGAGCGGTGGTCGCGCCGTTTTGCTTCCTTTTTTGTCCCTTTTGTTGTTTTAGTTTGTTGTTTTGGCCTGGTTGGTTTGCCCGGAGCCCATGAGGGGGTAAGCCTGCAGCAGCCTACCAGCAGAGCCGACTGGCGGCCCCCACAGCCACGAGGGTTCCTGGTCCCCAGCGCCACAAGGAAACCAGCCCACTAACCCAGCCACCCCACCACAGCCCCTGGAACAGCCCAAGCCGGTGACACCCCCACCAGCCAGCCGAGCAGCCCAGGACTCCCCGCGCTCCGAGAGGGAGGAGGGAGGAGGGGGGAGGGGGGAGGAGGGAGGAGGGGGGAGGGGGGAGGGGGGAGGGGGGAGGGCTGCCTCATCGTCCGGGGGAGGGTCGCGACATGTACTGGACTGTTCCGGGGCCACCTGCCCCTGAAAAGATGTGTTAGGGGAGTGTTAAGAATGCTTGGATTTTTTTTTTTTTTTGCTTGGTTGGAGTGCTGGGGGGGGAGTAGGCTTCGGCCAGAGATTCTCCCTGGCCTCAGTTTGGCGTTGGGGGTATGTGGTGTGGGGATGGCTGGTTTAAGCAGCCACACCTGCCCTGGGTCAAGCTAATTAGACCTGGCCAATTGGATGATTGGTTAAGAATGAGATAATTGGCCAGGCTAATTGGACCCAGGAGCAGGAGTGGCTGCACCTGTGCGTAGTGAGGTAATCAGTGCGCACAGGTTAAATCTGCCATCCCCACTCACACGAGAGAGCCTCTCTGTCATGACAGGGTTTTACATCTGCTCATTTGGCTGTACCATCTTGCCAAACCCTCGTCAATAAATGTGGACTGTTGGAACATCATCTCCCTGTGTCTCTGTGCTGGAGGGCCCCTAGGAAAGCCACTTCGGTGGCCTGTGGCAGGCGTGTTTGCCACAACACCTTACACACATTAATACAAACTAACAGGGCTATTTGTGTTAAACACATAGCAGTGTGTTACACAACTTACACACATTAATATAAAATAACAGGGCTATGTGTGTCAAACACACAGCAGTGTGTTACACACCTTACATACATTAAAATAAACAGTGCTGTGTGTGTCAAACGCATAGCAGTGTGTTACACACACTAATATAAACTAACAGGGCTGTGTGTGTCAAACACATAGCAGTATGTTAAACACCTTACACGCACTAATATAAACTAACAGGGCTGTGTGTGTCAAACGCATAGCAGTGTGTTACACACCTTACACAAATTAATATAAACTAACAGGGCTGTGTGTGTCAAACACATAGCAGTGTTTTACACACCTTCTACAGCTCAATATAAAATAACAGGGCTCTTGAATTAATCATGACTATTTAAGAAAATGACCAGTTAAACTAAATTTGAACAGGTTCAATTAATTTTCATAATTTTGAATAATGTATGAATAGAAACGATTTGACGCTTCTCAAAAATATGTTTTTTCCAACTCATGTCAGATTTAAAATGGGTTTCTACCAAGAGGAAGAACAGGAAAATGTTGCTTTATTTCAGTGAAGAAAAATAACTCTCTTGTCTATTTTAACATTAAAAACATTAGTAATATTAGTGCTATATTTAGTCATTATTAACATTAGTGCTGTATTTTGTCACATTGGAACCCTTTTTGATTGAAGGGGTTTGTGTTTGTACTCACCCCAGTCTCTGCACTTTACAGTGTGGGTCCTCCAGTCCAGCAGAGAGCGCTCTCACTCCTGAATCCTGCAGGTCATTGTCTCTGAGCTCCAGATCTCTCAGCTCTGAGTGAGGAGAGCGCAGGACTGAGGCCAGAACATCACAGCCGCCATCTGTGATATTACACCAACCCAGCCTGTGGAGAGACCACACACACACACACACACACAAACACACAACACACATGCGCACACACACACACACACCACACAGACACACACACACACACACACAGACACACACACACACACATACAACCACACACACAATTGAAATTCACTGCTAATTGTCACACTGTGCACCTTGGCAGCAGATAAATGTGGAATTTCCTATTTGTACAGTACGTGCATTCCTGGGATGTACACAGTACACACAAAAACAGGAAGAGTTTATATTAATTATGTTCATAAAGTATTCTGACTAATCCACAAAAAAAAGGTCATCACTTGGCTCAATTAACAAAAAATAACTAAAAATAAGGAGCCAATTCAACTCAAGGTTGGAGGCTTCCTGCAAGGATTTCATTAACAAAACTGTTCCATGTTGCGATGATATCACATGGCAAACAACATGATTGCAAACATATTTCATTTGCTAACACAAGAAACTGCAGTAGTATGATCACTATGGTGTACTTTACCTCACCTTCAGTCTACAAACATCTTTATATTTTAAAAACATTCAATCTTCATCTAATAATGTAACCAAGGCGGCAAATGAAATACACTGTAGCGCCATCTGCTGGCTGCAGAGAAACACCACAACTGATTATTGCCATTGACTGGTACTACAGGTATATGGAGGACCAAAAATGTAAAAATAATAAATAAATAAATGACTCAATAAATGAATTAATGTATAAATAAATAAATACAAAAGCAAGAAAATGTAAAAATTAATGAATGTACAAATAAATTAATAGACAAAATCTGACAAATGGGTATTTGCATTTATTTCCATATTTATTTCTTGATTCAGTCATTTCTGTGGATGTTCATTCCCATATTTATTTATTGCTTGATTCATTTATTTCTGTATATACTTATATCCTTATTTATGTTTTGATTAATTTATGCCTGTATATATATATTGTGGCATGGATCGGGGCATGCCCCCACAGTGCCCCTCTCAGCCTTATAGGCATCAGCTAAAACCTGCCACCAGGCCAGCTCTTCAGGACCCAGGACAGCGCCACTCTAGGAAGCCCAGCCACAGGACCCTGGAGAGCGGCAAATTGGAAATTCCTCAACTCCCTCCTTTGCAGTCAACACACCTGCAATCAATGAGGCAACACAGCTGCTGCCACTCCAGGGAGATGGCTGGGAGCTTAAAAGGAGGCCTTTTGTCTCCCTTGAGGAGAGGGGGTTTTGGGCTGCAGGAGAGCTGTTGAAAACTGTTGATAACTTTTTCCCTACTTTGCAGAATCCGGTGGAGACGCAGGACCACATCCCTCTTCCTGCTTTGAAGAGGGATCCCCTCAGCGGTCTCCCGGACGCCGTTACTCCTAATTTTGGTTGCTTTACTTTAAGTTAATTCTGACAAGAGACTTTAGTTGTCGAGTTTGGTTTTGGTTTTTTTGTATATAATTTTTGGTAAATAAAAGGCCCTGTTGGGCTATTTTTCCCCAAACCTCCGGTCTGTGTATTTCTGTGCCGCCCCGCCTGCACCGTCACGCCCAGTGCGGTGCCACAATATATTTCTGTATTTATTTCTGTATTTTTTTAATCCATATGTTAATTAGGGGGCTGTCAATGAAAATATGTCATAGTGTCACAATATTTCCACTGGTTGATCGATACCAGAGTACGTAGATTCACTGTACATGCCTTGCTTCAACACCGGTTGCTTTTTACCACATTTACGTTAGTAGGGCAGAGCAGGGCAAAACGTAACACAGATTTTATTTTTTTGGTTAGGTGGTGCAGCTTGAATGACGTATTTCAGGATAAACACTCAGAATGACCCTTGCTTTCTCTCCAATGAAAGGTGAGGGATTTTGATAAACATTTTGGGAGATGATGCCAAATAAAAGTTTGTTTTGGTGATATGTAAGCAAATTATTTACCAGAAGTATTTTTTGGGTGCTGTAATGTGTGTGCCTATCAAAGGATCCAAATGTATGTAATCGTAAACAGTCTTTTCGTGACTAACAGATTACATATTTTTGATAGAGCAATCAGCTCCACCTGCAGGATTAAGACATGCACGCAGACTCACAGAGCAAGGGAACATAACAGGACTGAAAAGGGAAGACATTCAATGGGAACTGCAGAATAATGCTGGGATAACTTGAGAAGGGAAAAGAACAGGACCACATAAAAGAGTTCATGATAAACTTTACTTTAGAGCTTAAAGAACTGTGGCATACATACAGTACGGCTGCACTCAATCTCCTGAACAAGCTACCTCACTACCTCACTGACGTCTTACATAGGTTGGTATATCCTGTTTCGAAAAGCCTAGGGCTCCACCTAGTGGATAACCTGACTACACTACAAATGTACAGTATCGTGATAAGTTTTCACCAGTTGGCAATAGGCTATGAAAAACATTTAAATGTAATCAATAGATAGATTAGAAACAGTGTTTGTATCCTAAAACATCAAACTGTATTGAGTTACCTTACTTTGTGTGAACCTTTAAAGGTATTAAAACTTAGGTTAGCTCGCCATGTCAGTTTCTGAATGGCACGTCCCAGAAATTCCATTATGGTATTAAATCATAATTAGGATGTAGGTGTGAATGGTTTGTATTAAAAATGATTAATCTAGTTCTAGTTATATTTTCAGAATTGAGCCAAATAGGAAAACTGTTGTTTCCTATACAGGCAAGAGATAGCCAGAGGCTTGAGTCTGGCTGACCTAGCTGAAAATGCTAGTCCTCATTATGTGCTCTTTTGTGTGGATGCTTTGACAGTTTGTTCCAGGTAGCTGCATCACAGAGATTGACCCTGTAGTGTTCAGCCATTTGGAGGAAGTGGCTCTTCGCCTGAATGTTTCACTCCATAATTCAGATTACGCCAGATCAATTGGATGCCCTTCTCACAAACTGCCTGAGGAAGCACTGGAGAGTTATTTATTAGTTGGTTTGTCTGTTCATCATGTTGCAGCACAATTAATTAACAATTAATCCCTTGCATGTCCACTTCCCATGAGTTCTCAATAGCATGCTTAGCAGGGTGATCTACACTAGATCATTTAAACTTAATCCAGTTATGCACAGCAAGTTTTATCCATCTATGCCTCAGTGGTGTTTCTCCCATCTCATTAGTAATGCATTAATTGGTGTTGTTCTGAGTGCCCCACAGCATATCCTCAAAGCTTTTGCCTGTTTAACTTGTGATGCCAGGAAAGGAATTGGGGTGCTGTCCACCAGGGGGCAGCATCGGCCCTACAGAGAGGTATTGCTGCAGCTGTGGCCCATTACCTAACCATGGGCTCTATAAGAGGCCTAGCTTCCAGGCCTAGGGGAGGGTGCTTTTAGATGGTGTTTGGGAGCGTGGCTATGGACAGTAATAATGACCCTGTGCTCTATATAGCAGTGATGAGTCTCCTTGTGTTCCTGCTATATAATGACCCTGTGCTCTGTATAGCAGTGAGGAGTCTCCTTTGGTTCCTGCTATATAATGACCCTGTGCTCTATATAGCAGTGAGGAGTCTCCTTGTGTTTCTGCTATATAATGACCCTGTGCAACCTCTACCTTCTGCCTAGCAAGATAAGTAAAGCCAACTGCTGTAGAATTTAAATGTTCTGAAATCCAGACTTTAGCTTTGGACTGGAACCACAGAAGAGTGACAAAACTAAGTGATGTAACATTGCACCTAAACAGCAGTTTGCATGTTGATCAGATTGACCCTCTTCCCTAAGATGTACACACATACCCTATCGACCAATAGTTGATTTTACCAACAGTAATAATATCTGATTTTATGCTCAATATCTTCAGAAATGCCACAACCCTGTAGCACACACAGGTGTGTAATGATGAAGGAGTACAACTCATCTTCATCACAAGGTCAGCATGAGAAAGAGAGTGGGGTATAAGTTAGAGCTGCCGCGGTATTGATTTATTTCCTTACTGCAAAAATTAGCGAAGCCATTCAAATCGTTGCGGTAACCGCCATAAAAAATTATAATTTAAACCTCCAGCTACGATTTCGTTTTTTACTTTCAAGTACATTTCTGGAATGGCTGTTTCCGAGAAATAGGTTCTGCCCGGCAGTTCATGCTGCTTGTCGAAGGACTGAAGCATAGCTCGGAATGATGGCTTTCCTACAGTCCGGAAGGGCACCATCTCCACAACCAAATACTTTGTTACAGTTGCTGTAAGTGCTCGCCACTTGTTGCTGTCCCGGTTGTATTTAGTCACTCTGGCAAATGCCTCTGAGACTCCTAACTGACGTAGTGCCGAGCCGGTACCTCCCGAGGTAGATGGGGTGCCTTTCATTGCATCGTATAACGGACGATGAGTGGTCCTAAGAGGCAATGCTAGATTTGTCCTGGTTCCTCGCATGACGTTGATTTTCCTGCTGCAAATGCGGCACACTGACTCATCCAAATTCTTTGGCTTTCCATCTTCATCGGGCTCAAAGCCAAAATGTTCCCAAACAGGAGAAGTAACGTTGGGTTTCGCTACCATGTTTTTAGCCTAATTTGAAGCGAAAACTTTCTGTAGCCAACAGTTGCAAAGCACGTTCTGGGTGACACTTTCTCCGATCAGAACGTTAACTGCGCAACTGTGAGTGAAAACTTTCGAACACATGGCTACACAATTATAATTATTTTAAAAATTGCATTGCATTTATTTCAGATCACAACTTTTACAAGTAAAACTTGGAACATAAACAATTGGCCTAAAATAAACGGGGGAAAAAAAACCCCCAGCAGTGAAGCGGTGATCAGCTTGACTCTGCGGTGAACGTGATGTGATTGCGTCACCACGGTAATGCAGTAACCGCGGCAGCTCTAGTTTGCCGGCCACTGACCTGTGTTCAAAGCCTCTCTAACTACTCTGAGAACACTGTCCTCTAGCTGCGCTTCTCGCAAGTCTTCTCGGGTGAACTGTTCTAGTTGACCCAAATTGAGATGAGTTGCAAAAGCATACAGCTCAGGAACACCTTCTCCTGGAACACCTAGTTTGTCTGCCAAGTGCACATCACTGTCACTAGACTCCTGCACATGCACACGACCACAAATCGCCTTCACATCACCCTGTGAAAGGTTTCTCCATGTCTCAATGTCCAGTCTCGGGAAAGCAAATCAGCCTCGACATTGACCTTCTCAGGGCGATATTTTACTTCAAAATCGTATGTGGCTAGGGCAGCAAGCCACCTATGCCCTGTAGCATTAAGTTTCCCTGTCGTCAACACGTGATTGCGTTACCGCGGTAATGCAGTAACCGCGGTAGCTCTAGTATAAGTATGGATTTCATTAGAGTGCAGAGCAGGTAGTGAATAATGGGGATGGATGAAGACTGCAATATGTGACAGAAGTGAATCCAGAAGTCGGTGAAAACCTGGCAAATGAAACTCAATACAGCTCAATGTAAAGTTCTACATGTGGGAAATAAAAACATCAGGCTAGATTACTTTATGGGAGGAACGACATTGGAATGTGCTCAATTTTGGGAGTAATAGTTGATCAAATCCTTTCAGGTTCTAGGTACTGTGCTGTTGCAGTAAAAAAGCCAACAGGATGCTGGGATAGTAGTGAGTATACATCAAGGCTCCAGAGTGCGACCATTTTGGTTGAACATGCGACCAAAAATCTGTCAAGTGCGACTAAACATTTTCATTAATCACACCGGTGCACCTGACATTTAGCAGGTCTGTCTGTGTGTGTGTAGTGTAGCGTTATTTTTTTCCCCCACCCACATTCTGCGAAGACCCGCCCCTACTCTGCCTCTGATTGGCTCTGACCCTGATATTCTTCTTCGCTGATTGCGGGTGGGGAAATAAATAAGGCACGTGTGTATTAGTGATGTGCGGATGGCAGTTATATCCGCGGGCACCACGGTTAATCTGCGGATCGGGCGGGCCGAGTCATAAAAATTAACATTCTGATTAATAGCGGATGGGTTGTAGGTGGGTGAAATAATACATCATTAATGAGGAAAATATTAATTACATTCTCTAAAATGTAATATTATATTTAAATAATATTATATATTTTAATCTTCATTTTTCGTTAGGCGTGAATTAGCAGACTAGACTCTCGTTGCGCCAATTGCGGCGTCCACTTGTTTTAAGCAGCAATGGAGGAAAAAAAGATCTGAGAGAAAATTTTAAAAAGGAGAATTAAAAAAAGGAAGGGCAGAAAAGTTCCATGTGGGCGCAATTTAGTGAAATAAATAACCATGACGAGTCAAGTGCTGGGTATGTCATATGCAACAGCTGCGAAATAATGAGAAATAGCGGTAATGTGTGATCGGGTGAAAATTATTTGTTCGGGTGGGTGGCGGGTGGATGATTTACGCGTCCATGCGGATTCGGATGACGTCAGAGCCGATCCACGCATCACTAGTGTGTGTGTGAAACCGCGCCCTGTACTCCTCCGGGAGCAGCGCACACTTTTATTTGAGTTATTTGAGTTTGATTTATTCATTTGAGTTTGTCAAGCACTTTAAACATCAGCACTTTTTAAGTTTATTTTTTAAACAATTGAGGTTATTGCCATTTCTTGTTTGTGCTGTCATTTAAATAAAGAAAAAACATTTATCTCCACCTTTATTCCTGTTTACAATCATTTACATAACGTGTTAAGAAATTACCAATGTGTATGGGAACTGACAAAAAAGGTAACACTTAAAATGTATTATTACAGCGCCAAAAGGCACGGTGAAAAATTTTGGGTCTAACTAAATTATGTGCTGGTGCACCTAAATGAAAAAGTTAGGCGCACCAGTGCATCCAATGTAAAAAGTTAGTCTGGAGCCCTGTAAATCCAAGGAAGTTATACTTATTTTATACAATACCTTTGTCAGACCACACTTAGTGAACTGTGTGCAGTTCTGGGGACTGTACTACAAGAAAGATATAGAGGATCTGGAAAAGGTTGAAATAAGGGAAACCAAACTGGTTCCTGGTATGAAAGATAAAAGTTTTGAGGAAAGACTTCAGATGCTTAACTTCTTCAAGCTTAGTAAAAGTAGACTCAGGGTTATTTGATTGAGTCTTTTAAATTCATAAAGGGGATCAACAAAGTGAACTACAAGAGATTCTTCAGGTTCAGCTCTGTTAGTATGACGAGGGGGCATAAAAGGAAATTAGCAAAAGGTAAATTCCACACCGACGTTAGGAAGTATTTTTCACACAGAGAGTAGTCACTGTGTAGAATAGCTTGGCGCATGTCATGTAGTAGAGGCAGAAACTCTGGGGGTTGTCAAGACCGGGCTTGATACGATGCTGGATACTATCTAGTTTGTAGGTAAACCTAGCACTAGTGGTAGGTAGTAAAACGGTGAGCATGTCGGGCTGAATGGCCTATTCTCATCATTATGTTATGTTATGTCATTTTTGTTATGTTATGATCGACTTGAAACATATTACTGTACTGAAAGTGGTCCATATTTCACAATGTCAATCATGCATTCAGCATTCAGTCATCACCTGTGACCTGATGCTACAGACTCCACTGAAAACTTACATTCTGGTCAAGAACCACAAACCTGGCAACCCTAAGACTCATGAGGGTTTATCCTGCTTTTCTTTGTTGTGCTAAAGCAGTTAGAAGAGAGGGATGAGAACAATGTGGACAAAGAAAGAATTCTGGTGGACATAGGAGTAAACAGAGAGAAAGCACTTTATAGCCTACATTTCACTGCACAGAGCCATAATCACTAATTCTATTTAGTTAAGGTCACACAGTACACAGCACTACTCACCCCAGTCTCTGTAGTTTACAGTTTGGACTCATCAGTGCAGCACAGAGCAGCTTCACTCCTGAATCTCCCAGGTTATTGTAGCTGAGGTCCAGATCTCTCAGGGTTGAGTTTGATGACTGAAGAGCAGAGGCCACAATTTCACAGGACATCTCTGTGAGGTCACAGCCGTTCAGTCTGCAAAAGAGAGTTGATATATTATTGTATTTTTAAATAGAGCAATATCCTGTAAAATGTGATATGTGCAATGTAACAGTAATCATGTTGAGTGATGAAGAGTGATACTGAGGATCTGCAGATATCCACCCCACACTTGCTGCAGCTGTGCTTCAGCTGAACTTACTGTAAGAGGCCCTCTGTGTCAGTTCTGTTCTTTCCTAATACAGCTAGGTCTATTACAGGATCCAGAAGAAGCCATGGGGAGATGACAGACCAGCAGGTTGAAGGAGCCATGTCTTTTCCCCTCTTATTGTAGCTTTCCCCATTGCATACTTGCACAATTAATAAGAGCATTTCTCCTCTTTCTGCCCTTGCATGTCCACTTCCCATGTGTCCTCAATAGGATGCTTAGCAGGGTGATCTACACTAGATCATTTAAACTTAATCCAGTTATGCAGAGCAAGTTTTATCCATCTATCCCTCAGTGGTATTTCTCCCATCTCATTAGTAATGCATTAATTGGTGTTGTTCCCCGAGTGCCCCGCAGCATATCCTCAAAGCTTTTGCCTGTTTAACATATGATGCCAGGAAGGGAATTGGGGTGCAGTCCACCAGGGGGCAGCAACGGCCCTACAGACGGGTATAGCTGCAGCTGTGGTTCATTGCAATCACATCAGCTGTGGGCCATTACCTAAACATGGGCTCTATAAGTGACCTAGCTTCCAGGCCTATGGGAGGGTGCTTTTAGATGGTGTTTGGGAGCTGGGCTATGGACAGTACGGTGGGTTGGTGCCAGTTTTGTTTGAAGCAGCTAAAGGTGCATATAACGACCTTGTCCTCTATATAGCAGTGAGGAGTCTCCTTGTGTTCTGCTATATAATGAGCCTATGCTCTATATAGCAGTGAGGAGTCTCCTTGTGTTCCTGCTATATAATAACCCTGTGCTCTATATCGCAGTGAGGAGTCTCCTTGTGTTCTGCTATATAATGAGCCTATGCTCTATATAGCAGTGAGGAGTCTCCTTGTGTTCCTGCTATATAATGACCCTGTGCTCTATTTAGCAGTGAGGAGTCTCCTTGTGTTCCTGCTATATAATGACCCTGTGCAACCTCTACCCTCTGCCTAGCAAGATAAGTAAAGCCAACTGCTGTTGAAGTACACAGAACTACTCACCCCAGTCTCTGCAGTTTACAGTCTGGATTCATCAGTCCAGCACAGAGCAGCTTCACTCCTGAATCTCCCAGGTTATTGTTGCTGAGGTCCAGATCTCTCAGGGGTGAGTTTGACTGGAGAGCAGAGGCCACAATTTCACAGGACATCTCTGTGAGGCCACAGCTGTTCAGTCTGCAAAAGAAGGGTTTATATGTTATTATATGATTAAATAGCACAAAATACTGTAAAATCTGATATGTGCAATGTAACAGTAATCGCATTGAGTGATGAAGAGTGATATTGAGGATTTAAAGTTACTGATGCTCTGAGGAAAATGACTTTGCTACACTCTCCAACTGCAGCACTTTGGGCCTGAGAATTAGACGTCCTGTTGGACAGAACTCTGACAGTTCTACAGATGAAATTCTTACTCAAATGGCCCCCTTTCTTCTGACATTTGGCACAGATACAACCAAAAGTAAAGATGCAAAAAGGGTGGATAGTGAGTTAGGCTCTGCTTCTTTACTTTTGCTGGTAACTGTGAGAAACTTCCCACAGCATTGCAAGCCAATACACAGCAAAAGCCAGATTCACTTTAGAAACAGGAATGCAAAAAAAGTGATCTGTTCACATATAACCAGGTACTGTAGTGCAGTCTGTCTGTTTTGCTGAGGTTATATATAACCATGTAGTCAAGTGCATCTGTTCTGCTGGTGTTTGGCGTCTGCCAAATGCCTGTAATGTAATGTAATGTAATGTAACATATAACCAGGTAGTGAAACCAAAGCTATGTAGGAACTGTTAATGATGAGTTCATTTTGTTGGAATAGTGATACATTAAATGGTGCTGTCCAAGGAGAGACCATTTAGCTTTTTCCAGGGTTTAGGAAACTTCAGAATCCTTGTACAGGCCAGACTTTAGCCTGAGATAAGCCACAGAATTACCTCAAAAACAGGCACTTTAACAGTCCCCTGAGAAGACCTCACCCTGACACCCTTTATATCCTACAATTCCTCTACCTTCCTATTTTCACTGTGTCTACAGGCACTATTGGATTCTGGGTCAGCTTACACCAGAATAAATTCTCATAACCATACTCTTGATCTGGTCTTAACTTATGATACAGAATTAGCAAATATAGCAGTTATGCCTAAAACCCCTGTGCTATCAGATCATTATTGAATTACTTTCCAACTTTCACAAGTCTGTCATGCGTCATCAGATCCTTCATTCTACCTTATCTGTAAGCTTTCCTCCAGGACTGCAAATGCTTTTATTAATGAGCTCCCAGGCTCATTTGTGCACTGTAGGGATTTTCCACCCAAACACATACAAAAATGCAAGCATTAGCTCAATTGATCAGCCGACAGACAATACAAATTACGTACTTTCCAGAACGCTGGATACTATCGCACCTCTTAAGAAGAAGAAAGTCCGCTATAAGGAATTAGCACCCTGGTACAATGACCATACTCGTGCTCTCCAACAAGCTTCATGCCAACTTGAGCGCAAAAGGCGTTCTACTAAATTGCAGGTATTCCTCCAGGACTGGAAAGACAGTCTACTAACTTATAAACGTGCCCTCTCCACAGCACGTTTCTCATACTTATCTACTTTAATAGATGAAAATAGAAACAATCCTAGTCACCTGTTTAACACTGTTGCCAGGCTGACCAAGAATCAAGTTGATCCATGTGCCTCAATATCATTTAGTAGCAATGACTTCATGAATTTCTTTGATGACAAAATTAGGCTATAAAAATCAGGGGCAAGATTCAAAGTTCTCCTACTACCCCTCATATAGGGTCTGCCCTTCCATCCACTTAATGCATGGATGCAGAATCTTCAGAAGAATCTTCAGAAAGACGGGCGGCCTATCTGAAATCTTTAGCTCCAATAGATCTCATGGAGTTTAATGTCATAGTTAATTCCTAAAAATCTTCTACTTGTCTTCTAGACCCTATCCCTATGAAGCTTTTCAAGGAGCTATTACCAGTGATTGGAACACCAATGTTACATATTGTCAATGTGTCTTTAGCATCTGGACACATACCACAGACTCTTAAACTTGCAGCCATCAAACCGCTTCTTAAGAAGCCAAACTTGGATGTGAATGACCTGTCTAACTACAGGCTTATCTCAAACCTCCCTTTCTTTCTAAAATAATAGAAAAGGCCATTTCAAAACAACTTGGTTCATTTTTGCACGCCAATCATATATTGGAAGTTTTTCAATCTGGTTTTAGACCCTCTCACAGCACTGAAACAGCCCTGGTCAAAGTACTCAATGACCTACTCCTCGCTTCCGACCATGGCTGCATCTCTGTACCTGTGCTTTTAGACTTAAGTGTGGTACTTGACACAGTTGATCACCTCATCCTTCTGGATAGACTTGAAAATCTTGCAGGCCTCCTTGGACAGGCACTCTCTTGGTTCAGGGTTGCTTTTTATCACTTGAGAAACATCTCAAAAATTCTGAAAATACTGTCCTTACATGATGCAGAAAAGCTAGTTCATGCTTTTGTTACTTCAAGATTAGATTACTGCAATGCTCTTTTTTCTGGATGTGCAAATTCCTCTCTGAAAGGGCTCCAGCTAATTCAAAATGCAGCAGCTCGTATTCTCACTAGAACAAGGAGATTCGAGCACATCAGCCCAGAGTTAGCATCGCTTCACTGGTTGCCAGTTAAATTCCGAATAGACTATAAGATACTACTTCTTACCTTTAAAGCCTTACATGGGCTTGCCCCTTTGTACTTAAATGATTTACTTCTTCCTTATATTTCCTCACGAACGCTCTGTTCGCAGGGTGCAGGCCTCCTTGTTATTCCTAGAATATCTAAAAGTACCATAGGTGGTAGAGCCTTCTCCTATCGTGCTCCCCTCCTGTGGAACAAGTTGCCAGCCCATGTTTGGGGTGCAGACACTATCACCTTATTTAAAGCTAGGCTCAAAACATATATGTTTAGTCTCTCTTATATTTGAGGGGCAGGATTGGGTGACGAGCATAGTTATAGAGTCTCTGGTGGACTGAGCAGTTAGTGCTGTCACTGGATCATCATTGGTAGTGCTGTGTTAAGCTGAACCGGTCATGGTCTGGTGATGACTGTCTCAAGCCTGCCCTCATGGCTGCGTTGGCCCCTGCCTCTGTTTCCCTTAGCTATGCTGCCATAGTCTTATTCTGCCGGGGTTTTCGTTATCACACGTGGGCACTTCTGTTTCTTCTGCTCTGCTTCCTAATCTACCATTTGAATCCCCAAACAATATTTTTTTTTCTCATCTTCCTCAGTTCTGGGCACCTGCCCGGAGCTCTAGCCCAAGTTTGCTGAGCACCCCCTCTGGCCCAGAGCTCCAGCCCTAGACCAGCTAGACCAGCTGGGCACCCCCGACTCCTGCCACTGTTGATTTTCCATAACAAACCGGTGCCTGCCCGCGGCAGATGGGTTCCCCCTCTGAGTCCGGTTCTGCTCAAGGTTTCTTCCTGTTATCAGTCAGGGAGTTTTTCCTTGCCACTGTTGCCCTAGGCTTACTCTTTGGGGGCCGGTTCTCTGTAAAGCTGCTTTGTGACAAAGCTCCTTTGTTAAAAGCGCTATACAAATAAAATAAAATTGAAATAAAGTGTTGGCCTGTAAAGCAAAAGTGAGCCTGTGATCTTGTGCCATTTGCCTTGCTTCTCAGCTGTGCCTTGGTCTTTTTTGATCACAGTCTTGGATCTCTGGTCTTGATTCTTTAGCTGCTTATTTTACCATCCTGGGTCACAGTGGGGCAGACAAGCTGTGGTTCTGCGGTACCTTTCATTCATTTTTTTCACAATTATATCATTTATTTTCCATGTCAGTCTAATTTTGTGTAAAGGAAGTGTAGCTTGTATTTTTTTATTTGATGGGGAATATGTTCATCTTAATACTGTAACATACTATACCCTCTCTTCATTTAAATCTGCGAGTTGTATGTTTGGACCATTATTGATCCATCACATTGGTTTGCCTAACAAGGAATTCATGATGTATTTAATAACTGGTATCTTTAATGATAATATGTAAATTAATCTAATAAAATACATTTTACATGTTGGATACATTTTTTACATTTGATGGTACTTCTGTATTCATTAAATGAGGGCACAATCTGTTAAAATAGCTTGACTCAAAAATCATAATTCTCACTCGCCTGACAATTTTATTGTATTCTATTTTCACTTTAACTATGAAGTGTTTATAAAAACATGCTGTCATTATCTACTTTAATAATTACATAATACTCACATGGCCTTCCTGCAGTTCCTGACTACTGGTAGCAGTCTCTGATAACCTGCTGCTGATGTGTTGTAGGTCTTCAAGTCAAACTCATCTAGGATCTCCTCTGACATCAGTAACACAAAGGCCAGGGCTGAACATTGGTGTGGTTCCAGCTTTTCATTAGAGAGTTTTCCTGATCTCTGGAAATTCTTGATTTCCTCCACTAGAGAGTTGTCATTCAGTTCATTGAGACAGTGGAACAGATTTATGGTCCTCTCTGCTGAAGATTCTTTTTTGATCCTCTTCTTTATGTACAATACTGTTTTCTCAATGCTCTCTGATCTGCTTCCTGTCTGTGTCTGTGGATCTGGTACAGGTGATCTGCTTCCTGTCTGTGTCAGTATTCCTCCTAATAGAGTATGAATGGAGTCCAGAGAGAGGCCTAGAAGGAATCTGAGGAAAAGGTCCAGGTGTCCATTCTTACTCGCTAAGGCCTGATCCACTGCAGTCCGGTGTAACTCAGACAGCTGCACTCTGTCTCTGCGAGGTTTTGATTCTTCTGCTCTGAGTACATTTCTGTTCTCATTCACACATGAATGAAACACAAACAACGCAGCCAGATACTCCTGAATGCTCAGATGCACGAAGCAGTAGACCTTCTCCTCACCCAACCCACACTCCTCTTTAAAGATCTCTGTGCACACCCCAGAGTACACTGAAGCTTCACTGACATCAATGCCTATCTCTCTCAGGTCCTCTTCATAGAATATCAGATTGCCCCTTTCCAGCTGTAGTAAAGCCAGCTGCCCCAGTTTCAGGATGATTTCTGTATTTGATGCTGACATTTTCTTTGGGGTTGTCTCATTGGTGCCATGATACTTCTCATTCTTCACATTAGTCTGAATGAGCAGGAAGTGTGTGTACATTTCAGTCAGAGTTTTGGGCAGGTCTCCACTCACTTTATCCAACATTGTCTCCAGAACAGTAGCAGAAATCCAGCAGAAGACTGGTATGTGACACATGATGTAGAGACTCCTGGATGACTTTATGTGTGAGATAATTTTGCTGGCCTTGTTCCGATCTCTGATTCTCTTCCTGAAGTACTTCTTCTTCTGTGGGTCATTGAATCCTCGTACCTCTGTCACCTGGTGGACGCACTCAGGAGGGATCTGATTGGCTGCTGCTGGTCGGGAGGTGATCCAGAGGAGAGCAGAGGGAAGCAGATTCCCCTTAATGAGGTTGGTCAGCAGCACATCCACTGATGATGACTCTGTTATATCACAGCAGATCTTATTGCTTTGGAAATCTAGAGGAAGTCGACACTCATCCAGACCATCAAAGATGAACACAATTTTGACATCATCATCTTCAATACTTTTGATCTCTTTCAGTTGTGGAAAGTAGTGCTGCAGAAGTTGCATCAGACTGAATTCTCTCTCCTTTTTCAGATTCAGATCTCGGAAAGGAAGAGTGAAGATGAAATCAATGTCCTGATTGGCTTTTCCTTCTGCCCAGTCCAGAATGAACTTCTGCACAGAGACGGTTTTCCCAATGCCAGCGATGCCCTTTGTAAGCACAGTTCTGATTGGTTTCTCTTGTCCAGGTAAAGGCTTAAAGATGTCATTGCAGAGGATTGCAGTCTCCTGTGTGGTGTGTCTCTTGGATGCTGTCTCAATCTGTCTGATCTCATGTTCATCATTAACGCCCCCACTTCCCCCCTCTGTGATGTAGAGCTCTGTATAGATCTCATTGAGGAGGGTTGGGTTGCCCTGCTTTGCTAAACCTTCAAATATGCATTCAAACTTCTTCTTCAGAGCAGTTTTCAGTGCCTGCTGGGCTCTTTCTATGGATTTATCTGAGGAAAGGAAACATGAGAAACAATGTTTAAAATAACAGAACAGATAATAAAAAATACATATGCAGTCAATTTTCACAATGGTTTACACACCTCTAATTACACACTTCTCACAGTGTGCTCTACACACAAAATGAAAACATATCAAACAATGAAAAATGATTCAATTCCTTTATCACATCAAATTTCTTAATTTTTCATAATATGATGTGGTAAATATGGTCTTCATGGGTCATGTAGTAATTTAATCATCTTATAATTTTTATGCTCAGTGCTCATTAATCCTGGACAAAAACTCCATTTGAATCTCTTTCAAGGACATTTAATCTCATGTGCATTTGCTTGCCCCATAATCACAGATGGATGCTATATTTTAATTTAAACACCGTTATGTACATGTTGTCACGGTTTCTGTGCAGGGTAGATCATTTTTCCGTGCCTGCACCGGCTCAGTGGTTAGCATTCCGATTAGCCACTCGGCTAATCGTTATTTTGGTGTGTGGGGACGATTAGTTTCGAGCTTGCAGATTAGCCACTCAGCTAATCGTTATTTTTGGTTCCTGTGGGATGATTGTTCCTGCTCTAACATTCCTTGCATTCCTGCAGGATTACCTCTGATCTGCTTCACCTGTTGGTTGCTCACATCTTCCGCTGATTACCAGCCACACCGGGGGCTGGGTATTTAAAGCGTCAGTAGGCAGTGGAACGGTGCTTGAGTGTAACGTGTTTTGCTCTAGCCAGTTCCCTGTCGCTTTTCTGAGCAAGGTGTAAGGATCTTAGGAACCAAGGAATTTAAAAAGAATTCAGACTTTAGTTTGATTTTGTTTTTTGGGAAAAAGGTATTCGGACAGTATTTGTCCCGATTCTGAGGTTGGCGGTTTTAAGGGGTTATTGTGTCACCTTCGGGGCACAAACCTTTCTGCCTCTTACTAACCAGTTTTCCCCCTGGTTTTAGTTGGCCTCAGAATGTCTTCTGTTTGTTTTTGAAAAGACATTTTCTTTTTCTCAGCTTCGGTTCGAAGTCGTTTATTTTTCATTTCTCATTTCCCTGTTCCTTTATTTTCCTTATATACTCCTTCCTCAGTTACCCGTTTAGGGGTTTATTATTCATTATTTGGGATACGTCCCCTAGGAGTATAGCACCCCCTTCTTCTTTTGTCTCTCACGAGACTCAGTGGTTACTGGAGTGCCCTTTGGTAACTTATAGATCCCCTGTTTGGTCGCGTCTGGTCTTCACACTTCCCCGCCCTCACACATGTAGTGTGTGATGGTTTCTATATGAAAGACTGTTGATGTAAAACACTATTATGAAAGTGTAGATGCTAAAAATCAAAACATTGTATATTTGACTGCTAAGCTCATTTCAGCATTCAAATGGACACACAGTAGCAATGAGTGAAAACTCTTACTGTGCTGCTCATCTCTCTCCAGTGAGTCAGTGAGATCCTTATGCTTCACAGGGTTGCTGGTCATCTGTATTAGTTTGAAATAAACACATGAAGATATGTGCTGAATCAGTGAGAAATAAACACATGAAGAGGTGTGCTGTATCAGAGTGAAATAAACACATGAAGAGGTGTAGAAGTGTGCTGTATCAGTGTGAAATAAACAAATGTAGAGGTGTGCTGTATCAGAGTGAAATAAACACATGAAGATGGGTGCTGTATCAGTGTGAAATAAACACATGAAGAGGTGTGCTGTATCAGTGTGAAATAAACACACGAAGAGGTGTGCTGTATCAGTGTGAAATAAACACATGAAGAGGTGTGCTGTATCAGTGTGAAATAAACACATGAAGAGGTGTGCTGTATCAGAGTGAAATAAACACATGAAGAGGTGTGCTGTATCAGAGTGAAATAAACACACGAAGAGGTGTGCTGTATCAGTGTGAAATAAACACATGAAGAGGTGTGCTGTATCAGTGTGAAATAAACACATGAAGAGGTGTGCTGTATCAGAGTGAAATAAACACATGAAGAGGTGTGCTACAGCTGTGTGAAATAAACACATTAAGTGGTGTGCTGTATCAGAGCCATTGAAACAATCAGATTCTTGCAATATGTCTCATGTTTTCTCTTATAGGAAGGCCAGGACGGGAACAGATACTTTTAAACAGAACACATGCAGAAGGTCCAAAGCCTCAGGTTTGAAGTGCACCTTTTATCCCTGATTAATGCACAGTAAAATGTCCAGTTAATGTCCAGTGTCAATTCAACACTTAACAGATAACATTTGGTCCCACATTGCAGAGTGGGATGAAACATTATCTGTTAAAAGATGAGTAAACACATTGAGAGTTGAATTAACACTGGACATTTTATTGTGTGGTTTTGTAGACACTACTTGTGATAAATCAAGAGTTCCCATAGAATAAATCAGTTTCTCAATGCAATACATTTGGAAAATTCGGACTATAAACTGCATGCTTCAAACACTCTGTTTGGAGTCTTACTCTGCCATTGTGTTTGGGTCCTAAAAAAGAATTTGGGTCTTTCTGTGAGCCCAGGAGGACCAGGTAGCACTCTACAAAATTAAAAAAACCTGATTACATATTCAATCTTATCAATTAAAGGCTACCAATTCATTTTTTGTCATGCGATCATATTCAAAGGAAATGCAGTGTACAGTACAAGACAATCACACAAGCAAATATTAAAATAGAAAAAAATATAAATAATACCTGTTTTGACAACAGTTTCCCTGAACTCCTCTCTACAATATGGTTGGACACCTGTGAGCAGTGGATTCTGTGAACAAATCATGAGACAAAGTTTACAGTTAAAATCATCTTCTTACTGCAGCGCTAACTCACAGCACATGGAGACAGAGCTTCCAGTTAAACTCATCCTCTTACTCCAGCTCTAACTCACAGCACATGGAGACAGAGCTTCCAGTTAAACTCATCCTCTTACTACAACTATAACTCACAGCACATGGAGACAGAGCTTCCAGGTAAACTCATCCTCTTACTGCAGCTTTAACTCACAGTACATGGAGACAGGGCTTCCAGGTAAACTCATCCTCTTACTGCAGCTCTAACTTACAGCACATGGAGACAGAGCTTCCAGTCAAACTCATCCTCATACTGCAGCTCTAACTCACAGCACATGGAGACAGAGCTTCCAGTTAAACTCATCCTTTTACTGCAGCTCTAACTCACAGTACATGGAGACAGAGCTTCCAGTTAAACTTATCCTCTTACTGCAGCTCTAACTCACAGCACATGGAGACAGAGCTTCCAGTTAAACTTATCCTCTTACTGCAGCTCTAACTCACAGCACATGGAGACAGAGCTTCCAGTTAAACTCATCCTCTTACTGCAGCTCTAACTCACAGCACATGGAGACAGAGCTTCCAGTTAAACTCATACTCTTACTGCAGCTCTAACTCACAGCACATCTGAGTCTGATATAAGGCCCTGTCCGCACGTATACGGATTAATCTGAAAAAGTAGTTATTTCGCCCTCCGTTTAAAAAAAAAAATCCCATCCACTCGACCGGTGTTCTAAAAAATATCTCCCTCCACACGAGAACGCTAAAACGATTGCCGCATGCGCAATACACCAATTGCCATGGTAACAGATGCACAAGTTGACGTCATGATGTCAGCGTTTTCATAAAGCTCCGTTTTTCTTGTCCGCACGAAGACAGAGAAACCGGAGTTTTGAAAAAATCTCCACCTTGGAAGGCGTTTTCAAAAAGCTTAGTTCTCAGTGACTTAAAACGCCATTTTCGTGTGGACGGGAGTCCAAAACAAAAGGAAAAAATTACGTTTTTAAAAAATCTGTATACGTGTGGAAAAGGCCTAAAACACATCATGACACTTGAAAATGATTTAATACACCCATGTGGACCTGAACGTGCTATCCAGCACCCCACTACACCTGAAAGTTGGCAATTAAATTTAATTCAACAATAGTGTCAATGTGTACTTGTATCATTACCTTTGATCACCTGTGAACTCTCCTCTGAAGTTGATTGGATGAGGCATTGAATGATCACGCTTCATAGACAGACAGCTGGGTACAGGTGACCCGGCCCTCTCTACCCGAAGCCTGCTAACAAAACATGGAGACAAAGCTTCCAGTTAAACTCATCCTCTTACTGCAGCTCTAACTCACAGCACATGGAGACACAGCTTCCAGTTAAACTCATCCTCTTACTGCAGCTCTAACTCACAGCACATGGAGACACAGCTTCCAGTTAAACTCATCCTCTAACTGCAGCTCCAACTCACAGCACATGGAGACAGAAATTCCAGTTAAACTAATCCTCTAACTGCAGCTCCAACTCACAGCACATGGACAGAGAGCTTCCAGTTAAACTCATCCTCTTACTGCAGCTCTAACTCATAGCACATGGAGACAGAGCTTCCAGTGAAACTCATCCTCTTACTGTGGCTCTAAGTCACAGCACATGGAGACAGAGCTTCCAGTTAAACTCATCCTCTTACTGCAGGTCAAACTCACAGCACATGGAGACAGAGCTTCCAGTTAAACTCATACTCTTACTGCAGCTCTAACTCATAGCACATGGAGACAGAGCTTCCAGTTAAAATCATCCTCTTATTGCAGGTTTAATTCAATACAAACGTGTTTCATTACCTTTGATCACCTCTGAACTCTCCTCTGAATTCGATTGGAAGATCAATTGAATGGTTACTCTTCATAGACAGACAGCTGGGTACAGGTGACCCTGCCCTCTCTACCCGAACTCTGTGAACAAAACATGGAGACAGAGCTTCCAGTTAAACGCATCCTCTTACTGCAGGTCAAACTCACAGCACATGGAGACAGAGCTTCCAGTTAAACTCATCCTCTTACTGCAGCTCTAACTCACAGCACATGGAGACAGAGCTTCCAGTTAAAATCATCCTCTTATTGCAGGTTTAATTCGATACAAACGTGTTTCATTACCTTTGATCACCTCTGAACTCTCCTCTGAATTCGATTGGAAGATCAATTGAATGGTTACTCTTCATAGACAGACAGCTGGGTACAGGTGACCCTGCCCTCTCTACCCGAACTCTGTGAACAAAACATGGAGACAGAGCTTCCAGTTAAACGCATCCTCTTACTGCAGGTCAAACTCACAGCACATGGAGACACAGCTTCCAGTTAAACTCATCCTCTAACTGCAGCTCCAACTCACAGCACATGGACAGAGAGCTTCCAGTTAAACTCATCCTCTTACTGCAGCTCTAACTCATAGCACATGGAGACAGAGCTTCCAGTTAAACTCATCCTCTTACTGCAGCTCTAACTCATAGCACATGGAGACAGAGCTTCAAGTTAAAATCATCCTCTTATTGCAGGTTTAATTCAATACAAACGTGTTTCATTACCTTTGATCACCTCTGAACTCTCCTCTGAATTCGATTGGAAGATCAATTGAATGGTTACTCTTCATAGACAGACAGCTGGGTACAGGTGACTCTGCCCTCTCTACCCGAACTCTGTGAACAAAACATGGAGACAGAGCTTCCAGTTAAACGCATCCTCTTACTGCAGGTCAAACTCACAGCTCATGGAGACAGAGCTTCCAGTTAAACTCATCCTCTTACTGCAGCTCTAACTCATAGCACATGGAGACAGAGCTTCCAGTTAAACTCATCCTCTTACTGCAGCTCTAACTCATAGCACATGGAGACAGAGCTTCCAGTTAAACTCATCCTCTTACTGCAGCTCTAACTCATAGCACATGGAGACAGAGCTTCCAGTTAAACTCATCCTCTTACTGCAGCTCTAACTCACAGCACATTAACTCTCTGATTCATGCATTTTTACCTCTTTCTCGCAGGGCCGTGGGTTCCATCGTCAGTCTCGGTCTCCTCTGAGGAACTCATTTTAGAAACAGCGCCCCCTGTCTCAGGACACCTGAACACACCACATCAGATTCACAAGTGGGTTCTGACCCAAATTGGCAGACCTGTAAATACACACAAGAAGGACATGATAACGCACAGACATAATAATACACACAGACACACACATACATCAAATCTCATAGAACAGACAGGGACAAATCTGGAAATTAACTGAGCCATAAACTTGTACAGTAATACAATTCCTTCCAAAATATTCTGCACCCATGATAACAATTACTAAGACCGTTGAATATAAAGATTACCAGTGCTGAGGTATATTTTAATTGTCCAACATATGGAATATATTTAATGATATAATGGAAACTACCAAAATGACACATTTCTCAGATGATACAACAATTTTACAAAGTGTGCATCACAATAATTGGCACCCCTGTATTTGGTACTGTGTGCACCCTCCCCTTGCAGGGATAATGGCACTGAGTCATTTTAACATAACGTGTTATAAGACCAGAGATCACATTGGGAGGGATCTTAAGACTCTTCCTCCACCCACAATCTTTCCAGATCCTGATGCCTTTGTTGATCCGTGCTTATGGGCTGTGCTGTTCAATTGATTTACAGGTTTTCAGGGAGTTTCAGCAGTCTTTAGACTCTTGTAGCCATTGCACAATGATGCTTCTGCATCATTAACCTTTTTATTTGTGGATGTTAACGTGAATTTGGGGTCACTGTCTTGCTGAAAGATCCACTAGTTTCAGTCTGCTGGCAGAGGTAGTCAGGTTTAGGGCTAAATTGTCCTGGTACTTGGGTAGAGTTCATGATGCTGCTTTCCTTAACAAGGGCCCCAGGACCAGTGTGAGCAAAGTAGCCCCATAACATTAAAGATCCACCACCGTATTTTTCTTTTCAGTATATGCATCCTTAAATCCATCCTACATCATACTCCTGGACATGGTTGTGAGAGGGGCTGGAGCCTCTCCCAGCATGCATTGGGCAAGAGGCAGGAAAAAACCCTGAACAGGTCACCAGTCCATCACAGGGCACACACACCATGCACTTACACACTCATACATTCAAGCAATTTAGTGTCTCCAATTAGCTTAACCTGAATGTCTTTGGACTGTGGGAGGAAGCCCATGCAGACATGGGATGAGAATATGCAAACTCCACACACACCACCATGCTGCCCTCCAGCAGTTTTAAACTTCTTCATTATTGCCCTCACAGTAGTAACTAGCATCTTCAGTTTATTTTTTGATCCATTGCCTGATTTTCAAAGGTCAGCAACCATTTTCATTTCGTTCGTCAGTTCTTTGTCTTTCTCTGTGGCGAAGATGAAAAATGGGTTTCACCAGCAGGTTCTCTCAGTTTAATCCTCCAGTGAAACAGGAAGCCATGGAAGGCCACAAGAGTTTCTCTTAATATTGGTGTAGATTTATTTTGATTTTATTTATAAGAATCTTTATGGGTGCTAATTATTTTTATATATATTTGGGAAATAACCCTACCTGAATCCAACCGTCACACTAGAGGGCGCCAGTTCCCCCAATCTTAGTTTGTTTTCTGTGCCTGTTTAATGCTAATTAAGGTGTTGTGTCGCAAACATTTAATAGCCTGACCAGATTCACATTACAGGTACCTGTAACTGATTTATGACTAGTCAAAGAGCTAATTTAAGATCTAACTGCATTTTCACTCATCAGAAAACTTTTAATATCTCAAATTACATTTTGCTAGTAAGATTGAAGTTACTTTCGCCATTCAGTTGTATGGGACCTCCTATTAAGATATCTACAATTCAGTTTTGACTATCCAAAACGTGAATTCCAGATACTGTATCGCCATTTCAATTATGACTAGTCATAACTCAAATTAGAGATATCTACACATTAGTTCTGACTTATTCATAATTTCAGTTAAAGATCTTTCATTCCTCGTGATTTAAGATATGTCAGGTAACAGGGGACCAGGACCCAAACGCAGAGTGGGGAAAACACCAGGAACTCCAAAAACGCAAATCCAATCAAATATTTTACTCTCATACAGGTAACAGAAAACAGGTAAGAAAAACAAGGCCAGACAATGCAGGCTGAAACAGACAGGCAGATACTCTCAGGCAGAAACACAAGGAACCAGCACTCAAATCAGCAAAACAGAGAACTTAAATAGCCAGAAAGATAACAAGACACAGGTGAACTCAAAGCACAATCAAACCAGAGCAGGGAGGGATAACGAGACACAAAGAAAAGCAATGACAGAATAATTGAAAACAATAATACAATTAACACAGGGGTAACTAAAGAGGGAGCAAACTGAAATACAAACTGAAGTACCGCCATCTGGCGGCCCAGAAAAGGAAAAAACAGAAACAGAAAAGGGCAGAATCCTGACAATATCTAAATGATCTTTTTGGATAACTGAATCTAAGATATTACTAGCCAAAATATGGCCAGCCATTTTAGATAATTCGAACAGCTCTTATCATGGCTGCCACTTAGACACTTCCGGGTCATTTCACTCAGTTAGGAACCTTCCTAAGCAAAAAAGACTATGGCTGCGTCCGCATAGTCAAAACAATTACGTCCTATGTCTGTTCCTAACCACTTTTCCTTGACCTTGATGGAAAATGTCATGAGGTTAAGGAAAGATGTGGAGTTAGGAACTCAGTTAGGAACCTTCCTAAGCAAAAAAGACATGGGTTGCGTCCAAATAGTCTTTTTTGCTCAGGAAGGTTCCTAACTGAGTGAAATAACCCGGAAGTATCTAAGTGGCAGCCATGATAAGAGCTGTTCAAATTCTCTAAATGCTAAGGAAAGGTGCTTCAATGCTTCCTATCTTATCTCCTTTAGCATAGGGCACACTGGACCGTCCTTTACGAAAGGAAAGGAGATAATGCCTTCCCACAATTCCTTACGGCAGCAAAATTTAAAGTGAAGCACAATTTGGCAGTTCACGAAAACAAACGATCAACATGACTGAGTTGTGTGGTGGTTCTTAAGCTATTATATGCATAGGCTTATAATCAGATCATAATCAGCATATTAACCATAACACAGAAGTTTGTCATTCAAGAAAAAGGGAAATGAGACATTTTTAGCTAGATTATGTTTTTAATTCCACATGTTTGAAATTTATGAATGATGATATGTACAGTAGTAAATTTGTAGGCCTAACATGGTATGCCTATCTTGCATTAAATTTAATGAATTATTTTCATACAATCATACTAATTGGGATTCATGTCGATAAATATGAGTGGGCAGGAGGGTGAGCGTGAGCAACCATTCTCAATGTGACAACCATTTCGTTTCATTTTTGTGACTGGTAGCCTATTCCTTTTTTAATTTAATTCGAACCCTGGTAATGAAGTAATATTTTTCACCGGGTTGTCCACGTTTATTTAGCCTGCATGAAACATCACTGTAAGAATGCACGGGGCGAAGTATCTAAGATGGGCTTTTAGTAGTCCATCAATCTTCGGAACATTGGGGTGGCAGGTATGCCATCCCGCCAAGTTATGCCTTGGCGGGGGCATGCCCCATACCTATACAGCACTGAGAGTTTGCCACTTTTCAGGGTTCCCCACAGAAATAACCACAACAGCCACAGACACTCAGCCCTTAAAAACATTAAATTCTGTACATTATGACAGATTTCGCGTTTTCTCCTTCTTCTTCTTCTTCTCATTCTTATTTTCCCCATTGGACATTTTACCGACACCAGCCAAATCCTCACCCTCACGACCCAATCAAAAACTCGCATACACACGCAAAATACCCATACCTTTTTATTCTGAAACATTTCCAAATTGAACAGTTAATCTGCATGTGGCCTAGAGGGTAAGGTTACAGTCTTGGGAACACGGGGTCATAGGTTCAAGCCCAGGTAGGAACATGTTTCTTTAACCTGCTTCGACCCTCACTAATTATTGTCTACTACTTATCAATTATTGCTTTTGCACCATATCTACACGCCGTTCACCGAACGTATACACTGCATTATGACGTACTGTCTGCACGTTCAGTTATTAACCGGCTACAATATTGGAAAGCCATATGGATTCAACGGGAGCTCTTCTGTGCTTACTGGCCTGTGTTCTTCTTTAAAACCACGGACAGGTTTGCTAATGATATTTCGCGCATTGCATAGCTATGTCATGGTGCTGCACTAACAAAGTCACAGACTGGTAAACCTCCGGTTGATGAAGGATTGAATCCCGCCTCGCCCTCAGGCAGATAATGTCCTCTTTTACACGAACGTTTTCTTACGCTTTTATATTTTCTTTACCAAAACTCACCCACGCCCACTCATATGCATTTCATGACGGCAAATGTATTCCTTTTATTACAAAGTTACACCAGTTCACCACTGTGCCATTTCTACTAACTATATTACTTCACTTGGCTACCGTACAATACCTTCTTATCAGCAAACGCCACGTTTCTACATTCATGTTACCTCGCCCTGTTCTCTATCTAACCACATACAAACAATTACTACGTATGTACGTTCTGCAACTCCCCATTAAAACATTACATTTAAAACCATGACTCACTCATAAATATAACTAGGCTACTAGTACTGAACATGAAAAAACAGCACATTAGTGCAGTAAGTTTCACACGTCACGTAACACTCCACTTTGACAGCTACTGCTTTATACCGACTGTTATATATACCATTCCGTGAGGAAAATAAGCACGCTCGTGGTCACTTTTTTATTCTGTACTATAGTCTGTGATCATGTCAACCTTCACCTACATGCCCATTCTGCTAAAAACACATTGTTTCAACTACGCAATTTCATAATTTCATCCTAATTTCTCTCACACTGTTGTTATTTTCTCATATGCAAAACCTACTGGGACATATGCGTCTGCTCCTATTCTCCACTATCAAGTTTTCCGGTTCTAGCTTAGCAAAACACCTGCAGATAAGCCTATCAAACTGCCTTATAAACCTTACACAAACACTAAAAGTGCATCTCCGCGAAATAACAGACAACGGAGCAGGACAGCAGGGTACACAAGTTGCGACCTAGGAAGCTCTAATTCTACGTGCTTGCTGATTCTTTTCTCAATCAAGGATTGTTGGGTGGCCGTCAAATCCGTGAGTACATACATGCCATATTTCACCTGAGTTTCTTTGTCACAGCCACTGTTTTACATATATAGCAAACTGAAACTGCTCAACAGTACACGCTCATCAGACTGTACAAATTCACACAAGGACAGCCATAATCCACAACCGTTTCTTACAGGATCACTTCGCATTTCTCACTCTCATAATAAAACGCTTTGCAAAAAGAAATGATATCTCATAAAAAACACGTTTTCAACGTACAAAAATGCCAAGTTACTCAGAAGTATTGATATCAAAATGACGCCAAGTTACGGTACTACAAACAATATAGGCTATCTTGCCTCACCGAAATTAAATAAGATGCATTCCAAAGCAATGCTACCCAATATTTCCTCCGTTCTTTCAAGTCACTTGGCCCTGTGTTTTGTAATCTTACAATTTTACAATGTCATGCAAACTTTGTGTAAGATCAAAGAGTCAAATATTTCGAATTGCCTCATGGAACACATTGAAATTCATGCACAAAACTGCTGCTCAGTAACTACAGGAAGCATATTTCTCCAGAAAACATGTTCATACTTGCTTCTGAACTGAATTTGAGTACATGTACAAGTTATTGTATATTTGCTACGTACAATAAATACTGTAAAATACATATTGTGCATACATACATAGAGAATTTCTTTATCCCCATGGGGACATTTCCCTCGCAGCATGTTACATTCACATTTACGAACACACACATACCAAGACACATACTATCATTCACACAACAGAAAGGTTGGGCAGCGAAATACATTCATACCAATACAAATTGGACATATACACGCCTATTCAATCAATCCTGACTGTGAGATAGCCATCCACACATATGTTTGGCCTGTCCATGTAGTCCAATGCTTATACACACAGGGCCAAGTGACTTGAAAGAACTGAGGAACTATTGGGTAGCACTGCTTTGGAATGCATCTTATTTTATTTCGGTGAGGCAAGATAGCCTATATTGTTTGTAGTGCCGTAACTTGGCGTCATTTTGATATCAATACTTTTGAGTAACTTGGCATTTTTGTACGTTGAAAACGTGTTTTTTATGAGATTCCATATACGAGCAAGGTTTTTGCTCTGCGTTACGTCAGACTTTTGAGGCCTATTCGGACGCAGCCTTTTCATCCGCTTACCTGTAGGTGGACGCTTTTTCGCAATTTTCGCGTAATAGGTGCCTGCGTTCTTCCTTGTCCGTTAACCCGATATATAAGCAGCTTGAAACACAGCAACTGACAACAGACAACAACAGACAGGTTTGTCACAAACACATACATATAGGAATTGTAAGGTCAGCTAACCTTATTTGTTTCCTAGTGGGAAAACTAGAAGACCATCGTCGGTTAGCCTAGTCAAAGACAGACGGACACCCCCAGTCAAAGCCTGCGAGAGTAGACAGTAAACTGTAGCTGAGATCGTCATCCAGTGCCGAATTGCCCCCATTCTATTCACTCGAACAGGGTAATGTTTATTAAAGTCGTCGTAATATGTCCATATATGTTTGGAAGGACATGGAATTTCACACAAAGGTAGTTAAATTACCCTAAATACCGGACACCTAGGCTACTTCCAACCCCCACATCTTTTCGAAATTTTCAATAAAAAGGACGGGACCAACGCCGCAAAGAAGCGTGTCCGGGTTCTGGAGGGTGTCCGACTATGAGTAAAATGATATCATATAGGCCTAGAGTAATCTCTGCCTAACATGCACTGTATATTTTTCCTCAGTATTGCAAACCACTTAATTTTAGTAGGCTAATGGGAATGATTTCCTCTAAAACATGAAAAAAGTAACAACCCCTTAATTGTTTAATTTAAAACAAAATCAGGGTTTATAGTGCAGTAAGTGTAAAAATGTCAACAACAAGCGACAAGTCCTGTGACGTCCTTCTCACTAGGCTACCTCCTCACGTAGTAGAAGTGGTCATGGAATATCAAAAAACTGAAGTAAACTTTCTTTTAAAGGTTATTTTTAAATTACTTTTTAAATTTTAAATTACTTCTTAAAAGGTATGTTTGTATTCCGTATGAGCTCTTAGCTTGTTAGACTACGCATTAAACTCGCCATTTTATTGCCAGTTATCCGTTTTTCTGAATTACGCGGGTTAATGCGATTATACCTGCAGATTCCCATTCCTCCCCGCAGCCCTTTACCTTCAGCTTCTCTTACCTCAGTTCCACTCCACAACAGACTGTTTACTCCGTTTTTTACATTTCATTTTATTCCTTCTTTCCTAGGATTTCTTTCTCCTCCGTTTTTAAAATGGCCGTTAAGCTTCCGTTTCTGTTTTGGACCTTTCCTTACTTACCTGTTTACCTGCTCAACTGAATGTTCGATGGGTGGAGTCATCTGTTGTGGAGTGGAACTGAGGTAAGAGAAGCTGAAGATAAAGGGCTGCGGGGAGGAATGGGAATCTGCAGGTATAATTTATTAGCTGCATCAGTCACGGTATTTAATAAGTTATGCAGAATAAACAAATATTTCATCCATGTAGATCTTTGCCAAATTTTAGCACATACAGTGAGAACCATAATTCATTGGACAGTGACACATTTTTTGTTATTTTGTTTCTGTACTCTAGCACTTTGGGTTTGAAAGGATACAATGACTATGAGGTTGAAGTGCAGAGTGTCAGTGGGATTTTCATCCATATCGAATGAACCGTTTAGAAATGACAGAACCTTTTGTACATGGTCCCCCCATTTTAAGGTACTACAAGTATTTGTTGAATTGGCTTCACAGATGTGTTTCGTTTGGCAGGTATATTAATTTGTGTCGTTAGTGAATGCAGAAGAGAGCTGTTGATGTCTAGTCTTGATTCTAGACTTTGCAATTGCCTTTGGAGATTGTTGTTGGGGTGTGACAACATGAGGAAGACAGCAGTGTCGATGCAAAATAAGCCGGCCGTCATAAGGCTCAGAAATGAAAATTAGTCAATCAGGAAGATTGCAAAAACCCTGGGCATGCCCAAGTCAACAGTTTGGTTCATCATTAACAAGAAAAAAAACAACTGGTGAATTCAATTATGTCAAAAGACCCGGTAGACTGCGGAAGACCACTGTAGTGGATGACCGGAGAATACTCTCTATGGTGAAGAAAACCCCCCAGACAACAGCCCAACAGATCAAAAACACTCTCCTTGATGCAGGTGTAGATATGTCAAAGTCTACCATATGTAGAAGATTACACCAGCAGGACTACAGAGGGTACACTACTAGATGCAAACCACTGATAAGCCTGAAGAACAGAAAGGCGAGATTACAGTTTGCTAAAAAGCACCTAAAAAAGCCCCAAGAGTTCTGGAACAAAGTCTTGTGGACAGATGAGACAAAGATTAACATGTACCAGAGTGATGGAAAGAGGAAAGTGTGGAGAAAAAAAGGAAATGCCCATGATCCAAAGCATACCACCTCATCTGTGAAACATGGTGGAGGGGGTGTTATGGCTTGGGCCTGTATGGCTGCCAGTGGAACAGTCTCACTTGTCTTCATTGATGATGTGACTGCAGACAGAAGTAGAACAATGAATTATGAAGTCTACAGAAATATTTTATCTGCTCAGATCAAACCAAATGCCTCCAAACTCATTGGACGGCACTTCATCATGCAGCAAGACAATGACCGAAACATACTGCTAGAGCAATTAATGGGTTTTTGACGGCCAAAAAGTGGAAAATCCTTGTCTGGCCAAGTCAATCACCGGATCTGAATCCAATTGAACATGCATTTTACATGCTGAAGAGGAGACTGAAGGCAAAGAGTCCCCGAAACAAACAGGAACTGAAGATGGCTGCAGTACAGGCCTGGCAGAGCATCACCAGGGAAGATACCCATCGTCTGGTGATGTCTGTGCATTGCACAAGCAGTCATGCATGCAAAGGATGTGTGACCAAATATTAAAAATGATTACTTTATTCTACATTATGCTAAACTATCCAATATTTTTTGATGCCCGAAAATGGGGGGGACTATGTGCAAAAGGTTCTATAATTTCTAAACGGTTCATCCGATATGTATGAAAATAGCCTCAAATTAAAGCTGACAGTCTGCACTTCAATTGTCATTGTATCCTTTCAAACCAAAATAACAAAACATGTGTCACTGTCCAATGAATTATGGTGCTTACAGTACATATATCAGGCCTATTCAACAACTTGTGAATTATATTGATGTTGGGACTTAGAGTTCTCCAATATATGTAGGCTGAACACAGAAATAAGCCTTTTTGATTATAACAAACCATCTCAAGACAAATAGCCTACTACTGACAGCAAATTAAATTAAATTTAATTAATTAATTAATTATTTAACGCTCCACCAGTCTCCCTGCCAGTCACTGACCCATTAACATCCTGAATGATGGCCCTATGTAACATGGTAATGTGTGAGGTAAGTAATTTTTATTATTTCTTATTACAAAATAATAAGAAATAACAAGCACGTGCTTTTGTTTATAAGTTTGTGTAATTTTTGGTATTTTGTTTGTACATTTTCTTGTGCCTTCCCGAATGAACAGTTTCTTTTCTCTCTCCTTTTTTGTTTTTGACAATTTTTAAGGTTATTTTCCCTTTCTATACTCATCATATGTGTTTGTTTGTGAAGTATTTAAATAAAATATTTAAAAAAACTAACGAGAGCTGACTTTCCAGGATACCTGTTCTTACCAGTTCCACTTCATTTTATTCAAAATGCGCCACAAGACATTTTATTTTATTTGCATTTCAGGGCTGAAATGTGAGATCTGACCCACAGTCTCTTTCTCGAGTCGGGAGTATCTGGAGACGGGACGTGTCAAAAGCAAAATGGACGGATCAATAGCATGTTTCTATTGGTCAATGATTCGGTGAGTCACGTATATTATCCAATCAAAAGCATGATCCAAAGGCGTAGACGTATCAAGATGGTTTTGACGTTTCTGAGACGGCATATCTGTTTTTGTTGTCGGTCCTGAAGGTGAATAGTAGGCTATGTCGGTGCATAAATTATGCGCGAAAACAAAAGTTGTGGTATTTGTGTAATCTGTTAATTTACACAATTTATTTGAAAATGGCATTTGATCGTCAGTGATTACGACGCTGAAGTTGGCTCCCGATTCGCAGCTCCCGACTCGAAAATTCCGCTCCACCTTAAATTGGCGAGGTCTCTTTCCAGCAGGTTCTTGTTATCTTCTGTTAGCAGATTCCTGGCACATTTAAATGTTTTTGGGACCAGGACTTTGTTTCACGGACTTTGTCTAAACTATATAGCCAATCTAATATGCAGTAAAGTCATGTTTGGTGTTGATGGAGAGCTAATATCGTGAGCTGTTAGATGGTCTCATTCTATGTTGAGAACGTTGTCATTCAAAGTTTATGTGTCACATGAAAGTGAAACGCCAATCACGGAAATTGAGCTATGCAGTTGTTACACCTGAAATTGTGAAAATGGCGACACTATGTTTGAACAATTGTCTGAATCCAGTGCTTTGGATGCTGTTTGGAATAATAATAATAATAATAATAATAATAATTATTATTATTATTATTATTGTTGTTATTCACAAATATGATTTTTACATTGTAAAATAAATGGTACTATTGTGCTAAACTTTATGCAACCCACAGACATACAGTACATTAATTGGGCAAACATATGTCTGGATAGTTTTGTAAGATTAAAAAATGTTTTAATAGGCCAAAATATTTTCCATTATTATATGTATTTATTTATTCACTGCCCCACCCCTTTTTTATATCAAAAGTATTGATGTCAATACTTTTAAAGGCCTAGATTTTGCAAGTTTTAATTATAGGCTTATAGACAGTGCTTTGTATGGGTGAGTATCTTGGCATTTTTGTACATTGAAAACACGTTTTTGTTGAGATATTTCATTATGTACTGTGTTTTCTATGAGTAACTGATAATAATAATAATAATAATAATAATAATAATAATAATGCATATAAATGTATGTACCATAATGAAATCTGGAGAGAGACATGTATACACATACATACAATTGAGGCCAAAAGCTTACATATACCTAGGCTAAAGATATTCAAACTCAGTCTTTCATAACTCTGCACATTTCATGTTGCCATACATTTAGTTTGGCAAGTTAATTGAGGCATCTGCTTTGTTTTAAAATTACCTCTGATGTGAACAATCGATTAGAGACATATTTATTTCAGCTTTAATTCACTATATCAGAATTCCAGTGGGTCAAAAGTTTACATACACCTAGTTTAGTGTGTCTTTAAACAGTCTGGAAGATTCCAGAAATTGATGCAATTACTTTTTACCGTTCCTTTTGTCATAATTAGGAGTTAACTGGGAGTTAATTGGCACATGTGGCTGTATTTACTACCTACTTTTAGAGCCACTGCCTTTTTGCCCATGATACGATGGGAAAATCCAAGCAACTCTGCCAGAAAATTGTGGACCTCCACAAGTCTGGTTCCTCCTTAGGAGCAATTTCCAAACAACTGAAGGTAACACGAACATCTGTACAAACAATTGTATACAAATATAAAAACCTTGGGACCACAGACACTGCAGAGTTCAAATTAACTCCCAGGGCTAAACAAACTATGGTCAGAAAGGTTCAACTGAACCCCAAGACAACAACAAAGGAACTGGTGAAGGAGTTGGCAGCATCAGGTACCAAAGTATCTACATCCACCATTAAGAGAATCCTACATTGCCATGGCCTGAAAGGCTGCTGTACAAGGAAGAAGCCCCTACTCCAAGGCCGGCATAAAAAATCCAGAATGAACTAGAAATACTGAAGCAAGACCTCAAGACATCAGCTAGAAAGTTAAAACTTGGTCAGAACTTGGTCTTCCAGCAGGACAATGATCCTAAGCATACCTCCAAGGTTGTAACAAAATGGCTTAAAGACAACAAAGTGAAAGTATTGGAGTGGCCATCACAAAGCCCTGACCTGAATCCCATAGAAAATTTGTGGACTGCACTGAAAAAGTGTGTTCAAGCAAGGAGGCCCACAAACCTGACTGAGTTACACCAGTTCTGGCAGGAGGAATGAGCAAAAATTCTGGCGAAGTATTGTGAGAAGCCTGTGGAAGCTTACCCCAAGTGTTTGATTCAAGTTAAGCAATTAAAAGGCAGTGCCACCAAATACTAACAAAGTGCATGTAAACTTTTGACCCACTGAAAATTTGATATAGTACATACAAGCTGAAAAAAATGTCTCTTAGCGATTATTTTGAAATGACCTCTTATGGAAATAAAGCAGATACCCTAATTGACTTCACACAGAAATGCATGGTAACATGAAATGTGTGGAGTTGTGAAAAATTGAGTTTGAATGTCTTTAGCCGAGGTGCATGTAAACTTTTGGCCTCAACTGTAGCCTACAAGTTAAACTGTATATATAGATGTGGTAGGGGGGTCGTGGTTTGTGCGTTGGCTGCAGAGAGAGAGTGGGCGGGGCGGCTCTCAGACTCTGCGCCACAGCTGTTAGAGGTTGCTAATCAGCACCGCTCTTTAAATGTTTAATTGTTTAACGATGTGCTGATTGCCTTGACAGTGAGCCTGGGTGTTTTAAAAGGCATTCGCCGAGGCTGGTGACGGAGGAAGTACGGCAGTACGGCGATTGTATTGTAAAAACCCCATGTAACCGGGTGAACGAAAAGCCGTGTGTTCGGCTACAAATAAAAAAGAAGTGATTACTTCGAACTCGTCTCTCTCTCTCTCTCTCTTTACGCGAGCAGTGGCACTCACCTTGCCACAGTGGTGGCCCGTACGGGGAGGAGAGTCTGGTATCGAGAGAAGAAAGCAGAAACGGTTCAGCCCGCCAGCCACGCAAAGTAGAGTCCGGGATGGATCCTAACCTGAACCGGGGGAGAGGTAGCACAGCCTCTCGTAGCGCTGGCGCGGATGCTAGAGGGGATGGCTCAGATGCAGGAAAGGCAGGCAGCGGTGCACGCTGAGCAGATGGAGGCGCTGCGTGCACAAGTCTCCCTCCAGACGCAGGCGCTGCGACAGCTGGCCGCCGCCGGCGAGGCCAGCTCCCGGGACCACCAGTCCCGTCCCCAACTCCGGATCCAGCTCCACAAAAATGACCGCCGAGGATGATGTCCAGGCGTTCACAGAAAGTTTTGAGGTGGCAGCGGAGGCGTGCCAGTGGCCCTTGGTGGAGTGGGTGGTACGTCTCCTGCCCCTCTTAACTGGCGATGCTCAACAGGCAGCGCATGGGCTGCCTTCCGGCGCCCGGGCCGATTACAACTCCGTCAAGAGGGCGGTTCTGGACCGGCTGGGCTGCAGCCCGGAGGATCAGAGGTGCCGGTTCCGGGAGGCAAACTTGAGGGCGGGAGACCGGCCCTTCGCCTACGCGCAACGCCTGACCGACATGGCCCGGCGTTGGCTACAGCCAGAAATCCAGTCCGCGGGGGAGGGGGGGGGGTCGTCGAGCAGGACGTCCTGGAGCGGTTCGTGGAGGGGCTGCCGGAAGGGACGGCCAACTGGGTTCGGTGCCATCGACCAACCAATTTAGACAGGGCAGTCACGCTGGTGGAGGACCACCTGGCGCTTTACCCTGGCTCCCAGCAGCAAGAGCGGCCGGAACCGGCTCCCCGGAGGAGACCCCCTCTTCGTGCTGGCCCTTCTCCTCTTCCCCGTGCCTCGACCCCTCCTCTCCCTCAACCTAATTTCCCCTCTGCTTATTTTCCCTCTACAGACCCAGGCTCAGTGGCAGGGGGCTCCGCCTCACTGAGGGCTCCTCAGGCGCTTGGTCCGGGGTGTTGGCGGTGCGGGCAGCCGGGTCATCTGCACCGCGACTGTCCGATCATGAAAGTCGGGCAGCTGGTCCGGGTGGTCGGACCGCCCACTTCCGCTCCCGATCCAGAGGGAGCGTACTGCATCCCGGTAAGGGTGCAAGGGAGTGAACACCGGGCGCTGTTGGACTCGGGGGCTATGCAGTCCATGATACAACAAAGCCTGGTTCGATCCGAGGCATTGGTAAAGGCGTCCTGGGTTTCCGTTCGGCGTGTGCACGGGGATGTGCACGAGTATCCTGTAGTACCCGTGGAAATTCGTTACCAGGGAAAAACGCATATTCTGAAGGCTGCGGTTAGCTCCCGGCTCTCGCACCCCCTAATTTTGGGCACTGATTGGGCGGGGTTTCGAAAGATTTCTGGGAACCTGTTTGGGGTGTGACCACGACTGATAGGGACGTGTGACGTCTGTCCGACACGGCCGAGGGGGGGCGGACCCAGGTGAGTCTCAGGTTGAGACTCCCCGGGTCCCGGTGTTCCATCCCATGGAGGATTTCCCACTCGAGCAGTCTCGGGACGACACCTTACGCTTTGCCTATGACCAAGTGATGCGGATTGATGGTCAGCAGGTGCGCCCCGATGCAGTACTCTCTCACCCTTATTTTTCTATTATTAGGGACAGGTTGTATCGAGTGTGTCGTGACGCTCAGACCGGTGAAGAAACGACCCAGTTGTTGGTACCCAGAAACCGCCGGGAAATGGTTTTCCAGGCGGCTCATTACAACCCCATGGCGGGGCACTTAGGGTATGATAAGTCACTACACCGAATAATGGCTCGGTTTTACTGGCCGGGCATTTGGGCGGACGTACGTCGGTGGTGTGCGTCCTGTCCCGAATGTCAATTAGTGAACCCCCCGGCCACCCCAAAAGCGCCGTTGCGCCCACTACCCTTAATAGAGGTTCCCTTTGACCGAATTGCTATGGACCTCATCGGGCCATTTGAACGGAGCACCCAGGGATACCGTTTCGTGTTGGTCTTAGTGGATTATGCGACCCGGTATCCCGAAGCAGTGCCGTTGCGCAATATTTCAGCTAAGAGTGTTGCGCAAGCTCTGTTTCAAATTATCTCCCGGGTCGGAATCCCGAAAGAGATTCTGACTGATCAGGGCACTTCGTTTATGTCACGTACACTAAATGAGCTATACGGATTACTGGGCGTCCGCTCTATTAGAACCAGTGTATACCATCCCCAAACAGATGGGCTTGTGGAGCGGTTTAATAGAACTCTGAAGTCCATGATTCGAAAGTTCATTCACGACGATAGCCGAAATTGGGATAAGTGGTTAGTCCCTCTATTATTTGCAGTGCGGGAGGTTCCCCAGGCCTCCACGGGATTTTCTCCCTTTGAACTGTTATTCGGTAGAAAACCTCGGGGAATATTGGACCTAGTTAAAGAAAGCTGGGAGGACGGTCCAAGCCCCAGCAAAAATGAGTTGCAATACGTTATGGACCTGCGAGCAAAACTCCATACACTGGGTCGGTTGTCACGGGAGAATTTGCTCGAGGCTCAGGAACGTCAGCAGAGGCACTACAATAGAGGGACGAAACTACGTCAATTCTCGCCGGGAGATAAAGTCCTGGTATTACTTCCAACCTCCAGTACAAAATTACTCGCCAAGTGGCAAGGGCCCTTCGTGGTCACACGACGAGTTGGGGAGGTTGACTATGAGGTGGAGCGTGCTGATAGAGAGGGAGCGAAACAGATTTATCACCTCAATTTATTAAAAGCCTGGAAAGAGGTGGTGGCTGTTTCTCTGGTAACGGTGGATCAGGAGAGGGACGAGCTGGGGCCGGAGGTAGTAAATTCAATCAATCAGACCCCACCCCTTTCAGATAGCCACCTCTCGCCAAGTCAGAGAGCAGACCTTGCCATGTTGCAAAAACGGTTTGCGGATGTGTTTTCTCCCCTACCAGGACGCACGAACCTCATACACCACCATATCGACACCCCCCCGGGAGTAACGGTACGTTCCCGCCCCTATAGACTGCCGGAGCACAAAAAGAAATTGGTGCAGGCAGAAATAAAGGCCATGCTGGAGTTGGGTGTAATAGAGGAGTCCCACAGTGCCTGGAATAGCCCCATCGTGCTGGTAAGTAAGCCGGATGGCTCTATTCGGTTCTGTGTGGATTATAGGAAAGTGAATGCTGTGTCACATTTTGATGCCTATCCTATGCCTAGGGTCGACGAACTCCTGGATCGGCTGGGCACGGCTCGTTTTTCTCGACACTGGATCTGACTAAGGGCTATTGGCAGATTCCCTTGTCTGCAAAGTCCAAAGAGAAATCGGCTTTCTCTGCTCCGGACGGTTTGTACCAATTCCGAACACTTCCGTTTGGGTTATTCGGGGCCCCAGCCACCTTCCAGCGCCTGATGGATCGGCTGCTGCGTCCGCATGCTGCGTATGCTGCTGCCTATCTGGATGATGTTATCATCCACAGTAGCAGCTGGGCACAGCATATGCGGCATGTGGGGCTCACGGCTAACCCAAAGAAGTGTGCGATTGGCCGAGCGGAGGTACGGTATTTGGGGTACCACTTGGGAAGTGGACAGGTGCGACCTCTGGTGGATAAAACCGCGGCGATTGCGACCTGTCCACGACCCAAGACGAAAAAAGAGGTAAGGAGGTTCTTGGGGTTGGCCGGCTACTATAGACGGTTTATTCCGGCGTTTTCACAGCTGACCAGCCCCTTGACTGATTTAACTCGCAAAGGTGCCTCAGATCCGGTCCAGTGGACGGAGCCGTGCCAGCGAGCGTTTGAGAGGGTAAAGGAAGCCCTCTGCGGGGAGCCGCTCTTGTTCACCCCTAATTTCTCTCTTCCTTTTATCCTGCAGACCGACGCATCGGACAGAGGGCTGGGGGCTGTTTTGACCCAGCAGGTGGAGGGAGTCGACCGCCCGGTGCTGTACCTCAGCCGCAAACTATCCCAGCGGGAGGCGAGGTACAGCACGGTAGAAAAGGAGTGCCTCGCCATCCGGTGGGCGGTCGGGTCCCTGCGCTACTACCTGCTGGGTCGCCCATTCACCCTCTGTTCGGACCACGCTCCCCTCCAATGGCTCCACCGCATGAAGGATACCAACCCGCGAATCACCCGGTGGTATCTGGCTCTACAACCCTTTAATTTTAAGGTGGTTCATAGGCCGGGGGCGCAGATGGTGGTGGCGGACTTCCTCTCTCGCCCCGAAGGGGGTGGGGGGGGGGTCGGTCATCGGCCGGATGGCTCCCCGGCCTAAGTCAGGCGGTGGGGGTATGTGGTAGGGTGGGCGTGGTTTTGCGTTGGCTGCAGAGAGAGAGTGGGCGGGGCGGCTCTCGGAGCTCTGCGCCACGGCTGTTGGGGTTTATTAATCAGCACGGATAGTTAATTGTTTGATTGATTGACAATGTGCTGATTACCTCGACAGTGAGCCTGGACGTTTAAAAGCGGCTCGACGGAGAGAGAAGCGGGAGAACTGGAGGAGGAAGAAGAGCTGACGGGCAGTCAGCCGTGAATTGTAACATATACCTTGTGTATTGTGTATTGCGAACAGAAAGCCGCGTGGCGGCCGGAAAATAAAAAGACGCAGTCGCGTCCTGAAAAAGAACTTGTCTCTCTCTCATCTCTCAAACGAGCGGTAGCACTCAGTTTGCTACAATGTATTATATGGTCTTTTTAAATTGAGGTCTATCCATTCATGTATTGACTGTTTATCAATGATATTAACATTACATTTATTTTGTGGACGCTTTCATCCAAAGCAACAATAAGTGTAAACCCAAGGTTTCATTAATATCGTGTCATTGGATATAAAGTAGCGATAACATCAAAGACATATTCTGTTGAAATGTAAACACATGCATGGTCAATTCTCACAATAGCAGTAAGCTAAACCCAAATTTTAATAAAGGGGTGTGTCCTGACAGATTGGGGCTCAGGTGAGGCCTGTCACATCCCTGGCAGTGAACGCAGGAAGCTCTCAGGTCAGGCTGCTGGCTGACCTGTCTCAAACACACCCATCGTTATTAGCCCTCTTACTCAAAGCCCAGCCTGAGGATGAGGCGGCTGGGTCCCTCTTACTCAAAGCCCAGCCTGAGGATGAGGCGGCTGGGTCCCTCTTACTCAAAGCCCAGCCTGAGGATGAGGCGGCTGGGTCCCTCTTACTCAAAGCCCAGCCTGAGGATGAGGCGGCTGGGTCCCTCTTACTCAAAGCCCAGCCTGAGGATGAGGCGGCTGGGTCCCTCTTACTCAAAGCCCAGCCTGAGGATGAGGTGGCTGGGTCCCTCTTACTCAAAGCACAGCATGGCTTCCCGGGAATTTACGAAGGTGCAGTTTGTGACAGCAGGGAGTTACCATTGTGTACAGATTGCAGTGGTGGGGAGTTACCATTGTGTACAGTTTGCAGTGGTGAGGAGTTACCATTGTGTGCAGATTGCAGTGGTGGGGAGTTACCATTGTGTACAGATTGCAGTGGTGGGGAGTTACCGTTGTGCAGTTCTCATCTTGGCTGCATATTCTGCTCAGGCAGTGAAGGTAGATGTGGGAGTGGTCAGACATGGTGAACATCTGAACGGAGAACCTCTTCCTTTGAGGGGAACTGCTCCGGAGGTACCAGCGGAAGGTTCTGTCGTTTGGGCAGCTGAAAGGATAATGGGCTGTGTGCCTAATTAAAGCCTTTCACACATATCCAAGCGTCCTGTATTACTGTCATTTAACTCCACCCCCTTTAGAACAAAATCCCCCATCACACTCATTGAAATTTATTAGGAGCACAACGCACTTACTCTAATGACAATATAGCTTCAAAAAACAATTTATAGGGGCCAAGTGCCAGTAGCCTAATTAAAGCTAGCAGTCTTTCTACATATGACGACAAAATATTTAGAATATGGCCCAATGTGTGAATACCAGCCAAAACGTGAGGCTATCATGTTCATTAGCACTCTGGCACCACCTTCAGAGTCGGGGATTAAAATACTATCGTTTGTGAAGCAGAATTTCATTTTGAGGATTTTATCAGTTATAGTGCACCTATGAGATCAATTTACGTAATCTTCTGTATATTGTGTCTCGGATCATAGATTCATGTTTCATGAATATAGGCCAAATGTCTGGGTGGTATTATAATGCAATAATAAGAGCAATACTACTAATGTAATTAGTGTTTCCCATACGACCTTCAGTTTAATACGTTGTGTAGGATTATGCATACCACATTTTGCTCTGAAGTGTATCTTTTATCATTTCATATTTGGAGCATTCTAGCAAGACCATATATTTGGATTGGGCCAACTCTGGTTTAGGGCTAGAATCATGATGTAGGTGCCAATTTAAATTCTGTGTTTCACCACAGAAAGTCACACCATTTGGCAAGTTCATACCATGCCATGGCTTTTTTCCACACACTGCAAGTTTATACATTTTTATAAGTTATTCAAGACCATATGCACAACATGTTGTATACCAAACCTTCAATATGGAATACTGTGCGGACCCAAATAGCAAGTTTGTTATTTTTGAGGAGTGGGATCTATGGGCATTGGTCTCGTGCCTCTAGGTCAAACAGGACAGGATTGTTTAACACTTTGATTGTTTAGTGTTTGTTTATGGGGCGACATAGCTCAGTAGGTAAGAGTGTTTGTCTGGCAGTCGGAGGGTTGCCGGTTCGATCCCCTGCCCTGGGCGTGTTGAAGTGTCCCTGAGCAAGACACCTAACCCCTAATTGCTCCCAACGAGCAAGTCGGAGCAAGTCAGATAATAAGCCATAGCCATCGCCCTAATAAGCTATCTACCACTGCGAAAAGTTTATTAAAAGGCAAAATTTCCCAAACACAGAAAGAGAAATAATAAAACCAGAAATTGCTACCAAAACATAATATGAAGAATAAAAATGACATTTTTAAAAAAAACAAAAGCCATTAAATTACCCAGGTTCATGTTATTGGTATAAAGAGTGCAATCCTAATGTTATCTGTAATAGGGCTATTCAACTGGCAGCCTGGGCATCAAATGCAACCTACCACTGATGCACTCTTGGGCCTCCAAAATAAAGCCTTTTTATAAGGCATCTACTGTTATCACACATGTACAATAAAAACTTATTCATACACTGTTTTAAAAGTACATGTTAATGAGACAAATACTACACATGTACATGTGAGCAGAGCTTGATGCACTGGAAATGAACGAATTAAGATTACAATGAGGCAGCATCAACCCAACAATCAAATCACAGACAAAACGTAAAGCAAGAGAGAGAACTCACCCCCATACCCCCCCCTCAGGAGCAGAGGACTAACCCCCACTCCCCTCAGGAGCAGAGAACTCACCACCCTGAGGAACAGATAAATAATCCCCACCCCCTTCAGGAACACAGAACTCAACCCCACCCCCACACCCCCCCTCCTCCGCCCTCAATATGAGAGAACTCACCCCCCCTTCAGGAAAAAAGCCTTCTTCTCCTCTTGTGGGTCTGCGGTCTGTGTGGCCCAGCAGGACTCCAGCTGTAGGCTCATGTTGTAGGCCAGGCTGTCTTCACAGTGCAGGGTCACCTGGATGTACAGCTGCTCTGCAGAAGGGAGCTCCACAGGGCCAGTGTAGTTGTATGAGTAAGATGAGTCACTGTACAAGGCCATGCTGATCTCCAGGAGGCGGGACAAATTCACCTGCACCACACTGTGAGAGCTAACCCTGCAGAGGAGCAGAGCAGAACACACAGCAAACACATCATCCGTGTCCACATCCACTAGATTTCCTAGAAAAGCACATTTGTTTTTTTTAAATAGCAATGTGCTAAAAAATAAACCACAGTACCAGCACATGAAATGTATGACCAACAATGTGTGATGGAATAACAGACAAACAAACAGGCTTGATTATGACACACCAATAAAGAACCGCGCATGCCATTAGATTAGCCTTAGTGCTAACAAAGTCCAAGGTATTTTCATTGAGCCCAGGCTCTGTAACAGTTGTACATGCATAACTACTGAAAATGCTAGTTTGAGGCTTAATGTCCTTCATGCTACTGCCGTGGATGCTGATTGGATGGCTGAATGAGAGAGGGGTGTGTTTCTCACCAGTCCAGACCAGGCTTCATGCGGGCTGTGCTGGTCTGGAGCAGCGGGTAGGCACAGGTCCACAGCACCTTCAGGTCCCTCCGTGTGATGGATCTCCCACTGCTGAGCGTCACAGTCAGCGCGTTCCTCAACTCCACATGCGTCCTGTTAATCTAAATGAGCAGAAAGCGTGTTACACACCCAAGGCATTACGCACTCATAATACCCAGTGTGATGTGTTACACACACACAAGCCATTACGCACTCATAATACCCAGTGTGATGTGTTACACACTGCTAAGCAGGAAAGGTACTCAGTGAGGACCTTGGGACAGGCAAAGGTAGTGCGGGGTGCAGGATGGAGGAATGGGACAGGTAGAGGTAGTGAGGGGTGCTGAATGGAGAGATGGGACAGGTAGAGGTAGTGAGGGGTGCTAAATGAGAGATGGGACAGGTAGAGGTAGTGAGGGGTGCAGAATGGAGAGATGGGACAGGTAGAGGTAGTGAGGGGTGCTGAATGGAGAGATGGGACAGGTAGAGGTAGTGAGGGGTGCTAAATGAGAGATGGGGCAGGTAGAGGTAGTGAGGGGTGCTGAATGGAGAGATGGGACAGGTAGAGGTAGTGAGGGATGCTGAATGAGAGATGGGACAGGTAGAGGTAGTGAGGGGTGCTAAATAGAGAAATGGGGCAGGTAGAGGTAGTGAGGGGTGCTGAATGAGAGATGGGACAGGTAGAGGTAGTGAGGGGTGCTGAATGGAGAGATGGGACAGGTAGAGGTAGTAAGGGGTGCTGAATGGAGAGATGGGACAGGTAGAGGTAGTGAGGGGTGCTGAATGGAGAGATGGGACAGGTAGAGGTAGTGAGGGGTGCTGAATGGAGAGATGGGACAGGCAGAGGTAGTGAGGGGTGCTGAATGGAGAGGTCTGCTAGAGTAAAGGGTGTTATCATTGTCTGAAGGGAGGAAGAAGCAGTTGCATTTGCAGCTTGCTATGCCAGGTTTAGTGAATCAGTTTTGTGATGGTGTGCATTCCCAGAATGCACCAGCTGTGTACATGACCTGGATCTGGTGCCGGTACTCACAAGCGTTTGGCCTCCACACTGGGAGGGGGCGCCAGTTATCCTGTAATAATAAAACTTGTCCGTCTCGTTGATGGAGCAGCGACCATCATTGAGGACAACAGTCACATTCCCTCCAAAGTAGTGGCTGAGGAAAGGCTTGGAGATGCCCCCAGATACATGGTCCTTCAGGCATAGCGTGAACATCCCCTTCTCTGTTAAGACATGATGTTCTTTAGTGGCATTATGTAGACGTAGTTTTGATTAGCCTTTGGTTCATTGCTTACAAAAGTGCATGAAATGCTAGGCTATGCCAATGCTGCCATTTTACAAGTAATACAGAAACAGACACAGCAAACTGCAGCAAACCACATAGGGTGTGTGCAAGTGTGTAAGAGCAGCAGGCGTGTGTGTGTGTGTGAGTGTGTATGTGTGTGTGTTTGTGTGTGTGTGTGTGTGTGTAAGAGCAGCATTATAGTCTCTCACACACCATTATACTCTGTGTGAGAGTACAATGGTGTGTGTGTGTGTGAGTGTGAGTATGTGTGTGTGTGTAAGAGCAGCATTGTAGTCTCTGACACACACCATTATACTCTGTATGAGAGTAAAATGGTGTGTGTGTATGAGTGTGTGAGTGTGTGTGTGTGAGAGTTTGTTTGCGTGTGTGTCTGTGTGCGAGTGTGTATGTGTGAGTGATTGTGTGTGTGTGTGTGAGCATGTATGTGTGAGTGATTGTGTGTGTGTGTGTGAGTGAGTGTGTATGTGTGAGTGATTGTGTGTGTGTGTGCGCGCGTGTGTGTGTGTGTGTGTGTGTATGTGTGAGTGTGTATATATGTGTGTGAGTGTGAGAGTTTGTGTGTGTGTGCGTGTGTGTGTGTATACCGTGGCAGGCAGGGCTGAGGATGGGGCTCAGGCTGTAGTACCCCGGCTCACACACGCAGGTGAATGAGTCCAGGGTGTTGATGCAGACGGAGTTGGAGCTGCACTTGTTCAGGGTGGGGGAGTCACACTCATCTGCGTCTGTGGGTTACACAGTATACTGTCAGTCACACAGAGAACACAAGTACACAGTATACTGCTGCTCCACTCAGTCACACAGAGAACACAAGTACACAAGTACACAGTATGCTGCTGCTCCACTCAGTCACACAGAGAACACAAGTACACTGCTGCTTAGGGGTGGGCGATATGGCAAAAATATCAGATCATTTTTTTCAGGAATGATCACGATCCACGATATGATCACGATTCTTTTTCATGTTGGTTTTTAAGACTATCTTGCAAGTTAATGAACAGTGCAATCAAACTAATATCCCTATTTAAGAAAATATTGCCCTTCAAGGAAACAAAACCTAAAAGAAAAAGAATAACAGAGACTATTTGGGCCAAAGTACCAGATTTTAATCAAGTGCATTTCTGCACTTGTTTGTTTTGGCTTTGTACCGCTACCGCTAGCCTCTAGGTGCGTGGCTGTGCCTGAGGCACTCACGTGAGACCCCCTGATTGTTTGGCTTTCCGCGTGCTCTTTGGGGTGCTTTCTCCTGAGGTGGTTAAAAGGGTTCGTCGTGATGCCATCCGATGTGCGAACATTTTCTTTGAAAACTTTGCAAATAACGGTGTTTCGCGCCGTGTCGGTTTTGGAAAACCCAAACCAGTTCCATATCACAGACGTCAAATTTTTTTTAGGGACCAACCCCTCCATGGTGTCAGCCATGCCACTATGTTGTCAGATAAAAAAGGGGGAGGAAAATAAATCCAAGGCGCTACTGTTTGTTATTACTGGTTTATTGGTGTGTCTGTTAGGGGAGGCGCAACAGGGACTAGTGAAGAGTGTGATTTTAGGTTTGGCTGAGAAAACAACGTTGGATGCCGTGTATGAGCGTTGTCAGAGCAACTGACAGAATGTGCAGTTTCAGTGGAGCCCGATACTCCCGATGTCACGGTTGGGGAAGGTGGGACGCAATTGCGGACCGAGGGGATCTAAAAGTTAACCCCGAGGGGTAACCACAAAACCGCCGAGCGATAGAAAGGGACAGGGGACACACCAAATAATAAAGAGAGCTAAATAATTGCTCCTTCCACTCACTGAAGCTTCTGTCAGAAAAAAAAAACTAAAAGAAATGAAACACCGCTGCAGTGCAACTACCCAGAAAGTCAAACCCCACTAGAAAAACAGAGTGGAGTAACTTACAAAAGAAAAATGACACTCGCAGCCCGGCGGGTAGAAAACAAAAGGAAAACTAAAGAGACGAGGGCAAAATGTCCTCCACAGCGCTGAGATAATCAGCTCAGAGAATAAACTAAATGGTGATCAAATCTTGCAGATAGGATCAATGCAATAGCTTCTGCAGATTCTTACACCCCTACACACCAAGAACATGACAAACAATGAGTGTGCGCTGAACCCCAGAAACCAGGGGCTAGATATAGGACTCCCACACCTGACCCTCATCAGGGACAATTAACTCAGAGCCAATGCGTGTGAGGTGCCACCACCTCACACCCGATCTCTCTGGAAAGGCAGATCGTGGAGACATTTTAATCGTTCACAATCTAATATCGTCATACCGTCCACCCCTACTGCTGCTCCATTCAGTCACACAGAGAACACAGTATGTGAATGCTGGGCATTGCTATAGCCTCTGGACACCAGACTCACTGTCATGAGGTGAGAGAAGACCTCGTCTCCCACAGTTTTTACTGAGCCTGGGATACCCTGCATTCCCCTCAATGTGGCAATGACTCCCTCCTCAGGAGAAACCACAAATGCATGTATGCATGAATGCGCACAAGCATGCATGCACGAACATGTGCACACACGTGCATGCGCTAACACACGCGCACACACTTATGGCAGTCCATCGATGACAATGATGACGTTGCTCCAGATTCATTTGTTGGGGGTTTATTGGGGTGTATTATGCCTGTGCATAGCCATGTGGCTGTACAGGCCAATGCGTGATCCACAAGTCGTGCCACATGAGGGGCAGGGGTATACGGCACAGGAAAGGGGGGGCCCTGCAGCACGTTGGTGCCTCTGTGCACACCAGTGCATTCTCCTCTCTGTAGCCTGCTCCTGAAGGAGAGTGATTCCCTGGTGGCAGGTGGAGCTCCAGGTGTGGCGATCAGCAGCCATGGACTCTTGTACTGGTGGTTTGATGTTGCACTTCTTCAGGAAGGTTTTTAGGTGATCCTTGTAGCAGTTTCTTTGGCCCCCAGCAGACCTATGACCATCCAAGAGCTGGCCATAGAGGATCTGTCTAGGTAGCCGGTGGGCAGGCATGCGGATCACATGCCCGACCCAACGCAGATGTCTTTGCGCAAGGAACCCGGCAATGCTGGGTGTATGAGTCCAGTTGTGGATTGCCACATAGGGCACCCTGTCTTCCCAGGACACACTCAGGATCCTTTGGAGGCAGCAGATGTGGAAGGCCTCTAGAGTTTGTATGTGCCTCTGGCAGGGGGTCCAGGTTTCCGAACCATAAAGCAGTATGGAGAGGCAAACTGCCTTGTACACAGCTGCTTTGGTGGAGATGGTTAGGTTCCTGTTCTGGAAGACCCTGGACTTGAGCCTGCCGAAGACAGCAGAGGCCAGACTAATACGAACCTGGGTGTCATCGTCGATGTTGCAGGAGGGGGACAGAATGCTACCGAGGTAGGTGAAATGTGGGACGATGGCAAGAGGGTGAATATCAAGGGTGAAGGTAGGTGCATGTGGTTGGGGGATGGACTCTTGCACGACTATCTGCGTTTTCTTGATGTTGATCTGGAGACTAATGGCGCTGTATATGGAAGCAACCACATTTAATGCACATTGTAGGGATTTTGGTGAGTGGGTGAGGAGAGCACAGTCATCAGCGTACTGTAGCTCCAGGATGTGTTGGGTGGTGGTTTTGGTGAAGGCTTGAAGTCGCCGTATATTAAAAAGATTTCCATCCAGTCTGTACTGTATCTGTACCCCATCTGTGGGATCCAGGGATTTGTGAGACAGCAGGGTGATGGTGGAGAGGAACATGTTGAAAATAGTTGGGGCTAGAACACACCCTTGCTTGACCCCCACATCCACAGGGGATTGGGGATTGCTGACCACCGATGCTCATACAGGCTTGCATCCCGTCATGGAGCTGCTGTGATGTTCTGTGCAAGGACCCAAACGCAGACCAGGGAAATCCAAAAACAGTCTTTATTCAGTCCGAGGTTCGAAGCCAGGTAATCAGTGAAAGGACGGTGCCAAATCGAGTTTCCAAAAGAATAGTGATAAACGGGCAAAAAATCAAAACCCAGGAGATCAGAGCGGCGAAGGTACAAAGGGACAGGCAAAAGAGAAGTCAAAGCAAAGCGAAGGTCAAACCAAAAAGCAAACAAACCAAAAGGAGCAGGCAAACTCGAAGTCGTTCAGAAAGGGTGTCTCAGGAATCTTGATAATCAAAGGCTTACTAAACATCGGCACAGTGAAATCGATCAACGTTCTGACCGGGAGCTGGTGGAAAAGACTGACATTTATACACTGGGGAAGGTAACAATCAAGGAGGGGTTAAGTGAGTGAGGGCGGGGTAACAAACAACATCCAGGTGAAGAACATTAGGATAACTAATTAAATGACAGGGGACTGACAAAACGTGGACTGGAATCACAGACAACAATGATAATAGACGGCCTGGGTTTAGCAGGTAAAAACGCGTGCAGAGAGAGAGAGGTGCAGTCAGAGCAAGAGACAGGTGCAGGCAATTGCAGAACTCAGCGTTAGAGCAGGCTAGAAAGAAAAGGGGCGGAGCTACAGCGCAGCATGGAAAAGGGGAGAATGGTTAATGTATTAGTATAGTGATCTAAACTATCAAAAACCCAAAACTAGTGTGTGTTAGTCCATTAGTAATATTCACATGTTAGTATATTAATGAGGTTAGTACTTTACAATCTATAAGTTAGTAAGGATTAGTAGAAATTATTAAAACAAGATATAAGCAGGAAGTAAGTAAAAACGAGACTGGAAAGAAGGGGGGGAAACCACGAAAACCCGGAACCACACGAATAGTGAAATCACACAAATACAGGGGAGTGAAGCAGCACAGGGAACACAGACACAGAGACAGTACTGGGGAGACAAGTGACCGGGAGCACGAAAACACTGGGACAGAGGATGTGAAAAACAATAAACCCACAGAAACACAAAACAAACACCAACAGAAAACAGATACCAATACAGACTACAACAGCTGCCGTACGATGTTCCTGAACTTTGGTGGAACCCCCAGCTTCCAGAGTACTTCCCACAGCAATTCCCGGTTTACATTGTTGAAGGCCTTGGACAGATCAATGAACGCTAGTTACAAGTCTTTGCGGTGTTCTCTGCATTTTTCCTGTACCAGTCTAGCAACAAAGATCATGTCCGCAGTGCTTCGATCACGCCTAAAGCCACACTGGGATTCGGGCAGATGTCTTCCGTTACATGGGTTGCTAGGCAGAGTAGCATGATCCGTGCTAGCACCTTCCCGGCCACTGATAGGAGGGAGATACCTCTGCTGTTACCACAGTCTACTTTGTCACCCTTGCGCTCAAAGATTGTGATGATGTTAGCATCCTTCCAATCTTGCAGGATGACTTCAGATGACCAGATGGCAGTGATCAGTTGGTGTATTCTACAGGTAAGGAGGTATCCCCCATGTTTTAGTATTTATGCCGGGATTCCGTCAAGGCCCAGGCTCTTGTGTTTCTTGAGGCTCATAGTGGCTTTGTGTACCTCTGAGAAACTGGGGGGGGGGGGGGGGGAGTCCAAATGGTTGACAGGGGGCAGGCAGGGGAGGTCAGAGAGTAGTACGTAGAGTGCTCCAGGTAGAGCTGATGCTGGGATCTGCTGGTGTTTCGGGGATCCTAGACAGTTGGTTTGCAATCTGTTCCCTGAGCTGGTTGATTGAGTGCGTGGACTTCAGTGCATCACAGTTGAGCTTCCTGCATGGTGGTGTTTTCTTCGGTTGAGGGCGGATTTCCAGGTTGAGTTTGGCTCTGATCAAGCGATGGTCTGTCCAACAGTTGGCTCCATGCATGGCCCTGGTGACTCGCAACTCCTTCCTGTCAGCTTGGTGGACAATGATGTAGTCCAGGAGATGCCAGTGTTTAGAGCGGGGGTGTTGCCAGGAGGTCTTGAATTTGTTCTTGAGTTGGAACAAGGTGTTTGTAATGACCAGTTGATGCTCAGAGCAGAGAGTAAGGAGGCGAAGACCGTTGTCATTAAGCTTGCCAACACCTTGATGTCCGAGCACATCCTTCCATAATCCACTGTCAGAGCCCACTCTTGCCTTAAAATCGCCTAGGAGAATGAGCTTGTCAGTGGATGCCGTTTTATTTATGGCGGAGTGCAGGGAGGTGTAGAAGAGTTCCTTGCACTCAGGGTCAGCAACCAGTGTTGGGGCGTATGTGCTGATGAGGGTGGCATAGCGATTGTTTGTGAGGGGAATCTGCCAGGTCATCAGTCTTTCACTGATGCCAACTGGGGATTCTGGGATCTTCTGAAGTAGGCTTGTCCTCACAGCAAAACCTACAGTATGGAGGTGACGAGAGGCTTCTGGAAGCCCCTTCCAGAAGATAGTGCAGCCTTCTCCCATCTCTGTTATAGAGTCCTCGCCATGGAAGCGGGTTTCGCTGAGGGCCACAATGTTGATGTTGTACCTCTTCAGCTCGTGCGCAACCAGCGCTGTTCTTCTTCGGGGACGACAGGAATCATCACGTACATCCAGGAGAGTTCGGTCATTCCAGGTCGCAATTGTGATTTTTATGTGGGGTTTTTTTTTTTTTTTTTGTTAATTTTCGACCGGATGAGGGATGACCCGGCAGCTGTGGTAGGCTGCCCGGGTTGATGAGGAACAGACCTTTTATAGGCCACATTTTCTAAGCCCTTCCCTCACAGGGTGAGCAGGGTGGGGCTGCTCAGTCACATGAGGAGCTGCCGGAGAGGCACGCTGTTCCATCCCGAGCCTCGACGACCATCTTTCCCACGCCGCCTGCGCGCAGGGTTAGACTAGATACTCCCAGTCACATCCTGGCCTGTATCCACCGCCCTTCCCCATCGCCGCAGGACTTAGGGGGTGGGGGTTGGGGTGGGAATGGGGTAGGGTATTTGGAGCAGGCTTGCGCAATTAATAGATTAGAGTGAAGGTAGTTGTGCGCAGTCTCTACCCTCACTGTCTTCGATCCACCCTATGTTTTCCAGTGGCATGAAGAGCTCATGACGGCCTTCTGTAGAGGGGAGTTGTGGAAAACTGCCAGAACAACGGTCTGTTGGTGACTGCCTAATGTGGATTTTCTCCACAGATTTATCATTAGGGGTTTACTCCCGTAGCCACAGAATGTGCAAGTGCACCCATTGGGCATTGGGGCAGTGGATGGTGGCAGTCAGGACATGTCCACACGCCGGTGGGCCTGTGCTGCCTACCTCTGGGGTTCACTGCAGCCTCGAGACCTCCCTGCTGTTTGGCTCGAGGCTGCAAAGCACACGGTTACCATGGACTGTCAACGAGGAGGCACAGTAGAGGTCTGGGTGATGGAGAGGCTATGTACTGACAAGGAAAGACTTACGCACTTTGCTTTTCCAAAACTCAGTTGAGTTAGTCAGCGGCAGTGCCTGGGAGCGAGAAGCAAGCAAGCAGACAAGCATGCAGCTATGCTAGCTCAGGGGGGCTGCACTAGGCGCATCACACCACCCCTGTGGACCACGTCCACCAGTCCGCGCGCGCGCGCACACACACACACACACACACAGTCTCAAGGGTTTTATTTCACTGGGAACAGAACAGCCAATATTCCTCTGTCAGCTACCCATCACACACAGATTACCCAGCATGTCTCGCACCTACCGTCCCAGTAGATGCTGTCATCTGTGACGGTGATGTGGGCGTGGCCGAGAGAGATAATATTCTGCAGCTGCTCCTCAGGGCGGAGGATCACTACCCCATCCTGGCTGGAAACATCAAAGCTTTCAAAAGTGATCTTGGTTTTTGTTTTCCTCTCGCTGTCTTCAAACGAGATCAGCTGCACCTCCGCTTTTGGCCAGAACTTACTCAGTAAGTTCTGCAGCTGGTAAAAAGGAAATGGAAACCAAAAAGAAAATTGTAAAGCTGGTCCATTGTGCACAGTTGGCACAGGCTGACTGCAGGTGCCCAGGTGACTAACAGAGGCCTGTCCCAAGTGAAGAAGTGAGAGGAGGATAGTCTCGCTCATACAAACCACAGCAGGGGTGCACAAGGGCCCGTCCATTTCAGGATTTTAGGCAAACTTTAGCCTGATCAAATCTTAATCTGAGATTTGTAAAAACACCAGCAGTGATTATCAAAAGTGACTGTTAAATTTTGGTGAAGGTGATAAAAGTTCAACTAAAATAATGCTATGAAAACATGTACTACAAAACGCTATAAACAGAACGGTGCGATAAGCGGCAATGACTGCTAGGACCCGGGAACAGGACCCACCTTGCTTTTAATAATGCCCTCCAGCAGGACTCGAGCTTCTGCCCTCGGATCCTCCAGCGATGGCGGCATTGTCCATGGCACAACAAGGAACATTTCATGGCTGGGGAGATGAACCTGCAGTCCTACAGTTGGGGGGTTAGGGGCACAAACACTGATGTAAAAATGTGTCTGAATGAAAGCTTTCTGCAACCAGCCCATGTTACCAGCCTTCAGGACACAGACCTACCGTGGGCCTGACCAGAGTCCGTGGTTATGAATAAATGTCAAATTTTTGCACCTGTGTATGCAACCACATACGCAAGCCTTTAATAAGATAATTCAGGCCAACTTCAAAACAAAGAGGCGGTCTGTCAGTACCAGCCTGCTTTAACACTGACTGAGGAGGTCTGTCAGTACCAGCCTGCTTTAACACTGACCGAGGCGATCTGTTATTTGGTCGGCAGAGTCAACAACTCTGGGTAGCAGGATGTCTCCAGGGGCATCATTGGGGGCACTGCCAGGAACTTCCTCTGGGATGAAGTAGAGCACAGCTGGAGCTCCACGCTCGCCACCCTCGCACTCTGGCACCACCTCCAGGTCATACGGGGAGCCAGGCCTCAGGCCCGGCAGAGGCAGGGGGGGGCCTGCCTGCCTCCCCTTCCGGACGCTCGGGCCGCCCCTCTCAGAGAGGCGTTACAAGAAGGCCACGCCCACCCCAGACCTGCCGCTCCACTGGGCTATCGAGTCCTTCTGCATAAATCTGAGATCCAACACTTCACCAGGGCCTGTGGACAGAGCAAACCAGCAAACATTCATCAGGGTCTCCAACACTTCACCAGAGCTCCTTCCTAAATGACTTTGGGCTTATCCTGGCCTAACGCAAGCTTGGAGTTGGTTGCTAAAGGGCGCAGAACGGTGTGGGGTGGAATTTGACGGTGCCTCACCGAAGAGAAAGGGCATGTGGAAAGACCAAAATATTTTTCCAACCTGCAGTTTACCAACAACAAAATTAGGAGAAATGGAGAAAAAGTTCAACAAAATGTTCAGTTTTCATCTAGAACAGTTCATGAGCAATAAACATTTTACATTATTTATTTAAACATACATTGCGCCAAATTCCAAAAATATTTGAGACCAGCATTAATGAGTTTGAAATAGACAATTCTTCTGTTCTTCTGTGAGACTGACAATTTGACATCTCTCCAATAAGAGTCAACAAGTGTTTGATCAATAGATAATTAAGGCCACCACAGAAGTGCATTCACCCACAAGTGTAGGTTTTCCACCCATTCAACCTACTGATGTGGTGTGGCTGTCACACCACTATCTGTCATTTGCATCTCTGAACTGGTAAAGCAGAGGAAGTCAGCTGGACCATAATTATCACCTGTCAAATCACTGGATTCAGATGATCATCCTTTTCATAAAGTTGACTGTAGCCCATTTTTTAACAGACCTCTCCCCCTCACAGCCAGGTCCCTCCCCCACACAGCCCGACCCCTCCCCAAAACAGCAAGGCTTCTCCCCCAAACAATCGGTCCCCTCCTCCACACATACAGGCCCCTCCCCCACACAGCCAGGCCCCTCCCCCACACAGTCAATCCCCTCTGCAAAACAGCCAGGCCTCTCCCCCAAACAGCCAGGCCCCTCCCCCACACAGCCCCGCCCCCCAATGCTATTGGCCCACCTGTTTTTGTCTGGATGGTGCTAACACTCATGACCGTGCTGTCCCCACACAGGGCCTCCACCCTGCAGCTGTACTGGTGGCAGGGAAGCAGGCCTGTCACCGTGTGCCAGGTGAGGAGCGTGGAGCTCTGGAGCTCCCCCTGGTGGTACACCTTAAAGCTGGAGATGGAGGAGATGTTCTGCACAGACCAGCTCACCGTATAGTTGTGGGAGCCAAAGGAGGACTGGTGTAGGTTTATGATTTCAGAGTTTGCTAGGGGACAAAAAATAAACAAAACTCTTGCATCAGGCAAAGCTTTCAAACAGTAATATCCAAGACAATATTAGCATTCCCCTGTTAGATGTGTTGGAAGTGATGAAGTCGATTTACTGTTCAAAATTAGAGGAGAGATTGACACACAAACTCTTAATCCAGCACATTCCATCATGTGCCAGGTCATGTGCCAGGGACACACTTAAAAACAAAATCACACAATTTCCTTTGGCAGGAGCTTGGCAATCCAGCACTGACAGCAACATCTAGTGAAAAATCCAAAAAACCTACAAGTACATTAAGTTGACAGGAAAACCATAGATGTTTTTTCCACTAGCCTCTACCTTGGGGCTAGATAAAAGAATGCATCAATGTAGGACTGCACCATACATCTAACTGCAGTTTTTAAAGCGTATTAAGACTAACTGCGGGATTGTAGTGTATAGGCGTCTTTTTCTTTAATCTGTTCGCTCTGGTATTATTTACTCAGTAAGTGCTGAATGTGCTGTGGTATCTGTAGCTTCCCATGCCGGGTTACCCAGTCTCTGGACTGGACATTTAAACATTCTATAGGTAGATATATAGTGTATATATTCTATAGGCATTTGTGACAGCCTTGCCGTGTGGAGATAGGCTTGCTTCCTTGCTTAGCAATGTCCGTGAGTAAGTCAAACCTATGCTGATTTGGAATCAGGAGACGAATCATCAAAATGTGTGTATTTAAAATATGTTGCAAACCACCACTCCAATCCCGCACAGTTCAGTTAAGCTGTGCCATTGTTGTGAATGATGGACTTGTGTGTTATCTTTCTTTCTTTTCCACGGGAGCAACACAGAGAGATTTTACTTTAGTGAACGGGGATCACTGGTATTGTATGATCTTCTTCGGTTCAATTTTGTTTAATAAAACATGATACTGTTGTCATAATTTATCAGTTGTAGCATAGATCATTTAAGCTAGCCAGCTACAGGTTTAACAGGAAATTAAAACTGGCCGATAATGTAGCTGCACCACACCCACTGATAGTATATTCAGTATAACCCGCTGTGTTGGCAGGTGTGTTATGCACTTTACGCTGTGCACTGCTCGTCTCTGGTCCCGAAAATACCAACAGTCACAAGCCGCACCCACTACACCATGTCACACCATAATAGCAAAGTAAAACTGCACCACAACTACAGGAAAAGCTCAATGCAACAAGAGAGACACCAGTTTTTCCAGTGAAACAGTGGCTATGATCTGCTGGCCTAAAATGTTGTGTATCTGCAAAAAAGCCCTTGCTGCACACTATTAACAAGAAAAGACTCCAGTGGGCCAAGCACCATCAATACTGGACCAAGAAAGTTTGGTAAAAGGCATATATATATATACAGTATATACAGCATATTTACTTGGCTCTGCAAATCTAAGCTTAACTTGCTCCTCCTTTGCCATATTTCTTACAACTTTAGTGCCAAATTCACTTACACTACAAGCCAAAGGGTATTAGGCTACCTGTAGTTTAAAAAAAACGCATCGATAAGATTTCAGTCAATTTAACAATTTTACTCCTCTGCCTCCAAAAAGATTAGATAGACCTCCAATAATTTCTTTAACTGTAATTAAAGCCAAAGGAGGTTATTTTGAGAAAAGTTGTTTTCAAAGTTGTTTTAAGTAAAACTTGTTGTGTTATTGTAGGTAGAAATTGAAAAATGTCTGTACTTTGGTTCGTTATTCAATAAATGTCCATAAATTAACTGAATTCCTCCCTACCTTTTTTTTAAACCCACAGATGGCCTAATGCTTTTGGCCTAAACTGTATTGTACACGACACAACCAATACATGGCCAAAAGTATGTGGACACCTGACATTCAACATCTTATCCAAAATAATTGATGTTAATATGGAGTTGGCCCACGCTTTGTTGCTATAACAACTTCCACTCTTCTGGGAAGGCCCTATTCAAGATATCGGAGCACTGCTGCAGGGATTTGCACTGATTGGGCCATTAGGTCTGGCTCACAGTTGGCTTTCCAATCCCAAAGGTGTTGGATGGACTTGCAGTCAGGTTTCTGTGCAGGCCAGTCAAGTTCATCCACACCATTCTCAAACCGTTGGGAAAGCATAGAATCATCCAGAATGTGATTGTATGCTGTAGCATTAAGATTTGCTGTCACTGGGCCTAGCCCAAACCATGAAGAACAGTCCCAGAACAAGGGGTGTCCAGATACTTTTGGTCATATGGTGTGGGTGCCAGACACAGGCGCTCTGTAGCTATACCAGAGTTTCCATCGCTGAGGACCATCCTGCTGAGGCGGGACTGGCCCACAGACTGGCCCACAGACTGGCACACCACCTGAAGCCCCAGCTGCACCCTGCTACAGGGAGGCAAGCTGCCCACGGTAAACACCGGGCTGCCCAGCATGTGTCTGAAGCTCCTCTCCTCCAGGACGTGGCCAGAGCCGTCCACGTGGAAGACCGTTAGCAGGAAGGCGGTGAGGCCCGAGGCGGGGTCGCTCGGGGGGCAGTCCCATCCCACGGTCACGCTGTTGCTGTCCCAAGCGGTCACCCTGAAGTTCCTGGGCACGTCAGGATCTGGGCATTCACACAGGGAACTTAACACGGCACTCTGAGCACGCACCAGTACAGCCAAGCTTTACAATGTGATCATTCACACAAACAGGCTAACCCATGAGCCTATGCATGTTCGGCTACAGTAATTGCACAATGCTAATGAACCTGCTGGTGCTCATATGGCAATAGGGCAGTTCACAGAAGTGTGCTACTTATCAGACCTCCAAAAGAAAGGAGTCAGCAAATTAGATAGATACAGCGCTCAGTAGCAAAATACCCTACTGGATCAGCATTATGTGAACCTTAGGTTCTCCATAATACAATGTGATCAAGTTTTGTATCGTTACAGTAGAAACCTGATAACATGGGAAACAAGTTGGTGTCTTTGGTGGTGGGGTGCTGACTAAAGATCTTGATACAAATGGGTCAGTGGCCAGCCAGATACCAAGGTTAACCCGGTGTGATAAGCTTACAGAGATAGCACAAGCAGGATCATTGATCTGTACTGTTTGGTCCTGATTGTGTCTATTTCATGACTTGGTGTTTTGCTTTGATCTTTCTGTATATATGGTTCAGGGAGACTCGTCTAAACTTGTCTCCTGCGCATATGCAAATGTGTACAGCCATTTCACCACTCACATTTTGCACCATTATTATTATTACTGAACACACTGAACAATAAACTGCATTCATTTTAACCTGCCATTCTTCATTGACTCTTACCACTGTACACCTAGCAGTTTAAGGTCCTAACATACACATAGAACTGAGGATACCAGCACCTCGTAGTTACTAGCCTATACACTAGTGTTGTAACAGTTCATACTCAATTGTATTTATGCAGGCTACACAAGCCAGAGACATGTCTGCCTCTACCATGTTTTAGACAGCGATCAGTATAGAGGCACACTACTGGTGGAAAGCAGTTTCTTCTGGCCATGCATTACTGTTAGCATCAGAGGAAAGGTGAAAACACTATTTTGGAGTCAGATAATCAAGATTACATTAAATGAACCCCATTCCAGCAAGACTACACACGTTCCTTCACCACTCAGATACTTCCACTGTTTGGTTTGTGGATGGGTTTCTTACAGTTGGTGACCTCCACATGCTGTATGGAGTATCTGAGGGGTTTCTTACATGAATCTACTGGTGCTCACATATACCTGCTGGCGCACATATATACCTACTGGTGCTACTTGTCCCACTACCCGGCACTGTCAAATCATGATGACGATCATAAAATCAAATCTTAGGAAAAGAATTCCGTCAGTAATTCATCTGACAGTTGCTCAGTAAACAGCGGAATGCTACATGGTAATTTTAACAACTTGCGTGATTGGCCACCGCAGCGTGACGTCGGGTTGCGTTACGGCAAAAGTTGATTCTGGTTCTACTTCTTCCCCCAGGCCACTATGTTTTTTTCAGCACCCAATGCGGTCCCCACCCCGCAGCCTAAGTGCACTACCCCGATTCAAATGAATGGGAGGACTGCCGTTTTTCCTGCATTGCCTGGTGTGAATGCAGCCTTAGTATATATTATTGAGTTTGTTTGTTTAACATTCATACGTTCACCCAACTCAAAAAATGAGAAATGTTTTTATTAGTAAGCTAGCTGGCATGTATTAACTATCATAAACAAGTATGAACTATCAAGTCTAATCTTTCCACCGTAATTAAGACACGCGTGACAGAACGTTTCTGGCTGTAGCATACTATTCTAGTAGCTCGGGAGAACCTCCTTGTGGTATAACTTTGACATTTCCATCGCAAACAAGAAGTTTTGGCAACATGTTTTTGCTAACTGGTTGCCGGCTGGGTCAGACCAACATTACCAGTTCCAATTTATTTTTATTAGGCCTGTACAGTTCAAACGGAAAGACCCCAAACTGGCAGGTCAATTAAAGGCCAGTGCAGCACAGATATGGATGCATTTTGCATGATGCTTTACAATTGTGCGCCTGTTGTTCCCTCACCTAAATGTAGGGGTCGCATCTAAAAATTCATCTAAAAGTGCAAACAGCACAATTCCTTCAGAAATCAATCACCCTGTCTGTTTTGAGTATGAACACGGTAACTAGGGTGATTAAACAAACAAAAACTGTGGCCACCTTTGCAGGGTTCTACATCTTAAACCATTAAAAGGACTACGGGTAAATGGTAAATGGTAAATGGACTGCATTTATACAATGCTTTTATCCAAAGCGCTTTACAATTGATGCCTGTCATTCACCCATTCACACACACACACTCACACCAACGGTGAAAGGCTGCCATGCAAGGTACCAATCACGGCAGGGATCGAACCGGCAACCCTCCAACTGTCAGGCAACCACTCTTACCTCCTGAGCCCCCATAGGGTGATACCTATAATTTGGTGCGTCAGATGTTTTTTTGTTAGCCTAACCGTGTTTGTGATACAGCCTTGCTGCGCGATTACTGTGGTCAGAGCCCATGAGCTACATTTCTGTAACAAACAAAGTGTGATATGCAGATACAGGTGCGCATTCCTTCAGTCACAGCGATATTTCTGAAATAATTGGGTCATGGGGCCCCCTAAAGTGGCTCTGCACCCCCTGTCCTAATACTCAAGCTCTGCCACTGGGCAGTGGTCAAATAAAGCAATGCGTTTCACGTGTGCTATTATCTCTTATTGCCTATATTACAAAAACACTATACTTCAGAAATACAACTGTTGGAACTGAACCAGCTGTGTACTGTATTTCAAGAAAAGTTTTGCAACATAGCCTATTGTTTCATAATATGCATGAAGGTTGTTGTGGGAAGTAACGGAAATAATAAAAACACGGTCTTTTAAATGTTAAACGACCACATATTCACCTAAGAACCCATAGAAACATTTTGTATGTTCCATATGCTCAAAGATTTGCAAGAAGAATCTTAAATGAATTTAATTTGGATATCTCCGTTCACCCTGCTGGTTCCTTTTGTTTCGTAAATGAGCAATTTGAGGCGTAAATCGGGCAGTCTGTCAAAAAAATTGATGAAGACTGTTACATTAGGCCATCTATCGCTTGAAGAGATATGGATAATGAGGCATGTAGTGTAATACTCTTTATCTAGGCTTCACCAAGATCATGTCTGCAGTGCGGTAAGCATTTTAGTTTAACAAATTAGTGTATTTTTTAATTTTTTAAAATTACGGTGAAAAGGTCTTTTCGATTCCCAGTTCTCTTACCGGTGAGCGCGGTGAGGCACAGGACCGCGGGGCCGAGCGCCATCTCCACACACGCCACGTAGCTCCGGCAGCCGTCCAGGCCAGCGAATCGATAGTGCCCCCTGCGCGTGGTCTCGTTGCACAGGACCGCCAGGCCGTCCAGGTCCGGCCGGTACAGCGCCACTCTGTGCAGGGGGTCGGGGGGGACATGGGGGCTCCCTCGCCAGGAGACCAATAGCGTGGAGGCACCCCGAGACTCCGCCCTCAGTGGAAAGCGGTGGGTGTGGCCTGGGGAGAGCAGGGTGTGCTTGAGAAACTGGCATTGTAACCCAGGAGGTCATTTATGCCAAGCTGCACTGCTGATGGAGCCTTCAAAGACACCAGTTTCCATAGACGAGCTACTGTTAATGGAGAACAGTAAGCCAACATCTAATCTATTAAGCCATAAAAAGATAATGTTAGTAAAAAGCTAGAATTCTGGAAACCTGAAATGAGGCAATGTTCATTTCAGGCGTCATACACTGTTAACAAACTATTCAAATATACAAAAGCATTCTGATATTATATTTAATATGTAGACCTATCACTCCATCTATTACACATCTAAACAGCAACCTGAATCTAAGCTTTTAAGTTAAATGTAGAGTTAACATCAAATTCATTAGTATTTATCATAGCAATACTGGTTTTCTGATACAGTATAACACCTGTTGAACTGCATTCAAAAAGATATACACATTCCGATAACTGTTAAACTTGTAAATAAATAAAAAGAAACTCTTAATTTGTATAGTGATCATTTCAATTGTCCATATGGAAACAATTTAATTATCAGTATGTATGTAGCTATCCAATTAAACTACTTTTTACACTGATGAGGACCATTTAACAAAATGATTCTGAGCTTTGAAGTTATGTGCAAAAAGTCCCATGTATTTGGCAAATAATTTAATACCCTTAAATTATATTCTTAGTAAAAATAGAAATATTCTGGTAAATTACATAAGGAAAGCGGAAGTTCTGGGGCCTGATGCATAGAGTTCGCGTGGATTTAATTATATTGTACAACCATTTGTACATTTTGCACAATTTGCTTAGAAATGAAGTTTTTAATCACACATGCAGATTATATTTATAAATCACAAATATCCCTAAACTTGTACGCTCGTGAAGGAGCTTTATGACTCTACCAAGTGAACACCCTCAATTTCCTTATATGGGGGCATCATTTCACCATTTAAATCTCTTGGAAATAGCAGTAAAACTGCTAAATTTTAATTGTAGTAAAATATAGAGGAACATACTGGTGGAAAAGTGAATTTAAAAAGAATTCTCAGAATGTTAGATTTAAATGCTGTTGCAATGAAAACAATTTGGAATGTGTTAAAATGTTCAGATCTTTGAAAACCTTATCTGGTCAAGTTCAGTTTCTGTTGATGTCCATAAGTGTAAAGAGGGAGGCATACCAAGTGCAATGATAAAGTCCTCCTTTTGGTAGAGATAATGAGTGTCGTTTTCACAGGGAAACACTTCATTTGGCTGGAATGCCTTGAGAGCTTCCTGTTGTGAAAGAGAAATTGAAGATGCCCAATTAGCCATTCTAATGGAGAATTTAGGGGTCCGATTAACCACATTATCAACTCCCTTCTGTTAGACTGCAAAAGGGAAAACAGGCACTTGAGAAAAGTGACGACAGCACTAAACTTTTCAGTTTTACTTTTCAATAGTTTCCATGTTCATTCAGACATCTTGAGATGAGAAATTTGAAATGGCTCCAATTCAAAAGCACAAACCATGAGAGGGTCCACAGTGCTAAACATTCTGGTTTTGTCACGGTACGGGTAGGGGGGACCCAAACGTAGAGGGGAAAAAAACAAACTCAAAAGGGAAAATTAACAAAGACTTTACTAACACGACAGGCAAACAAGTAGGGAACAGAGGAGGCCACGAAGGGCAAAAACACAAACTCAAAAAATATCTAATGAAACAACTGGAACTCAAAAACACAGGCAGGACAGAGTACAAGTCAGTCAAACAAACACAAACAGGTCACAAACACAGGCAGGTACATACGGTCGGCGCAAACATACGTAGGAAACAAACACAGGAACAAAGGAAATGCAGAAACTCCAAAAAAACACTAGAAAACCAAGACATGGGCAGGAACACATGGGGCAGAGGCTTACGCACAAACAATCTGACATTACCACAAGGATCCAGCACCTGAGTCAAGGGAGGGGGAAACTTAAATAGAACAGACACTGACGAGACACAGGAGGGCACCATGAACAATCAGGCCACAGAGAGGGAAGGGAAAACGAGACAATCAAGAACCAATAATGAGACAATTGAAAACAATCATACAATTAACACAGGGGGAGCAGGACACAAAACAGAAGTGCCGCCATCTGACGGCCCAACAGGGGAAACGCAGACAAGAACACAGGACCATGACAGGTTTCCCCTGTGTCAAAATAAAGCCCCACATTCACCAGCTGAGATCTGGTGACTGCAAAGGCCATACCATATGATTCACATCATTTTCATACTCAAACCGTTCAGTGACCCCTCAAGCTCGGGATAGAAATGTTTCATCATAGGATAAAGGTGATCACTCAAAATAACTTTGTATTGATTTGCAGTGATCGTTCCCTCTTAGGGGACAAGCGGACCCAGACCATACCATGAAATTGCGCCCCACAGCATAACAGGGCCACTGGACGCCCTCATTGTAGGGGTCATGCATACAGGCCTGTACTGTTCTCTTGGCATACCCCACACATGCACTCACCCACTTGTGGAGAATAGAACAAGGCAGCAGCACCCTACCTGGGAATTTAACCAGTAACCTTTGGGTTGCAAGTCCAGTTCCCATCTTTATAGAAGTAATTGTTCAAATTAAGTGGCCTGCAGCATAATTTAAGAGAGCCATCAATCTGCCACAAGACCGAGGTAATGGACCATATTTTGGAAAACATATGTCTAGCAGTTTCTATTATTGACCATGACAACAGTCATGAGCTAGATTGAAAGGTCAGTAACACTCACCCCACTTCTGCTGGGGGGGAGATACGCAGTTCTGTGCGCACTGCTCACATTGATGGAATCTGATGAGAAAAGCATGTTCAGCATTGGATCCATCTACATCGCCCCCGTCAGCAACAATGTTGGAGACATTGTCGGAGCTAGACGTCGGACTCGGCAGAGGAAATTCGTAAACAGGAATTGGTGGACTGCAGGTCAACCATACATTTGTAAACGGTCAATTAGCTTCGAATTACAATTAATGACCATGTCAGTTTCTGTAATTATGTGTTTAACAAAAAATTATATTCTTGAAAGAGATTGGCCAAAAAGTACACGGATCGTACATGGACCTAAAAAGCATCGCCAAAACAGCGATACACTTATAAATCCAATTTACCAATCCAATTATGGATTTCCGTTTTCATCTCCAATTCAGCTTCAAAGTCAAAGTCACAAACGTGTGAACAACTGAATTTCACACTTACCGGAAACAACTGAAAAGTTCCACACATGGGAGATTCCTTCATAGTCCGCGCGTAATGTGTGTACATCCAGTGTCGTTACCATCAACGACACAAGTTTGCCTTTACTTCCTATGGGTGTAAGTTCATTGCTGTCCAGCCATATCTTGGTATCTGGTCTGATAAGGATTGAGAAAAATGTCACCGTACGAGGTGCATAGGTTTCAAGTAAATGTGCTTTGAGAAGTTATGAACCGATGGTTCTGATATTCTGAACTTAATACCTCTTCGCGGAGGCGCTGACGTTTAGAACCCAACAGACAGAGAAGACAGGACTGCTGCAGCTTCCTGAAAATGGCAAAGTTGGACGCATTCGTGTGACTATGCATTCAGGTCTATAGGCCTAACTGAATGGACACACCCATTAATGAATTTTAAAAACAAAAGGTAAACGTTACCTATAGGCTACACATGCATAAGGCCATTCAAGCCACAGCAATTTAAAGCCAAAATGACGTTTCCCTTACGCGTTGCCAACACCAGCTGATTCACTCCACTACAGCTGTAAATTAAAATATAATTCTAATTGTACCGCCACTGTGATTCACTGAAACTGGTTCATGTAAACGAGTCATGCAAAAATAAACAAATAACCAATTAAATAAATAAACAAACAAATATGTACTCACCCAAAGAAGAAGAAAGCTGCAGTGCTATCAGTAATGAGAGAATAAACGCGGAGGCAAACCTGCAAATGTACAGATGTAGATTGCATTAGTGGAGCGCGTATTACGAGGACGTATTTATTTAATATATAAACCCACAGAAAATTAGCATATGTACATTTTCAGAGAATAGTTGAACTACTGTCCCTCTGTGAGAAAGCGATATGAGCGAAACGAAACAAAACATTCAGCTGTCGATATAATTTCGCAACACATTAGAAATACTAATACTGATATTGGGCGTATTCTCTGCAAACCCTCTGATTCTAAAATCAGACCGAGTAATTAGACAATTAGCTACACCTTTCAATTAAAATATTGACCACCCTTTTTACTCAGTTAAAAAAGTAAGATGAGTGAAACGACAATTCGTCAGAATCTCTGCGTTAGGTTAAAAAAAAAAACATTTGAACAAACAGGACATTTTCCCATGGTAGTGCATGCTGAATGTTTCATCCTATTCTCAACTTAATCATATATCCTTCTCTAGTTTTTCACTCAGGCTCTGTTGGTTTTTGTGGACATTAAACGCGGCAATACATTTAGGTTATAACCCTTATTGTTTGCAAGCATCCTATTGTGTTGAAGATATGCTAACTAGTAGGGCAACACAGAATGCACGTGTCAGGTAAATATAAAAGCAAAATAGTTACAAATTACACATTGAGTCCTTTCATATGCCGTAAATCTGGCGATGTGTTTAATTGAATCGGAGGGCATGTCGCCATGCAGAATTCTTAAAGGATCCTTCTAACCCAAATGCGATAATGCGTGGTCAAAAGCTGAATTTTAGTCTTATCTGACCGTAACACTCAGTAGATACCAAATGCTGTTTGGCAACTCCAGGCTTATGTTTTTATTGCCCTAATTAGAAGCTAATTTCTGGCAATCCTTCCCAGAAGCCTGTTGATATTGAGATCGCGGCTCATGTTAGATTTGAAGACTTTGGTCTGTAATCAATCCACATTCGTCCTTAGCTTCAACAAAAACGGCACACTTCTTTCAGAAATTCTGTTTGGTGAGTTAATTTTAGTGATCATGGAATTTGCCAACCTGAAAAAACATGTAGATTTTGATGGATTAAAAATTATAAGGGTGTACATTTTTTATATATACTCCCTTCCAGAATTATTTTACACTTGATAAAAGTGAACAAAGAAGGCTCTATAAATAAGCAAGCAATGAGCTCAATGAACTATGTGTATAACATGTTTAAAAAGGGGGGTATTTTCTTCAAAATAATAATATAAATATTATTAATTATTATTTTGAAGAAAATATCCCCATTTTTAAACATGATATATATATAGCTCATTGCTTGCTTATTTATAGAGCCTTCTTTGTTTTTGTTTCACTTTTATCAAGTGTAAAAATAATTCTGGAAAGCAGTATATATAAAAAATGTAGGTCGTGTGTTGAAGTTGCTCTGGACAAGTTTCTGCTAAATGTCTACATTCTAGCAATCCCTCACTGAGCCAGCATAACCAATCCCTCAGAAACGCACGCTTACACGCATACATGCACACGCACACACAGAGATGCGCATACGCACAAACGCACGCTTACATGCATACACGTACACGTACACACAGATGCGCATACGTGCGCCCACAAAAAATGCACAGAAATGCGCACAAACAAGTTTCAAGTTTAATTGTCATTCCCACATTGGGATGGCAGGTATGCCATCCCGCCAAGTTACGCCTTGGCGGGGGCATGCCCCATACCTATACAGCACCGAGACTTTGGCACTTTTCAGGGTTCCCCACAGAAATAACCACAACAGCCACAGACACTCAGCCCTTAAAAACATTAAATTCTGTTCATTCTGACCCCATTTCAACAGACAGAATTCATAAACAACTTCACATGTCCACACAATAAAGCCCCAAACTAAGGGGATTTTGCGTTTTCTCCTTCTTCTTCTTCTTCTTCTTCTACTTCTTCTTCTCTTTCTTCTTCTTCTTCTTCTTCTTCTTCTCATTCTTATTTTTCCTGCCGCCTATCCCACTAACAACATGTCTCCCCATTGGACATTTCACTGACACCAGCCAAATCTGCACCTACACGACCCAATCAAAAACGCGCATACACACGCAAAATACCCATACATTTTTACTCTGAAACATTTCCTGTTCAAACAGCTAGTCTGCCTGTGGCCTAGTGGGTAAGGTTACAGTCTTGGGAACATGGGGTCGTAGGTTCAAACCCAGCTTGGAACACGTTTCTTTAACCTGCTTCAACCCTCACTAATAATTGTCTACTAGCCTACTTATCAATTATTGCTTTTGCACCATATTTACCCGCCGTTCACCGTTCTGTTATTAACCGGCTACAATATTGCTAAGCCACATGGATTCAACGGGAGCTCTTCTGTGCTTACTGGCCTGTGTTCTTTAAAACCACCGGCAGGTTTGCTAATGATATTTCACGCATTGCATAGCTATGGCATGGTGCTGCACTAACGAAGTCACAGACTGGTAAACCTCCGGTTTCAGGATTGAACCCTGACTCGCCCTCAGGCAGATAATTTCCTCTTTTACACTAACGTTTTCTTACGCCTATATTTGCTTTACCAAAACTCACTCACGACCACCCATATGCATTTCATCACGGCAAATGTATTCCTTTTATTAAAAAGTTACACCAGTTCACCACTGTGCCATTTCTACTAACTATATTTCTTCACTTGGCTACCGTACAAAACTTTCATATCAGCAAACGCCACGTTTCTATTTCTACATTCATGTTACCTCGCTCTGTTCTCTATCTAGCCACATACGCTACACACTATTACTACTTATGTACATTCTGCAACTCCGCAGTTTGAACAGCTAATCCGACCGTGGCCTAGTGGGTAAGGTTACAGGCTTGGGAACACTGGGTCGTATGTTCAAGCCCAGCTTGGAACACGTTTCTTTAACTTGCTTCGACCCTCACTAATAATTGTCTACTACTTCTTAATTATTGCTTTTGCACCATATCTACCCGCCGTTCACCGTTTAGTTATTAACCGGCTACAATATTGCTAAGATATATGCATTATGACTTACCGTCTGTACGTTCAGTTATTGACCGGCTACAATATTGCTAAGCCATATGGACTCAACGGAAGCTCTTCTGTGCTTACTGGCTTGTGTTCTTCTTTAAAACCACCGACAGATTCGCTAATGATATTTCACGCATTGCATAGCTATGGCATTAGCTAACGAAGTCACAGACTGGTAAACCTCACTCACTCACGGCCACCCATATGCATTTCATGACGCAAATGTATTCATTTTATTTAAAAGTTACACCAGTTCACCACTGTGCCATTTCTACTAACTATATTTCTTCACTTGGCTACCGTACAAAACCTTAATATCAGCAAACGCCACGTTTCTACATTCATGTTACCTCGCCCTGTTCTCTATCTAGCCACATAGTATCTAGCCACTTACTACGTGTACGTTCTGCAACTCCGCATTAAAACATTACATTTAAAATCATGATTCACTCATAAGTATAACTACTAGCACTGAACATGAGAAAAAAACATTCGTGCAATAGATTACATTACAGTACAGGCAAATAATGAGTGCAATGTTATTTAACCCTCCACTTCAACAACTAACGTTCAATACCGACTGTTATATATACCATTTGATAAGGAATATAAGCTCGCTCATGGTCACTCCATTTACTTCGCACTATACTCCGTGATCATGTCAACCTTCACCTACATGCCCATTCTGCTAAAAACATATTGTTTCAACTACGGAATTTCGTAATTTCATTTTAATTTCTCTCACACTGTTGTTTTCTCTCACATGCAAAGCCTGCTGGGACATATGCGTCTGCTCCTATTCTCCACTATCATGTTTTCCGGTTCTCGTTTAGCAAAACAGCGAAGAGGATTCCTACCTGCAGATAAGCCTATCAAAATGCCTTATAAACCTTACAAACACTAAAAGTGCATCTCCACGAAATAACAGACAATGGAGCAGGACAGAAGGATAAACCTTACAAACACTAAAAGTGCATCTCCACGAAATAACAGAAAACGGAGCAGGACAGAAGGCTACACAAGTTGCGACCTAGGGAGTTATAATTCTACGGGCGTGTTGATTATTTTGTCAGTCAAGGCTCGTTGGATGGACGTCAAATCCGTGAGTACATACCATATTCCATCTGCGTTCCTGATGCGTTTATGCTTACGCCACTGCATCCTTTCTCACAGCCACTGTTTTACATATATAGCAAACCGAAACTGCTGAACGGTACACGCTCATCAGACTGTACAGATTCACACAACGATAGCCATAATCCACAACCGTTTCTTGCAGGGTCGCATTTCTCACTCTCATAATAAAACGCTTTGCAAAAAGAACTGATATCTCATAAAAAACACGTTTTCAACGTACAAAAATGCCAAGTTACTAAAAAGTATTGATATCAAAATGACGCCAAGTTACGATACTACAAACAATATAGGCTATCTTGCCTCACCGAAATGACATAAGATGTATCTCAAAGCAATGCTACCCAATATTTCCTCAGTTCTTTCAAGTCACTTGGCCCTGTGTATAAGCATGCACTACATGGACAGGCCAAACATATGTGTGGATGGCTCTCTCACAGTCAAGATTGATTGAATAGGTGTGTGTATGTCCAATTTGTATTGGTATGTAGGCCTATGTATTTCGCTGCCCAGGCTTTCTGTTGCGTGAATGATAGTATGTTTCTTGGTACAAGTGTGTTCGTGAATGTGAATGTAAGATGCTGCCAGGGAAATGTCCCCATGCGGATAAAGAAGTTCTCTATGTATGTATGTACAATATGTGTTTTACATGCAGTATTTATTGTACGTAGCAAATATACAATAACTTGCACATGTACTCAAATTCAGTTCAGAAGCAAGTATAAACATGTTTTCTGGAGAAATGTGCTTCCTGTCCTTGCTCAGCAGCAGTTCTGTACATTAATGAATTTATACATTAATTTCAATGTACAATGTTCAATGTGTTCCATGAGGCAATTCGAAATATTTGTCTCTTTGATCTGACAGAAAGTTTGCATGACATTGTGAAATGGTAAGATTAGAAAACACAGGGCCAAGTGACTTGAAAGAACTGAGGAAATATTGGGTAGCATTGCTTTGAGATACATCTTATGTCATTTCGGTGAGGCAAGATAGCCTATATTGTTTGTAGTATCGTAACTTGGCGTCATTTTGATATCAATACTTTTTAGTAACTTGGCATTTTTGTACGTTGAAAACGTGTTTTTTATGAGATACATACTATACGGGAACGAAATGTCGTTCCTCACGGTCCAAGGTGCTAACACAAAATACAACAGTCTCGAAACATAAAAACGGAATAAAAGCACAATAAAAACAGTGATAAATATAAATTATGCAGTATGTGTAATTATAAGAACTATAAGAATATAGGTAATATAAATACTGCCTAACCAGTGGTCCCAGTGGTGATTATACGTAGTATAAATAGGTGATGATGGCCCGGAATAAAGGGTCGGTACAGGGTAGTCATAAAATGTCCGGTACAGGGGCAGAGAGGTGTAATCCAGGTGCGCATCTGCGCACACACACAGATGTGCCCACACACACACGCACGAACCCACACACACATACACTCTCTCTTGCACTTCCATGAAGATGTGGGATGGGGCAGAAAATTAACTGTCAGGGAGGAAAAATAATCAGTGACAACAATTGTAACTACAGATCCCTTTTAAAATACTCCAGATATTACAACCATTTTTACCACATGCCATTATTTAGAGCAATTTCACACTATATTCGGTATTTTTACATAGTATCAATTTATACAGCTGTGTACATATTGAAGCAATTCGGGTGAATTATTCTGCTTACGGTATAACAGCTGTGTCCTACCTGCAAATCGAACCTGAAACCTTTAGAATGCAAGCACAGTTCCTCAACCAGCAAGTTACTCAACCACCAAGTTACTCACACATGCAAAGAACTGTCAGTAGGTCATTAGTTCAAATGGTGTCGGTCATATTTTTTAGACTGAAGTGTTTTTTAATGGACTATTGTACACAACAGACCTACTAATTGTTTGTATATTGGCAGAGGATCTATAGGGCTAGATAACATTAATTTAGAAATGTGGGTAAATACAGTAGTTGAAAAGTACTTATCAGTACAGGCGCAACAGTGAACGTGAACCATTTTGATTTAAAGAAAATCGATATACCTGGTGTGAGGAAGTCATTATCTTGCGCCAGTTTCTATACCGAATTGCAACACAGATTGTACTTAATTTCAGAGGCGTCCGTACCTGCACTAACATAATACACTCGGTCGGTCTTCTCGTTAACAAGGTAGCTAACATTAAACTCGGTGAAAATGCAGAAAGCGGAACTGTCTAAAGTGGGTGTATTTTATTTTGATTTCAGAAATAAATGTTTCCCGCAAAGACATAACCAATGCAAAAGCAATAGCTTAAATGTTTGATTTTCAGTTAGTCAACCAGCCAGTTTAATGAGTTAGAGGTTTGCTTGAGTCTGAGGGGGGATTTGAACCTGGGTCTGTCACTCGTCCATAATTGGCAAACGTGCTACCCAGTGAGCTACGATGAAAACAGATGTCGGAGCTGCAAATTTTTGGTCTTTTAAATGTATGCACCTGTATATATGTCCAATGAGGCAACCTATTTTGGTGCATCTGTGATGATGGAATCAGGCAGGAAGAAGAAAACGCAAAATCCACTAAGTCTGGGGCTTTATTTTGTGGACGTGTGAGGTCAGAAGGTACAGAAATGAATGTTTTTAAGGGCTGAGCCTGTGGTCATTGTGGTTATTTCTGTAAGGAAACCCTGAAAAGTGCCAAACTCTCGGTGCTGTATATGTATGGGGCATGTAACCAACATGTAACTTTGCAGGATGGCATACCTGCCGCCCCAATTTCACACATACTTAAGGTATGAATATACTATCACATGGGAAGACCTGGAACTTGTATAAATACATACAGCCATTCAAATTTGTGCATAATGAAAAACAGGATTGACAGAACATTTCTACTCTTCTGCCTCCTCTTCCTCCTCCTGGCTGTGTTCCACCTGGCTGCGGATGTGGGTGTGAAGCATGAGGTCCATGGACAGCAGGCTTGATGCAGTGTGCAGGACGGAGAGGAGGAGCTGGTATTTACAGGCCAGGGACTCCAGCCCCCGAACCCTCCAGCTGGGGGGGGGCGGCCCCAGAGGCCCTCAGGAAGTGTGACTGGGCATCCAGGAAGCGTGGGCCGGGGTACAGCCGCCTGGGCACGCTCAGTACGGCCCCCGCCACCAGCCGGCAGGCCGCGCGCAGGTCGGGGCAGCGCCGCTGGGAGGCCTGCTGCAGGAGGCAGTGGTGCAGTACGAACTCAAACGCGCCCCCTGCTGGTAGCATGCTGCCTGCCTCTATTAGGACACCTGAAGAGGCGGGGCCTGTTTCTCGGGTACGGGTCCCCAATGCTCCTTCTTTCCCTTCCCCAAAATGGACGCTGGGCCGCTCTCCTGATGCCTTGCCATTTCGTAGCCAGTCCGGAATTGGATGTTCAGGTTCTGCTTCGGGCTCTGTGCTGTCAGGATTTTGGCTTTGGCCTGCACACAGTGGCCCCTCACCCTTGTTTGGGTCCCTAATAAGGGCCTGTGTCCAATCACCCCAGTTTGGATCGCTAATGAGTACCTGTGGCCCCTCACCCCTGTTTGGGTCCCCAATAATGGCCTGTGGCCCTCCAGCCTCTGTGCTGTCAGTGCTCAGGTGGGCATTGTCCCTCATGCTGGCGGGTGCTCTATCTAACCTTGTGCCATTGTGTAGGCCGGGTTGTTTGACCATGTAATGAGCTACGTTCTCACTGTCCTCCTCCCTGCCCTGCGGGTGATGTGATTGGACAGGACCCTGTGCGTGACGCGACAGGACAGGCTCGTACACGCGCTGAAGCATCCGGAACAGTCCGCAGAAGGCCGTGCTGCACTGCTCCGCCAGGCCGGGACTGGGCCCGCACAGAACCAGGCAGTGCGGTGCCAAGCCCCGCCCCTCTGGGAAGCCCACGTGGGCCAACTTGTCGGGACCCAGCACCACGGGCTGGAGGATGGAATGCAGCTCAGGGCTGTCCCAAGTGCACTCCTGAGAGGACCCGAAACGCTCTGGCACCCACCATGGTGATATACCGCCCCCGTCCCAGGCACTATAGTGTGCTGTTGTGTTGTGTGCTGAGATGCCTAATTACTGATGTAACATCCGTGTGTGACCACAGACAGAGCCTTCCTGCCTGTGAGATATATATATATATAGACCATATGCAGTGTGATGCTTATAAACTACTATCAAGACTGAGATAACTTAGTGAGTCTTTGGAGAATGCCCCTGCATGCTGTGTAGTGGGTATTTCCCTGGTGTATATTGTACTAAATTCTGTTACAGTGGGAACATGTCGTCTGACCTGATGATTTCCTGTCTGCCTCATGTACCTGCTTTGAGTGGTTCCAATCAATTCAGAGATTATTTGGCATATTGTATGGTAGTTAGCATTTCTTATAGATGTGTCACGGGTTGCAGTGTGGTGGATCCAAATGCAGCCTTGGACAATTGTGTACCTTTGAAGGTGTTGTGTACCTTCAAAAGGTACACAATACAGCAGGCAGTCTCGTAGTCAGTTCGTGCAAAGATCAAAAACCAGAAAAATCCACCGGGGCAAAAGTACAGAATCGGAAGGCAACAGGAATCAGCAAAACAAAGTCGGCAGGCAAAAAATCGGTGGTCGGGTAAACAGGCAAGATCAAAACACAAGTCAGACTAACGAGAGGTAAACGCTGGAAAGGCACTGTAAACAGAAGGCACAATCTGGCAAGGAAGAACAGGGAAACAGAGAATATATACCAAAAGAACCAGGTGAGTGAAATGAGAGATAATTGAACGGAGCGTGAACATGCAAACAGGGAACAGGTGAATGAAATGAGTGATTAGCCAGTGCATGAGAATGCGGCCAGAACAGGTGAGAGTGATCAGCTGAGGGGAGAGAGAGAGAAAGAGAAAATCACGCCCATACTACAAAACCGAAACAAAGATTGTGCAGGAGAAAAGCAGATAGTCAACTAAAAAGTGAAGTGACAACAGAAACATAAGATTCTGGTAAGGTGTAATTTTATTGAAATTAGGCTTGGGGCTGCTGGATGGCTCATTCGGTTAAGGCCCCATGCTGAGGTGCATGGGTCGAATCCGGACTGTGCCAGTGCCGACTGTGGCCGGTAGCTCCACAGGGCGACGCACGATTGGTGCCTGTGTTGCCCAGGGTACGGGAGGGTTCAGTCAGACAGGGATCTGCGTTTCATAGCTTTCTAGCGGTCCCCCTTGGGCGCTCATATGACTGCATGTCAGAGCTGCTTATGAAAGGTCTTCCTCCGGCATGAAAAACAGCTTTTGTGCTCTATTCCATTACAAAATATACATGCACACAAGCTGAAAAATTGGTAAATGTTTATTTTTCTCATCCAAGCAGAGTAAAATAATCCATTAATGTGTAGGCTTGTTATCATACCAAAGCTGATTTTTTTTTTAAAGGAAAGCCTTAAGACTAAACATAAGGTCATGTCATGGCTGTGGCTCTGTCACATGGTTTGATGTAATTACAACAGAGAAAAAGTTACTCAGACAAAGTTACTCGCTCCTGTTAAGATAATATACTTCATACTGGTGTGTGGCATTAGCCAACTTCTGAGAATTCCTCTGCAGGCTTTGTAGTGTGTCTCCCTGGTGCCCCTTATATTAAAGCCTGTTAAAGGAAACCTGTCTACCTCATGTACAGTGCCATGAAAAATATTTTCCCCCATTCTGATTTCCTATATTAGGGCCTAGTTTCAGATCTTTACAAAAAATGTTATATTAGACAGAGGGAACTGGAGTAAGCAGTCAACGTACACAGCGCATCAATACACACAGACACATGCACATGCACAACATGCACACACACACACACAAACACATACAAACACATATACACCATGTTCACCCGATCATATATATAGATGGTTTGATACTGTGGTTTGTCTTTGGAGGCCCTACTAGACTGAAGGCTCTTTTCTTTCTGGGGAGGCTACGCTCCTTCGGTGTGTGTAGCAGGATGCTGGCCATGTTCTACCAGATCATTGTGGCCGGTGTCCTGCTCTACACCTGTGTGTGCTGGGCTGGGAGCCTCTACTCCAGGGACACAAAGAGGCTCAAACTGATCCAGAAGGCCAGCTGCCACCCTCTGCTGTTGTTTTGGGTGCAGTGGGTGTTTGCCGACTCTCCCCCCCCTTTCTGAGCCAGCCCCCCTTCTCTGCTTCCTCGGCCAGCCCTCTAGCTGCCCTCCTCAGCCTTGCCCCTGCCATGCCCGTGTTCTCCAGAAGGTAGAGCAGTGACTGGCGGGTGAACTCCCAGCGTCCCACCTCCACTGGTTATTCTGTCGCTGTCTGTTTCCCTGCTGGGGGGATTGTGCCCCTCTGCTTCCCAGCTGGGGGGTTGTGCCCCTCTGCTTCCCTGCTGGGGGGGTTGTGCCCCTCTGCTTCCCAGCTGGGGGGTTGTACCCCTCTGTTTTCCTGCTGGGGGGGGGGGGGGGGGGGTGTGTCCCTGTTTCCCTGCTGGGGGGATTGCGCCCCTCTGCTTCCCTGCTGGGGGGTTGTGCCCCTCTGTTTCCCTGCTGGGGGGAAGCAGTCAGGTAGAAGCAAACTGCAAACATAGAATGCATATCAGGCCCCTGCTATATGTACCACAATTAACCCATCAGTGAAAGACCAGGATATACTGGTATATTTATAAATCAATGACAAAGTATGTTCTACAGCATACCCAGCAATTTGCCCACCCAGATATAATTTCTGATTAACAATGTTGTACATTTTCAGCTCTCATAAAATGCCAGTAGTACAGATTCTGATGTAGTCAGCTGAAAGGAACTTCTTAGTTTACAAAGGAGATGGTACAGTAGAATGGGCACATCCAATTTGTTCAGGAGCAGGGCATAAACAATATGTAGAGTTAAAAAAATGTCTGATGTTTGAACAGACTAGGCAGAATTTGTGTCATTTCAAACAGATTGGAGTATGGGTTTAACATCAGCATGCCTTTGGAGCTGAGTGAGTACGTTTAACATCGTCGGTGAAAATAGCGGTGATATGTCTTATTCAACTAATCATTTAAACAGAAACATTTACACTCTAGACATTTGACACGTAAACAGTAAAAATAACACATACAAATGCAACATTACAAACTTGCACCAGCAGGCCTTATCTGATAGAAGAAAAATAATCACATTATCAGAACAGACAGAACAGACATTGCCACACGAATACCTAACACAAACACAATTTTCCCCCATGTGGAATAAGCCGGCATTTTCTATAAACAGAGTTGCGCGGTCTCTAATAAGAATGATTAGCATGGCTTACAGGCTCATCACGGAACAGACATAATATAAAATGACACCAACACAACAATCCTGTAATGTAATTACAGTATCACATTTTGCAGTAAATTATTGACTTATCAATGTTCAGTCCAAAAGCTCTTATTAGATGCCACTGTTGACATTTTAAAGTTTGGCCTTACAATCCTTCCAGCTTCTCCCATTGTTATGCCTGGATTTATGACATGGTCAATCACTGTGGCTCTAAATTCATTCGATACAACAATATTTCTCCTACCTGCTTGACCATAACCTCAGCCACAGCCATGACCCGTCTATCAGTACCAACTGCATTGGGCTACTCCATGTTGTCAGACACTGCTGAATGTTGTGCTGTAAAACAGCCTTTTATGTTGGGATTACCAATCGTGCTGCAATGCGACTCACCTGGGCAATGTTGCTGGAAGTGATGAGACAGAATTGCAAACATCTTGACTTCATTTCACAATCTGCATGTCTAGCAATAAGCACTGGAACGTTGTACTAATAGGAGACGACTGTATTGTGAAAACTGAGTGTGATTTAGAGTTGTGCACTTTGTGGGTAGGTACTGCAATTAGTGTCTTAGGGTAAGAATTGTGCCAGTCAGTTTGGCAAATTGAGTATTCCACACTGAGCCAAAGCAATCATAACATACTGTAATGCATTTGTAATGTGTGACTGCAGATATCAGAAATGCATCTGAAAAAATGAGAAAAACTGTAGGGTCAAAGGAACATCTCAGAGACTGGATGTCATGCAAACCACACTTCTGCCTTGATTTTGGCTTAGTGATCTAAACCGTTCAACTGATGTGGAGCAGATCCAGGTTCAAACCTACAGGAAAACCATTTATTTGAGAGGTAACATAAACATACCAGCTCAATAGACAAGCAGTGCCTTTTCAAAATGTATTGAGTTGTGGTTACACTGCAGCAACAGAAGAAAGCATTCATCAGACACTACACAACTTCTCTTATAATGGATTTTATTTCCACTACTGTAGATGAATGTCATTGCTTCAACTGCAGATTTTAGCCCCATACTGATCTACTCAAATTGAGCCCAAACATAATCCCATACAGAATATGAAATAAGTACTACTGTGTCACAGGAGTTCAATACATCACACAATAATAAATCACAACAGCAAAACATTTGATATTTTAATAATTCAGGTTTAATCATTGCATATTATTGTCTGAAAATACAGAAAATTGAAGCAAAAAAACTAAAAAAAAAACAATTCTAAAAGAATTAATAAGGAAACTCAATCCATCATTGTTTACAGTAATGAAAGGAAATAAGTACACTGCAGTGATCATTCTGCATTCTCCCTATCAGCTGCATTTGCCAACAGAAATTTGCACATTGGAACTCTTGTGAAAATGAATGAAAGCAACTGTAAAAACTAGTAAAATGCACATTTAAGTAGAGGAGTTTGCCACTGGATTCTTTTAAAAAAGATGCAGATACAGGAGATAGAATTATTACTTCAAAAACATTTTACCCTGCCATCTTTTGGCATTATTACTCTCAATGTTATATTAATGTTTTAATAATCAAAAGTACATAAACACACCTTGAACATTTGCAATATAAATGTATTAAAATGTAAAAAAATATCACATTCAGACAGCAAGTGCTTAACCTGAAATGCTAAAAGATAATACTCTTATGTACAGGGGTTAGGCTGTAGTGAGGTTACATATATATATATATATATATATAATATTGGGCACAGCTGAAATTGCACTGGTAAGGCATTGGTCAAGGAAGGCTGCAAGTGTGTCGATGTGTGTGTGTGTGTGTGTGTGTGATTGGGTGAGAGTGTGTTTGTTTGCGTGAATGTGTGTGCATACATGTGTACGTTTGTGGGAGTGACTGTGGATGTGAACATGTGTGTGTACGTGTGTGACTGCATGAGTATGTGTGTGCCCGGATTGTGTGTGTGTGTATGGGTAAGAGAATGTGTGCGTGTGCATGTGCACGCATGTATGTGTGTGTGCATGTGTGAGAGTATGATTGAGTGCATGAGTATGTGTGTGTACACACACAGGTGCGTGTGGGTAAGAGAAAGTGTGTGTGCATGCGTTTGTGTGAATGTGTTTGTGATTGTTTATTTGAGTGTGTGTGCGTGCAAGAGAATGAGTGTATGTATGTGTATGTGTGTGTGCGTGAGAGTGCCTTTGTGAATGTGTGTGTGTTTATGCATGTGTGTGTGTGTGTGTGTGAGTGCATGAGTTTGTGTGTGTGTGCGTGCGTTTTTGTGACTGTGTGTGGATGTGAGTGTGAGAGAGAGGGTGTGTGTGTGTGTGTGTGAGTGACTGAGTATGAGAGAGAGAGAGTGTGTGTGCATACGGTTATGAGCGTGTGTACATACGTATGCATGTGTGTGTGCGCGTGAGAGTGCACTGGTGAATGTGTTTGTTCGTGTGTGCGAGAGATTGTGTGTGTTCATGTGTGTAGGTGTATGTGTGCATGTGTGTGATTGGGTGTGAGAGTGATTGGATGTGAGAGGGTGTGTATGTGTGTGTAAGAGTGTGAGTGTGTGTGCACGAGTGTGTGCGTGCGTGCGTAGGTGTGTGAGTGCGTGTGCATGAGTGTACATCAGTGTGTATATTTGTGAGTGCGTGTGCATGAGTGTGAGAAAGCAAGGGTGTGTGTGAGAGGATGTGTGTGTGTGTGTGTGTGTGTGGATGTGTGTATGTGGGTGTATGTGTCTATGTGTATCTGAGTGTGTGTGTATGTGTATATGAGTGTGTGCGGTGTGTGTGTGTGAGTGGGTATATGAATGTGGTGTGTGTGTGTGTACATGAGTGTATGTATTTGTGTGTGCGTGCATGTGTGCGAGTGTGTATGCGCACGTGTGTGTGTGTGTGTATGCGTGTGTGTGCACGTGCATGTTTGTGTGTGTGTGTGTGTGTCTACTCCAGTTGGCAGAGGGACACTGAAGATTTCCACAATCCAAATCCAGCACAGAGGGGTGTGTGTTGAGTGAAGTGTGTGTGGAATCTGTGCAGGAGGGTCAGTGAGTCAGAGTCAGAGACGCTGTAGAAGGACAGAGTGCCGGCCGGACGGTCCACACACACTCCTACCCTGTACACACACACTCCTCTACCATCATCATCATCATCATCACACACTCCTGCTCTGCGGTAGGGGGAGGGGGGGGCAGGTATGTATGTTGGGTTATTATTGTGCCAGACATAGTATGTGAGTTTATCAGAGTCACCGAGTTTAAAGCACCTCAGACTCCAGGAGTTTTTATTCCCTCCAAACACACAGTCAGAACCCTCTCCTTTCCTGCTGATTCCTTTATATGTCACTGCTATATCAACCCCTCTCCCCTCAGACACACTGCACTCAGCCTCCCAGTAACAGCGCTCACACACACTCTCTCTGCACACAACCTGGCGCTTGTACTCAAATCTCTCTGGATGATCAGGATATGGCTGCTCCTCTCTCTCCGCTGTGTGTGTCACCCTCCTGTTCCCCTCAGACAGAGACAGCTCTTTGTTCGCTGTGTTTGGATCCAGTGTGAGCTGACAGCCGTCTGCACACCAGAGACATTAATGAGATTAATTATCATTATTAATATTCACCTTATTATGTGTGTGAGAGAGAAAGGACTGTCATAGTACCTCTGTGTGTGTGTTTGTGTACGTGTGTGTTTCTGTTTGTGTGTTTATGTGTGTAAGAGAGAAGTCTCTCTTTCTCACACACACACACACACACACACACACAGAGTGTGTAACTATGCAAAGTGTTCTGTCGATACAGACTCACATTTCCTGGGCCCTGGTTTGGTCCTGTTCTCTCCTCCATGGTCCACACTGTAAGAACAGCAGAACAGAATTCTGAATTTTAACCATCCTTTATTTCCACTCTTAACACACCAATGACATCACATATATAAAAACAAAGGCACAATAAAACACAAAACCACGATCATATGAAAAAAACACAAATCTGTCAGAAAGGAAACTTATCCCATTCACTCACACTGCTCCATGTGCAAAAACAGCTCCCCTCCCTCCACTGAACATAAAACACCCTTATAACACACACACTCTGAAACACACTCAGGTTCTCCATTGCTTTGTAATACTGAAACTCCACCATCACTGTGTCCCTGATCAAACCCCTAACTACAACAACCACATCTTATTTACTGCAGTGATCCCAGGCAGCACCCTCCACAGGAGATCCCCAACTCTCTTGAGTAACGCTGGTTTGTACAGTGCCCTCCATGCCCCCCCCCCCAACTCCTTTTGTGTGTGTGTGTGTGTGTGTGAGGAGCAGTGTGGAAACTCTCTGTACTTACAGCAGTGTGAGTGTGTCCAGTTTAGCAGCAGACAGCGCTCTCACTCCTGAGTCTCCTGGGTGATTGTATCTCAGGTCCAGCTCTCTCAGGTGTGAGGGGTTTGAACACAGAGCTGAAGCCAGAGAATCACAGCCTCTCTGTGTGACTCTACAGCCTGACAGCCTGCAGAGAGGACACACACACCTTACATGCATTAATATAAACTAACAGGGCTGTATGTGTCAAACACATAGCAGTGTGTTACACACCGTACACACATTAATATAAACAAACAGGGCTGTGTGTGTCAAACACACAGCAGTGTGTTACACACCTTACACACATTAATATAAACTAACAGGGCTGTGTGTGTCAAACACATAGCAGTGTGTTACACACCTTACACACATTAATAAAAACTAACAGGGCTGTGCGTGTCAAACACATAGCAGTGTGTTACACACCTTACAGTACATTAATATAAACTAACAGGGCTGTGTGTGTCAAACACATAGCAGTGCGTTACACACCGTACACACATTAATATAAACAAACAGGGCTGTGTGTGTCAAACACATAGCGGTGTGTTACACACCTTACACACATTAATATAAACTAACAGGGCTGTGTGTATCAAACACATAGCAGTGTGTTACACACCTTACACACATTAATATAAACTAACAGGGCTGTGTGTGTCAAACCCTTTCCTCAGCTCAATATAAAATAACAGGGCTCTGGAATTAATCATGACTATATATTTAAGAAAATGACCAGTTAAAATAAATTTGAACAGATTCAATTAATTTTCATAATTTTGAAGAATGTATGAATAGAAACGATTTGACGCTTCTCAAAAATGTTTTTTCCAACTGATGTCAAATTTAAAATGTGTTTCTCCCAAGAGGAAGAACAGGAAAATGTTGCTTTATTTCTGTGAAGAAAAATAACTCTTGTCTATTTTAACATTAAAAACATTAGTAATATTAGTGCTATATTTAGTCATTATTAACATTAGTGCTGTATTGTCACATTGAAACCCTTTTTGATTGAAGGGGTTTGTGTTTGTACTCACCCCAGTCTCTGCAGTTTACAGTGTGGGTCCTCCAGTCCAGCAGAGAGCGCTCTCACTCCTGAATCCTGCAACTCATTGTCTCTGAGCTCCAGATCTCTCAGCTCTGAGTGAGGAGAGCGCAGGACTGAGGCCAGAACATCACAGCAGCCCTCTGTGAGATTACACCAACCCAGCCTGTGGAGAGACCACACACACACACACATACACACACACATGCACACGTACACACACACACACAACACACATGCACACACACACACACACACACACACAACACATAAACACGCACACACACGCATAAGTATAACACATACATAACACACATACATATACACACACACAAAAATATGCACACGTATACACACACACACACACAACCGCACACAACACACATGCACACACACAGACACACACACATACAACCACACACAAACACACACACAATTGAAATTCACTGCTGATTGTCACACTGTGCACCTTGGCAGCAGATAAATGTGGAATTTCCTATTTGTACAGTTCGTGCATTCCTGGAATGTACACAGTACACACAAAAACAGGAAGAGTTTATATTAATTACGTTCATAAAGTATTCTGACTAATCCACAAAATAAAAGGTTATCACTTGGTTCAATTAACAAAAAATAACTCAAAATAAGGAGCCAATTCAACTCAAGGTTGGGGGCTTCCTGCAAGGATTTCATTAACAAAACTGTTCCATGTTGCGATGATATCACATGGGACACAACATGATTGCAAACATATTTCATTTGCAAACACAAGAAACAGCACTATTATGATCACTATGGTGTACTTAACCTCACCTTCAGTCTACAAACATCTTTATATTTTAAAAACATTCAATCTTCATCTAATAATGTAACCAAGGCGGCAAATGAAATACACTGCACCGCCATCTACTGGCTGCAGAGAAACACCACAACTGATTATTGCCATTGACTGGTACTACAGGTAATATGGAGGACCAAAAATTAAAAAATAATCAATAAATAAATGACGCAATAAATGAATTAATGTATAAATACATAAATAAATAAATACAAAAGCAAGAAAATGTAAAAATAAATTAATGTACACAAAAATAAATTAATAGACAAAATCTGACAAATGGGTATTTGCATTTATTTCCATGATTTATTTCTTGATTCATTCATTTCTGTGGATGTTCATTTCCATATTTATTTATTGCTTGATTCATTTATTTCTGTACATATTTATTTCCTTATTTATTTTTTGATTAATTTATGTCTGTATGTATATATATTTCTGTATTTATTTCTGTATTTGTTCATCCATATGTTAATGAGGGGGCTGTCAATTAAAATATGTCATAGTGTCACAATATTCCCATTGGTTGATCGATACCAGAGTACGTAGATTCACTGTACATGCCTTGCTTCAACACCGGTTGCTTTTTACCACATTTACGTTAGTAGGGCAGAGCAGAGCAAAACGTAACACAGATTTTATTTTTTTGGTTAGGTAGTGCAGCTTGAGTGACGTATTTCAGGATAAACACTCAGAATGACCCTTGCTTTCTCTCCAACGAAAGGTGAGGGATTTTGATAAACATTTTGGGAGATATTTGCCAAAATAAAAGTTGTTTTGGTGATAGTATAAGTAACATTTGTTACCATAAGTATTTTTTTGAGGTGCGAATAAACAATCTTGTTCGTGACGACAGATTGCTATTTTTGATAGAGAGCATCAGATCCACCTGCTATGTAATCGTAAGACATGTCCATTTCAGGTACTCACAGAGCAATGACCATACTAGTATCGATAGAGGGAATCAGCTTCTACCTGGACTGCAGGATAATGCTGGGATATACTGCAGAAGGGAAAAGAACAGTGACCCACATAGAAGAGTTTTATGATAAACTTTACTTTGGAGCCTTAAAGAACTGTGGCATACATACAGCACGGCTGCACTCAATCTCCTGAACAAGCTACCTCACTACCTCACTGATGTCTTACATTGGCTGGTATATCCTGTTTCGAAAAGCCTAGGGCTCCACCTAGTGGATAACCTGACTACACTACAAATGTACAGTATCGTGATAAGTTTTCACCGGTTGGCAATAGGCTATGAAAAACATTTAAATGTAATCAATAGATAGATTAGAAACAGTGTTTGTATCCTAAAACATCAAACTGTATTGAGTTACCTTACTTTGTGTGAACCTTTAAAGGTATTAAAACTTAGGTTAGCTCGCCATGTCAGTTTCTGAATGGCACGTCCCAGAAATTCCATTATGGTATTAAATCATAATTAGGATGTAGGTGTGAATGGTTTCTATTAAAAATGATTAATCTAGTTCTAGTTATATTTTCAGAATTGAGCCAAATAGGAAAACTGTTGTTTCCTATACAGGCAAGAGATAGCCAGAGGCTTGAGCCTGGCTGGCCTAGCTGAAAATGCTAGTCATCATTATGTGCTCTTTTGTGTGGATGCCTTGACAGTTTGTTCCAGGTTCCAGCTGCATCACAGAGATTGACCCTGTAGTGTTCAGCCATTTGGAGGAAGTGGCTCTTCGCCTGAATGTTTCACTCCATAATTCAAATTACGCCAGATCAATTGGATGCCCTTATCACATACTGCCTGAGGAAGCACTGGAGAGTTATTTATTAGTTGGTTTGTCTGTTCATCATGTTGCAGCACAATTAATTAACAATTAATCCCTTGCATGTCCACTTCCCATGAGATCTCAACAGGATTCTTAGCAGGGTGATCTACACTAGATAATTTGAACTTAATCCAGTTATGCAAAGCAAGTTTTATCCATCTATGCCTCAGTGGTATTTCTCCCATCTCATTAGTAATGCATTAATTGGTGTTGTTCTGAGTGCCCCACAGCATATCCTCAAAGCTCTTGCCTGTTTAACATGTGATGCCAGGAAAGGAATTGGGGTGCTGTCCACCAGGGGGCAGCATCGGCCCTACAGAGAGGTATAGCTGCAGCTGTGGCCCATTACCTAACCATGGGCTCTATAAGAGGCCTAGCTTCCAGGCCAAGGGGAGGGTGCTTTTAGATGGTGTTTGGGAGCTGGGCTATGGACAGTACGGTGGGTTGGTGCCAGTTTTGTTTGGAGAAGCTAAAGGTGCATATAATGACCTTGTGCTTTATATAGCAATGAGGAGTCTCCTTGTGTTCCTGCTATATAATGAGCCTGTGCTCTGTATAGCAGTGAGGAGTCTCATTGTGTTCCTGCTATATAATGACCCAGTGGTCTATTTAGCAGTGAGGAGTCTCCTTGTGTTTCTGCTATATAATGACCCAGTGGTCTATTTAGCAGTGAGGGGTCTCCTTGTGTTTCTGCTATATAATGACCCTGTGCAACCTCTACTCTCTGCCTAGCAAGATAAGTAAAGCCAACTGCTGTAGAATTTAAATGTTCTGAAATCCAGACTTTGGCTTTGAATTGGAAACACAGAAAAGTGACAAAACTAAGTGATGTAACATTGCACCTAAACAGCAGCTTGCATGTTGATCAGATTGACACTCTCCCCTAAGATGAACACACATACCACATCGACCAATAGTACGACATCAACAACGATCCCTTCCTTGACACATGCCCTGACACTGACAATGATGCAGATGCTAACCCAAGTCCCGCCACACCAACTCAGTCAACCCGGCCGCCTTCTCCGGAAACTATCCCGCCGTCACCAGGCAGAGATGGCATAGCCACGACATCAACCCTGTTAGCATCGAGTACGCCTTCTCTGGAACCCGGCTCCGGAGACACTGATAACATCGGCACTGTCAGTGCTGCTGACGAAACTACTCCGCTAGCAGGTGCAGGCGCCACGGTCGGGAGGAAAGATGCAACATGTGGAGCCACATCCACTGATGGAGCTCGTTGGGGACCCGTTACCGAAAACTTGCGTAGCTATTGGGTGAGCAAAGGAATAAAAGCATCCTTGTCATGTCAAAATAAAGACATAGCATTCACAGCATCAGAACGATCGTATAAAAATCAGAACAGACAATTGAGTAAGACCTTGTTTTCGCGTAATCTGCGTAATGGGGAAAGTGTTACCCGTGAGTGGTTAGGTTATTCTCCAACAACCGGTAATGTATATCGCTTTTTTTGTCGGCTTTTCGGCAGGACACCATCTGCCTTTTCTCAATCCGGGTTTTCTGATTGGAAACATGCTTCTTGTCGGACTGAAGAGCATGAGTCAAGCCAGTCTCATCGAAATGCAATGCTCATCTGGTTCGCTCGCACACAGGTGCACGGAATTGACAACGAACTTAAGGAGCGCTGTGAAGAGGAGGGGAAGTATTGGCGCGAGGTCCTAAAACGAATTGTCCCCGTTATACAGTTCTTGTCAGAACGAGGTCTCGCATTCCGAGGAGGCGATGAAGTTCTCGGTTCTCCTAACAAAGGCAACTATTTGGGAATACTTGAGCTACTCAGCAAGTTCGACCCCTTTCTTGCCGAACATTTAAAGAAATATGGAAACCAGGGGAGTGGGTCTACTTCCTATTTATCCATCACTGTATGTGATGAATTCATTGCAATTATGGGACAGCGAATTCAAGCTGAAATTATTCTAATGGTGCAGAAAGTGAAGTACTTCTCTCTTGTTGTTGATTCAACCCCAGATTTAACCCATATTGATCAGCTAACATTCATGATAAGATATGTCTCTCAGGAAGGTCAAGTCTTCGAGCGTTTTTTAAAATTCCTGCCCATATACAGTCATACCGGTGAGTCTCTTTTTCAGTCCGTTACAGACGTGCTAAATGACATGAATATTGATATAAATAATTGTAGGGGACAATGTTTTGATAATGCATCCAACACGTCAGGTGTGCACAAAGGACTGAGGGCCCGTATTCTAGAAGTAAATCCTTTGGCTGAGTGGATAACTTGTGCAGCCCACTCACTCAATTTAGTCGGAGTGAACAGTGTAGACTGCTGCTCTGAAACAACCACATTTTTCAGATCTGTTCACTCTTCAATCTTTTCTCGGGATCACCCTGCCGATGGAAGGTTATGATGGATGGACTTGAGCCCAATGTTAACAAACGCATAGAGACTTTAAAGGGACTGTCGGACACGAGATGGGCCGCTCACGCCCAGGCCACCAAAGCTCTCTGTGTAAACTATAAAAATATATTGAATTTGCTAATAAACATATCAGATGATGATTCTCAGAATGCTCTCACGCGTGATGAGGCGCGCTATCTGGCTAACAAAATGATCCGATTAGAGACAGCTTTCTTGTGTATATTGTGGAACAAAGTATTTGCCGTCTGATAAAACTGCTCGAATTTTGATTATCCTGCCATTGTGTGTTTGCAGTATGACTATAATTGGCGTTCTTTTGTATGGCGTTGGTGTGTATTTTCCCATGGCCTCTTTGCACTGGCTTATTATGGGGTTGTCTTGTGTTGCGTATCTTTGCGTGCGTGCGTCGCCGCGGCGGGGGGGCCTCTGAGCTGCGTAGCCCAGGGCCTCAAGATGGGTAAACGCAGCCCTGATAATATCTCATTTTATGCTCAATATCTTCAGAAACGCCACAACCCTGTAGCACACACAGGTGTGTAAAGTGAAGGAGTACAACTTATCTTCATCACAAGGTCAGCGTATGAAAAAGAGTGGGGTATAAGTATGGATTTCATTAGAGTTCATAGCAGGTAGTGAATAATGGGGATGGATGAAGACTGCAATATATGACAGAAGTGAATCCAGAAATGGGCAGAAACCTGGCAAATGAAACTCAATAAAGCTAAATGTAAAGTTCTACACGTGGGAAATAATAACACAAGGCTAGATTACTTTATGGGAGGAACAACATTGGAATGTGCTCAATTTTGGGAGTAATAGTTGATCAAATCCTTTCAGGTTCTAGGAACTGTGCTGTTACAGTAAAAAAGCCAACAGGATGCTGGGATAGTAGTGAGTATAAATCAAGGCTCCGGAGTGCGACCATTTTGGGTGCACATGCGACCAAAAATCTGTCAAGTGCCACTAAACATTTACATTGGTCGCACCGGTGCACCTGACATTTAGCAGGTCTGTCTGTGTGTGTGTGGCGTTATTTTTTTCCCCCACCCGCATTCTGTGAAGACCCGCCCCTACTCTGCCTCTGATTGGCTCTGACCCTGATATTCTTCTTCGCTGAATGCGGGTGGGGAAAAAAATAAGGCATGTGTGTATTAGTGATGTGTGGATCGCAGTTATATCCGCGGGCACCACGGTTAATCAGCGGATCGGGCGGGCCGAGTCATAAAAATTAACATTCTGATTAATAGCGGATGGGTTGCGGGTGGGTGAAATAATACATCATTAATGAGGAAGATATTAATTACATTCTCTAAAATGTGAACATATTTTAAGCTTCATTTCTCGTCAGGCGCGAATTAGCAGACTAGACTCTCGTTGCGCCAATTGCGGCGTCCATTTGTCTTAAGCAGCAATGGAGGCAAAAAAGATCCGAGAGAAAATTAAAAAAGAAGAATTAAAAAAAGGAAGGGCAGAAAAGTTCTGTGTGGGAGCGATTTAGTGAATGACGAGTCAAGTGCTGGGTATGTCATATGCAACAGCAGTGAAATAATGAGAAATAGCGGTAATGTGTGATCGGGTGCGGGTCTCTAAATCGGAGAAAATAATTTGTTCGGGTGGGTGGCGGGTGGATGATTGCGTACATGCGGATTCGGATGACGTCAGAGCCGATCCGCGCATCACTAGTGTGTGTGTGTGAAACCGCGCCCTGTACTCCTCCGGGAGCAGCGCACACTTTTATTTGAGTTATTTGAGTTTGATTTATTTATTTGAGTTTGTCAAGCACTTTAAACATCAGCAGTTTTTAAGTTTATTTTTTAAACAATTGAGGTTATTGCCATTTCTTGTTTGTGCTGTGATTTTAATAAATAAAAAAACATTTATCTGCACCTTTCCTGTTTACAATCATTTACATAACGTGTTAAGAAATTACGCATGTGTATGGGAACTGACAAAAAAGGTAACACTTAAAATGTATTATTACGGTGCCAAAAGGCGCGGTGAAAAATTTGGGTCTAACTAAATTATGTGCTGCTGCACCTAAATGAAAAAGTTAGGCGCACCCGTGCATCCAATGTAAAAAGTTAGTCTGGAGCCCTGTAAATCCAAGGAAGTTATACTTATTTTATACAATACCTTTGTCAGACCACACTTAGTGAACTGTGTGCAGTTCTGGGGACTGTACTACAAGAAAGATATAGAGGATCTGGAAAAGGTTGAAAGAAGGGAAACCAAACTGGTTCCTGGTATGAACGATAAAAGTTTTGAGGAAAGACTTCAGATGCTGTCTGAGTGTCTGTGGCTGTTGTGGTTCCTCTGAATTTGTGCCCTTATGTCTTGTAAAAATTATTCAAGCCTGCATCAACTTTTTTAACTTTTCAAATGGTCATTTACAGACAAGGTTAAGTATACATTTCGTCAAAAATTTAACCTGCAAGATGGTCTTTAATGTGACGAGAAGTGCTATATGAATTTAATGCATAACACGTGCCCACGCCCGCCAGCACCCCAAGCCCCCCCCCCCCGCCCCCCGGGCAGCATCCAACAGCACCCCATCCCCCCGTCCCCCCGTCGAGCGCACTGGGTGACACCGATCCTAGTGACGAAACTGCGCCCAAGTTGCCCACCTATTATTTCTACCAGCCCACCCTAATACAGCAGGCTAAACCTCTGCTGGAAACCCTATATTTCACTGCACAGATCCATAATCACTAATTCTATTTAATTAAGGTCACACAGTACACAGCACTACTCACCCCAGTGTCTGTAGTTTACAGTTTGGACTCATCAGTGCTGCACAGAGCAGCTTCACTCCTGAATCTCCCAGGCTATTGTAGCTGAGGTCCAGATCTCTCAGGGGTGAGTTTGATGACTGGAGAGCAGAGGCCACAATTTTACAGGAAATCTCTGTGAGGTCACAGCTGTATAGTCTGCAAAAGAGAGTTGATATATTATTGTATGTTTAAATAGCGCAATATTCTGTAAAATCTGATATATGCAATGTAACAGTAATCGTGTTGAGTGATGAAGAGTGATATTGAGGATCTGCAGATATCCACCCCACACTTGCTGCAGCTGTGCGTCAGCTCAACTTACTGTAAGAGGCCCTCTGTGTCAGTTCTGTTCTTTCCTAATACAGCTAGGTCTATTACAGGATCCAGAAGAAACCATGGGGAGATGTCAGACCAGCAGATTGAAGAAGCCATGTCTTTTCCACTTCAATTGTAGCTTTCCCCATTGCATACTTGCACAATTAATAAGAGCTTTTCTCCTCTTTCTGCCCTTGCACGTCCACTTCCCATGAGTCCTCAATAGGATGCATAGTAGGGTGATCTACACTAGATCATTTAAATTTAATCCAGTTATGCAAAGCAAGTTTAATCCATCTATGCCTCAGTGGTATTTCTCCCATCTCATTAGTAATGCATTAATTGGTGTTGTTCTGAGTGCCTCGAAGCATATCCTCAAAGCTTTTGCCTGTTTAACATGTGATGCCAGGAAGGGAATTGGGGTGCAGTCCACCAGGGGGCAGCATCGGCCCTACAGATGGGTATAGCTGCAGCTGTGGTTCACTGCAATCACATCAGCTGTGGTCCATTACCTAAACATGGGCTCTATAAGAGGCCTAGCTTCCAGGCCAAGGGGAGGGTGCTTTTAGATGGTGTTTAGGAGCTGGGCTATGGACAGTACCGTGGGTTGGTGCCAGTTTTGTTTGGAGCAGCTAAAGGTGCATATAATAACCCTGTGCTCTATATCGCAGTGAGGAGTCTCCTTGTGTTCTATTTAGTTAAGGTCACACAGTACACAGCACTACTCACCCCAGTGTCTGTAGTTTACAGTTTGGACTCATCAGTCCAGCACGAAGCAGCATCACTCCTGAATCTCCCAGGTTATTGTAGCTGAGGTCCAGATCTCTCAGGGGTGAGTTTGATGACTGGAGAGCTGAGGCCACAATTTTACAGGACTTCTCTGTGAGGCCACAGCTGTTCAGTCTGCAAAGAAGAGTTTATATATTATAATATGATTAAATAGTGCAATATACTTGAAAATCTGATATGTGCAATGTAACAGTAATCACATAAAGTGATGAAGAGTTATATTGAGGATTTAAAGTTACTGATGCTCTGAGGAAAATGACTTTGCTACAATCTCCAACTGCAGCACTTTGGGCCTGAGAATCAGACGTCCTGTTGGACAGAACTCTGACAGTTCTACAGATGAAATTCTTACCCAAATGGCCCCCTTTCTTCTGACATTTGCCACAGATACAACCAAATTAAAGATGCAAGAAATAACACACATCTTTCAGGGTGGATAGTGAGTTAGGCTCTGCTTCTTTACTTTTGCTGGTAACTGTGAGAAACATCCCACAGCATTGCAAGCCAATACATAGCAAAAGCCAGATTCACTTTAGAAACAGGAATGAAAAAGAGTGATCTGTTCACATATAACCAGGTACTGTAGTGCAGTCTGTCTGTTTTGCTGAGGTTATATATAACCATGTAGTGCAATGCATCTGTTCTGCTGGTGTTACATATAACCAGGTAGTGAAACCAAAGCTATGTAGGAACTGTTAATGATGCCCTTGAGTTCATTTTGTTGGAATAGTGATACATTTGATGGTGCTGTCCAAGGAGACACCATTTAGCTTTTTCCAGGGTTTAGGAAACTTCAGAATCCTTGTACTGGCCAGACTTTAGCCTGAGATAAGCCACAGAATTACCTCAAAAACAGGCACTTTAACAGTCCCCTGAGAGGACCTCATCCTGACACCCCTTATATCCTACAATTCCTCTACCTTCCCATTTTCACTCTGTCTACAGGCACTATTGGATTCTGGGTCAATCTACACCAGAATAAAGCAGAGACCAGGGTGGCACTACTGGCCTTGTAACATGGTGCATTTACTGCCTGAACTAATCTCACAATACAGTAACACAAACATTTCATTCACAACCACACTTGCCTCTCCCAAACCAAACCCAGCATTACATTAATCATAATGTTGAAAAAATATCTCATCTTCATGAACAATGTAAGAGGGGTACAGACTGAGCAGGCTCTCTCTGGTCATCTCCCACTCACAAATTATCTATGCATGGACTAGGAATAAAAGAGGGATTCTTTCCCCCTTTTGAAAAACATGGATTTGATTCAATCAACATTCGTCCTTAACTGACTGACATTTAAAAGGAGGGATTCTTTTTTCTACACAAACACAGTTCAAACTACTTTACCAAACTGAATTAGATAAGAATAAGTGTAACACTTGTGTTGACTTGTCCAAGTCAAAGTTAAGGACAAATGTTAGTTCAATAAAGACCATAGGGATGTTTGTATGGCTAATCTGCAAAAAATCAGACCTTGTTATTCTACTAATAATGCGGCTGACCAAACTCAGTTAAAAATTGGATTAATTAATATCAGATTACTAGCCCCTAAGGCAACTCTTGTAAATGAATTAATTACTGATCACCAAGTTGAAATCTTATGTGTAACTGAAACTTGGCTTAAAACTGTATATTGCTTTAAATGAATCCACCCCTCCTGGCTACAGCTATACTCACGTTCCCCGTCTGACGGGTCGTGGCGGTGGTGTTGCTGCTGTATATCATTCTAATCTTTTTGCTACTTTGAAATCTGGCTTCAAATGTAACTTTTTTGAAGTGCTTGTTCTCAGTTTTGCACATCCAGACAAAAAAGCAGTCCGTTTTATCCTTGCAATTGTATACAGGCCACCAGGGCCATACAGTGGCTTTTTACTTGAGTTTGCTGATTTCCTTTCCAGCCTGGTTGTTAATTCAGATAAAGTAGTAATTGCAGGGGACCTCAATATTCACATGGATAGTGAAGGTGATCCTCTCAGATCAGCACTCTTGTCTATCACTGAATCTATTGGCTTCGATCAACATATACATCAGTCCACACATTCTCATAACCATACTCTTGATCTGGCCTTAACTTATGATACAGAAATAGCAAATATAGCAGTTATGCCTAAAAACCCTGTGCTATCAGACCATTATTGAATTACTTTCCAACTTTCACAAATCTGTCATGTGTCACCAGATCCTTCATTCTACCTTAGCTGTAAGCTTTCCTCCAGGACTGCACATGCTTTTATTAATGAGTCCCCAGGCTCATTTGTGCACTGTGGGGATTTTCTTGGCTCCCACCCAAACACACACAAAAATGCAAGCATTAGCTCAACTGATCAGCTGACAGACAACATAAATTACGTACTTTCCAGAACCCTGGATACTATCGCACCTCTTGAAAAGAGGAAAGTCCGCTATAAGAAATTAGCACCCTGGTACAATGACCATACTCGTGCTCTCAAACAAGCTTCACGCCAACTTGAGCGCAAATGGCGTTCTACTAAATTGCAGGTATTCCTCCAGGACTGGAAAGACAATCTACTAACTTATAAACATGCCCTCTCCACAGCATGTTCCTCATACTTTTCTACTTTAATAGATGAAAATATAAACAATCCTAGGCACCTGTTTAACACTGTTGCCAGGCTGACCAAGAATCAAGTTGATCCATGTGCCTCAATATCATTTAGTAGCAATGACTTCATGAATTTCTTTGATGACAAAATTATAAAAATCAGGGGCAAGATTCAAAGTTCTCCTACCACCCCTCATATAGGGTCTGCCCATTCCATCCGCTCAACGCATGGATGCAGAATCTTCAGAAGAATCTTCAGAAAGACGGGCGGCCTATCTGAACTCTTTTGCTCCAATAGATCTCATGGAGTTTAATGCCATAGTTAATTCCTCAAAATCTTCTACTTGTCTTCTAGACCCTATCCCTAAGAAGCTTTTCAAGGAGCTATTACCAGTGATTGGAACACCAATGTTACATATTGTCAATGTGTCTTTAGCATCTGGACACATACCACAGACTCTTAAACTTGCAGCCATCAAACCCCTTCTTAAGAAGCCAAACTTGGATGTGAATGACCTGTCTAACTACAAAGCTTATCTCGAACCTCCCTTTCTTTCTAAAATACTAGAAAGGGCCATTTCAAAACAACTTGGTTCATTTTTGCACTCCAATCATATATTGGAAGTTTTTCAATCTGGTTTTAGACCCTCTCACAGCACTGAAACAGCCCTGGTCAAAGTACTCAATGACCTACTCCTCGCTTCCGACCATGGCTGCATCTCTGTACCTGTGCTTTTAGACTTAAGTGCAGTATTTGACACAGTTGATCACCTCATCCTTCTGGATAGACTTGAAAATCTTGTAGGCCTCCTTGGACAGGCACTCTCTTGGTTCAGGGTTGCTTTTTATCACTTGAGAAACATCTCAAAAATTCAGAAAATACTGTCCTTACATGATGCAGAAAAGCTAGTTCATGCTTTTGTTACTTCAAGATTAGATTACTGCAATGCTCTTTTGTCTGGATGTGCAAATTCCTCTCTGAAAGGGCTCCAGCTAATTCAAAATGCAGCAGCTCGTATTCTCACTAGAACAAGGAGATTCGAGCACATCAGCCCAGTGTTAGCATCGCTTCACTGGTTGCCAGTTAAATTCCGAATAGACTATAAGATACTACTTCTTACCATTAAAGCCTTACATGGGCTTGCCCCTTTGTACTTAAATGATTTACTTCTTCCTTATATTCCCTCACGAATGCTCTGTTCGCAGGGTGCAGGCCTCCTTGTTATTCCTAGAATATCTAAAAGTACCATAGGTGGTAGAGCCTTCTCCTATCGTGCTCCCCTCCTGTGGAACAAGTTGCCTGCCCATGTTCGGGGCGCAGACACTATCACCTTATTTAAAGCTAGGCTCAAAACATATATTTTTAGTCTCTTATATTTGAGGGGCAGGAGTGGGTGGCGGGCATAGCTATAGAGTCTCTGGTAGACTGAGCGGTTAGTGCTGTCACTGGATCATCATTGGTAGTGCTGTGTTAAGCTGAACTGGTCATGGTCTGGTGATGACTGTCTCAAGCCTGCCCTCATGGCTGCGTTGGCCCCTGCCTCTGTTTCCCTTAGCTATGCTGCCATAGCCTCATTCTGCCGGGGTTTTCCTTATCGCATGTGGGCACCTCTGTTTCTTCTGCTCTGCTTGCTAATCTACCATTTGAACCCCCTAAGAATGTTTTTCTTCTCGTCTTCCTCAGCTCTGGGCACCTGCCCGGAGCTCTAGTCCAAGTTTGCTGAGCACCCCCCCTGGCCCGGAGCTCCAGCCCTAGACCAGCTAGACCAGCTGGGCACCCCCGCCTCCTGCCACTGTTGATTTTCCACAACAAACCAGTGCCTGCCCACGGCAGATGGGTTCCCCCTGTGAGTCCGGTTCTGCTCAAGGTTTCTTCCTGTTATCAGTCAGGGAGTTTTTCCTTGCCACTGTTGCCCTAGGCTTACTCTTTGGGGGCCGGTTCTCTGTAAAGCTGCTTTGTGACAAAGCTCCTTTGTCAAAAGCGCTATACAAATAAAATAAAATAGAAATAAAGTGTTGGCCTGTAAAGCAAAAATGAGCCTTTGATCTTGTGCCATTTGCCTTGCTTCTCAGCTGTGCCTTGGTCTTTTTTGATCACAGTCTTGGATCTCTGGTCTTGATTCTTTAGCTGCTTATTTTACCATCCTGGGTCACAGTGGGACAGACAAGCTGTGGTTCTGCGGTACCTTTCATTCATTTTTTTCACAATTATATTATTTATTTTCCATGTCTGTCTAATTTTGTGTAAAGGAAGTGTAGCTTGTATTTTTTTATTTGATGGGGAATATGTTCATCTTAATACTGTAACATACTATACCCTCTCTTCATTTAAATCTGCGAGTTGTATGTTTGGACCATTATTGATCCATCACATTGGTTTGCCTAACAAGGAATTCATGATGTATTTAATAACTGGTATCTTTAATGATAATATGTAAATTAAATCTAATAAAATACATTTTACATGTTGGATACATTTTTTACATTTGATGGTACTTCTGTATTCATTAAATGAGGGCACAATCTGTTAAAATAGCTTGACTCAAAAATCATAATTCTCACTTGCCTGACAATTTTATTGTATTCTATTTTCACTTTAACTATGAAGTGTTTATAAAAACATTATCTACTTTAATAATTACATAATACTCACATGGCCTTCCTGCAGTTCCTGACTACTGGTACCAGTCTCTGATGTCCTGCTTTTGATGTGTTGTAGGTCTTCAAGTCAAACTCATCTTGGATCGCTTCTGACATCAGTAACACAAAGGCCAGGGCTGAACATTGGTGTGGTTCCAGCTTTTCATTAGAGAGTTTTCCTGATCTCTGGAAATTCTTGATTTCCTCCACTAGAGAGTTGTCATTCAGTTCATTGAGACAGTGGAACAGATTTATGGTCCTCTCTGCTGAAGATTCTTTTTTGATCCTCTTCTTTATGTACAATACTGTTTTCTCAATGCTCTCTGATCTGCTTCCTGTCTGTGTCTGTGGATCTGGTACAGGTGATCTGCTTCCTGTCTGTGTCAGTATTCCTCCTAATAGAGTATGAATGGAGTCCAGAGAGAGGCCTAGAAGGAATCTGAGGAAAAGGTCCAGGTGTCCATTCTTACTCGCTAAGGCCTGATCCACTGCAGTCCTGTGTAACTCAGACAGCTGCACTCTGTCACTGCGAGGTTTTGATTCTTCTGCTCTGAGTACATTTCTGTTCTCATTCACACATGAATGAAACACAAACAAGGCAGCCAGATACTCCTGAATGCTCAGATGCACAAAGCAGTAGACCTTCTCCTCACCCAACCCACACTCCTCTTTAAAGATCTCTGTGCACACCCCAGAGTACACTGAAGCTTCACTGACATCAATGCCCATCTCTCTCAGGTCCTCTTCATAGAATATCAGATTGCCCCTTTCCAGCTGTAGTAAAGCCAGCTGCCCCAGTTTCAGGATGATTTCTGTATTTGATGCTGACATTTTCTTTGGAGTTGTCTCATTGGTGCCATGATACTTCTCATTCTTCACATTAGTCTGAATGAGCAGGAAGTGTGTGTACATTTCAGTCAGAGTTTTGGGCAGGTCTCCACTCACTTTATCCAACATTGTCTCCAGAACAGTAGCAGAAATCCAGCAGAAGACTGGTATGTGACACATGATGTAGAGACTCCTGGATGACTTTATGTGTGAGATAATTTTGCTGGCCTTGTTCCGATCTCTGATTCTCTTCCTGAAGTACTTCTTCTTCTGTGGGTCATTGAATCCTCGTACCTCTGTCACCTGGTGGACGCACTCAGGAGGGATCTGATTGGCTGCTGCTGGTCGGGAGGTGATCCAGAGGAGAGCAGAGGGAAGCAGATTCCCCTTAATGAGGTTGGTCAGCAGCACATCCACTGATGATGACTCTGTTATATCACAGCAGATCTTATTGCTTTGGAAATCTAGAGGAAGTCGACACTCATCCAGACCATCAAAGATGAACACAATTTTGACATCATCTTCAATACTTTTGATCTCTTTCAGTTGTGGAAAGTAGTGCTGCAGAAGTTGCATCAGACTGAATTCTCTCTCCTTTTTCAGATTCAGATCTCGGAAAGGAAGAGTGAAGATGAAATCAATGTCCTGATTGGCTTTTCCTTCTGCCCAGTCCAGAATGAACTTCTGCACAGAGACGGTTTTCCCAATGCCAGCGATGCCCTTTGTAAGCACAGTTCTGATGGGTTTCTCTTGTCCAGGTAAAGGCTTAAAGATGTCATTGCAGAGGATTGCAGTCTCCTGTGTGGTGTGTCTCTTGGATGCTGTCTCAATCTGTCTGATCTCATGTTCATCATTGATCCCCCCACTTCCCCCCTCTGTGATGTAGAGCTCTGTATAGATCTCATTGAGGAGGGTTGGGTTGCCCTGCTTTGCTAAACCTTCAAATATGTGTTCAAACTTCTTCTTCAGAGCAGTTTTCAGTGCCTGCTGGGCTCTTTCTATGGATTTATCTGAGGAGAGGAAATATGAGAAGCAATGTTTAAAATAACAGAACAGACAATAAAAAATACATATGCAGTCCATTTTCACAATGGTACACACACCTCTTAAGGTGTTACACACTTCTCACAGTGTGTTCTACACACAAAATGAAAACATATCAAACAATGAAAAAGGATTCAATTCCTTTATCACATTCAATTTCTTAATTTTTCATAGTATGATGTGGTAAATATGGTCTTCATGGGTCATGTAGTAATTTAATCATCTTATAATTTTTATGCTCAGTGCTCATTAATCCTGGATAAAAACTCAGACCAGATCTGAATCTCTTTCAGGGACATTTAATCTCATGTGCATTTGCTTGCCCCATAATCACTGCTGGATGCAATATTTTAATTTAAACACCGTTGTGTACATGTAGTGTGTGATGTTTTCTATATGCAAGACTGTTGATGTAAAACACTATTATGAAAGTGTAGATGCTATAAATCAAAACATTGTACTCTGTTATATTCGATTGCTAAGCTCATTTCAGCATTCAAATGGACACACAGTAGCAATGAGTGAAAACTCTTACTGTGCTGCTCATCTCTCTCCAGTGAGTCAGTGAGATCCTTCTGCTTCACAGGGCTGCTGGTCAGCTGTATTAGTGTGAAATAAACACATGAAGAGGTGTGCTGTATCAGTGTAAAATAAACACATGAAGAGGTGTGCTGTATCACAGTGTGAAATAAACACATGAAGTGGTGTGCTGTATCAGAGCCACTGAAACAATGAGATTCTTGCAATATGTCTCATGTTTTCTCTTATAGGAAAGCCAGAATGGGGACAGATACTTTTAAACAGAATACATGCAGAAGGTCCAAAGTCTCAAGTTTGAAGTGCACCTTTAATCCCTGATTAATGCACAATAAAATGTCCAGTTAATGTCCAGTGTTAATTCAACTCTTAACAGATAACATTTGGTCCCACATTGCAGAGTGGGATGAAACATTATCTGTTAAGAGGTGAGAGTTGAATTAACACTGGATATTTTAGTGTGATTTTGTAGAGACACTACTTGTGATAAATCAAGAGTTCCGATAGAATAAATCAGTTTCTCAGTGCAATACATTTGGAAAATTCGGACTATAAACTGCATGCTTCAAACACTCTGTTTGGAGTCTTACTCTGCCATTGTGTTTGGGACCTAAAAAAGAATTTGCATCTTTCTGTGAGCCCAGGAGGGCCAGGTAGCACTCTACAAAATTAAAAAACCTGATTACATATTCAATCTTATCAATTAAAGGCTACTAATTCATTTTTTGTCAAGCGATCATATTCAAAGGAAATGCAGTGTACAAGTACAAGTACAATCACACAAGCAAATATTAAAATATAAAAAATATAAATAATACCTGTTTTGAGAACAGTTTCTCTGAACTCCTCTCTACAATATGGTTGGACACCTGTGAGCAGTGGATCCTGTGAACAAATCATGAGACAAAGTTTACAGTTAAATTCATCTTCTTACTGCAGCTCTAACTCACAGCACATGGAGACAGAGCTTCCAGTTAAACTCATCCTCTTACTGTAGCTCTAACTCACAGCACATGGAGACAGAGCTTCCAGTTAAACTCATCCTCTTACTGCATCTCTCTAACTCACAGCACATGGAGACAGAGCTTCCAGTTAAACTCATCATTTTACTGCAGCTCTAACTCATAGCACATGGAGACACAGATTCCAGGTAAACTCATCCTCTTACTGCAGCTCTAACTCACAGCACATGGAGACAGAGCTTCCAGTTAAACTCATCCTCTTACTGCAGCTCTAACTCACAGCACATGGAGACAGAGCTTCCATTTAAGCTCATCCTCTTACTGCAGCTCTAACTCGCAGCACATGGAGACAGAGCTTCCAGTTAAACTCATCTTCTTGCTGCAGCTCTAACTCACAGCACATGGTGACAGAGCTTCCAGTTAAACTAGGACGGACAGTAGGATGGAGTGTAGCACGGTGGGTAAGGAATTGGGCTTGTAACCGAAAGGTCGCAGGTTCGATTCCCGGGTAGGACACCGCCGTTGTACCCTTCAGCAACGTACTTAACCGAAATTACTGTGTAAAAGTTGTGCATGTCGCTCTGGATAAGCGTCTGCTAAATGCCTGTAATGTAATGTAAACTCATCCTTTTAATGCAGCTCTAACTCACAGCACATCTGAATATGACATCATATTTACATATACACATAAAAAGTGCCAGTGACATTGAAGTATAATTAAACAGTAGTGTCAAAATGAACCTGTTTAATTACCTGAGATCACCTGTGATCTCTCCGCTGAACTTCACAGGATGATTCATTGAATGGTCACTCTTCATAGACAGGCAGCTGGGTACAGGTGACCCTGCTCTTTCTACCTGGGCCCTGTGAACAAAATATGTAGACAGAGCTTCCAGTTAAACTCATCCTCTTACTGTAGCTCTAACTCACAGCACATGGAGACAGAGCTTCCAGTTAAACTCATTCTCTTACTGCAGCTCTAACTCACAGCACATGGAGACAGAGCTTCCAGTTAAACTCATCCTCTTACTGCAGCTCTAACTCACAGCACATGGAGACAGAGCTTCCAGTTAAACTCATCCTCTTACTGCAGCTCTCTAACTCACAACACATGGAGACAGAGCTTCCAGTTAAACTCACAGTCTAACTGCAGCTCTAATTCACAGCACATGGAGACAGAGCTTCCAGTTAAACTCACAGTCTAACTGCAGCTCTAACTCACAGCACATGGAGACAGAGCTTCCAGGTAAACTAGGACGGACAGTAGGACGGAGTGTAGCACGGTGGGTAAGGAACTGGGCTTGTAACCGAAAGGTCGCAGGTTCGATTCCCGGGTAGGACACCGCCGTTGTACCCTTCAGCAAGGTACTTAACCGAAATTGCTGCGTAAAAGTTGTGCATGTCGCTCTGGATAAGAGCGTCTGCTAAATGCCTGTAATGTAATGTAAACTCATCCTCTTAATGCAGCTCTAACTCACAGCACATCTGAATATGACATCATATTTACATATACACATAAAAAGTGCCAGTGACATTGAAGTATAATTAAACAGTAGTGTCAAAATGAACCTGTTTAATTACCTGAGATCACCTGTGATCTCTCCGCTGAACTTCACAGGATGATTCATTGAATGGTCACTCTTCATAGACAGGCAGCTGGGTACAGGTGACCCTGCTCTTTCTACCTGGTCCCTGTGAACAAAATATGTAGACAGAGCTTCCAGTTAAACTCATCCTCTTACTGTAGCTCTAACTCACAGCACATGGAGACAGAGCTTCCAGTTAAACTCATCCCCTTACTGCAGCTCTAACTCACAGCACATGGAGACAGAGCTTCCAGTTAAACTCATCCTCTTACTGCATCTCTCTAACTCACAACACATGGAGACAGAGCTTCCAGTTAAACTCACAGTCTAACTGCAGCTCTAACTCATAGCACATGGAGACACAGATTCCAGGTAAACTCATCCTCTTACTGCAGCTCTAACTCACAGCACATGGAGACAGAGCTTCCAGTTAAACTCATCCTCTTACTGCAGCTCTAACTCACAGCACATGGAGACAGAGCTTCCATTTAAGCTCATCCTCTTACTGCAGCTCTAACTCGCAGCACATGGAGACAGAGCTTCCAGTTAAACTCATCTTCTTGCTGCAGCTCTAACTCACAGCACATGGTGACAGAGCTTCCAGTTAAACTAGGACGGACAGTAGGATGGAGTGTAGCACGGTGGGTAAGGAATTGGGCTTGTAACCGAAAGGTCGCAGGTTCGATTCCCGGGTAGGACACCGCCGTTGTACCCTTCAGCAACGTACTTAACCGAAATTACTGTGTAAAAGTTGTGCATGTCGCTCTGGATAAGCGTCTGCTAAATTCCTGTAATGTAATGTAAACTCATCCTTTTAATGCAGCTCTAACTCACAGCACATCTGAATATGACATCATATTTACATATACACATAAAAAGTGCCAGTGACATTGAAGTATAATTAAACAGTAGTGTCAAAATGAACCTGTTTAATTACCTGAGATCACCTGTGATCTCTCCGCTGAACTTCACAGGATGATTCATTGAATGGTCACTCTTCATAGACAGGCAGCTGGGTACAGGTGACCCTGCTCTTTCTACCTGGGCCCTGTGAACAAAATATGTAGACAGAGCTTCCAGTTAAACTCATCCTCTTACTGTAGCTCTAACTCACAGCACATGGAGACACAGCTTCCAGTTAAACTCATTCTCTTACTGCAGCTCTAACTCACAGCACATGGAGACAGAGCTTCCAGTTAAACTCATCCCCTTACTGCAGCTCTAACTCACAGCACATGGAGACAGAGCTTCCAGTTAAACTCATCCTCTTACTGCAGCTCTCTAACTCACAACACATGGAGACAGAGCTTCCAGTTAAACTCACAGTCTAACTGCAGCTCTAATTCACAGCACATGGAGACAGAGCTTCCAGTTAAACTCACAGTCTAACTGCAGCTCTAACTCACAGCACATGGAGACAGAGCTTCCAGGTAAACTAGGACGGACAGTAGGACGGAGTGTAGCACGGTGGGTAAGGAACTGGGCTTGTAACCGAAAGGTCGCAGGTTCGATTCCCGGGTAGGACACCGCCGTTGTACCCTTCAGCAAGGTACTTAACCGAAATTGCTGCGTAAAAGTTGTGCATGTCGCTCTGGATAAGAGCGTCTGCTAAATGCCTGTAATGTAATGTAAACTCATCCTCTTACTGAAGCTCTAACTCACAGCACATCTGAATATGACATAATATTTACATATACACATAAAAAGTGCCAGTGACATTGAAGTATAATTAAACAGTAGTGTCAAAATGAACCTGTTTAATTACCTGAGATCACCTGTGATCTCTCCGCTGAACTTCACAGGATGATTCATTGAATGGTCACTCTTCATAGACAGGCAGCTGGGTACAGGTGACCCTGCTCTTTCTACCTGGTCCCTGTGAACAAAATATGTAGACAGAGCTTCCAGTTAAACTCATCCTCTTACTGTAGCTCTAACTCACAGCACATGGAGACAGAGCTTCCAGTTAAACTCATCCCCTTACTGCAGCTCTAACTCACAGCACATGGAGACAGAGCTTCCAGTTAAACTCATCCTCTTACTGCATCTCTCTAACTCACAACACATGGAGACAGAGCTTCCAGTTAAACTCACAGTCTAACTGCAGCTCTAACTCACAGCACATGGACACAGAGCTTCCAGGTAAACTCATATTCTTACTGCAGCTCTAACTCACAGCACATGGAGACAGAGCTTCCAGTTAAACTCATCCTCTTACTGCAGCTCTAACTCACAGCACATGGAGACAGAGCTTCCAGTTAAACTCATCATTTTACTGCAGCTCTAACTCATAGCACATGGAGACACAGCTTCCAGTTAAACTCATTCTCTTACTGCAGCTCTAACTCACAGCACATGGAGACAGAGCTTCCAGTTAAACTCATCCTCTTACTGCAGCTCTAACTCACAGCACATTAACTCTCTGATTCATGCATTTTTACCTCTTTCTCGCAGGGCCGTGGGTTCCATCGTCAGTCTCGGTCTCCTCTGAGGAACTCATTTTAGAAACAACGCCCCCTGTCTCAGGACACCTGAACACACCAGATCAGATTCACAATTGGGTTCTGACCCAAATTGGCAGACCTGTATATATATACAGGAAGAACATGATAACGCACAGACATAATAATACACACAGACACACACATACTGTACAAGTTTATGGCTCAGTTAAGTTCCAGATTTGTCCCTGTCTGTTCTATGAGATTTGATGTAATACAATTCCCCCCAAAATATTCTGCACCCATGATAACAATTACTAAGACCATTGATCATAAAGATTACCAGTGCTGAGGTATATTTTCATTGTCCAACATACGGAATATATTTAATGATATAATGGAAACTACCAAAATGACACATTTCTCAGATGATACAGAAATTGTGCGTCACAATTATTGGCACCCCTGTATTTGGTACTGTGTGCACCCTCCCCTCGCAGGGATAATGGCACTGAGTCTTTTTACATAACGTGTTATAAGACCAGAGAACACATTGGGAGGGATCTTAGACTCTTCCTCCACCCACAATCTTTCCAGATCCTGATGTCTTTGTTGATCCGTGCTTATGGGCTGTGCTGTTCAATTCAGTCACAAGTTTTCAGGGAGTTTCAGCAGCCTTTAGACTGTTGTAGCCATTGCACAATGATGCTTCTGCATCATTAACCTTTTTATTTGTGGATTTTAACATGAATTTGGGGTCATTGTCTTGCTGAAAGATCCACTAGTTTCAGTCTGCTGGCAGAGGTAGTCAGGTTTAGGGCTAAATTGCCCTGGTACTTGGTTAGAGTTCATGATGCTGCTTTCCTTAACAAGGGCCCGTGGACCAGTGTGAGCAAAGTAGCCCCATAACATTAAAGATCCACCACCGTATTTTTCTTTTCAGTATATGCATCCTTAAATCCATCCTACATCATATTCCTGGACATGGTTGTGAGAGGGGCTGGAGCCTCTCCCAGCATGCATTGGGCAAGAGGCAGGAAAAACCCTGAACAGGTCACCAGTCCATCACAGCGCACACACACCATTAACTTACACACTCATACATTCAAGCAATTTAGTGTCTCCAATTAGCTTAACCTGCATGTCTTTGGACTGTGGGAGGAAACCCATGCAGACATGGGATGAGAATATGCAAACTCCACACACACCACCATGCTGCCCTCCAGCAGTTTTAAACTTCTTCATTATTGTCCTCACAGTAGTAACTAGCATCTTCAGTTTATCTTTTGATCCATTGGCCTGATTTTCAAAGGTCAGCAACCATTTTAATTTCGTTCGTCTGTTCTTTGTCTTTCTCTGCGGCAAAGATGAAAAATGGGTTTCACAAGCAGGTTCTCAGTTTAATCCTCCAGTGAAACAGGAAGCCATGGAAGGCCACAAGAGTTTCTCTTAATATCGATGTAGATTTAGTTTGATTTTATTTATAAGAATCTTTAGGGGTGCCAATTATTTTTTATATATACAGTTGGGAAATAACCCTACCTGAATCCAACCGTCACACTAGAGGGCACCAGTTCTCCCAATCTTAGTTTGTTTTCTGTGCCTGTTTAGTGCTAATTAAGGTGTTGTGTCGCAAACATTTAATAGCCTGACCAGATTCACATTACAGGTAGGCTACCTGTAACTGATTTATGACTAGTCAAAGAGCTAATTTAAGATCTAACTACATTTTCACTCATCAAAAAACCTAATCTCGAATTACATTTTGCTAGTAAGATTGAAGTTACTTTCGCCATTCAGTTGTATGGGACCTCCTATTAAAAGATATCTACAATTCAGTTTTGACTATCCAAAACGTGAATTCCAGATACTGTATAGCCATTTCAATTCTGACTAGTCATAACTCAAATTAGAGATATCTCCACATTAGTTCTGACTTAGTCATAATTTCAGTTAAAGATCTTTCATTCCTCGCGATTTAAGAGGTCAGGTAACAGGGGACCAGGACCCAAACGCAGAGTGGGGAAAACACCAGGAACTCCAAAAAGGCAAATCCAATCGAAGACTTTACTCTCATACAGGTAACAGAAAAGAGGGAACAAAAACAAGGCCACTTTCAAAAACAAAAACAGCAGAATTTCCACCAAAAAAAAAAAAAAAACACACACACGAGGAAATAGAACTCGGGCAGGGCACAACTCACAGACAGAACCGCGGGCAGAAACAGACGGGCAGATAATCTCAGGCAGAAACACAAGGAACCAGCACCCAAGTTAGGAAAACAGAGAACTTAAATAGCCACAAAGATAACAAGACACAGGTGAACTCAAAGCACAATCAAACCAGAGCAAGGAGGGATAACGAGACACAAAGAAAAACAATGACAGAATAATTGAAAACAATAATACAATTAACACAGGGGTAACTAAAAAGAGAGCAAACTGAAATACAAACTGAAGTACCGCCATCTGGCGGCCCAGAAAAGGAAAAAACAGAAACAGAAAAGGGCAGAATCCTGACAATATCTAAATGATCTTTTTGGATAACTGAATCTAAGATATTACTAGCCAAAATATGGCAAGCCATTTTAACATCTAATAACCTGTGCGGTTTCACATTACAGATATTTGTCATTCATTTATGACTAGTCAAAACGCTAATTTAAGATATCTCTAATTGTATTTTGACAAGTCAAAACGCTCATTTAAGATATCTCTAATTCGATTTTGACTAGTTTCGCCACTAAGTTCTATGTAACTCCAATTAAAGATATCTAGAATTCAGTTTTGACTATCTAAAACGTGAATTCCAGATACCACCACTTAAATTATGACTCTTACCATTTTACCCATAGTCGGACGGTACATCGAGCAAAACCCGTGCCGTCAAGCCTAGTTCATGCATGTCTATGGTCAAAACCCCTGGTTCTCGCGCACCAATCAGAAGCCAGTACCCAGTGTTAGGACGAATTTAGCCTCGCCAGTCTCTTTTCTCACTTCGTTCAGCAGAAGGAGGAATTTGGACAGGTTGCCAATAGACGGACGCTTTTTCGCTATTTTCTTATAATAATGTGTGCCTGCGTTGTTCCATGTCCGTTTACCCTATAAACAAACAGCTTGAAACAAAGAACCACTTGTCACAAACACATACATATATGAATTGTAAGGTCAGCCAACCTTATTTTTTTCCTAGTGGGGAAACTAGAAGACCTTTTGGAGAGAAAAAAAGAACCAATATTTCAAGAACAAAAATTAACCTACCTTTATTCTGGGCACATTTAGGCTATAATCAGTAAACTGTCAACTGTGACAGCAAGGTTTCTTTTTCCCTTCATTTATAAAAATAAATATTACTCTTTCTTATAAGGAATGATCAACAAAAACAATTACAAACCAAAACTATATAACAAAAAATAAATTAAAATAATTTGTAGACATCATTCGTTTACCTTCAATATAAAAAGCGAATGTCAGCTCATCTGTGTTTTGTACCTGAGCGTGAGACGTTGTCATAAAATTTTTCCCGACCGTGAAAACTGCCTGACATTTTGGACAGATGTGGCTAGCTGGTAAATCTGTCGCTGTTTCCGTCGCAGCACTTTCGACACAAGCACAATCGGAAGCGTTATCCTAAAATTTCTTCTTATCGTGAAGAGTGCCTGATCCGCAACCGTAGTAATGTGTTAACACGGCGGCACAATTATATAGAGAAAAAACGCTATATTCAACTTCGAACCGGCACTAGCACCAGCCCAGAACCAGCACTAGGTTCGCGTTGGTGGAAAAGGGGTATCATCAGATTCACGCCGTGTTAAAGTAAATGCTTCGTCATACTGGAGGTGCTTCCTCCCTTGCACGAAATATCCTTACTGCAGGTGTTGCATTTTGCTGTGTCGTTATCTTTTTTAATGAAGCTAAGCCAAACTTTCGAGCGTTTGCAGCGGTCAGCCATGGTCCAGGATGTAAACAGATTTAAACGGTAAAATGTGTCTGTTCTCGCGTGCTATGTTGACGTACTGCGTAACAAATGACGTGACGTTAGGTCCGCGTAGCTGGTCTTGGCAGATAAGTGCAGCTTTTATGGACTGTAAAATGCTTCCTGCAGTTCACTCGGGAGCGCGACTGAAATATGCATAAGTTAGGAACCGAACTGCAGGATCGAAATGCACGTGCCTTATCGAATCCACGGTTCTTGGAAATTTGGTTCTTGATACCCAACCCTAATTTTACCTGCTATGGACCTCTTTTTAAGATGAGTCTTGAATAAAGTTGAAATGAAATGAAATATAGAGTAATCTCTGCCTAATATAATCACTCCACTGTATATTTTGCCTCAATATTGCAAACCAATTAATTTGATTTAGTAATGGGAATGATTTCCTATAAAACATAAAAGAATAAGTAACAACCTCTTAATCGTTTAATTAAAAACGAAATCCGGGTTTATACGGCAGCGTCAAAATGTCAACAACGAGCGACAATTGACCTCCGTCTCGCTAGGCTACCTCCTCACGAGGTCGAAATGGTCATGGAATATCAAAAATATGGAAGTTAACTTTCTTAAAGGTTATTTCAATATTACTTTCTGGTCTAAATGGTAGGCCATGTTCGGACTCCGTGTGAGCTCTTAGCTTATCAGGCTACGCCTTAAACCCACCATTTTATTGCCAGTTGCAGTTGTCAGTTTTTCTGAATTACGCGGGTTAATGCGATTATACCTGCAGATTTCTTCCCGCATCCCTTTACCTTCAGCATCTCTTACCTCAGTTCCACTCCACAACAGACTGTTTACTCCGTTTTACATTTAATTTAATTCCTTTTTTCCTGGGGATTCTTTCTCCTCCGTTATTAAAAGGACCGTTAAGTTTCAGTTTCTCTTTTGGACCGCATTTCCTCACTTACTGGCTGAACTGAATGTTCGATGGGCGGAGTTTTATATATCTCATAAAAAACACGTTTTCAACGTACAAGAATGCCAAGTTACTCACACATACAAGACCAGTCCAGGCCTGCCATTAAAAGTATTGATATCAAAATGACGCCAAGTTACGGTACTACAAACAATATAGGCTATCTTGCGTCACCGAAATTAAATAAGATGTATTCCAAAGCAATGCTACCCAATATTTCCTCAATTCTTTCAAGACTTTTTATCCTACGAGCAGGCATATCATAAGCTCCCCAGAAACCTGATGCTAAAGGCATTGTTCAGTTCTGTTGTGCAGAGTGACCGCAAATAACCATTGTAACACCCACAATTATAATATAGGCCTAGAGGTTATTTTCATATACACAACAATTTCTAGATGATCTTATTCAAATTCCTTCTCACATATAGCAAGTCATCTAGCAGACTTGCAGAGTGAGACACGCTGATCCTGGAGGAATATCATGAAACTCCACAACAGAGCCCATAACAATGCCTCTACATGCACAAGATGTCTTCCAGTGTGGAGAGTATGTATAATGTTCTTAAAATGTTTTCAGAAATCGCATGGCACTCTCTAAAATGGCCTTAACTTGATGTACTTAAAACTAGTTTTTCCTATACATATAAAGGTTATAGATAAATACTTATGTGACCTTTGTGACAGAAATTACTTGCACATGGAAAATACAGTGGATTTCATATAAGCCATCTCTACTGAACTTGACTTGACTTTATTGTCCCTGTAGACAAATGTGGATTGCAGCACTGTGTTATGTTAAAGGGCATTACAAACACAGACAATAGAAAGTTAGAAACATTGCAAATGTCACAGTAGTAGTAGCACAGGAGTATACAATATGCAGGGATGCTACACAGGCAGCCCAGTGTGACACACAGAGCTGGAGCAGCCAGATCAGATGGTATTAGGCGTGGCTGGTGCCTGATGGCTCTCTGATATCGGAGTGAGTTCCAGTTTTATTTTTGAAAGTAGAAATATATAACTTTACATAACTGCGAAACAATATTTTACAGTAAGATTGCTATTAAGCTACTTGAACCAATTCATATGTAGACGAAGACATTTGATTGCAAAAGCAACTGTCAACTGAGAAACATTGGCCATAATCTGAATGCTGACTTCAGTGACTATTGAGCATGTGGCTCCATCTAGTGGTGGTTTCTTTAATAGGTTTTATAAAAGGTTGTCAGGTTTTGAATGCCTTCACATTATGGTAGGCCTACCATCAAATGTATATCACGTTAAATGTCATTAAAAACAAATTATTATTATGATTATTACTATTACTATTATTGTAGTGGTAAAAATAGGTTAAGTTTCTGTCCTCAAATATTGAATGAGGTAAATCGCTGTTTTATTTTCCTGCGTCGGTAGGTAAAGATAACCGCAAATATAACTGAATCATAACTGGGGAAAAGTTACGACAAGCTATGGATAAGTATGGTAACGTTACCAAATGTAAAGAAATATTAATTTTTGCAGTGTTACCTTAGTTAAGTCAGCTTCAAACAAGGCAGCCAACTAACGTTCACCGGTTTAAATTACGGTAGACCATCTAATCTGAGGAACTGTTCTTAATTTACATCAGGAGCAACAAGGTAAATATATTTTTAACCTTTAAGTGTATTTTCTCTGGCATTATAAATAGCTTGTTTTATATGAGTTTAATATATTAATTCAGCAGTTTTTATGCCTTTAATTTATCTGAATGATCCTTTGTAACTAGCTATCTGGATTGAACTCTGGCCATTTTCTGTCATTTATAGCTAATCAAATAACCTTGCTCACACTGTAAGAAAATAAAATGTCCTAGAAATAACCTATAGCTAGCTACATTTTTATTTTTCTTTCTTCATTGGGATGGCAGGTATGCCATCCCACCAAGTTACGCCTTGGCGGGGCGGCATGCCACATACCTATACAGCACTGAGAGTTTGGCACTTTTCAGGGTTCCCCACAATTATAACCACAACAGCCATAGACACTCAGCCCTTAAAAACATTAATTTCTGTACATTCTGACCCCATTTCAACAGACAGAATTCATAAACAACTTCACATGTCCACACAATAAAGCCCCAAACTAAGGGGATTTTGCGTTTTCTCCTTCTTCTTTTTATTCTTCTACTTCTTCTCATTCTTATTTTTCCTGCTGCTTATCCCGCTAACAACATGTCTCCCCATTGGACATTTTACCGACATCAGCCAAATCTTCACATACACGACCCAATCAAAAAATCGCATATGCACGCAAAATACCCATGCCTTTTTACTCTGAAACATTTCCATTTTAAACAGCTAATCTGCCTGTGGCCTAGTGGCTAAGGTTGCAGTCTTGGGAACATGGGATCTTAGGTTCAAGCCCAGCTAGGGATATGTTTCTTTAACCTGCTTTTAATAATTAATAATTTGAATCACTAATAATTGTCTACTACTTCTCAATTATTGCTTTTGCACCATATCTACCCGCCGTTCACCAAATGTATACACTGCATTATGACATACCGTCTGCACGTTCAGTTATTAACCAGCTACAATATTGCAAAGCCATATGGATTCAACGGGAGCTCTTCTGTGCTTACTGGCCTGTGTTCTTCTTTAAAACCACGGACAGGTTTGCTAATGATATTTCACGCATTGCATAGCTATGTCATGGTGCTGCACTAACAAAGTCACAGACTGGTAAACCTTCGGTTGAAGGATTGAATCCCGCCTCGCCCTCAGGCAGATCATTTCCTCTTTTACACTAACGTTTTCTTACGCTTTTATATTTTCTTTACCAAAACTCACTCATGGCCACCCATATGCATTTCATGACGGCAAATGTATTCATTTTATTAAAAAGTTACACCAGTTCACAACTGTACCATTTCTACTAACTATATTTCTTCACTTGGCTACCGTACAAAACCTTCTTATCAGCAAACGCCACGTTTCTACATTCATGTTTCCTCGCCTGTTCTCTATCTAGCCACATACAAACAATTACTACGTATGCACGTTCTGCAACTCCCCATTAAAACATTACATTCAAAATCATGACTCACTCATAATTATAACTACTAGTACTGAACATGAGAAAAGCACATCAGAGTAATAGCTTTCACACGTTACTTAACCCACCACTTTAACAGCTAATGTTATATAACGACTGTTATATATACCATTCCATAAGGAAACTAAGCTCGCTCATGCTCACTTCATTTACTTCCCACTATAGTCTGTGATCATGTCAACCTTCACCTACATGCCCATTCTGCTAAAAACATATTGTTTCAACTACTCAATTTCATCATTTCATCCTAATTTCTTTCACACTGTTCTTATTTTCTCATATGCAAAGCCTTCTGGGACATACGCGTCTGCTCCTATTCCCCATTATCAAGTTTTCCGGTTCTAGCTTAGCAAAACAGCGAAGAGGATTCCCACCTGCAGATAAGCCTATCAAAATGCCTTATAAACCATACAAACACTAAAAGTGCATCTCCACGAAATAACAGACAACGGAGCAGGACAGCAGGGTACGCAAGTTGCGACCTAGGGAGCTCTAATTCTACGGGCTTGCTGATTCTTTTGTCAATCAAGACTCGTTGGATGGCCGTCAAATCCGTGAGTACATACACTGGCCATATTTCACCTGCGTTTCTGATGCGTTTACACTTACACCACGGCACCCTTTGTCACAGCCACTGTTTTACATATAGGCCTATAGCAAACCGAAACTGCTAAACAGTACACGCTCATCAGACTGTACAAATTCACACAAGGATAGCCATAATTCACAACCGTTTCTTACAGGGTCACTTCACATTTCTCACTCTCAAATGATATCTCATAAAAAACACGTTTTCAACGTACAAAAATGCCAAGTTACTCACACATAGACCAGTCCAGGCCTGCCATTAAAATATTGATATCAAAATGACGCCAAGTTACGGTACTACAAACAATATAGGCTATCTTGCCTCACCGAACTTAAATAAGATGTATTCCAAAGCAATGCTACCCAACGTTTCCTCAATTCTTTCAAGTCGTTGAAAACGTGTTTTTTATGAGATATATATACACTGTTCAGATGCTTACACAAGGACAACTAAGTTAAGCCACCTTACGTAAAAAAGAAAGAAAAAAAATCCATTTATATATTTAATAACAATTAGAGTTCATCTTCAAAGCTTTGAGCCGTGATTATAAATACCTGAGTGCAGATTACAGACATGAAGGTTGTATTTATGTGTAAGTATGTGTGTGTGTGTGTGTGTGTGTTCGTGTGTGTGTGTGTGTGCCTGTCCGCGTGTATGTACGTGTGCGCGGGTATGCTACATATGTGTGCATTTAGGTTTGAGTACTGTCCAGTCATTCAGCCATTTTTGCCAGATTATTTTTTACATGCTTTTTAAAAGTATACTTGCTATTGACAATTATATACTTTGGCAGTGAATTCCATATTGAGATTGATCTGTAACTGATGGTCTGTTTAAGTAGGTTAGTTCTTGGTTTGGGTAGTGGTAGGTGACCATCGCTTGCGCCTCTTGTGCTATAACCATATTTTTTAGATACGCTTACTAACCGTTCAGCAAGGCCAGCAGGTTTATCAGAGCTTATTACTGACCTAAGGAACATCAGGAGACTTAGAGAAACCTTTTTAACAACCGAAAGCCATGAAAGGCATGAGTGCATTTGTATGGTACTAGTATGAATGGAGCAGCCCAGTGCCAACCGGGCTGCTTTATTCTGAGCAACCTGAAGTTTTTGCAAATCTTTTTTTGTTGCTGATGACCACATGACTGGACAATACTCAAGGTGCGATAAGGCCAGTGAATGTATAACTTGTTTCAGTATAGTGGGTGTGAGATAGGATGAGCATTTTCTTGTCATACCAATCCCTCTACCCATTTTAGAGACGATGTTGTCTATGTGATCGGACCAAGACAATGAGCTTACAATTGTGAGACCCAAAAGTTTTATTGTCTTAACTTGTCGAATGATTGTGGTACCTATTACTAAGTTTAACTATGGTTTGTTTACCAACGAATGTCTTGATCTGAACACAATAGACTTTGTTTTGGCAATATTAAGTACCAGTTTATTGCTCGACCCACTTATATACATCTGTCAGGTGTATTATTTAAAGTGGCAGTAAGCTCATTGGCCGATGCGGCAGCACAGTACAGAGTAGTGTCATCAGCATACATCACAACCTTCGTATTCTTTGTACACAAAGGCAGATCATTGGTGAAGATGGAAAACAGTAATGGCCCCAGGCAACTGCCTTGTGGAACCCCACAATGTATGTCCTTTGAATTAGATAAGCTGCCATTAAAGAACACTCTTTGCTTTCTTCCTGTGAGGTAGTCCTTTATCCAGGAGACTGCAGTACATGAAAAGCCATAGCACTGTAATTTCCATGATCTATTACATCGAATGCTGCACTAAAATCTAGCATGACTGCTTCCACCATCTTCCTATTATCAATGTATGTTATCCAGTCATCAGTCATTTCTGCAAGTGCAGTACATGTAGAATGGCTTTCTCTATAAGCATGCTGAGTATTGGATATCAATTTATTACTGGAGAAATAATCCTTAATTTGTTTGAAGATAATTTTTTCATTTAATTTACTCGGTGCCGGTAAAATACTTATAGGGCGACTATTGGGCCCATTAAAAGCACTATTTTTATCTTTTGGAAGTGGAATGATTTTAGCTTCCTTCCAAAGAGTTGGACGAACCCCATGGATTAGACATTTATTGAATACATGGGCTATAGGAGTAGTGACGTAGGTGGCCGCTAATTTAAGCAATTTACCATCAAGATTAACTGTGCCAGAAGGGTTACAGTCGGGTAGTGACATTAACATTTCCATAACCACATCTCTGCTGATCTGCTGAAACTCAAAGTGGCAGTTATTATTTTCCATTATGCCATTACTAATTTATTTGTTTGATACTGCACCATCACTAGATTGCATGTTGCTTCTGAGTTTGTCAACCTTACCTATGAAAAAGTCATTAAAGTAATTTGCGATTTCATATGATTTTGTTATAAATGCTCCATTAGATTGGATAAATGAAATAGACGTGTTAGATGCCCTGCCCATTATTTCATTCATTGTAGTCCATAGTTTTTTCCCATCATTTTTTACTTCACTAATCCTATGCTTGTAATATTCTTTTTTTTTAACTTTTATTTAACTTAGTCACAAAATTCCTTAATTTACAGTATTCTTGTAACTGATAGACTGCATACTCTATTAACTGTTTTTTTTGCATTGTCTCTTAAAGTCATCAAATCTTTCAGCTCTTTATCAATCCATAGAGCATTGTTAGCTTTGGGGTAGGTGAACTTGCACCCATAGAGCCTCCATGTTGCTGATTATTAGGTCTGCCCTGTATACTGCTGGAATATGGCTTTGGATGTAGACAGCAACACCACCACCAAATCTACTTCTGTCCTTTCTAAAGATATTGTACCGATGTATTGATATCTCCTCATTTTCAAATGATGAGTCCAAGTGGGTTTCTGATATAGTTAGAATGCGGATATTGTATAACTGTACTAGGCAACCAATTTCATGTATTTTGTTCCGCAGACTACATACATTCAGATGAGCCATTAACAAGCCTTTTTTTTTGTAATTTCATCATAGCATCAAGGTAAAATCATACATGGCCCCCTGCCTACAGTTCGTGTTAGTGCTCTTTGTTGATATACAGTTCTGTGTTCTTCTCTCTTTCTGACGACCAGGGCGAGTGATGAGCTTGTCATATCTTAACACTGCATAGTCTCCGTTCTTTCTGGCTTCCAGCATCTTAGGTATCAGCTCCCTTCTCTTCTGTCTCACAGCCTCAGGATAGTCTTCATTAATAAATATTTTAGTCCCCTTGAGTTTATTAGCATTCCACAAGACTCTTTCTCTGTCCTTAAACCTGAGGAATTTGACTACAATGGACCTTGGCCTATCAACTTTCCTTCCAGGCAAACTAGATTCATTCCCAGTGTTTGACTGGACATTGTTGGGCACTTTTCCAGTGCGATGGGCTCTCTCAATTTCTATTTTGGTTGGGTCCAGATCCAGTTTTTCTCCGAATAATTTAAGTACTTTCTGTTCAGTGTCAGCCCATTTTTCATTGTCTGACTCAAAAACTCCATCAATAACCAGATTATTGCGTCTGGACTGTCCTTCAAGGTAACCTGATTTGTAATCCATTGTAAGTAGGGACTCAGCTAGTTTATGGATATCACCCTCAAAGGATTTACCGTCAGATGAGATTTTGTTGCATGCCTCCTTGAGTTGATCCACATCCTTCTGTGTGTATTGGAGACTGACTTTGAGGTCTTCCACATCTTTTAGAATGCCATCCAAACTACTGTTGGTATTATCCATTATAGTCTTTACAAACCTCTTGTAACTATTCTCCATCTGTTGCAAGGCTTCTTTAAATAATGATTTTTGTTGATCCAGCAGCTCGTGTAGTTGAGCTAATGACACATTCTTTGCCATACTGAATCTACAGAATATCCAAATACTTTCAGATACAGCTGATCCAATCCGTAAAAACTGTTTATCCATTGAAAAGGGACTGAAAAAAATAAGACTGTATCGTGTGGATTAACGTACTGCGATGAAAAAATCAGTTTCGGACATTAAATGGAACTCAGTTGTTGTTGGCCAATGAGTGGATGACCGCAGAATAGTCTCTATGGTGAAGAAAACCCCCCTGACAACAGCCCAACAGATCAAAAACACTCTCCTTGATGCAGGTGTAGATGTATCAAAGTCTACCATACGTAGAAGACTACACCAGCAGGACTACAGAGGGTACACTACAAGATGCAAACCACTGATAAGCCTGAAAAACAGAGAGGCGTGAATTATATTGACGTTGGTACTTAAAGTTCTCCAATATAATGGTGTAATCTGTAGGCTGAACACACAAATAAGCCTTTTTGGTTATAACAAACCATCTCAAGACAAATACCTACTACAGACAGCAAATAAAATAAATAAATAAATAAATCAGCAAATAATTTAACACTCCACCAGTCTCCCTGCCAGTCACTGACCCATGTGATGGCCCTATGTAACATGCTAATGTGTGAGGTAAGTAATTTTTGTTATTTCTTATTACAAAATAATAAGAAATAACAAGCACATGCTTTTGTTTATATGTTTGTGTAATTTTTGGTATTTTGTCTACATTTTCTTGTGCCTTCCCCAATCAACTGTTTCTTTTTTTTCTCTCTTTTTTTTGTTGAGAATTTTTAAGGTTATTTGCCCTTCATATACTCATCAAATGTGTTTGTGAAGTATTAAAATAAAATATAAAAAACTAATGAGAGCTGACTTTCCACGATACCTGCTCTTACCAGTTCCACTTCATTTTATTCATCAGCAGCCATACCTCCATGCACTCTGCTCCTGCCAAATGGCTGAAGCTAAGCAGGTGTGGGCTTGGTTAGTACTTGGATGGGAGACCACCAGGGAATACTGAGTTGCTGCTGGAAGTGGTGTTGGTGGACCAGCAGGGGGCAATCTTCCCTCTGGTACAAATAAAACCCCAATGCCCCAGTGCAGTGACGGGGACACTGTGCTGTAGGAGATGCCGTCTTTCGGATGAGACGTTAAACCAAGGTCCTGACTCTCTGTGGTCATTAAAGATCCCATGACACTTATCGCTAAGAGTAGGGGGTTCCCCGGTGTCCTGGCCAAATCCCAGATCTGGCTCTCACAAACTTGCCACTAAAAATCATCCCCAGATTTAATTGGCTAAATAAACGTTCTCTCCCTCTCCACCTTCGCTAATGTGTGGTGAGCGTTCTGGCGCAAAATGGCTGCCGTGCATCACCCAGGTGGGTGCTACACATTGGTGGTGGATGAGGTGAGGTGAGTTCCCCTTCACTGTAAAGCACTTTGAGCATTTGGAAAGTGCTATATAAATGTAATTAATAATAATAATAATAATAATTTATTCAAAATGCGCCACAACACATTTAATTTAAATTTATTTTATTTTATTTGCATTTCAGAGCTGAAATGTGAGCTCTGACCCACAGTCTCTTTCTCGAGTCAGGAGTATCTGGAGACCAGAGTACGGAGCGTGTCAAAAGCAAAATGGACGACGGGTCAAAAGCACGTTTCTAGTGGTCAGTGATTCGGTGAGTTACATATATTATCCAATCAAAAGCATGATCCAAAGGCGTAGATGTATCAAGATTGTTTTGACGTTTCTGAGACAATATATCTGTTTTTGTTGCCGGTCCTGGAGGTGAATAGTAGGCTATGTCGGTGCGTAAATTATGCGCTTTCTTTGTCTTTGTCTAAACTACGTAGCCAATCTAATATGCAGTAAAGTCATGTTTGGTGTTGTTGGAGAGCTAATATCATGAGCTGTTAGATGGTCTCATTCTATGTTGAGAATGTTGTCATTCAAAGTTTGTGTCACATGAAAGTGAAACGCCAATCACGGAAATTGAGCTATTCAGCTGTTACACCTGAAATTGTGTTTGAACAATTGTCTGCATCCAGTGCTTTGGGTGCTGTTTGGAATAAAATTATTATTATTATTATTATTATTGTTCACAAATATGATTTTTACATTGTAAAATAAATGGTACTATTGTGCTAAACTTTATGCAACCCACAGACATACAGTACATTAATTGGGAAAACATATGCCTGGATAGTTTTGTAAGATTAAAAAATGTTTTAAAAAGGGCAAAATATTTGCCATTATTATATGTATTTATTTATTCACCGCCCCACCCCTTTTTTATATCAAAAGTATTGATGTCAATACTTTTAAAAGCCTAGATTTTGCAAGTTTTAATTATAGGCTTATAGACAGTGCTTTGTATGGGTGAGTATCTTGGCATTTTTGTATGTTGAAAACATGTTTTTGTTGAGATTTCTTTATGTACTGTGTTTTCTATGAGTAACTGATAATAATAGTAAGAAGAGAGAGTATATCCGCACACTGTTTTTTCTGCTCCCAAAGTGATATAATGGTACAACGTTTCGACCTCAAAGGTCTTCGTCAGGTACATCAACCAGAACATGTGACTGGGTGGAGATATAGACCAGGATGTGGGCAGGTCCATAATAGGGCCACTTGATTATGACCCTGGTTTTCGCTCAAATTAAAGCACAGAGACCGCTTTGGTGAAGGTAGTTCATGACCTCAGACAGAGTATTGATGATAATAATATATCAGTTCTTATTCTTTTAGACTTGAGTGATGCATTTGACACCATAGACCATGAAATACTAATGCACCGCCTTAAGAATTGGGTTGGTCTCTCAGAAACTGTGCTAAAATAGTTTCAGCCATATTTGACAGGGAGCACATTTTATGTCTGTCTAGGTGACCATGTCTCGAAGAAGGCTGAGATTACTTGTGGAGTTCCACAGGGATCGATACTTAGGCCTCTACTCTTCACTCTGTATATGCTCCCCTTAGGCAAAATTATTGGCAAACATGGTGTAGAATTCCATACCTATGCAGATGATACACAGTTATATATGTCTGTAGGGCCAGATGACAACAATGTTTTTAATACATTGGTTGACTGTCTGTCAGACATCACTAGCTGGATGCCCAAAACCTTCCTGAAATTGAATGAGGAAAAAACAGAGGTTCTTCTTGTAGGTCCAGGCGTTCAGAGGGAAAAACTTGTAAATAAATTCTGCCCTCTTGGGATAAAATCTAAACCAAAACTAAAGAACTTGGGGGTCATTTTTGATTCACACATAAACTCAGTGACAAAAACTGCATTCTTTCATTTAAGAAACATTTCCAGAGTAAGACCTTTTCTCTCGCAATCAAATTCCAAAAAGCTAATACATGCATTTATCACAAGCAGACTTGATTATTGTAATGCTCTTTTTGCTGGACATCCAAAAAAGTCAATTAATAGACTACAGAATATTCAAAATGCAGCTGCAAGAATACTGATCAGGACAAAAATGAGAGCTCACATTTCCCCTGTCCTTGCTACCTTACACTGGCTACCTGTGGCTTTTAGAGTTGATTTTAAAGTTCTTTTACTCGTTTTTAAAGCACTAAATGGCTTTGCACTTAAATATATATTGCTTATCAAAATATGTCCCAAATAGAGCCTTAAGATCCTCTAGTGCTGGTCTGCTCAAGATTCCAAAGGCAAAGCATGAACAAAGTGGAGAGTTAGCCATTTGTTTTTATGCCCCAAAGATGTGGAACACTCTTTCAGAACATATCAGATTTGCATCGTCAGTTGACAGTTTTAAAATACAACTGAAAACACACCTATTTAGGATGGCTTTTAGTTAGTACATTTGTTTTATTTTCGGTTTTGTGTTTATATTTTTATATTTTTATGTATTTTAATTAGGGGTCCGAGCAGCGAAGCTGCATTGTGAACATCCAATCGACATGAAATTTAGTACAGACATTTATGACATCTTGAAGAAGGGGTGTACAAAACCTGAAGGGTGTTTCCTATAAGGGACTTTTATCAATTTGCATCATAAATTTGACTTTTTTATTATTCATATTTTTCTTAAGAAATGTTTACGTTGCTTGGAGACTTGACAATTCAACAGTTTGAGTGCATGAATTCGGTAGGTCCAATTAAGGATGCTCCGTGGTGCTGGGGGTTAACCCCACATCATGACATGCCAGAGGTCCCCAGTTTGAATCCCGACATAGGCTTGGCCTTCTGAACAACTGGTGAAGGGTAAACCGTGCTCCTGCATCGGTGAGCTTACTGTAGCTGGTTTTTTTTGTTTTTGAAAAGCATATGATTTTTTTCAAATATTGTCAATTACCAATGTTGTTGCTCCTTTTCCCATTCTCCAATGACCGGAATGACCAGGAACTTTCAAATATAAATTTCCCAATTTCCAGTGCCAAATCTCCAATCTCTAATTAGCATCAAATTCTACAAAAAGTACATATGTAACCCAAGTACCAAGGCTGTATAATGAAAAGTTACCTCATTATCTAGCCTATGTGTCAAAATTTCCTGGGCCTTGAGTATTTTTGTGTGTCCAAACATGCACTGGAACATGCCTTCCCAAATAGCTCCGTTGTAAACTGTTTGTCTCTCAGTCCTTTGGTTGAGGGTTCAAATCCTGGTAGTGGTATCGTTTACAGCTTCAAGTCTTCATGTGATCTGGATCTGGGCTTGTGTTCCTAATGGGCATTGTCTGCCAAATCATTTACACTGCTTTGACCCCGGTATGAATTTGTAGCATAAATCCAACATGTGAAAAGTTAGATGTATGTTGAGAAGCTTACTTAGACATCGACCCAAGTTCAGCAGACATCAGTTCCTTCTTGAATAAATTAAATCTACCACAACTATCCAAAGAACATGCACAAGCACTGAACCATTAACACAAACTGAATTTCATAAAGCACTGACCCAGATGCCCAACAATAAAGCTCCAGGACCTGATGGCTTCCCCACTGAATTCTTTAAACATTTTTGGCTAACAATTTCTCTATTATTCATCAGAATGGCACTTGAAATAAAACATAACTCCAAAATTCCCCCGCATATGAACACTGCGTTGATCTCAGTATTGCTTAAGCCTGGCAAAGACCCAACCCTACCCTCCAGCTATCGTCCCCTATCACTTATCAATACTGACATCAACATAATTAGCAAAGCTTTAGCCACCAGAATTGAAACAGTCACCCAAATCATAATTCATCACGACCAAACTGGATTCATCAAAGGACGACATTCATCAAACAATATGTGCAGACTATTTAATTTAATTAATGTCATCAATCAACACAGTTTAAAAGCAATAATTACCTCACTGGATGCAGAGAAAGCCTTCGATAGAGTTAACTGGACATTTCTATTTGCAACATTACAAAAATTTGGTTTCGGAGAATAATTTATTCACTGGATAAAAATACTTTACACCTCACCCATGGCTACAGTCACCACGAATGGAATAACATCACAGAGCTTCACACTACACAGGGGGAATAGGCAAGGATGTCCACTCTCTCCCTCTCTATTCACTTTTTCATAGAACCTCTTGCTGCAGCAATCAGACAAAATGAAAATATCAAGGGAATTATAAATCATAACACACACCACAAGATCAGCCTTTACACAGATGATGTGATGTTATACTACAAGATCCTAAAAATTCCCTCCAAGAAACCATTAAACTCATCAAAACATTCTCAAAAATATCTGACTACTCGATAAATTGGACAAAATCTATAATTTTACCCTTAGAAGGAGATGATTGGAATGCTGCAACACAGGAATCGACCCTTTTTTTGGTGGAAAAATCAACAAAATCACAAACTCCACTTTGACACCTTGCAAATACACCCCAATCTGGCATAACCCTGACTTCCAGCTCAACAAAACTCTACTGAATTTCACCACATGGAAACAAAAAGGCATTACACATCTCAACCACATTTTTCAAGAGAACACTTCAATCACTTTTAAAGATCTAATCCAGAGATATGGCGTTGGGAGAGACCAATACCTTCAATATCTTCAGCTAAAATCTGTCCTGAAATCTGAAGTCAATATAATGCTGAATGACTTGCAGCCACCATTATTAATAACAGTAATCGACAAAATAACATCTCTGAAGAAAATTCTTTCTAAACTATACAAACTACTAACACATATGGACTCTACAATACACCTCATATACACAAATACACAAATTCACAATGACTGACAACACTAACTTACAATTAATTAAATTCAAGGTAATCCACAGAGCACATATCACTCAACACAGGATGTATAAAATGGAACTATCAGACACTGGCAGATGCTCACACTGCACTCTAAACACCCCGGACAATTATTTCCACGCTACTTGGCTATGCCCACCCATCCAACACTTTTGGCACAGTCACTAAAACATTATCCTGTTTCTTGGGTTGCAGTATCCCACTATCTCCCTCCCTCTGCCTACTTGGAGACACATCCACGATCAATTCAACAACCAAGAACACCAGGCCCATACTCACTGCACTAACTGTCGCCAAGAAAACTATCCTAGTGCATTGGAAAACAAGAAATACCATAAATACTGTGCAATGGTTGAACCTTCTCACAGAATACATATCATTAGAAAAAACATCAGCTTCTAGCCACAATCAAATCTCACAATTCAGAGAAAACTGGGAACCATTCATTAATAATCTAAATTAATAATCCAACCCAAATGAACCAGTTAGCCAACCTCTTCTCTCTCTCTCTCTCTCTCTCTCATACACATTACACACTTACACACAGTCTAACTTGATGCATACACACTCAGCTTTCATGTTCATTACAGTTTCACCTTCAGCTTTTTTACTTTATTTTCCCCTGGCCCAATATACCCAGATAAGCTCACAACAAATTCCCACTTTCTCTTGTCGTGCCATCCGAGTTCTTCCTACATATTCCTACATATTCAGTCCTACATATGACACACACACGTACATACACACACATCTGCATACACCACACACTCCACAATCCCTCCATATAACTTTACCTCTCAATTCCATCCCATTTGTCTACTTTTCTTTAAATGATCTTTTTTTCTCGCTCTCAATCCTTGTTGTTGTTTTTTTCTTTTTTAAAGTAGCAATGCTGTCATTATTATTATTCTATTTTTTGTTTTCTTTTCTGTTTGCTTGTTTTTTTTTCATTTTTGAACATGGTTTTTACTTCTCTTGAGTGTTGATTTGCCTTTCGATGGGTGCTTCCTCATTTGCTTTTGTTATATTTTCCTTATAAAAATTGTTTAGGTAAAAAAAAAAAAAAAGCCAACACTGAATCTATAATTTTACACAACATAGAAGGTCCCTTAAAAATAAGAAACATCAGTGTCCCTGTTCTTGCTGAAAGCATGCAACCATTTATGATGTCTACAACAATGACAATTTGATGATACTCGTAGAGCAAAAGTAATACACAAAAAGCCAACCTTCATGCTGATGCCTGTGACGCTCTGACCAGAGAAAGCTACTGTAACCCATCTAGTGACAAGTTATGACAAGGCTAGCTCTCAGAACTCTCAGAACGTTACAGCTTCATGTACTTGCTGTGCTTATTCTGTTATCGGCCTTTGTGAACAGCCCAAACGGTGGATTCTGGTTCAAGTGAGGAAGTGCCCATCAGACCAAAACTCAGTCATTTCCACAACTACATAAGTGTACTTATGCCTTAGTAATTGCAGCAAATATGGCTGTAAACTAAAATGTTTTACAAATAATTCAGACAATGTTTGATCGATCAGAGAAACAGTTTTCATGTCTATATGAGCGCACATAGTAAATCACTGCCCATTCTTTCACTGCTCTGCCTCAGTTCCTGTAGATTCAGTGGGAAACCTGCAGTGATTAATGCACTTCAGACTGTGTTCTGCGGTGTACAGCTGCTTGGAGGCTTAAGGTAGTGAAGGGAAGTGTATGTTTCTGTATTTCTGTATGCACTCCTGGCCACTTCTGCCTAGGCCTGCAGCCTTGTCCCAGTCTCCACATTCCCAGTTACCGTGGCGATGAGGGAGAGGAACGATGGAGAGCTACGGGGAGGATGGAATGCAGCTCAGGGCTGTCCCGAGTGCACTCCTGAGAGGACCCGAAACGCTCTGGCACCCACCATGGTGATATACCGCCCCCGTCCCAGGCACTATAGTGTGCTGTTGTGTTGTGTGCTGAGATGCCTAATTACTGATGTAACATGCGTGTGTGACCACAGACAGAGCCTTCATGCCTGTGAGATGTGACCATATGAGGTGTGATGCTTATAAACTACTATCAAGACTGAGATAACTTAGTGAGTCTTTGGAGAATGCCCCTACATGCTGTGTAGTGGGTATTTCCCTGGTGCATATTGTACTAAATTCTGTTACAGTGGGAACATGTCGTTTGACCTGATGATTTCCTGTCTGCCTCATGTGCCTGCTTTGAGTGGTTCCTATCAATTCAGAGATTATTTGTCATTTTGTATGGTAGTTAGCATTTCTTATAGATGTGTCACGGGTGGCAGTGTGGTGGACCCAAATGCAGACTTGGACAATTGCGTACCTTCAAAAGGTACACGATGCAGCAGGCAGTCTCATAGTCAGTTTGTGCAAAGATCAAAAACCAGAAAAATCAACCGGGGCAAAAGTACAGAATCGGAAGGCAACAGGAATCAGCAAAACAAAGTCGGCAGGCAAAAAATGAGCGACCAGTTCGGCGTCCAAGAAATTCTTGTCGGCGCCAGAGTCGACCAACACCTGTAGCCTGAGGGGTTGTTGGTCCTGAACCAGTGTGGCATCGAGCAGTGGGCCAGACTGGGCGGTAGAAGGGGAAGTGGTACGGCTCACCAGGGTCCCCACTCTAATGTCTTTTGGCCGAATAGGACAGGAGGATAATACGTGAGCGGCTGTGCCACAGTAGATGCGAAGTCCCGTCCTGATTCGCCGCATACGCTCCGTTTGCGTGAGGTGGGCTCTTCCGAGCTGCACTGGCTCCTCGCTGGGCGTGCGGGGTACGGTTGGACTCGGGGGTACACTGGTGCCGGGACCGGGACTGGAACTGAATCTCGCTGAAGGGCTCGCTGAGGGTTGGCGTCTGGCCGTCTGGCCGCTGAAGGGCTCGCTGAGGGTTGGCGTCTGGCCGTCTGGCCGCTGAAGGGCTCGCTGAGGGTTGGCGTCTGGCCGTCTGGCCGCTGAAGGGCTCGCTGAGGGTTGGCGTCTGGCCGTCTCTCTGCGGCGCTCACGGAGGCGGTGGTCCAGCTTGATGGCCAGCAGCGCGATCAGGGCATCGAGGTTGTCGGGATCGTCTCCTGCAGCCAGTTCATCCTTCAAAGCCTCGGACAAACCCGTCTCTGAAGACCCCCTGGAGCGCAGTGTCGTTCCATCCTGATTCCGCAGCAATAGTCCGGAACTCAGCTGAAAATGCCGCCGCGCTGCACGTGCCCTGGCGCATCGGCAGCAGGCGTGGATTATAGTCTCTCCCGCAAACGGGGCGATCAAAGACTTCTCGCATTTCTGCAACGAAACTGGAGCAGGTGAAGTTTGTAGGAGGTTGGCTCTCCCAAACTGCTGTGGCCCAGTCTAATGCAGATCCTTTCAGCAGCCCCACGATGCAAGAAATCTTTTTCCCATCGTTGTTGTAAGTGGTGGGTTGCTGGTTGAAGGTCGAGCGAACACTGCATTAGAAACGCCTCGCACTTCCCCAAGTCTCCAGCGTAGCGCTCCGGAGCAGGAATGTGCGGCTCCCTGGGCAGGAGGGCTGCGTGGGTGTAGAGCTGGACCGGGTCGGGAGGAGCCGTCGGGGCTTCGGGAGCGGGAGCCGGGAGGCGGGTGGTCAGCTGCTGCATCTGACCAGCGAGTGCTGTCAGCGAATACCGGATCTCACGGAGGGCTTGCTCGTGCCGTCCCACGAGTGCTGCCTTGGCTGGCGAGGGCGTTGCGCAGGTGCTCTGGGTCCGCTGGGTCCATACTGGCCAGATTGTTCTGTCACGGGTCGGGGTGTGGTGGACCCAAATGCAGACTTGTACAACTGAGTGTCGAAACTCCCGAAGGAGATGTTTAATTCAAAGGTACACAATACAGCAGGCAGTCTCGTAGTCAGTTTGTGCAAAGATCAAAAACCAGAAAAATCCACCGGGGCAAAAATCGAAGTCGTTAAACAGGCGGAGGTCAGAACAGGAATCAGCAAAACAAAGTCGGCAGGCAAAAAATCGGTGGTCGGGTAAACAGGCAAGATCAAAACACGAGTCAGACTAACGAGAGGTAAACGCTGGAAAGGCACTGTAAACAGGAGGCACAATCTGGCAAGGAAGAACAGGGAAACAGAGAATGTATACCAAAAGAACCAGGTGAGTGAAATGAGAGATAATTGAACGGAGCGTGAACATGCAAACAGGGAACAGGTGAATGAAATGAGTGATTAGCCAGTGCTTGAGAATGCGGCCAGAACAGGTGAGAGTGATCAGCTGAGGAGAGAGAGAGAGAAAGAGAAAACCACGCCCATACTACAAAACCGAAACAAAGATTGTGCAGGAGAAAAGCAGATAGTCAACTGAAAAGTGAAGTGACAACAGAAACATAACAAGATGCTGGTAAGGTGTAATTTTATTGAAATTAGGCTTGGGGCTGCTGGATGGCTCATTTAGTTAAGGCCCCACGCTGAGGTGCATGGATGAGCCTCACGGCCTCGGGTCGAATCCGGACCGTGCCAGTGCCGACTGTGGCCGGTAGCTCCACAGGGCGACGCACGATTGGTGCCTGTGTTGCCCAGGGTACGGGAGGGTTCAGTCAGACAGGGATCTGCGTTTCATCGCTCTCTAGCGATCCCCCTTGGGCGCTCATATGACTGCATGTCAGAGCTGCTTATGAAAGGTCTTCCTCCGGCATGAAAAACAGCTTTTGTGTTCTATTCCATTACAAAATATACATGCGCACAAGCTGAAATGTGGTAAATGTTTATTTTTCTCATCCAAGCAGAGTAAAATAATCCATTAATGTGTAGGCTTGTTATCATACCAAAGCTGATTTTTTTTTTTAAAGGAAAGCCTTAAGACTAAACATAAGGTCATGTCATAGCTGTGGCTCTATCACATGGGTGTTTGCTGTAATTACAACAGGGAAAAAGTTACTCAGACAAGCTCGCTCCTGTTAAGATAATATACTCCATACTGGTGTGTGGCATTAGCAAACTTCTGAGAATTCCTCTGCAGGCTGTGTAGTGTGTGTCTCCCTGGTGCCCCTTATATTAAAGCCTGTTAAAGGAAACCTGTCTACCTCATGTACAGTGCCATGAAAAATATTTTCCCCCATTCTGATTTCCTATATTAGGGCCTAGTTTCAGATCTTTACAAAAAATGTTATATTAGACAGAGGGAACCGGAGTAAGCAGTCAACGTTTTAGAAACTCCCAACTTCTGCCTTGAGTCTCACCCTCTGGAGTTCAGTCCCTTGTAGTAGCGTCACAAGACCACCGGATGGCGGAAAGCATCCACTTTGTGTTTCCAGTATTCCAGTACAGCCAACAGGTCTGATAGCAAAAGTAAATACTCTGATATTTTCGACTATTTCAAGCTCCTGCCACGGCACATAATGGTTTTATTAAATTCCATTTAGCATGAGGATGGGGGTGTAATTTCAAAGAAACACTGCACTGGTTGATGCACTGAAGATGCTCATTTTTATTGTACACACAGAGCACGTACACAGCGCATCAATACACACACACACGCACATGCATAACATGCACACACACGCACAAAAACACACATACACCATGTTCACCTGATCATATAGATAGATGGTTTGATACTGTGGTTTGTGTCTTTGGAGGCCCTACTAGACTGAAGGCTTTTCTTTCTGGGGAGGCTACGCTCCTTCGGTGTGTGTAGCAGGATGCTGGCCATGTTCTACCAGATCATTGTGGCCGGTGTCCTGTTCTACACCTGTGTGTGCTGGGCTGGGAGCCTCTACTCCAGGAACACAAAGAGGCTCAAACTGATCCAGAAGGCCAGCTGCCACCCTCTGCTGTTGTTTTGGGTGCAGTGGGTGTTTGCCGACTTTCCCCCTCCTCTCTGAGCCAGCCCCCCTTCTCTGCTTCCTCGGCCAGCCCACTAGCTGCCCTTCTCAGCCTTGCCCCTGCCATGCCCGTGTTTTCCAGAAGGTAGAGCACTGACTGGTTGGTGAACCCCCAGCGTCCCACCTCCACTGGATATACTGTTGCTCTCTAACCGGACTCCTTACACTCCTTACACTCTCACACTCCGCTGCCAGGTCAGAGTACTTCAGGCGTTTCTGCTCATAGGCTGCTTCTGCCCCCTCCTCCCATGGGAGGGTGAGCTCCATAAGGAGCACCACCTTCACTCGAGAGGACCACGTCTCCATATAAGGAGCACCACCTTCCCCCGAGTGGACCACGTCTCCATATAAGGAGCACCACCTTCACCCGAGAGGACCACGTCTCCATATAAGGAGCACCACCTTCCCCCGAGTGGACCACGTCTCCATATAAGGAGCACCACCTTAGCCCGAGTAGAACACGTCTCCATATAAGGAGCACCACCTTCGCCCGAGTGGACCACGACTCCATATAAGGAGCACCACCTTCGCTCGAGTAGACCACATCTCCATATAAGGAGCTCCACCTTCGCCCGAGTAGACCACGTCTCCATATAAGGAGCACCACCTTCGCCCGAGTAAAACACGTCTCCATATAAGGAGCACCACCTACGCCAGAGTAGACCACGTCTCCATATAAGGAGCACCACCTTCGCCCGAGTGGACCATGTCTCCATGTTAGGCCAAAGGACGCTGTGCTGATTTCATTTGGGAAATGGAGCTGTGGATTGAGATCTACATGCATGCTCCACCCTCTGCCTGGAACCAGGGCTCTACTCCCACCTTTGTGTCCTACGGTCTCCTCCTCCTCTGCTTGCCTAACAAAGTGGGTTTGATGCTCTTTCACAGGAGAGGCGTCTCTGTCTGCTGGTCTCTAGTAATTCCAGAAGCTTCCGCAGCAATTGGTCATACCTCCCCTGTGCTGGAGCCGTCTCACAGCCTGACAGAACGTGCTGGAGGCCTGCTCTGTGTCCCTGTGCTGGAGCCCTGCTCTGTGTCCCTGTGCTGGAGGCCTGCTCTGTGTCCCTGTGCTGGAGGCCTGCTCTGTGTCCCTGTGCTGGAGCCGTCTCACAGTCTGACAGAACGTGCCGGAGGCCTCGTTTGGGGGCAGCACAGAGCGGACGGTCTCATCCACACCAAACCATTAGCGCACGTTCTGAGGAGAAGGCAGGGTGTCATAATTGGCCCTGATCAGGAAGCTAAGCCTGGCTTGTGGTATCTTCCACCAGTCTGACCCAATGAGCGATCGGTCCGCCACACTTTCCCATGCTGTCCATCCTCCCAGACCACCTTAGCAAACTGCTATAACCTGCTACCTCTCCTGCGCCATTCATGGTGGGATGACCCAGAGTCTTCTGTGCCCCTCTGTTTCCCTGCTGGGGGGGTTGTGTCCATCTGTTTCTCTGCTGGGGGGGTTGTGCCCCTCTGTTTCCCTGCTGGGGCAGTTGTACCCCTCTGCTTCCCTGCTGGCGGGGTTTTGTCCCTCTGTTTCCCAGCTGGGGGGTTGTGCCCCTCTGTTTCCCAGCTGGGGGGTTGTACCCCTCTGTTTTCCTGCTGGGGGGGGGGGGGCTGTGCCCCTCTGTTTCCCAGCTGGGGGAAGCAGTCAGGTAGAAGCAAACTGCAAACATAGAACGCATGTCAGGCCACTGCTATATGTACCACAATTAAACCATCAGTGAAAGCCCAGGATATACTGGTATATTTATAAATCAATGACAAAGTATGTTCTACAGCATATCCAGCAATTTACCCACCCAGATATCATTTCTGATTAACAATGTTGTACATTTTCAGCTCTCATAAAACGCCAGTAGTACAGATTCTGATGTAGTCAGCTGAAAGGAACTTCTTAGCTTACAAAGGAGATGGTACAGTAGAATGGGCATATCCAATTTGTTCAGGTGCAGGGCATAAACAATATCTAGAGTTAAAAATATGTCTGATGTTTGAACAGACTAGGCAGAATGTGTCATTCCAAACAGATTGGAGTATGGGTTTAGCATCAGCATGCCTTTGGAGCTGAGTGAGTACGTTTAACATGGTCGGTGAAAATAGCGGTGATATGTGTTATTCAACCAATCATTTAAACAGAAACATTTACACTCTAGACATTTGACACGTAAACAGTAAAAATAACACATACAAATGCAACATTACAAACTTGCACCAGCAGGCCTTATCTGATAGAAGAAAAATAATCACATTATCAGAACAGACAGAACAGTCATTGCCACAGTAATACCTACCACAAACGCAATTTTACCCCATGTGGAATAAGCCGGCATTTTGGATAAACAGAGTTGCGCGGTCTCTAATAAAAATGATTAGCATGGCTTACAGGCTGGTCACGGAACAGAAATAATATAAAATGACACCAACACAACAATCCTGTAATGTAATTACAGTATCACATTTTGCAGTAAATTATTGACTCATCAATGTTCAGTCCAAAAGCTCTTATTAGATGCCACTGTTGACATTTTTAAGTTTGGCCTTTACAATCCTTCCAGCTTCTCCCATTGTTATGCCTGGATTTATGACATGGTCAATCACTGTGGCTCTAAATTCATTCAATACAGCAGCATTTCTTCTACCTGCTTGACCACAACCTCAGCCACAGCCTCAGCCACGACCCGTCCATCAGTACCAACTGCATTGGGCTGCTCCATGTTGTCAGACACTGCTGAATGTAGTGCTGTAAAACAGCCTTTTATGTTGGGATTATCAATCGTGCTGCAATGCGACTCACCTGGGCAATGTTGCTGGAAGTGATGAGACAGAATTGCAAACATCTTGACTTCATTTCACAATCTGCATGTCTAGCAATAAGCATCGGAACATTGTACTAATATGAGACGACTGTATTATGAAAACTGAGTGTGATTTAGAGTTGTGCACTTTGTGGGTAGGTACTGCAATTAGTGTCTTAGGGTAAGAATTTTGCCAGTCAGTTTGGCAAATTGAGTTTTCCACACTGAGCCAAAGCAATCATAACATACTGTAATGCATTTGTAATGTGTGACTGCAGATATCAGAAATGCATCTGAAAAAATGAGAAAAACTGTAGGGTCTCAGGAACATCTCAGAGACTGGATGTCATGCAAACCACACTTCTGCCCTGGTTTTGGCTTAGTGGTCTAATCCATTCAACTGATGTGCAGCAGATCCAGGTCAAACCTACAGGAAAACCATTTATTTGAGAGGTAACATAAACATACCAGCTCAATAGACAAGCAGTGCCTTTTCAAAATGTATTGAGTTGTGGTTACACTACAGCAACAGAAGCAAGCATTCATCAGACACTACACAATTTCTCTTATAATGGATTTTATTTCCACTACTGTAGATGAATGTCATTGCTTCAACTGCAGATTTTAGCCCCATGCTGATCTACTCAAATTGAGCCCAAACATAATCCCATACAGAATATGAAATAAGTACTACTGTGTCACAGGAGTTCAATACATCACACAATAATAAATCACAACAGCAAAACATTCAATATTTTTATAATTCAGGTTTAATCATTGCATATTATTGTCTGAAAATACAGAAAATTAAAGGAAAAAAAACAAAAAAAAAAAACAATCCTAACAGAATTAATAAGGAAACTCAATCCATCATTGTTTACAGTAATGAAAGGAAATAAGTACACTGCAGTGATCATTCTGCATTCTCCCTATCAGCTGCATTTGCCCACAGAAATTTGCACATTGGAACTCTTGTGAAAATGAATGAAAGCAACTGTAAAAACTAGTAAAATGCACATTTAAGTGGAGGAGTTTGCCACTGGATTCTTTTAAAAAAAGATGCAGATACAGGAGATAGAATTATTACTTCAAAAACATCTTTTGGCATTATTACTCTCAATGTTATATTAATTGTAGGAGCCATTATGTTGGTTTATAGTAATTATAATAAGAACCCCAAAAAAGTATTATGGCATTTATTTATTCTGTTCTACATTTAAATTGAAATTATAATGGAATTTATCATGTATTTGTTATTTATTGTTTAGTGTGCATTGATTATTTTATGAGTGTGTCCCTCTATAGGAGAAGGGGGAATAAATTATATTTAAGATGGCGCGGTGAGGCGGGCCAGCGGGAGTAGACGGGTGCGAGCGGAAACGGTCATTGACTGTGTTTTGCACAACCAAAGTGGGCCCGTGGAATCTGGAAAACTTTAAATGGACTTTAATATCGTTTTTGTTTATTATTGCAGTTTTATGTTAATTTAATTTGTAAATAAATTCAACAAGAGCAATAACAATAATACGTCTTATTTCCATTGCAACATGCGTCAGACAACTCCCGGTAGAAGTAGTGAAGTGGATAAAAGTGGGAAACGTTTACTGGAACATAGGAAACAAAAGGACAGAAACTGAACCTATTTTTACCACTACATTAATGTTTTAATAATCAAAAGTACATTAACACACCTTGAACATTTGCAATATAAATGTATTAAGATGTAAAAAAAAATCACATTTAGACAGCAAGTGCTTAACCTGAACTGCTAAAAGATAACAGTCTTATGTACAGGGGTTAGGCTGTACTGAGGTTATATATATATATATATATATATATATATATATAATATTGAGCACAGCTGAAATTGCACTGGTAAGGCATTGGTCAAGGAAGGTTGCAAGTGTGTCGATGAGTGTGTGTGTGTGTGATTGGGTGAGAGTGTGTTTGTGTGCGTGAATTTGTGAATGTGTGTGCATACATGCGTAGGTTTGTGGAAGTGACTGTGGATGTGAACATGTGTGTGTATGTGTGTGAGTGCATGAGTATGTGTGTGCCCGGATTGTGTGTGTGTATGGGTAATAGAATGTGTGTGCGTGTGCACGCATGTATGTATGTGTGCATGTGTGAGAGTATGATTGAGTGCATGAGTATGCGTGTGTGTGCACACGGGTGCGTGTGTGTATGGGTAAGAGAAAGTGTGTGTGCGTGCATTTGTGTGAATGTGTGTGTGACTGTGTATTTGAGTGTGTGTGCGTGCAAGAGAATGAGTGTATGTATGTGTATGTGTGTGCGTGAGAGTGCCTTTGTGAATGTGTGTGTGTTTATACGTGTGTGTGTGTGTATGTATGGGTGTCAGAATGTTTGTGTATACATGTGTATATGGTGTGTGCACGCATGTATGTGTGTGCATGTGTGAGTGCATGAATATGTGTGTGTGTGCGTATGGGTATGAGAATGTGTGTTCATACATGCGTGTGCGTGCGTGCGTATGGGAATGAGAGTGTGTGTGTGTTGACACATTTGTGTTTGTGCGTGAGTGCATGAGTGTGTGTGTGCGTGCGTTTGCGAATGTGTGTGTCTGTATACTGTATGTGAGTGTGTGAGTGAGAGAAAAAGTGTGTGTGTGTGCATACGGGTATGAGCGTGTGTATGTTTGCATGCGCGTGTGTGTGCGTGAGATTGAGTGTGTCCGTGTGTAGGTGTGTGTGAGTGACTGGGTGTGAGAGAGTGTGCGTGCGTAGGTGTGTGAGTGCGTGTGCATGAGTAAACATGAGTGTGAGAGAGAGAGAGAGTGTGTGTGTGCATACGGTTATGAGTGTGTGTACATATGTATGCATGTGTGTGTGCGCGTGAGAGTGCACTGGTGAATGTGTGTGTTTGTGTGTGCAAGAGATTGTGTGTGTCCATGTGTAGGTGTGTGTGTGCATGTGTGATTGGGTGTGAGAGAGTGTGTATGTGTGTGTAAGTGTGTGAGTGTGTGTGCACGAGTGTGTGCGTGAGTGGGTGTGTGAGTGCGTGTGCATCAGTGTACATCAGTGTGTGTGTGCATAGGTAAGAGAATGCGTGTGTGTTTATACATGTGTGTGAATGCGTATGGGAATGTGAATGTGTGTGTTGACACGTGTTTGTGTCTCTGCATGCATGTATGTGTGCGTGCGTGAGTGCATGAGTTTGTGTGTGTGTGCGTGCGTTTGAATGTGTGTGACTGTGGATGTGAGTGCGTGTGTGAGAGAGAGAGGGTGTGTGTGTGAGTGACTGAGTATGAGAGAGAGAGAGTGTGTGTGTGCATACGGTTATGAGTGTGTGTACATATGTATGCATGCGTGTGCGCGTGAGAGTGCACTGGTGAATGTGTTTGTTTGTGTGTGCGAGAGATTGTGTGTGTTCATGTGTGTAGGTGTGTGTGTGCATGTGTGTGATTGGGTGTGTGAGTGACTAGGGTGTGAGAGGGTGTGTATGTGTGTGTAAGAGTGTGAGTGTGAGTGCACGAGTGTGTGCGTGCGTAGGTGTGTGAGTGCGTGTGCATGAGTGTACATCAGTGTGTGTATTTGTGAGTGCGTGTGCATGAGTGTGAGAAAGTGTGGATGTGTGTATGTGGGTGTATGTGTCTATGTGTATCAGCGTGTGTGTGTCTGTGTATATGAATGTGGTGTGTGTGTGTACATGAGTGTATGTATTTGTGTGTGCGTGCATGTGTGCAAGTGTGTATGCGCACGTGTGTGTGTGTGTGTATGCGTGTGTGTGCACGTGCATGTTTGTGTGTGCGTGCACGTGCATGTGTGTGTGTATCCGTGTGTGTGCACGTGCATATTTGTGTGCACGTGCGTGTGTGTGTGTGTGTGTGTGTCTCTACTCCAGTTGGCAGAGGGACACTGAGGAGTCCCACACAAAAAATCCAGCACAGAGGGGTGTGTGTTGAGTGAAGTGTGTGTGGAGTCTGTGCAGGAGGGTCAGTGTGTCAGAGTCAGAGACGCTGTAGAAGGACAGAGTGCCGGTTGGACGGTCCACACACACTCCTACCCTGTACACACACACTCCTCTACCATCATCATCATCATCACCACACACTCCTGCTCTGCGGTAGGGGGAGGTGAGGGCAGGTATGTCTGTTTGCTTCCCATTGTGCCTGACATAGTAACTGAGTTTACCAGAGGGACCGCGCTTAAAGCACCGCAGACTCCAGGAGTTTTTATTCCATCCAAACTCACAGTCAGGACCCCCTCCTTTCCTGCTGATTCCTTTATCTGTCACTGCTATATAAACCCATCCCTCCCACTCAGACACACTGAACTCAGCCTCCCAGTAACAGCGCTCACACACACTCTCTCTGCACACAACCTGGCGCACAGACTCAAATCTCTCTGGATGATCAGGATATGGCTCCTCTCTCCCCGGTGTGTGTGTCACCCTCCTGTTCCCCTCAGACAGAGACAGGTTTCTGTGCGCTGTGTTTGGATCCAGTGTGAACTGACAGCCGTCTGCACACCAGAGACATTAATGAGATTAATTATCATTATTTATATTCACCTTATTATGTGTGTGAGAGAGAAAGGACTGTCATAGTACCTCTGTGTGTGTGTTTGTGTACATGTGTGTTTCTGTTTGTGTGTTTATGTGTGTAAGAGAGAAGTCTCTCTTTCTCTCACACACACACACACACACACACACACACACACACACACACACACACAGAGTGTGTATCTATGCAAAGTGTTCTGTCGATACAGACTCACATTTCCTGGGTCCTGGTTTGGTCCTGTTCTCTCCTCCATGGTCCACACTGTAAGAACAGCAGAACAGAATTCTGAATTTTAACCATCCTTTATTTCCACTCTTAACACACCAATGACATCACATATATAAAAACAAAGGCACAATAAAACACAAAACCACGATCATATGAAAAAAAACACAAATCTGTCAGAAAGGAAACTTAGTCCATTCACTCACCCTGTTCCATGTGCAAAAATAGCTCCCCTCCCTCCACTGAACATAAAACACCCTTATAACACACACACTCTGAAACACACTCAGGTTCTCCATTGCTTTGTAATACTGAAACTCCACCATCACTGTGTCCCTGATCAAACCCCTAACTACAACAACCACATCTTATTTACTGCAGTGATCCCGTGCAGCACCCTCCACAGGAGATCCCCAACTCTCTTGAGTAACGCTGGTTTGTACAGTGCCCTCCATGCCCCCCCCCCCAACTCCTTTTGTGTGTGTGTGTGTGTGTGTGAGGCGCACTATGGAAACTCTCTTTACTTACAGCAGTGTGAGTGTGAGTGTGTGTGTGTGTGTGTGTGTGTGTGAGGTGCACTAAGGAAACTCTCTTTACTTACAGCAGTGTGAGTGTGTCCAGTTTAGCAGCAGACAACGCTCTCACTCCTGAGTCTCCTGGGTGATTGTATCTCAGGTCCAGCTCTCTCAGGTGTGAGGGGTTTGAACACAGAGCTGAAGCCAGAGAATCAAAGCCTCTCTGTGTGACTCTACAGCCTGACAGCCTGCAGAGAGGACACACACACCTTACATGCATTAATAGAAACTACCAGGGATGTGTGTGTCAAACACATAGCAGTGTGTTACACACCTTACACACATTAATATAAACTAACAGGGCTGTGTGTGTCAAAGACATAGCAGTGTGTTACACACCTTACACACATTAATATAAACTAACAGGGCTGTGCCTATCAAACACATAGCAGTGTGTTACACACCTTACACACATTAATATAAACTAACAGGGCTGTGTGTGTTAAACACATAGCAGTGTGTTACACACCTTACACACATTAATATAAACTAACAGGGCTGTGTGTGTTAAACACATAGCAGTGTGTTACACACCTTGCACACATTAATATAAACTAACAGGGTTGTTTGAGTCAAACACATAGCAGTGTGTTACACACCTTACACACATTAATATAAACTAACAGGGCTGTGTGTGTCAAACACATAGCAGTGTGTTACACACCTTACACACATAAATATAAACTAACAGGGCTGTGTGTGTCAAACACATAGCAGTGTGTTACACACCTTACACACATTAATATAAACTAACAGGGCTGTGTGTGTTAAACACATAGCAGTGTGTTACACAACTTACACACATTTATATAAACTAACAGGGCTGTGTGTGTCAAACACATAGCTGTGTGTTACACACCTTACACACATGAATATAAACTAACATGGCTGTGTGTATCAAACACATAGCAGTGTTACACACCTTACACACATTAATACAAACTAACAAGGCCGTATGTGTCAAACGCACAGCAGGGAGTTACATACCTTACACACATTAATGTAAACTAACAGGGCTGTGTGTGTCAAACACCTAGCAGTGTGTTACACACCTTACACACATTAATATAAACTAACAGGGCTGTGTGTGCAAACCCCATCTACAGCTCAATATAAAATAATAGGGCTCTGGAATTAATCATGCCTATTTAAGAAATTTGAAATAAATTTGAACAGATTCAATTAATTTTCATAATTTTGAAGAATGTATGAATAGAACCGATTTGACGCTTCCCAAAAATATGTTTTTTCCAACTGATGTCAGATTTAAAATGTGTTTCTACCAAGAGGAAGAACAGGAAAATGTTGCTTTATTTCTGTGAAGAAAAATAACTCTCTTGTCTATTTTAACATTAAAAACATTAGTAATACCAGTGCTATATTTAGTCATTATTAACATTAGTGCTGTGTTGTGTCACATTGGAACCCTTTTTGATTGAAGGGGTTTGTGTTTGTACTCACCGCAGTCTCTGCAGTTTACAGTGTGGGTCCTCGAGTCCAGCAGAGAGCGCTCTCACTCCTGAATCCTGCAGCTCATTGTCTCTGAGCTCCAGATCTCTCAGCTCTGAGTGAGGAGAGCGCAGGACTGAGGCCAGAACATCACAGCAGCCATCTGTGAGATTACACCAACCCAGCCTGTGGAGAGATCACACACACACACACACATGCGCACACACACACACACGCACATACACACACCACACATATAACACACATACGTATACACACACACACACACACAACCACACACAACACATATGCACACACAAACACACAACACACATGCGCACACACACACACACACACACACACACACACAAACATGCACATGTACACACACAAACACACACACACACAAACACACAACACACATGCGCACACACACCACACAGACACACACAAACATGCACATGTACACACACACAAACATACAACACACATGCGCACACACACACAAAGACACACACACATACAACCACACACACAATTGAAATTCACTGCTGATTGTCACACTGTGCACCTTGGTAGCAGATAAATGTGGAATTTCCTATTTGTACAGTACGTGCATTCCTGGGATGTACACAGTACACACAAACACAGGAAGAGTTTATATTAATTACGTTCATAAAGTATTCTGACTAATCCACAAAAAAAAGGTTATTACTTGGCTCAATTAACAAAAAATAACTAAAAATAAGGAGCCAATTCAACTCAAGGTTGGGGGCTTCCTGCAAGGATTTCATTAACAAAACTGTTCCATGTTGCGATGATATCACATGGGACACAACATGATTGCAAACATATTTCATTTGCAAACACAAGAAACTGCACTAGTATGATCACTATGGTGTACTTTACCTCACCTTCAGTCTACAAACATCTTTATTTTTTAAAAACATTCAATCTTCATCTAATAATGTAACCAAGGCGGCAAATGAAATACACTGCAGCGCCATCTGCTGGCTGCAGAGAAACACCACAACTGATTATTGCCATTGACTGGTACTATAGGTATATGGAGGACCAAAAATGTAAAAATAATAAATAAATAAATGACTCAATAAATGAATTAATGTATAAATAAATAAATAAATACAAAAGCAAGAAAATGTAAAAATTAATGAATGTACAAATAAATTAATAGACAAAATCTGACAAATGGGTATTTGCATTTATTTCCATACTTATTTCTTGATTCATTCATTTCTGTGGATGTTCATTTCCATATTTATTTATTGCTTGATTCATTTATTTCTGTATATATTTATATCCTTATTTATGTTTTGATTAATTTATGTCTATATATATATATTTCTGTATTTATTTCTGTATTTTTTCATCCATATGTTAATGAGGGGGCTGTCAATGAAAATATGTCATAGTGTCACAATATTCCCATTGGTTGATCGATACCAGAGTACGTAGATTCACTGTACATGCCTTGCTTCAACACCGGTTGCTTTTTACCACATTTACGTTAGTAGGGCAGAGCAGGGCAAAACGTAACACAGATTTTATTTTTTTGGTTAGGTGGTGCAGCTTGAGTGACGTATTTCAGGATAAACACTCAGAATGACCCTTGCTTTCTCTCCAACGAAAGGTAAGGGATTTTGATAAACATTTTGGGAGATATTGCCAAATAAAAGTTTGTTTTGGTGATATGTAAGCACATTTTTTTACCATAAGTATTTTTTGGGTGCTGTAATGTGTGTGCATATCAAAGATCCAAATGTATGTAATCGTAAACAGTCTTTTCGTGACTAACAGATTGCATATTTTTGATAGAGCAATCAGCTCCACCTGCAGGATTAAGACATGCACGCAGACTCACAGAGCAAGGGAACATAACAGGACTGAAAAGGGAAGACATTCAACGGGAACTGCAGAATAATGCTGGGATAACTTGAGAAGGGAAAAGAACAGGACCACATAGAAGAGTTTATGATAAACTTTACTTTGGAGCTTAAAGAACTGTGGCATACATACAGTACGGCTGCACTCAATCTCCTGAACAAGCTACCTCACTACCTCACTGACGTCTTACATTGGTTGGTATATCCTGTTTCGAAAAGCCTAGGGCTCCACCTAGTGGATAACCTGACTACACTACAAATGTACAGTATCGTGATAAGTTTTCACCAGTTGGCAATAGGCTATGAAAAACATTTAAATGTAATCAATAGATAGATTAGAAACAGTGTTTGTATCCTAAAACATCAAACTGTATTGAGTTACCTTACTTTGTGTGAACCTTTAAAGGTATTAAAACTTAGGTTAGCTCGCCATGTCAGTTTCTGAATGGCACGTCCCAGAAATTCCATTATGGTATGAAATCATAATTAGGATGTAGGTGTGAATGGTTTGTATTAAAAATGATTAATCTAGTTCTAGTTATATTTTCAGAATTGAGCCAAATAGGAAAACTGTTGTTTCCTATACAGGCAAGAGATAGCCAGAGGCTTGAGCCTGGCTGACCTAGCTGAAAATGCTAGTCCTCATTATGTGCTCTTTTCTGTGGATGCCTTGACAGTTTGTTCCAGGTAGCTGCATCACAGAGATTGACCCTGTAGTGTTCAGCCATTTGGAGGAAGTGGCTCTTCGCCTGAATGTTTCACTCCATAATTCAGATTACGCCAGATCAATTGGATGCCCTTCTCACATACTACCTGAGGAAGCACTGGAGAGTTATTTATTAGTTGGTTTGTCTGTTCATCATGTTGCAGCATAATTAATTAACAATTAGTCCCTTGCATGTCCACTTCCCATGAGATCTCAACAGGATTCTTAGCAGGGTGATCTACACTAGATCATTTAAACTTAATACACTTATGCGAAGCAAGTTTTATCCATCTATGCCTCAGTGGTGTTTCTCCCATCTCATTAGTAATGCATTAATTGGTGTTGTTCTGAGTGCCCCACAGCATATCCTCAAAGCTTTTGCCTGTTTAACTTGCCAGGAAAGGAATTGGGGTGCTGTCCACCAGGGGGCAGCATCGGCCCTACAGAGAGGTATTGCTGCAGCTGTGGCCCATTACCTAACCATGGGCTCTATAAGAGGCCTAGCTTCCAGGCCTAGGGGAGGGTGCTTTTAGATGGTGTTTGGGAGCGTGGCTATGGACAGTACGGCGGGTTGGTGGAGCAGCCAAAGGTGCATATAATGACCTTGTGCTTTATATAGCAATGTGGAGTCTCCTTGTGTTCCTGCTATATAATGACCCTGTGCTCTATACAGCAGTGATGAGTCTCCTTGTATTCCTGCTATATAATGACCCTGTGCTCTATATAGCAGTGAGGAGTCTCCTTGTGTTCCTGCTATATAATGAGCCTGTGCTCTATATAGCACAGTAGTGGAGTCTCCATGTGTTCCTGCTATATAATGACCCTGTGCTCTATATAGCAGTGAGGAGTCTCCTTTGGTTCCTGCTATATAATGACCTTGTGCTTTATATAGCAGTGAGGAGTCTCCTTGTGTTTCTGCTATCTAATGACCCTGCGCAACCTCTACCCTCTGCCTAGCAAGATAAGTAAAGCCAACTGCTGTAGAATTTAAATGTTCTGAAATCCAGACTTTAGCTTTGGATTGGAACCACAGAAGAGTGACAAAACTAAGTGATGTAACATTGCACCTAAACAGCAGTTTGCATGTTGATCAGATTGACCCTCTTCCCTAAGATGTACACACATACCCTATCGACCAATAGTTGATTTTACCAACAGTAATAATATCTGATTTTATGCTCAACATCTTCAGAAACACCACAACTCTGTAGAACACACAGGTGTGTAATGTGAAGGAGTACAACTCATCTTCATCACAAGGTCAGCATGAGAAAGAGAGTGGGGTATAAATTAGAGCTGCCGTGGTATTGATTTATTTCCTTACTGCTAAAATTAGCGAAGCCATTCAAACCGTTGCGGTAACCGCCATAAAAAAATAATAATTTAAACCTCCAGCTACGATTTCGTTTTTTACTTTCAAGTACATTTCTGGAATGGCTGTTTCCGAAAAATAGGTTCTGCCCGGCAGTTCATACTGCTTGTCGAAGGACTGAAGCATAGCTCGGAATGATAGCTTTCCCACAGTCCGGAAAGGCACCATCTCCACAACCAAATACTTTGTTACAGTTGTTGTAAGTGCTCGCCACTTGTTGCTGTCCCGGTTGTATTTAGTCACTCTGGCAAATGCCTCTGAGACTCCTAACTGACGTAGTGCCGAGCTGGTACCTCCCGAGGTAGATGGGGTGCCTTTCATTGCATCGTATAACGGACGATGAGTGGTCCTAAGATGCGATGCTAGATTTGTCCTGTTTCCTCGCATGATGTTGATTTTATTGCTGCAAATGCAACACACTGCCTCATCCATCTTCATCGGGTTCAAAGCCAAAATGTTCCCAAGCAGGAGAAGTAACGTTGGGTTTTGCTACAAGATCCATGTTTTTAGCCTAATTTGAAGCAAAAACTTTCCGTAGCCAACAGTTGCAAAGCACGTTCTGGGTGACACTTTCTCCGATCAGAACGTTAACTGCGCAACTGTGAGTGAAAACGTTCAAACACATGGAGTGAAGAAAATAGGCTACACAATTATAATTATAATTATTTTAAAAATTGCATTGCATTTATTTCAGATCACAACTTTTACAAGTAAAATTGGAACATAAACAATTGGCCTAAAATAAACGGGAAAAAAACAAAACCCAGCGGTGAAGCGGTGATCAGCTTGACTCTGCGGTGGACGTGACGTGATTGCGTTACCACGGTAATGCAGTAACCGCGGCAGCTCTAGTTTGCCGGCCACTGACCTGTGTTCAAAGCCTCTCTAACTACTCTGAGAACACTGTCCTCTAGCTGCGCTTCTCGCAGGTCTTCTCGGGTGAACTGTTGTAGCTGACCCAAATTGAGATGAGTTGCAAAAGCATACAGCTCAGGAACACCTTCTCCTGGAACACCTAGTTTGTCTGCCAAGTGCACATCACTGTCACTAGACTCCTGCACATGCACACGACCACAAATCGCCTTCACATCAACCTGTGAAAGGTTTCTCCACATCTCAGTGTCCAGTTTCGGGAAAGAAAATCAGCCTCAACATTGACCTTCTCAGGGCGATATTTTACTTCAAAATCGTATGTGGCTAGGGCAGCAAGCCACCTATGCCCTGTAGCATTAAGTTTCCCTGTCGTCAACACGTGACTGCGTTTCCGCGGTAATGCAGTAACCGCGGTAGCTCTAGTATAAGTATGGATTTCATTAGAGTGCAGAGCAGGTAGTGAATAATGGGGATGGATGAAGACTGCAATATATGACAGAAGTGAATCCAGAAGTCGGTGGAAACCTGGAAAATGAAACTCAATACAGCTCAATATTAAGTTCTACATGTGGGAAATAAAAACATCAGGCTAGATTACTTTATGGGAGGAACGATATTGGAATGTGCTCAGTTTTGGGAGTAATAGTTGATCAAAACCTTTCAGGTTCTAGGCACTGTGCTGTTGCAGTAAAAAAGCCAACAGGATGCTGGGATAGTAGTGAGTATAAATCAAGGCTCCAGAGTGCGACCATTTTGGGTGCACATGCGACCAAAAATCTGTCAAGTGCGACTAAACATTTTCATTGGTCGCACCGGTGCACCTGACATTTAGCAGGTCTGTCTGTGTGTGTGTAGCGTTATTTTATTTTCCCACCCGCATTCTGCGAAGACCCGCCCCTACTCTGCCTCTGATTGGCTCTGACCCTGATATTGTTCTTCGCTGAATGCGGGTGGGGAAAAAAATAAGGCATGTGTGTATTAGTGATGTGTGGATCGCAGTTATATCCGCGGGCACCACGGTTAATCTGCGGATTTGGCGGGCCGAGTCATAAAAATTAACATTCTGATTAACAGCGGATGGGTTACGGGTGGGTGAAATAATACATCATTAATGAGGAAAATATTAATTACATTCTCTAAAATGTGAACACATTTTAAGCTTCATTTTTAGTCAGGCGTGAATTAGCAGACTAGACTCTCGTTGCGCCAATTGTGGCGTCCATTTGTCTTAAGCAGCAATGGAGGCAAAAAAGATCTGAGAGAAAATTTTAAAAGGAGAATTAAAAAAAGTAAGGGCAGAAAAGTTCTGTGTGGGAGCGATTTAGTGAATGACGAGTCAAGTGCTGGGTATGTCATATGCAACAGCTGCGAAATAATGAGAAATAGCGGTAATGTGTGATCGGGTGCGGGTCTCTAAATCGGAGAAAATAATTTGTTCGGGTTCGGGTTTTTCACACAGAGAGTAGTCACTGTGTAGAATAGCTTGGCGCACGTCATGTAGTAGAGGCAGAAACTCTGGGGGTTGCCAAGACCGGGCTTGATACGATACTGGATACTATCTAGTTTGTATGTAAACCAAGCACTAGTGGTAGGTAGGAAAATGGCGAGCATGTTGGGCTGAATGGCCTATTCTTGTCATTATGTTATGTTATTTTTGTTATGTTATGATAGACGTGAAACATATTACTGTACTGAAGTGGTCAATATTTTACAATGTCAATCATGCATTCAGCATTCAGTCATCACCTGTGACCTGATACTACAGACTCCACTGAAAACCTATGTTATGGTCAGGAACCACAAAACTGGCAACCCTATATTTCACTGCACAGATCCATAATCACTAATTCTATTTAGTTAAGGTCACACAGTACACAGCACTACTCACCCCAGTGTCTGTAGTTTACAGTTTGGACTCATCAGTGCAGCACAGAGCAGCTTCACTTTTGAATCTCCCAGGTTATTGTAGCTGAGGTCCAGTCTCTGTAGTTTACAGTTTGGACTCATCAGTCCAGCACAGAGCAGCTTCACTCCTGAACCTCCCAGGTTATTGTAGCTGAGGTCCAGTCTCTGTAGTTTACAGTTTGGACTCATCAGTCCAGCACAGAGCAGCTTCACTTTTGAATCTCCCAGGTTATTGTTGCTGAGGTCCAGATCTCTCAGGGGTGAGTTTGATGACTGGAGAGCAGAGGCCACAATTTCACAGGACTTCATTGTGAGGTCACACCTGTTCAGTCTGCAAAGAAGAGTTTATATATTATATGATTAAATAGCGCAATATACTGTAAAATCTGATGTGTGCAATGTAACAGTAATCACATTGAGTGATGAAGAATGATATTGAGGATTTAAAGTCACTGATACTCTGAGGAAAATGACTTTGCTACACTCTCAAACTGCAGCACTTTGGGCCTGAGAATTAGACGTCCTGTTGGACAGAACTCTGACAGTTCTACAGATGAAATTCTTACCCAAATGGCCCCCTTTCTTCTGACATTTGGCACAGATACAACCAAAAGTAAAGAGGCAAGAAATAACACGCATCTTTCAGGGTGGATAGTTAGGGTTAGGCTCTGCTTCTTTACTTTTGCTGGTAACTGTGAGAAACTTCCCATAGCATTGCAAGCCAACACACAGCAAAAGCCAGATTCACTTTGGAAACAAGAATGCAAAAAAAGTGATCTGTTCACATATAACCAGGTACTGTAGTGCAGTCTATCTGTTTTGCTGAGGTTATATATAACCATGTAGTGCAGTGCATCTGCTCTGCTGGTGTTATATATAACCAGGTAGTGAAACCAAAGCTATGTAGGAACTTTTAATGATGCCTTTGAGTCCATTTTGTTGGAATAGTGATACATTAAATGGTGCTGTCCAAGGAGACACCATTTAGCTTTTTCCAGGGTTTAGGAAACTTCAGAATCCTTGTACAGGCCAGACTTCAGCCTGAGATAAGCCACAGAATTACCTCAAAAACAGGCACTTTAACAGTCCCCTGAGAAGACCTCACCCTGACACCCATTATATCCTACAATTCCTCTACCTTCCTGTTTTCACTCTGTCTACAGGCACTATTGGATTCTGGGTCAGCGTACACCAGAATAAAGCAGAGACCAGGGTGGCACTACTGGCCTTGTAACATGGTGCATTTACTGCCTGACCTAATCTCACAATACAGTAACACAAACATTTCATTCATAACCACACTTGCCTCTCCCAATCAAACCCAGCATTACATTAATCATAATGTTGAAAAAATATCTCATTTTCTTGAACAATGTAAGAGGGGTACAGACTGAGCAGGCGCTCTCTGGTCATCTCCCACTCACAAATTATCTATGCATGGACTAGGGATAAAAAGGGGGATTCTTCCCCCCTTTTGAAAAACATGGATTTGATTCAATCAACATTTGTCCTTAACTGACTGACATTTAAAAGGAGGGATTCTTTTTTCTACACAAACACAGTTCGAACTACTTTACCAAACTGAGTTAGATAAGAATAAGTGTAACACTTGTGTTTACTTGTCCAAGTCAAAGTTAAGGACAAATGTTAGTTCAATAAAGACCATAGGGGTGTTTGTATGGCTAATCTGCAAAAAAATCAGAACTTGTAATTCTACTAATAATGCGGCTGACCAAACTCAGCTAAAAACTCAGTTGAAATCTTATGTGTAACTGACACTTGGCTTAAAACTGTAGCCTATATTGCCTTAAATGAATCCACCCTTCCTGGTTACAGCTATACTCACGTTCCCTGTCTGACGGGTCGTGGCGGTGGTGTTGCTGCTGTATATCATTCTAATCTTTTTGCTACTTTGAAATCTGGCTTGAAATGTAACTTTTTTGAAGTGCTTGTACTCAGTTTTGCACATCCGAACAAAAAAAGCTGTCAGTTTTATCCTTGCAATTGTATACAGGCCACCAGGGCCATACAGTGGCTTTTTACTTGAGTTTGCTGATTTCCTTTCCAGTCTGGTTGTTAATTCAGATAAAGTAGTAATTGTAGGGGAGTTCAATATTCACATGGATAGTGAAAGTGATCCTCTCAGATCAGCACTCATGTCTATCACTGAATCTATTGGCTTCGATAAACATATAGCCTACATCAGTCCACACATTCTCATAACCATACTCTTGATCTGGTCTTAACTTATGATACAGAATTAGCAAATATAGCAGTTATGCCTAAAAACCCTGTGCTATCAGACCATTATTTAATTACTTTCCAACTTTCACAAGTCTGTCATGTGTCACCAGATCCTTCTACCTTATCTGTAAGCTTTCCTCCAGGACTGCAAATGCTTTTATTAATGAGCTCCCAGGCTCAATTGATCAGCTGACAGACAACATAAATTACGTACTTTCCAGAACCCTGGACACTATCGCACCTCTTAAGAAGAGGAAAGTCCGCTATAAGAAATTAGCACCCTGGTACAATGACCATACTCCTGCTCTCAAACAAGCTTCACGCCAACTTGAGCGCAAATGGTGTTCTACTAAATTGCAGGTATTCCTCCAGGACTGGAAAGACAATCTACTAACTTATAAACATGCCCTCTCCACAGCACGTTCCTCATACTTCTCTACTTTAATAGATGAAAATAGAAACAATCCTAGGCACCTGTTTAACACTGTTGCCAGGCTGACCAAGAATCAAGTTGATCCATGTGCCTCAATATCATTTAGTAGCAATGACTTCATGAATTTCCTTGATGACAAAAATATAAAAAATCAGGGGCAAGATTCAAAGTTCTCCTACCACCCCTCATATAGGGTCTGCCCTTCCATCCGCTCAATGCATGGATGCAGAATCTTCAGAAGAATCTTCAGAAAGACAGGCGGCCTATCTGAACTCTTGTGCTCCAATAGATCTCATGGAGTTTAATGCCATAGTTAATCCCTCAAAATCTTCTACTTGTCTTCTAGACCCTATCCCTATGAAGCTTTTCAAGGAGCTATTACCAGTGATTGGAACACCAATGTTACGTATTGTCAATGTGTCTTTAGCATCTGGACACATACCACAGACTCTTAAACTTGCAGCCATCAAACCCCTTCTTAAGAAGCCAAACTTGGATGTGAATGACCTAACTCCAATCATATAGGCCTATTGGAAGTTTTTCAATCTGGCATTGGACCCTCTCACAGCACTGAAACAGCCCTGGTCAAAGTACTCAATGACCTACTCCTCGCTTCCGACCATGGCTGCATCTCTGTACTTGTGCTTTCAGACTTAAGTGCAATATTTGACACAGTTGATCACATCATCCCTCTGGATAGACTTGAAAATCTTGCAGGCCTCCTTGGACAGGCACTCTCTTGGTTCAGGGTTGCTTTTCATCACTTGAGAAACATCTCAAAAATTCAGAAAATACTGTCCTTACATGATGTAGAAAAGCTAGTTCATGCTTTTGTTACTTCAAGATTACTGCGATGCTCTTTTCTCTGGATTTGCAAATTCCTCTCTGAAGGGCTCCAGCTAATTCAAAATGCAGCAGCTCATATTCGCACTAGAACAAGGAGATTCGAGCACATCAGCCCAGCGTTACCATCGCTTCACTAGTTGCCAGTTAAATTCCGAATAGACTACAAGATACTGCTTCTTACCTTTAAGGCCTTACATGGGCTTGCCCCTTTGTACTTAAATTATTTACTTCTTCCTTATATTCCCTCACGAACACTCTGTTCGAAAGGTGCAGGCCTCCTTGTTATTCCTAAAATATCTAAAAGAATAATAAAAGTACCATAGGTGGTAGAGCCTTCTCCTATCGTGCTCCCCTCCTGTTGAACAAGTTGCCTGCCCATGTTCGGGGCGCAGACACTATCACCTTATTTAAAGCTAGGCTCAAAACATATATTTTCAGTCTCTCTTATATTTGAGGGGCAGGATTGGGTGGTGGGCATAGCTATAGAGTCTCTGGCAGACTGAGCGGTTAGTGCTGTCACTGGATCATCATTGGTAGTGCTGTGTTAAGCTGAACTGGTCATGGTCTGGTGATGACTGTCTCAGGCTGCCCTCATGGCTACGTTGGCCCCTGCCTCTGTTTCCCTTAGCTATGCTGCCATAGCCTTATTCTGCTGGGGTTTTCCTTATCGCACGTGGGCACCTCTGTTTCTTCTGCTCTGCTTCCTATTCTACCATTTGAACCCCCTGACAGCGTTTTTTTTCTCGTCTTCCTCGGCTCTGGGCACCTGCCCTGAGCTCTAGCCCAAGTTTTCTGAGTTTTCAATCTGTTAAAATAGCTTGACTCAAAAATCATAGTTCTCACTTGCCTCACAACTTTATTGTATTCTATTTTCACTTTAACTATGAAGTGTTTATAAAAACATGCTGTCATTATCTACTTTAATAATTACATAATACTCACATGGCCTTCCTGCAGTTCCCGACTACTGGTAGCAGTCTCTGATAACCTGCTGGTGATGTTTTGTAGGTCTTCAAGTCAAACTCATCTAGGATCTCCTCTGACATCAGTAACATAAAGGCCAGGGCTGAACATTGGTGTGGTTTTAGCTTTTCATTAGAGAGTTTTCCTGATCTCTGGAAATTCTTGATTTCCTCCACTAGAGAGTTGTCATTCAGTTCACTGAGACAGTGGAACAGATTTATGGTCCTCTCTGCTGAAGATTCTTTTTTGATCCTCTCCTTTATGTACAATACTGTTTTCTTAATGCTCTCTGATCTGCTTCCTGTCTGTGTCTGTGGATCTGGTACAGGTGATCTGCTTCCTGTGTGTGTCAGTATTCCTCTTAATAGAGTCTGAATGGAGTCCAGAGAGAGGCCTAGAAGGAATCTGAGGAAAAGGTCCAGGTGTCCATTCTTACTCTCTAAGGCCTGATCCACTGCAGTCCTGTGTAACTCAGACAGCTGCACTCCGTCACTGCAAAGTTTTGATTCTTCTGCCCTGAGTACATTTCTGTTCTCATTCACACATGAATGAAACACAAACAAGGCAGCCAGATACTCCTGAATGCTCAGATGCACAAAGCAGTAGACCTTCTCCTCACCCAACCCACACTCCTCTTTAAAGATCTCTGTGCACACCCCAGAGTACACGGAAGCTTCACTGACATCAATGCCACTCTCTCTCAGGTCCTCTTCATAGAATATCAGATTGCCCTTTTCCAGCTGTAGTAAAGCCAGCTGCCCCAGTTTCAGGATGATTTCTGTATTTGATGCTGACATTTTCTTTGGGGTTGTCTCATTGGTGCCATGATACTTCTCATTCTTCACATTAGTCTGAATGAGCAGGAAGTGTGTGTACATTTCAGTCAGAGTTTTGGGCAGGTCTCCACTCACTTTATCCAACATTGTCTCCAGAACAGTACCAGAAATCCAGCAGAAGACTGGTATGTGACACATGATGTAGAGACTCCTGGATGACTTTATGTGTGAGATAATTTTGCTGGCCTTGTTCCGATCTCTGATTCTCTTCCTGAAGTACTCCTCCTTCTGTGGGTCATTGAACCCTTGTACCTCTGTCACCTGGTGGACGCACTCAGGAGGGATCTGATTGGCTGCTGCTGGTCGGGAGGTGATCCAGAGGAGAGCAGAGGGAAGCAGATTCCCCTTAATGAGGTTGGCCAGCAGCACATCCACTGATGATGACTCTGTTATATCACAGCAGATCTCAGTGCTTTGGAAATCTAGAGGAAGTCGACACTCATCCAGACCATCAAAGATGAACACAATTTTGACGTCATCATCTTCAATACTCTTGATCTCTTTCAGTTGCGGAAAGTAGTGCTGCAGCAGTTCCATGAGACTAAATTCTCTCTCCTTTTTCAGATTCAGATCTCGGAAAGGAAGAGTGAAAATGAAATCAATGTCCTGATTGGCTTTCCCTTCTGCCCAGTCCAGAATGAACTTCTGCACGGAGACTGTTTTCCCAATGCCAGCGATGCCGTTTGTAAGCACAGTTCTGATGCGTCTCTCTTGTCCAGGTAAAGGCTTAAAGATGTCATTGCAGAGGATTGCAGTCTCATGTGTGGTTTGTCTCTTGGATGCTGTTTCAATCTGTCTGACCTCGTGTTCATCATTAACGCCCCCACTTCCCCCCTCTGTGATGTAGAGCTCTGTATAGATTTCATTGAGGAGGGTTGGGTTGCCCTGCTTTGCTAAACCTTCAAATATGTGTTCAAACTTCTTCTTCAGAGCAGTTTTCAGCAACTTCTGGGCTCTTTCTATGGATTTATCTGAGGAGAGGAAACATGAGAAGCAATGTTTAAAAGAACAGATAATAAAAAATACATATGCAGTCAATTTTCACAATGGTTTACACACTTCTCACAGTGTGCTCTACACACAAAATGAAAACATATCAAACAATGAAAAAGGATTCAATTCCTTTATCACATCAAATTTCTTAATTTTTCATAATATGATGTGGTAAATATGGTCTTCATGGGTCATGTAGTAATTTAATCATCTTATAATTTCTATGCTCAGTGCTCATTAATCCTGGATAAAAACTCAGACCAGATCTGAATCTCTTCCAGGGACATTTAATCTCATATGCATTTGCTTGCCCCATAATCACTGCTGGATGCAATATTTTAATTTAAACACTGTTGTGTACATGTAGTGTGTGATGTTTTCAATATGCAAGACTGTTGATGTAAAACACTATTATTAAAGTGTAGATGCTATAAATCAAAACATTGTACTGTTATATTCCATTGCTAAGCACATTTCAGCATTCAAATGGACACACAGTAGCAATGAGTGAAACTCTTACTGTGCTGCTCATCTCTCTCCAGTGAGTCAGTGAGATCCTTCTGCTTCACAAGGCTGCTGGTCAGCTGTATTAGTGTGAAATAAACACATTAAGAGGTGTACTGCACCAGTGTGAAATAAACACACAAAGAGGTGTGCTGTATCAGTGTGAAATAAACACATGAATAGTTTTGCTGTATCAGTGTGAAATAAACGCATGAAGAGGTGTGCTGTATCAGTGTGAAATAAACACATGAAGAGGTGTGCTGCATCAGTGTGTGAAATAAACACATGAAGTGGTGTGCTGTATCAGTGTGAAATAACCACATGAAGTGGTGTGCTGTATCGGTGTGAAACAAGTACATGAAGAGGTGTGCTGTATCAGTGTGAAATAAACACATGAAGAGGTGTGCTGTATCAGTGTGAAATAAACACATGAAGTGGTGTGCTGTATGAGAGCCATTGAAACAATCAGATTCTTGCAATAAGTCATGTTTTCTCTTATAGGAAGGCCAGAACGGGGACAGATACTTTTAAACAGAATACACGCAGAAAGTCCAAAGCCTCAAGTTTGAAGTGCACCTTTTATCCCTGATTAATGCACAGTAAAATGTCCAGTTAATGTCCAGTGTTAATTCAACTCTTAACAGATAACATTTGGTCCCACATTGCAGAGTGGGATGAAACATTATCTGTTAAAAGAGTTGAGAGTTGAATTAACACTGGACATTTTATTGTGTGGTTTTGTAGAGACACTACTTGTGATAAATCAAGAGTTCCCATAGAATAAATCAGTTTCAGAGTGCAATACATTTGGAGAATTCTGACTATAAACTGCATGCTTCAAACACTCTGTTTGGAGTCTTACTCTGCCATTGTGTTTGGGACCTAAAAAAGAATTTGGGTTTTTCTGTGAGCCCAGGAGGACCAGGTAGCACTCCACAAAATTAAAAAACCTGATTACATATTCAATCTTATCAATTAAAGGCTACTAATTCAATTTTGTCATGTGATCATATTTAAAGGAAATGCAGTGTACAACAAAAGACAATCACACAAGCAAATATTAAAATAGAAAAGAATATAAATAATACCTGATTTGACAACAGTTTCTCTGAACTCCTCTCTACAATATGGTTGGACACCTGTGAGCAGTCGATCCTGTGAACAAATCATGAGACAAAGTTTAGAGTTAAACTCATCCTCTTACTGCAGCTCTAATTCACAGCACAAGTAGACAGAGCTTCTAGTTAAACTCATCTTCTAACTTCAGCTCAAACTCATAGCACATGGAAACAGAGCTCCCAGTAAAACTCATTCTCTTACTGCAGCTCTAACTCACAGCACATAGAGACAGAACTTCCAGTTAAACTCATCCTCTTACTGCAGCTATAACTCACAGCACATGGAGACAGAGCTTCCAGTTAAACTCATCCTCTTACTGCAGCTCTAACTCACAGCACATGGAGACAGAGCATCCAGTTAAACTCATCCTCTTACTGAAGCTCTAATTCACAGCACAAGTAGACAGAGCTTCCAGTTAAACTCATCCTCTTACTGCAGCTCTAACTCACAGCACATGGAGACAGAGCATCCAGTTAAACTCATCCTCTTACTGAAGCTCTAACTCACAGCACATGGAGACAGAGCTTCCAGTTAAACTCATCCTCTTACTACAACTATAACGCACAGCACATGGAGACAGAGCTTCCAGTTAAACTCATACTCTTACTGCAGCTCTAACTCACAGCACATCTGAGTCTGATATAAGGCCCTGTCCGCACGTATACGGATTAATCTGAAAAAGTAGTCATTTCCCCCTCCGTTTAAAAAAAAAAATCCCATCCACTCGACCGGTGTTTTAAAAAATATCTCCCTCCACACGAGAACGCTAAAACGATTGCCGCATGCGCAATACACAAATTGCCCTGGTAACAGATGCGCGAGTTTTCGTCATGATGTCAGCGTTTTCATAAAGCTCCGTTTTTCTTGTCCACACGAAGACAGAGAAACCGGAGTTTTGAAAAAATCTCCGCCTTGGAAGGCGTTTTCAAAAAGCTTAGTTCTCTGTGACTTAAAACGCCATTTTCGTGTGGACGGGAGGCCAAAACAAAAGGAAAAAACTACGTTTTTAAAAAATCTGTATACGTGTGGAAAAGGCCTAAAACACATCATGACACTTTAAAATGATTTAATACACCCATGTGGACCTGAACGTGCTATCCAGCACCCCACTACACCTGAAAGTTGGCAATTAAATTTAATTCAACAATAGTGTCAATGTGTACTTGTATCATTACCTTTGATCACCTGTGAACTCTCCTCTGAAGTTGATTGGATGAGGCATTGAATGATCACGCTTCATAGACAGACAGCTGGGTACAGGTGACCCGGCCCTCTCTACCTGAAGCCTGCTAACAAAACATGGAGACAAAGCTTCCAGTTAAACTCTTCCTTTTACTGCAGCTCTAACTCACAGCACATGGAGACACAGCTTCCAGTTAAACTCATCCTCTTACTGCAGCTCTAACTCACAGCACATGGAGACAGAGCTTCCAGCTGAACTCATCCTCTGACTGCAGCTCTAACTCACAGCACATGGAGACAGAGCTTCCAGTTAAACTCATCCTCATACTGCAGCTCTAACTCACAGCACATGGAGAGAGAGCTTCCAGTTAAACTCATACTCTTACTGCAGCTCTAACTCACAGCACATGGAGACAGAGCTTCCAGGTAAACTCATCCTCTTACTGCAGCTCTAACTCACAGCACATGGAGACAGAGCTTCCAGTTAAACTCATCCTCTTACTGCAGCACTAACTCACAGCACATGGAGACAGAGCTTCCAGTTAAACTCATCCTCTTACTGCAGCTCTAACTCACAGTACATGGAGACAGGGCTTCCAGTTAAACTCATACTCTTACTGCAGCTCTAACTCACAGCACATCTGAGTCTGATATAAGGCCCTGTCCGCAGGTATACGGATTAATCTGAAAAAGTAGTTATTTCCCCCTCCGTTAAAAATAAAAAAAATCCCATCCACACGACCGGTGTTTTAAAAAATATCTCCCTCCACACGAGAACGCTAAAACGATTGCCGCATGCGCAACACACCAATTGCCATGGTAACAGATGCGCGAGTTGACATTATGACGTCAGCGTTTTCATAAAGTCCCGTTTTTCTTGTACACACGAAGACAGAGAAAACGGAGTTTTGAAAAAATCTCCGCCTTGGAAGGCGTTTTCAAAAAGCTTAGTTCTCAGTGACTTAAAACGCCATTTTCGTGTGGACGGGAGGCCAAAACAAAGGGAAAAAACTATGTTTTTAAAAAATCTGTATACGTGTGGAAAAGGCCTAAAACACATCATGACACTTTAAAATGATTTAATACACCCATGTGGACCTGAACGTGCTATCCTTCTCCCCACTACACCTGAAAGTTGGCAATTAAATTTAATTCAACAATAGTGTCAATGTGAACTTGTATAATTACCTTTGATCACCTGTGAACTCTCCTCTGAAGTTGATTGGAGGAGGGATTGAATGATCACTCTTCATAGACAGACAGCTGGGTACAGGTGACCCGGCCCTCTCTACCCGAAGCCTGTGAACAAAACATGGAGACAAAGCTTCCAGTTAAACTAATACTCTTACTGCAGCTCTAACTCACGGCACATGAAGACAGAGCTTCCAGTTAAACTCATCCTCTTACGACAGCTCTAACTCACAGGACATGGAGACAGAGCTTTCATTTAAACTCATCCTCTTACTGCAGCTCTAACTCACAGCACATGGAGACAGAGCATCCAGTTAAACTCATCTTCTTACTGCAGCTCTAACTCACAACACATGGAGACAGAGCATCCAGCTAAACTCATCCTCTTACTGCAGCTCTAACTCACAGCACATGGAGACAGAGCATCCAGCTAAACTCATCCTCTTACTGCAGCTCTAACTCACAGCACATGGAGGCAGAGCTTCCAGTTTAACTCATCCTTTTACTGCAGCTCTAACTCACAGCACATGGAGACAGAGCTTCCAGTTAAACTCATCCTCTTACTGCAGCTCTAACTCACAGTACATGGAGACACAGCTTTCAGTTAAACTTATCCTCTTACTGCAGCTCTAATGCACAGCACATGGAGACAGAGCATCCAGTTAAAGTCATCGTCTTACTGCAGCTCTAACTCATAGTACATGGAAACAGAGCTTCCAGTAAAACTCATCCTCTTACTGCAGCTCGAACTCACAGCACATGGAGACAGAACTTCCAGTTAAACTCATCCTCTTACTACAGCTATAACTCACAGCACATGGAGACAGAGCTTCCAGTTAAACTCATCGTCTTACTGCAGCTCTAACTCACAGCACATGGAGACAGAGCAGCCAGTTAAACTCATCCTCTTACTGCAGCTCTAACTCACAGCACAAGTAGACAGAGCTTCCAGTTAAACTCATCCTCTTACTGCAACTCTAACTCACAGCACATGGAGACAGAACTTCCAGTTAAACTCATCCTCTTACTACAGCTATAACTCACAGCACATGGATACAGAGCTTCCAGTTAAACTCATCCTCTTACTGCAGCTCTAACTCACAGCACAAGTAGACAGAGCTTCCAGTTAAACTCATCCTCTAACTGCAACTCTAACTCACAGCACATGGAGACAGAGCATCCAGTGAAACTCATCCTCTTACTACAGCTATAACTCACAGCACATGGAGACAGAGCTTCCAGTTAAACTCATACTCTTACTGCAACTCTAACTCACAGCACATCTGAGTCTGATATAAGGCCCTGTCCGCAGGTATACGGATTAATCTGAAAAAGTAGTTATTTACCCCTCCGTTTAAAAAAAAAAAAAATCCCATCCACACGACCGGTGTTTTAAAAAATATCTCCCTCCACACGAGAACGCTAAAACGATTGCCGCATGCGCAATACACCAATTGCCATGGTAACAGATGCGCGAGTTGACGTCATGACGTCAGCATTTTCATAAAGCTCCGTTTTTCTTGTCCACACGAAGACAGAGAAACCGGAGTTTTGAAAAATCTCCACCTTGGAAGGCGTTTTCAAAAAGCTTCGTTTTCAGTGACTTAAAACGCCATTTTTGTGTGGACGGGAGGCCAAAACGGAGGGAAAAAACTACGTTTTAAAAAAATCTGTATACGTGTGGACAAGGCCTAAAACACATCATGACACTTTTAAATTATTTAATACACCCATGTGGACCTGAACATGCTATCCTGCACCTCACTACACCTGAAAGTTGGCAATTAAATTTAAGTTTAATTCAACAATAGTGTCATTGTGAACTTGTATCATTACCTTTGATCACCTGTGAACTCTCCTCTGAAGTTGATTAGATCACGCATTGAATGATCACTCTTCATAGACAGACAGCTGGGTACAGGTGACCCTGCTCTATCTACCCGGACCCTGTGAACAAACATGGAGACAGAGCATCCAGTTAAACTCATCCTCTTACTGCTGCTCTAACTCACAGCACATGGAGACAGAGCTTCCAGTTAAACTCATCCTCTAACTGCAGCTCTAACTCACAGTACATGGAGACAGAGCTTTCAGTTAAACTCATCCTCTAACTGCAGCTCTAACTCACAGCACATGGAGACAGAGCTTCCAGTTAAACTCATCCTCTTACTACAGCCATAACTCACAGCACATGGAGACAGAGTTTCCAGATAAACACATCCTCTTACTGCAGCTCTAACTCACAGCACATGGAGACAGAGCTTCCAGTTAAAATCATCCTCATACTGCAGCTCAAACTCACAGTACATGGAGACAGAGCTTCCAGTTAAACTCATCCTCATACTGCAGCTTTAACTCACAGTAAATGGAGACAGAGCTTCCAGTTAATTTCATCCTCTTACTGCAGCTCTAACTCACAGCACATGGAGACAGAGCTTCCAGTTAAACTCATCTTCTTACTGCAGCTCTAACTCACAGTACATGGAGACAGAGCTTCCAGTTAAACTCATCCTCTTACTGTAGCTCTAACTCACAGCACAAGGAGACAGGGCTTCCAGTTAAACTCATCCTCTTATTGCAGCTCTAATGCACAGCACATGGAGACAGAGCATCCAGTTAAACTCTTCGTCTTACTGCAGCTCTAACTCACAGCACATGGAGACAGAACTTCCAGTTAAACTCATCCTCTTACTGCAGCTCTAACTCACAGCACATGGAGACAGAACTTCCAGTTAAACTCATGTTCTTACTGCAGCTCTAACTCACAGCACATGGAGACATAGCTTCCAGTTAAACTCATGTTCTTACTGCAGCTCTAACTCACATCACATGGAGACAGAGCTTCCAGTTAAACTCATCCTCTTACTGCAGCTCTAACTCACAGCACATAAAGACAGAGCTTCCAGTTAAACTCATCTTCTTACTGCAACTCTAACTCACAGCATATGGAGACAGAGCTTCCAGTTAAACTCATCATCTTACTGCAACTCTTACTCACAGCACATGGAGACAGAGCTTCCAGTTAAACTCATCCTCTTACTGCAGCTCTAACTCAGAGCACATGGAGACAGAGCTTCCAGTTAAACTCATCCTCTTACTGCAGCTCTAACTCACAGCACATGGAGACAGAGTTTCCAGTTAAACTCATCTTCTTACTGCAGCTCTAACTCACAGCACATGGAGACAGAGCTTCCAGTTAAACTCATCCTCTTACTGCAGCTCTAACTCACAGCACATCCGAATGTGATATAAAACACATCATGACACTTTAAAATGAGTTAATACACACATGTTGACGAGAATGTGCTATCATACACCCCACTAAACCAAAAAGTCGCCACTGAGATTTAAGTTTTATTCAACCGTAGTGTCTGTATGAACTTGTTTCATTACCTTTGATCACCTGTGAACTCTCCTCTGAAGTTAATTGGATGAAGCAATGAGTTATCATTCTTCATAGACAGACAGCTGGGTACAGGTGACCCTGCCCTCTCTACCCGGACCCTGTGAACAAACATGGAGACAGAGTTTCCAGTTAAACTCATCCTCTTACTACAGCTCTAACTCACACCACATGGAGACAGGGCTTCCAGTTAAACTCATCGTCTAACTGCAGCTCTAATGCACAGCACATGGAGACAGAGCATCCAGTTAAACTCTTCGTCTTACTGCCGCTCTAACTCACAGCACATGGAGACAGAACTTCCAGTTAAACTCATCCTCTTACTGCAGCTCTAACTCACAGCACATGGAGACAGAACTTCCAGTTAAACTCATGTTCATACTGCAGCTCTAACTCACAGCACATGGAGACATAGCTTCCAGTTAAACTCATGTTCTTACTGCAGCTCTAACTCATCGTGTGGAGACAGAGCTTCCAGTTAAACTCATCCTCTTACTGCAGCTCTAACTCACAGCACATAAAGACAGAGCTTCCAGTTAAACTCATCTTCTTACTGCAACTCTAACTCACAGCACATGGAGACAGAGCTTCCAGTTAAACTCATCCTCTTACTGCAGCTCTAACTCACAGCACATGGAGACAGAGCTTCCAGTTAAACTCATCCTCTTTCTGCAGCTCTAACTCACAGCACATGGAGACAGAGCTTCCAGTTAAACTCACCCTCTTACTGCAGCTCTAACTCACAGCACATTAACTCTCTGATTCATGCATTTTTACCTCTTTCTCGCAGGGCCGTGGGTTCCATCGTCAGTCTTGGTCTCCTCTGAGGAACTCATTTTAGAAATAGCGCCCCCTGTCTCAGGACACCTGAACACACCAGATCAGATTCAGAAGTGGGTTCTGACCCAAATTGGCAGACCTGTAAATACACACAAGAAGAACATGATAACGCACAGACATAATAATACACTGTGAGGGTCACATAATGTAAACGTGTAACACAAAAAGGTAATTTAATTAAGTTTGGTGCATTCAAATATGTACGCACCATATTATGTTAGTTGTGCATTTTATCCCACTGATATACTCAATGTATGTATCGATAATGAGTCCTTTGCGAAGTATCGCAAATTTGTATGCCGGCCCTTTAAGAGTTGCGCTCAAGCAGCAAACAGGTGGTGACGGGCCAGGTGATAGGTTTTTTGAAATAGATTGGGGACAAGAGGTAGCAACGGAGAATGGAGTAAAGGGGAGTCAGCAGAAAATAATCAAGAATTCTGAGATTTGTTGGCGTTTTTGTTTGGATTGTATTTTTTTCAATCTACAATTATTCAACACAGCTCCAAGACACGAAAACGAGTAACCTGCTGAACGTACGTTTTAAAAGAATTCTCTTCTACTGCATCAGGAGGGTGAGCCGATGATTTTTGGGTTGTTTTTTTTTTTTTTTTGCTTCTTTGAATGCAATGCATTGCTTAATTATTTGTTTTTGGAGAGGAAAGAAGATTTTTGCACTTATGCATTAATTTTGGTTTCGGGACTTATTATTTTTGGCACGTTTTCTGATTTGTGTTTCGTGGATACCTGGCAACTAAACTAAACTCTGACTTCAACTTTAACTGTTATTCAACGGACAATCAGTTACTATTTCACATTGCCAGTTGAGTAATGATTGTACCTGGGTTTATGTTTTCCTGATCAAATACTTGTCATATCGTTATTTTGTTGTTTTTTTTTTTGTTGTTTGTTTGTTGTTTGGTTGCCTCTGTTGTAATATATAAATTCCGTTCGATTAGATTCCCATAAATATAGCGTGTTCATTCTGTTTAAATTGGTTTGAATTTGTTATAACACACACACACACACACACACACACATACATCAAATCTCATAGAACAGACAGCGACAAATCTGGAATTTAACTGAGCCATAAACTTGTACAGTAATACAATTCCTTCCAAAATATTCTGCACCCATGATAACAATTACTAAGACCGTTCAATATAAGGAGTACCAGTGCTGAGGTATATTTTCATTGTCCAACATATGGAATATATTTAATGATATAATGGAAACTACCAAAATGACACATTTCTCATATTTCCTTACAAAAATTGTGCATCACAATTATTGGCACCCCTGTATTTGGTACTGTGTGCACCCTCCCCTCGCAGGGATAATGGCACTGAGTCTTTTTACATAACGTCTCATAAGACCAGAGAACACATTGGGAGGGATCTTAGACTCTTCCTCCACCCACAATCTTTCCAGATCCTGATGTCTTTGTTGATCCGTGCTTATGGGCTGTGCTGTTCAATTGAGTCACAGGTTTTCAGGGAGTTCAGCAGTCTTTAGACTGTTGTAGCCATTGCACAATGATGCTTCTGCATCATTAACCTTTTTATTTGTGGATTTTAACGTGAATTTGGGGTCATTGTCTTGCTGAAAGATCCACTAGTTTCAGTCTGCTGGCAGAGGTAGTCAGGTTTAGGGCTAAATTGTCCTGGTACTTGGGTAGAGTTCACGATGCTACTTTCCTTAACAAGGGCCCCAGGACCAGTGTGAGCAAAGTAGCCCCATAACATTAAAGATCCACCACCGTATTTTTCTTTTCAGTATATGCATCCTTAAATCCATCCTACATCATATTCCTGGACATGGTTGTGAGAGGGGCTGGAGCCTCTCCCAGCATGCATTGGGCAAGAGGCAGGAAAAAAAACCCTGAACAGTTCACCAGTCCATCACAGGGCACACACGCCATATACTTACACACTCATACATTCAAGCAATTCAGTGTCTCCAATTAGCTTAACCTGCATGTCTTTGGAATGTGGGAGGAAACCCATGCAGACATGGGATGAGAATATGCAAACTCCACACACACCATGCTGCCCTCCAGCAGTTTTAAACTTCTTCATTATTGCCCTCACAGTAGTAACTAGCATCTTCAGTTTATTTTTTTTGATCCATTGCCTGATTTTCAAAGGTCAGCAACCATTTTCATTTCGGTCGACAGTTCTTTTTCTTCCTGTGGCGAAGATGAAAAATGAGTTTCACAAGCAGGTTCTCAGTTTAATCCACCAGTGAAACAGGAAGCCATGAAAGGCCACAAGAGTTTCTCTTAATATTGATGTAGATTTAGTATGATTTTATTTTATTTATAAGAATCTTTAGGGGTGCCAATTATTTTTATATATTTTTGGGAAATAACAACCCTACCTGAATCCAATTGTCACACTAGAGGGCGCCAGTTCCCCCAATCTCAGTTTGTTTTCTGTGCCCGTTTAGTGCTAATTAAAGCGTTGTGTCACAAACATTTAAGTCTGACCAGATTCACATTACAGGAATCTGTAACTGATTTGATTAGTCAAAGAGCTAATTTAAGATCTCTAACTGCATTTTCACTCATCAAAAAACGTTTAATATCTCAAATTACATTTTGCTAGGAAGACTGAAGCTACTTTCACCATTCAGTTATGGGACCTCCAATTAAGATATCTACAATTCAGTTTAGACTATCCAAAACATGAATTCCAAATACTGCATCACCATTTCAATCATGACTAGTCATAACTCGAAATAGAGATCTCCACATTAGTTCTGATTTAGTCATAATTTCAGTTAGATATTTCATTCCTCACAATTGAAGATATGTCAGGTAACGGGGGACCAGGACCCAAACGCAGAGTGGGAAAAACACCAGGAACTCCAAAAAGGCAAATCCAACCAAAGAATTTACTCTCATACAGGTAACAGAAAACAGGGAACAAAAACAAGGCCACACAGGGCACTTTCAAAAACAAAAACAGCAGAACTCAAGCACGGCAGAACTCACAGACCGAAACACGGGCAGAAACAGACAGGCAGATACTCTCAGGCAGAAACACAATGAACCAGCACCCAAGTCAGGAAAACAGATAACTTAAATAGCCACAACGATAACAAGACACAGGTGAACAATCAAGCCAGAGCAGGGAGGGATAACGAGACACAAAGAAAAACAATGACAGAATAACTGAAAACAATAATACAATTAACACAGGGGTAACTAGAGCAGAGGTGGGTGACCCGGCTTCAAAGAGTAAAAAGACTGACAATGCATTTGCTCCACCACCATGCACTAAACCAGCTGATTCTAATTAGCATAACTCTTCAGCATGATGGGAGAACTAATTATTGTGATCAGCTGGTTTAGTGCATGGTGCTGGAGCAAATGCATGGTCAGTCTTTTTACTCTTTGAAGCCGGGTTACCCACCTCTGAACTAGAGTGAGCAAACTGAAATACAAACTGAAGTACCGCCATCTGGCGGCCCAGAAAAGGAAAGAACAGAAACAGAAAAGGGCAGAATCCTGACAATATCTAATGATCTTTTTTGGATAACTGAATCTAAGATATTACTAGCCAAAATATGGCAAGCCATTTTAACTTGTGCAGTTTCACATTACAGATATTTGTAATTAATTTATAACTAGTCAAAACGCTAATTTAAGATATCTCTAATTAGATTTTGACTAGTTTCGCCACGAAGTTCTATGTAACTCCAATTAAAGATATCTACAATTCAGTTTTGACTATCTAAAACGTGAATTCCAGATATCACCACTTAAATTATGACTCTTAGCAAGTAGGAAGCAGCCATTACCCATAGCACCACTTGTCACAAACACATACATATATGAATTGTAAGGTCAGCTAACCTTATTTTTTTTTCCTAGTGGGAAAACTAGAAGACCTTCGCCGGTTAGCCTAGCCGCACTGCTAGTCTGCCCATAAACAGACACCCCCAGGTAGCCTGCGAGAGTAGACAGTAAACTGTCGCGATATCGTCATCCAGTGCCGAATTGGCCCATTTTATTCACTCGAACAGGGTAATGTTTATTAAAGTCGTCCTAATATGTCCATATATGTTTGGATGGACATGACATTTCGCAGAAAGGTAGTTTAATCATCCTAAATACCGGACACCTACTACCCCCCTCAAAGAACAGGACGGGACAAACGCCACAAGGGAGCATATGTCCGGGTTTGGGATGGTGTCCAACTAGGCTATAAGTAAGATGATAGCGTATCATATGTGCCATTATCTGTATTGTCTATTTTACCTGCTATGGACCTCTTTTTAAGATGAGTCTTGAATAAAGTTGAAATGAAATGAAATATAGGCCTAGAGTAATCTCTGCCTAATATAATCACTCCACTGTATTTTGCCTCAATACTGCAAACCAATTAATTTGATTTAGTAATGGGAATTATTTTCTATAAAACATAAAAGAATAAGTAACAACCTCTTAATTGTTTAATTAAAAACCAAATCCAGGTTTATACTGCAGCAGGGTCAAAATGTCAACAACAAGCGACAAGTCCTGTGACCTACGACTCGCTAGGCTACCTCACGAGGTAGAATTGGTCAATTGAATATCAACAATAGGCTACTGAAGTAAAATTTCTTAAAGGTTATTTCAATATTACTTTCTGGTCTAAATGGTATGTTCGGACTCTGTTCGGTATGTGAGCTCTTAGCTTATCAGGCTACGCCTTAAACACACCATTTTATTGCCAGTTGCAGTTGTCAGTTTTTCTGAATTACGCGGATTAATGCAGATTCCCATTCCTTCCCGCATCCCTTTACCTTCAGCTTCTCTTACCTCAATTCCACTCCACAACAGACTGTTTACTCCGTTTTTTACATTTAATTTAATTCCATTTTTCCTGGGGATTCTTTCTCCTCCGTTTTTAAAATGACCGTTAAGTTTCAGTTTCTCTTTGGACAGCATTTCCTTATTTACTGGCTGAACTGAATGTTCGATGGGCGGAGTAAATATATTTATACTATTTCTTAGCTGCATCAGTCATGGTATTTAATAAGTTATGCAGAAGAAACAATTTAATCCATGTAGATCTTCAAATATTAACACATAGCATAAATGTGGCGTTTTCGCGAGGAAGCAGAGACGGAGACTGGCTTGGCTGTTTTCGAATCGCTCCCGGGGAGCTTCGCTTTATTTGGGACATCTCCTCAAAACGGTAATTCGTAGACTGACCATCATAGCTGGGCGAAGCCTGCTTTTGTCAAACCCCGTTTGCCGTGATTGGCTGCCCCGGCGCAACGGAAACTAACCAATCACACAGCCTTAACGGCACATCACACAAAGGTCGGATTTACATACAGCGGGAAACAGCAGCACGAGACACGCAAAACAGAGACAGGCAGGGAATACAACAACAGTATTGGCTAATTGACTAATGACAGAAACATGACGGTGAAAATCATAAACCCGAGGGCTGCTAGCGCTACGGAAGCGATTCCTAGCAGGCTACACACATTCAAAATAAACGAGTATTTACACGATCGCGGAGCGGGACAAGTTAACCGCTAACAAGCTAACAATTATTTAATTACACACAGGCAAGATCGCCACAATACATATAGCAGGCCTATTCAACAACTCGTGAATTATAATGTTGGGATTTAACGTTCTCCAATATAATGGTGTAGCCTAACCTGTAGGCTGAACACACAAATAAGCCTTTTTGATTATAACAAAGCATTTCAAGACAAATAGCCTACTACAGACAGAAAATTAAATAAATAAATCATTTAACGCTCCACCAGTCTCCCTGCCACTGTCACTGACCCATTAACATCCCGACTGATGGCCCTATGTAACACGCTAATGTGTGAGGTAAGTGATTTTTGTTATTTTCTATTACAAAATAATAAGAAATAACAAGCATGCGCTTTTGTTTATAAGTTTGTGTAATTTTTGGTATTTTGTCTGTAGCCTACGTCTTGTGCCTTCCCCAATCAACTGTTTCTTTTTTTTCTCTCTCTCACTTTTTTTTTGTTGACAATTTTTAAGGTTAGGCTATTTGTCCTTTGTATACTCATCAAATGTGTTTGTGAAGTATTAAAATAAAATAATTAAAAACTATCGAGAGCTGACTTTCCACAATACCTGCTCTTACCAGTTCCACTTCATTTTATTCGTCAGCAGCCACCTCCATGCACTCTGCTCCTGCCAAATGGCTGAAGCTAAGCAGGTGTGGGCTTGGTTAGTACTTGGATGCGAGACCACCAGGGAATACTGAGTTGCTGCTGGAAGTGGTGTTGGTGGGCCAGCAGGGGGCAATCTTCCCTCTGGTACAAATAAAACCCCAGTGCAGTGACGGGGACACTGTGCTGTAGGAGATGCCGTCTTTCGGATGAGACGTTAAACCGAGGTCCTGACTCTCTGTGGTCATTAAAGATCCCATGACACTTATCGCTAAGAGTAGGGGGTTCCCCGGTGTCCTGGCCAAATCCCAGATCTGGCCCTCGTAAACTTGCTACTAAAAATCATCCCCAGATTTAATTGGCAAAATAAATGTTCTCCCTCTCCACCTTCGCTAATGTGTGGTGAGCGTTCTGGCGCAAAATGGCTGCCGTGCATCACCCAGGTGGATGCTACACATTGGTGGTGGGTGAGGTGAGTTCCCCTTCACTGTAAAGCACTTTGAGCATTTGGAAAAGTGCTATATAAATGTAATTAAGAATAATAATAATTTATTCAAAATGCGCCACAACACATTTAATTTAATTTAATTTAATTTTATTTTATTTGCATTTCAGGGCTGAAATGTGAGCTCTGACCCACAGTCTCTTTCTCGAGTCGGGAGTATCTGGAGACCAGAGTACGGAGCGTGTCAAAAGCAAAATGGACGACGGGTCAAAAGCACATTTCTAGTGGTCAGTGAATTGGTGAGTTACATATATTATTCAATCAAAAGCATGATCCAATGGCGTAGATGTATCAAGATTGTTTTGACGTTTCTGAGACAATATATCTGTTTTTGTTGCCGGTCCTGGAGGTGAATAATAGGCTATGTCGGTGCGTAAATTATGCGCTTTCTTTGTCTTTGTCTAAACTATTTAGCCAATCTAATATGCAGTAAATGTTTGGTGTTGTTGGAGAGTTAATATCATGAGCTGTTAGATGGTCTCATTCTATGTTGAGAATGTTGTCATTCAAAGTTTGTGTCACATGAAAGTGAAACACCCATCACGGAAATTGAGCTATTCAGCTGTTACACCTGAAATCGTGAAAATGGCGACACTATGTTTGAACAATTGTCTGCATCCAGTGCTTTGGGTGCTGTTTGGAATAAAATTATTATTATTATTATTATTCACAAATATGATTTTTGCATTGTAAAATAAATAGTACTATTGTGCTAAACTTTATGCAACCCACGGACATACAGTACATTAATTGGGAAAACATATGTCTGGATAGTTTTGTAAGATTAAAAAATGTTTTAATAGGGCAAAATATTTGCCATTATTATATGTATTTATTTATTCACCCCCCCCACCCCTTTTTATATCAAACGTATTGATGTCAAAAAACTTTTAAAGGCCTAGATTTTGCAAGTTTTAATTATAGGCTTATAGACAGTGCTTTGTATGGGTGAGTATCTTGGCATTTTTGTATGTTGAAAACATGTTTTTGTTGAGATTTCTTTATGTACTGTGTTTTCTATGAGTAACTGATAATAATAGTAAGAAGAGAGAGTATATCCGCACACTGTTTTTTCTGCTCCCAAAGTGATATAATGGTACAACGTTTCGACCTCAAAGGTATTCGTCTGGTACATCTACCAGAACATGTGACTGGGTGGAGATATAGACCAGGATGTGGGCAGGTCCATAATAGGGCCATTTGATTATGACCCTGGTTTTCGCTCAAATTATAGCACAGAGACCGCATTGGTGAAGGTAGTTCATGACCTCAGACAGAGTATTGATGATAATAATATATCAGTTCTTATTCTTTTAGACTTGAGTGCTGCATTTGACACCATAGACCATGAAATACTAATGCACCGCCTTAAGAATTGGGTTGGTCGCTCAGAAACTGTGCTAAAATAGTTTTAGTCATATTTGACAGGGAGCACATTTTATGTCTGTCTAGGTGACCATGTCTCGAAGAAGGCTGAGATTACTTGTGGAGTTCCACAGGGACCGATACTTAGGCCTCTACTCTTCACTCTGTATATGCAAAATTATTGGCAAACATGGTGTAAAATTCCATACCTATGCAGATGATACACAGTTATATATGTCTGTAGGGCCAGATGACGACAATGTTTTTAATACATTGGTTGACTGTCTGTCAGACATCACTAGCTGGATGCCCAAAACCTTCCTGAAATTGAATGAGGAAAAAACAGAGGTTCTTCTTGTAGGTCCAGGCGTTCAGAGGGAAAAACTTGTAAATAAATTCTGCCCTCTTGGGATAAAATCTAAACCAAAAGTAAAGAACTTGGGGGTCATTTTTGATTCACACATTAACTCAGTGACAAAAACTGCATTCTTTCATTTAAGAAACATTTTCAGAGTAAGACCTTTTCTCTCTCTCAATCAAATTCCAAAAAGCTAAAACATGCATTTATCACAAGCAGACTTGATTATTGTAATGCTCTTTTTGCTGGACATCCAAAAAAGTCAATTAATAGACTACAGAATATTCAAAATGCAGCTGCAAGAATACTGATCAGGACAAAAATGAGAGCTCACATTTCCCCTGTCCTTGCTACCTTACACTGGCTACCTGTGGCTTTTAGAGTTGATTTTAAAGTTCTTTTACTCGTTTTTAAAGCACTAAATGGCTTTGCACTTAAATATATATTGCTTATCCAAATATGTCCCAAATAGAGCCTTAAGATCCTCTAGTGCTGGTCTGCTCAAGATTCCAAAGGCAAAGCATAAACAAAGTGGAGAGTTAGCCATTTGTTTTTATGCCCCAAAGATGTGGAACACTCTTTCAGAACATATCAGATTTGCATCGTCAGTTGACAGTTTTAAAACACAGCTGAAAACGCACCTATTTAGGATGGCTTTTAGTTAGTACATTTGTTTTATTATCGGTTTTATGTTATATTTTTATGTATTTTAATTAGGGGTCCAAGCAGCGAAGCTGCTCGAACCCTATTATTTTTGGTCTGATTATTCTTATTATTTATTTTTCTCCCCTAAAAGTGTTTGTGCAGCAAAAACTGTAAGACCTATGAACATAAAACTTGACAACATGGTCCCAAATGCCCCCCACTACTCAGGCCCCAAAACCTGAGATACTGTGCCCATAGGTGGCGCTGTAATAATCAAGTTTGCATTTTGGCTCATATCTCAAGAACAGTGTGGCCTAAAGTCAAAATTCTTTCTTCATGTCAATCTCTCAAGTCATGTGCATCTTTGCTCCAATGGTCTTCTGCTCTAAAAATGTCAAATTTTGCGACTTTTCTCAATTTTCTCAAAAACCTATTTTCAACATCTCGTCAGAAACCGTTGGCCCAATCGTCTCAAAACTTAGTCAGGATCATCTACAGACTTCACAGATCTTAAGTTGTTAAAGAAATTTCGATATGTCAATCCGTTTCCAATATACGAGCCAATCAATTTTTATCAAAATGCCTAAGTACAGTAGATGTCTTGTATCTCGTCAACGCATTGTCTAATTTTCACGAAACGTCACACATACAACATTCTGTGGAGGATCCCCAAATTTCATACAAACAGACCACTAGGAGGTACTATAGCTAAAAATGGCTTTTTTTTCAGTGACAAATTTTCAGAATTAAGTAAAATTTGGTACAGTGGCTCATATTTCTAACTTTTGTCAAAATATTGCTTTGATAACTTTATCATTGTGGCTGCCAGAAACCAATCAAAATTCAGCAGCTTCTAATTTCCATTGTGAACACATTAAATTTATTACAGACATTTATGACATCATGAAGAAGGGGTGTACAAAACCTTGGAGCAAACAGCCAAAAGGTGGCGCTACAGCAAGGACTTTTTGCCTGTATCTCAGGAGTTACTTGACCTAAATTCAAAATTCCTTTTTCTTTTGTTTCCTATAAGGGACTTTGCATCATAAATTTGACTTTTTTATTATTCATATTTTTCTTAAGAAATGTTTACGTTGCTTGGAGCCTTGTTTACGTTGCTTGGAGCCTTGACAATTCAACAGTTTGAGTGCATGAATTCGGTAGGTCCAATCAAGGATGCTCCATGGTGCTGGGGGTTAACCCCACATCATGACATGCCGGAGGTCCCCAGTTTGAATCCCGACATAGGCTTGGCCTTCTGAACAACTGGTGAAGGGTAAACCGTGCTCCTGCATCAGTGAGCTTACTGTAGCCGGTTTTTGTTTTGTTTTTGAAAAGCATATGATTTTTTTCAAATATTGTCAATTACCAATGTTGTTGCTCCTTTTCCCATTTGACTCCAATGACCGGAATGACCAGGAACTTTCAAATATAAATCACCAATTTCCAGTGCCAAATCTCCAATCTCTAATTTGCATCAAATTGCACAAAAAGTACATATGTAACCCAAGTACCAAGGCTGTATAATGAAAAGTTACCTCATTATCTAGCCTATGTGTCAAAATTTCCTGGGCCTTGAGTATTTTTGTGTGTCCAAACATGCACTGGAACATGCCTTCCCAAATAGCTCAGTTGTAAACTGTTTGTCTCTCAGTCCTTTGGTTGAGGGTTCAAATCCCGGTAGTGGTATCGTTTACTGCTTCAAGTCTTCATTTGATCTGGATCTGGGCTTGTGTTCCTAATGGGCATTGTCTGCCAAATCATTTACACTGCTTTGACCCCGGTATGAATTTGTAGCATAAATCCAACATGTGAAAAGTTAGATGTATGTTGAGAAGCTTACTCAGACATCGACCCAAGTTCAGCAGACATCAATTCCTTCTTGAATAAAATAAATCTACCACAACTATCCAAAGAACATGCACAAGCACTGAACCATTAACACAAACTGAATTTCATAAAGCACTGACCCAGATGCCCAACAATAAAGCTCCAGGACCTGATGGCTTCCCCACTGAATTCTTTAAACATTTTTGGTTAACAATTTCTCTATCAGAATGGCACTTGAAATAAAACATAACTCCAAAATTCCCCCGCATATGAACACTGCGTTGATCTCAGTATTGCTTAAGCCTGGCAAAGACCCAACCCTACCCTCCAGCTATCGTCCCCTATCACTTATCAATACTGACATCAACATAATTAGCAAAGCTTTAGCCACCAGAATTGAAACAGTCACCCAAATCATAATTCATCACGACCAAACTGGATTCATCAAAGGACGACATTCATCAAACAATATGTGCAGACTATTTAATTTAATTAATGTCATCAATCAACACAGTTTAAAAGCAATAATTACCTCACTGGATGCAGAGAAAGCCTTCGATAGAGTTAACTGGACATTTCTATTTGCAACATTACAAAAATTTGGTTTCGGAGAATCATTTATTCACTGGATAAAAATACTTTACACCTCACCCATGGCTACAGTCACCACGAATGGAATAACATCACAGAGCTTCACACTACACAGGGGGAATAGGCAAGGATGTCCACTCTCTCCCTCTCTATTCACTTTTTTCATAGAACCTCTTGCTGCAGCAATCAGACAAAATGAAAATATCAAGGGAATTATAACTCATAACACACACCACAAGATCAGCCTTTACACAGATGATGTGATGTTATACTACAAGATCCTAAAAATTCCCTACAAGAAACCATTAAACTCATCAAAACATTCTCAAAAATATCTGACTACTCGATAAATTGGACAAAATCTATAATTTTACCCTTAGAAGGAGATGATTGGAATGCTGCAACACAGGAATCGACCCCCCACTGGAAATATCAGGTATTTAGGCGTCAACATTTCCCCCAAGCTGTCCGAGTTATTCCATCTCAACTTTAACCCATTAATAAAAACAATAGAAGATGATCTACAACGATGGATGAACCTACCACTTTAATTGGAAGAATAGCAACCGTCAAAATGTCAATTTAACCAAAAATCAACTATCTGTTTACTATGATCCCAAACCAACCCACCACCAACTGGTTCAACTCCCTAGATTCAATAATAACCAAATTCTACTGGAAAAATAAAAAAGCCAGAATCAAATTAGGTACTCTTCAAAAAAATAAAAATCAAGGAGGACTCGATGCACCAAATTTTCATAATTACTACTTGGCCAACCAATTGCTATACATCTATAAATGGACTCACCCCACCCAACAAAACAACTCATGTATTGATATCGAACAAGAAGCATGCAGGGAAATCTCACCACCTGACCTACCATTCCTCAATATAAACATAAAACACCACACCTGCTTTAAGAACACTGTAATTTCTACAACTCTGAAAGCTTGGTGGAAAATCAACAAAATCACAAACTCCACTTTGACACCCTGCAAATACACCCCAATCTGGCATAACCCTGACTTCCAGCTCAACAAAACTCTACTGAATTTCACCACATGGAAACAAAAAGGCATTACACATCTCCACCACATTTTTCAAGAGAACACTTTAATCACTTTTAAAGATCTAATCCAGAGATATGGCGTTGGGAGAGACCAATACCTTCAATATCTTCAGCTAAAATCTGTCCTGAAATCTGAAGTCAATATAACGCTGAATGACTTGCAGCCACCATTATTAATAACAGAAATCGACAAAATAACATCTCCGAAGAAAATTCTTTCTAAACTATACAAACTACTAACACATATGGACTCTACAATACACCTCCCCATTACAAGATGGGAAGTAGATTTGCCCATTTCTCCCAGCGCCGACTTCTGGCAACAAATATGCACCAACACATTCACAATGACTGACAACACTAACTTACAATTAATTCAATTCAAGGTAATCCACAGAGCACATATTACTCAACACAGGATGTATAAAATGGAACTAGCAGACACTGGCATATGCTCACACTGCACTCTAAACACCCCGGACAATTATTTCCACGCTACTTGGCTATGCCCACCCATCCAACACTTTTGGCACATAGTCACTGAAACATTATCCCGTTTCTTGGGTTGCAGTATCCCACTATCTCCCTCCCTCTGCCTACTTGGAGACATATCCGCGATCAATTCAACAACCAAGAACACCAGGCCCATACTCATTGCCCTAACTGTCGCCAAGAAAACTATCCTAGTACATTGGAAAACAAGAAATACCGTAAATACTGTGCAATGGTTGAACCTTCTCACAGAATACATATCATTAGAAAAAACATCAGCTTCTAGCCACAATCAAATCACAATTCAGAGAAAACTGGGAACCATTCATTAATAATCTAAATTTATAATCCAACCAAAATGAACCAGTTAGCCAACCCACCCCCCTCCTTTTCTATCTCTCTCTCTCTCTCTATCATACACATTACACACTTACACACAGTCTAACTTGATGCATACATACTCACCTTTCATGTTCATTACAGTTTCACCTTCTCCTTTTTTACTTTATTTTTCCCTGGCCCAATATACCCAGATAAGCTCACAACAAATTCCCACTTTCTCTTGTCATGCCATCCGAGTTCTTCCTACATATTCAGTCCTACATATGACACACACACATACATACACACAAATCCGCATACACCACACACTCCACAATCCCTCCATACAACTTTACCTCTCAATTCCATCCCATTTGTCTACTTTTCTTTAAATGATCTTTTTTTTCTCGCTCTCAATCCGTTGTTTTTTTTTGTTTTTTTAAGTAGCAATGCTGTCATTATTATTATTCTATTTTTGTTTTCTTTTCTGTTTGCTCGTTTTTTTTTCATTTTTGAACATGATTTTTACTTCTCTTGAGTGTTGATTTGCCTTTCGATGGATGCTTCCTCATTTGCTTTTGTTATATTTTCCTTATAAAAATTGTTTAGGTAAAAAAAAAAAAGCCAACACTGAATCTATAATTTTACACAACATAGAAGGTCCCTTAAAAATAAGAAACATCAGTGTCCCTGTTCTTGCTGAAAGCATGCAACCATTTATGATGTCTACAACAATGACAATTTGATGATACTCGTAGAGCAACAGTAATACACAAAAAGCCAACCTTCATGCTGATGCCTGTGACGCTCTGACCAGAGAAAGCTACTGTAACCCATCTAGTGACAAGTTATTACAAGGCTAGCTCTCAGAACTCTCAGAACGTTACAGCTTCATGTACTTGCTGTGCTTATTCTGTTATCGGCCTTTGTGAACAGCCCAAACGGTGGATTCTGGTTCAAGCGAGGAAGTGCCCATCAGACCAAAACTCAGTCATTTCCACAACTACATAAGTGTACTTATGCCTTAGTAATTGCAGCAGATATGGCTGTAAACTAAAATGTTTTACAAATAATTCAATTAGAGACAATGTTTGATCGATCAGAGAAACAGTTTTCATGTCTATATGAGCGCACATAGTGAATCACTGCCCATTCTTTCACTGCTCTGCCTCAGTTCCTGTAGATTCAGTGGCAAACCTGCAGTGATTAATGCACTTCAGACTGTGTTCTGCGGTGTACAGCTGCTTGGAGGCTTAAGGTAGTGAAGGGAAGTGTATGTTTCTGTATTTCTGTATGCACTCCTGGCCACTTCAGCTTAGGCCAGTCTCCACATTCCCAGTTACCGTGGCGATGAGGGAGAGGAGCGATGGAGAGCTACGGGGAGGATGGAATGCAGCTCAGGGCCGTCCCGAGTGCACTCCTGAGAGGACCCGAAACGCTCTGGCACCCACCATGGTGATATACCGCCCCCGTCCCAGGCACTATAGTGTGCTGTTGTGTTGTGTGCTGAGATGCCTAATTACTGATGTAACATGCGTGTGTGACCACAGACAGAGCCTTCATGCCTGTGAGATGTGACCATATGCGGTGTGATGCTTATAAACTACTATCAAGACTGAGATAACTTAGTGAGTCTTTGGAGAATGCCACTGCATGCTGTGTAGTGGGTATTTCCCTGGTGCATATTGTACTAAATTCTGTTACAGTGGGAACATGTCGTCTGACCTGATGATTTCCTGTCTGCCTCATGTACCTGCTTTGAGTGGTTCCTATCAATTCAGAGATTATTTGGCATTTTGTATGGTAGTTAGCATTTCTTATAGATGTGTCACGGGTTGCAGTGTGGTGGACCCAAATGCAGACTTGGACAATTGCGTACCTTCAAAAGGTACACGATGCAGCAGGCAGTCTCATAGTCAGTTTGTGCAAAGATCAAAAACCAGAAAAATCCACCGGGGCAAAAGTACAGAATCGGAAGGCAACAGGAATCAGCAAAACAAAGTCGGCAGGCCAAAAATGAGCGACCAGTTCGGCGTCCAAGAAATTCTTGTCGGCGCCAGAGTCGACCAACGCCTGTAGCCTGAGGGGTTGTTGGTCCTGAACCAGTGTGGCATCGAGCAGTGGGCTAGACTGGGCGGAGGAAGGGGAAGTGGAACGGCTCACCAGGGTCCCCACTCTAATATCTTTTGGCCGAATAGGACAGGAGGATAATACGTGACCGGCTGTGCCACAGTAAATGCGAAGTCCCGTCCTGATTCGCCGCATACGCTCCGTTTGCGTGAGGTGGGCTCTTCCAAGCTGCACTGGCTCCTCGCTGGGCGTGCGGGGCGCGGTCGAACTCGGGGGTACACTGATGCCGGGACCGGGACTGGAACTGAATTTCGCTGAAGGGCTCGCTGAGGGTTGGCGTCTGGCCGTCTGGCCGTCTGGCCGCTGAAGGGCTCGCTGAGGGTTGGCGTCTGGCCGTCTGGCCGCTGAAGGGCTCGCTGAGGGTTGGCGTCTGGCCGTCTCTCTGCGGCGCTCACGGAGGCGGTTGTCCAGCTTGATGGCCAGCAGCGCGATCAGGGCATCGAGGTTGTCGGGATCGTCTCTTGCAGCCAGTTCATCCTTCAAAGCCTCGGACAACCCGTCTCTGAAGACCCCCTGGAGCGCAGTGTCGTTCCATCCTGATTCCGCAGCGATAGTCCGGAACTCAGCTGAAAATGCCGCCGCGCTGCGCGTGCCCTGGCGCATCGACAGCAGGCGCTGATTATAGTCTCTCCCGCAAACGGGGCGATCAAAGACTTCTCGCATTTCTGCAACGAAACTGGAGCAGGTGAAGTTTGTAGGAGGTTGGCTCTCCCAAACTGCTGTGGCCCAGTCTAATGCAGATCCTTTCAGCAGCCCCACGATGCAAGAAATCTTTTTCCCATCGTTGTTGTAAGTGGTGGGTTGCTGGTTGAAGGTCGAGCGAACACTGCATTAGAAACGCCTTGCACTTCCCCAAGTCTCCAGCGTAGCGCTCCGGAGCAGGAATGTGCGGCTCCCTGGGCAGGAGGGCTGCGTGGGTGTAGAGCTGGACCGGGTCGGGAGGAGCCCTCGGGGCTTCGGGAGCGGGAGCCGGGAGGCGGGTGGTCAGCTGCTGCATCTGACCAGCGAGTGCTGTCAGCGAATACCGGATCTCACGGAGGGCTTGCTCGTGCCGTCCCACGAGTGCTGCCTTGGCTGGCGAGGGCGTTGCGCAGGTGCTCTGGGTCCGCTGGGTCCATACTGGCCAGATTGTTCTGTCACGGGTTGGGGTGTGGTGGACCCAAATGCAGACTTGTACAACTGAGTGTCGAAACTCCCGAAGGAGATGTTTAATTCAAAGGTACACAATACAGCAGGCAGTCTCGTAGTCAGTTTGTGCAAAGATCAAAAACCAGAAAAATCCACCGGGGCAAAAATCGAAGTCGTTAAACAGGCGGAGGTCAGAACAGGAATCAGCAAAACAAAGTCGGCAGGCAAAAAATCGGTGGTCGGGTAAACAGGCAAGATCAAAACACGAGTCAGACTAACGAGAGGTAAACGCTGGAAAGGCACTGTAAACAGGAGGCACAATCTGGCAAGGAAGAACAGGGAAACAGAGAATATATACCAAAAGAACCAGGTGAGTGAAATGAGAGATAATTGAACGGAGCGTGAACATGCAAACAGGGAACAGGTGAATGAAATGAGTGATTAGCCAGTGCATGAGAATGCGGCCAGAACAGGTGAGAGTGATCAGCTGAGGGGAGAGAGAGAGAAAGAGAAAACCACGCCCATACTACAAAACCGAAACAAAGATTGTGCAGGAGAAAAGCAGATAGTCAACTGAAAAGTGAAGTGACAACAGAAACATAACAAGATGCTGGCAAGGTGTAATTTTATTGAAATTAGGCTTGGGGCTGCTGGATGGCTCATTTAGTTAAGGCCCCACGCTGAGGTGCATGGATGAGCCTCACGGCCTCGGGTCGAATCCGGACCGTGCCAGTGCCGACTGTGGCCGGTAGCTCCACAGGGCGACGCACGATTGGTGCCTGTGTTGCCCAGGGTACGGGAGGGTTCAGTCAGACAGGGATCTGCGTTTCATCGCTCTCTAGCGATCCCCCTTGGGCGCTCATATGACTGCATGTCAGAGCTGCTTATGAAAGGTCTTCCTCCGGCATGAAAAACAGCTTTTGTGTTCTATTCCATTACAAAATATACATGCGCACAAGCTGAAATGTGGTAAATGTTTATTTTTCTCATCCAAGCAGAGTAAAATAATCCATTAATGTGTAGGCTTGTTATCATACCAAAGCTGATTTTTTTTTTTAAAGGAAAGCCTTAAGACTAAACATAAGGTCATGTCATGGCTGTGGCTCTATCACATGGGTGTTTGATGTAATTACAACAGGGAAAAAGTTACTCAGACGAGCTCGCTCCTGTTAAGATAATATACTCCATACTGGTGTGTGGCATTAGCAAACTTCTGAGAATTCCTCTGCAGGCTGTGTAGTGTGTGTCTCCCTGGTGCCCCTTATATTAAAGCCTGTTAAAGGAAACCTGTCTACCTCATGTACAGTGCCATGAAAAATATTTTCCCCCATTCTGATTTCCTATATTAGGGCCTAGTTTCAGATCTTTACAAAAAATGTTATATTAGACAGAGGGAACGGGAGTAAGCAGTCAACGTTTTAGAAACTCCCAACTTCTGCCTTGAGTCTCACCCTCTGGAGTTCAGTCCCTTGTAGTAGCGTCACAAGACCACCGGATGGCGGAAAGCATCCACTTTGTGTTTCCAGTATTCCAATACAGCCCACAGGTCTGATAGCAAAAGTAAATACTCTGATATTTTCGACTATTTCAAGCTCCTGCCACGGCACATAATGGTTTTATTAAATTCCATTTAGCATGAGGATGGGGGTGTAATTTCAAAGAAACACTGCACTGGTTGATGCACTGAAGATGCTCATTTTTATTGTACACACAGAGCACGTACACAGCGCATCAATACACACAGACGCACGCACATGCACAACATGCACACACACGCACACAAACACACACACAAACACATATACACCATGTTCACCCGATCATATAGATAGATGGTTTGATACTGTGGTTTGTGTCTTTGGAGGCCCTACTAGACTGAAGGCTCTTTTCTTTCTGGGGAGGCTACGCTCCTTCGGTGTGTGTAGCAGGATGCTGGCCATGTTCTACCAGATCATTGTGGCCGGTGTCCTGTTCTACACCTGTGTGTGCTGGGCTGGGAGCCTCTACTCCAGGAACACAAAGAGGCTCAAACTGATCCAGAAGGCCAGCTGCCACCCTCTGCTGTTGTTTTGGGTGCAGTGGGTGTTTGCCGACTCTCCCCCCCCCTCTCTGAGCCAGCCCCCCTTCTCTGCTTCCTCGGCCAGCCCTCTAGCTGCCCTCCTCAGCCTTGCCCCTGCCATGCCCGTGTTCTCCAGAAGGTAGAGCACTGACTGGCGGGTGAACCCCCAGCGTCCCACCTCCACTGGATATACTGTCGCTCTCTAACCGACCTCCTTACACTCCTTACACTCTCACACTCCGCTGCCAGGTCGGAGTACTTCAGGCGTTTCCGCTCATAGGCTGCTTCTGCCCCCTCCTCCCATGGGAGGGTGAGCTCCATAAGGAGCACCACCTTCGCCCAAGTAGAACACGTCTCCATATAAGGAGCACCACCTTCGCCCGAGAGGACCACGTCTCCATATAAGGAGCACCACCTTCGCCCGAGTAGAACACGTCTCCATATAAGGAGCACCACCTTCGCCCGAGTAGAACACGTCTCCATATAAGGAGCACCACCTTCGCCCGAGTAGACCACGTCTCCATATAAGGAGCACCACCTTCGCCCGAGTAGAACACGTCTCCATATAAGGAGCCGTCTCACAGCCTGACAGACCTGCTCAGTGTCCCTGTGCTGGAGGCCTGCTCTGTGTCCCTGTGCTGGAGCCGTCTCACAGTCTGACAGAATGTGCCGGAGGCCTCGTTTGGGGGCAGCACAGAGCGGACGGTCTCATCCGCACCAAACCATTAGCGCACGTTCTGAGGAGAAGGCAGGGTGTCATAATTGGCCCTGATCAGGAAGCGAAGCCTGGCTTGTGGTATCTTCCACCAGTCTGACCCACTGAGCGATTGGTCCTCCACACTTTCCCACGCTGTCCATCCTCCCAGACCACCTTAGCAAACTGCTAAAAACCTGCTACCTCTCCTGCGCCATCCATGGTGGGATGACCCAGAGTCTTCTGTGCCCCTCTGCTTCCCTGCTGGGGGGGTTGTGCCCCTCTGTTTCTCTGCTGGGGGGGTTGTGCCCCTCTGTTTCTCTGCTGGGGGGGTTGTGCCCCCCTGCTTTCCTGTTGGGGGTTGTACCCCTCTGTTTCCCTGCTGGGGGGGTTGTACCCCTCTGTTTTCCTGCTGGGGGGTTGTAGCCCTCTGTTTCCCTGCTGGGGGGGTTGTGCCCCTCTGTTTCCCTGCTGGGGGGTTGTACCCCTCTGTTTCCCTGCTGGGGGGGTTGTGCCCCCCTGTTTCCCAGCTGAGGGGAAGCAGTCAGGTAGAAGCAAACTGCAAACATAGAATGCATATCAGGCCACTGCTATATGTACCACAATTAAACCATCAGTGAAAGCCCAGGATATACTGGTATATTTATAAATCAATGACAAACTATGTTCTACAGCATATCCAGCAATTTACCCACCCAGATATCATTTCTGATTAACAATGCTGTACATTTTCAGCTCTCATAAAACGCCAGTAGTACAGATTCTGATGTAGTCAGCTGAAAGGAACTTCTTAGCTTACAAAGGAGATGGTACAGTAGAATGGGCACATCCAATTTGTTCAGGTGCAGGGCATAAACAATATGTAGAGTTAAAAAAATGTCTGATGTTTGAACAGACTAGGCAGAATTTGTGTCATTTCAAACAGATTGGAATATGGGTTTAACATCAGCATGCCCTTGGAGCTGAGTGAGTACGTTTAACATGGTCGGTGAAAATAGCGGCGATATGTGTTATTCAACCAATCATTTAAACAGAAACATTTACGCTCTAGACATTTGACACACCAACAGTAAAAATAACACATACAAATGCAACATTACACACTTGCACCAGCAGGCCTTATCTGATAGAAGAAAAATAATCACATTATCAGAACAGACAGAACAGTCATTACCACACGAATACCTAACACAAACGCAATTTTCCCCCATGTGGAATAAGCCGGCATTTTGGAAAAACAGAGTTGCGCGGTCTCTAATAAAAATGATTAGCATGGCTTACAGGCTCGTCACGGAACAGAAATAATATAAAATGACACCAACACAACAATCCTGTAATGTAATTACAGTATCACATTTTGCAGTAAATTATTGACTTATCAATGTTCAGTCCAAAAGCTCTTATTAGATGCCACTGTTGACATTTTTAAGTTTGGCCTTTACAATCCTTCCAGCTTCTCCCATTGTTATGCTTGGATTTATGACATGGTCAATCACTGTGGCTCTAAATTCATTCGATACAACAATATTTCTTCTACCTGCTTGACCACAACCTCAGCCACAGCCATGACCCGTCCATCAGTACCAACTGCATTGGGCTGCTCCATGTTGTCAGACACTGCTGAATGTTGTGCTGTAAAACAGCCTTTTATGTTGGGATTACCAATCGTGCTGCAATGCGACTCACCTGGGCAATGTTGCTGGAAGTGATGAGACAGAATTGCAAACATCTTGACTTCATTTCACAATCTGCATGTCTAGCAATAAGCATTGGAACATTGTACTAATACGAGACGACTGTATTGTGAAAACTGAGTGTGATTTAGAGTTGTGCACTTTGTGGGTAGGTACTGCAATTAGTGTCTTAGGGTAAGAATTTTGCCAGTCAGTTTGGCAAATTGAGTTTTCCACATTGAGCCAAAGCAATCATAACATACTGTAATGCATTTGTAATGTGTGACTGCAGATATCAGAAATGCATCTGAAAAAATGAGAAAAACTGTAGGGTCTCAGGAACATCTCAGAGACTGGATGTCATGCAAACCACACTTCTGCCCTGATTTTGGCTTAGTGGTCTAATCCATTCAACTGATGTGCAGCAGATCCAGGTTCAAACCTACAGGAAAACCATTTATTTGAGAGGTAACATAAACATACCAGCTCAATAGACAAGCAGTGCCTTTTCAAAATGTATTGAGTTGTGGTTACACTACAGCAACAGAAGCAAGCATTCATCAGACACTACACAACTTCTCTTATAATGGATTTTATTTCCACTACTGTAGATGAATGTCATTGCTTCAACTGCAGATTTTAGCCCCATGCTGATCTACTCAAATTGAGCCCAAACATAATCCCATACAGAATATGAAATAAGTACTACTGTGTCACAGGAGTTCAATACATCACACAATAATAAATCACAACAGCAAAACATTTGATATTTTAATAATTCAGGTTTAATCATTGCATATTATTGTCTGAAAATACAGAAAAATTAAAGGAAAAAAAACAATCCTAACAGAATTAATAAGGAAACTCAATCCATCATTGTTTACAGTAATGAAAGGAAATAAGTACACTGCAGTGATCATTCTGCATTCTCCCTATCAGCTGCATTTGCCCACAGAAATTTGCACATTGGAACTCTTGTGAAAATGAATGAAAGCAACTGTAAAAACTAGTAAAATGCACATTTAAGTGGAGGAGTTTGCCACTGGATTCTTTTAAAAAAGATGCAGATACAGGAGATAGAATTATTACTTCAAAAACATTTTACCCTGCCATCTTTTGGCATTATTACTCTCAATGTTATATTAATGTTTTAATAATCAAAAGTACATAAACACACCTTGAACATCTGCAATATAAATGTATTAAAATGTAAAAAAAATATCACATTTAGACAGCAAGTGCTTAACCTGAACTGCTAAAAGATATTACTCTTATGTACAGGAGTTATAATATTGGGCAGGGTGACCGAACTAATACATTACACCATCCAACAGAGGAGGACCGAAAGACGTGCCCAACGACACCAGAGGGCTGCCGGCATTGCCCCAACATCTGGGCTCCTTTGCCCCAGCTGTGGACGAATGTGTGGCTCACGCATCGGCCTCCACAGCCACATGAAGTGGCACCAGCGTCAACGACGCTGAACCCCCCCCCCCACCCCCCACCCCCCACCCCCCACCCACCCCATCCCCCCCATCCCCCCCATCCCCCGGAGCAAGCGTCATCATCGAACACAATGGACAGCTAAGAAGGTGTGATCGGGTGAGAGTGTGTTTGTGTGTGCGTGAATTTGTGAATGTGTGTGCATGCATGCGTACGTTTGTGGGAGTGACTGTGGATGTGAACATGTGTGTGTATGTGTGTGAGTGCATGAGTATGTGTGTGCCCGGATTGTGTGTGTGTATGGGTAAGAGAATGTGTGTGTGTGTGTGTGTGTGTGGGCGCGTGCGTGTGCACGCATGTATCTGTGTGTGCATGTGTGAGAGTATGATTGAGTGCATGAGTATGTGTACACACGGGGGCGTGTGTGTATGGGTAAGAGAAAGTGTGTGTGTGCATGTGTTTGTGTGAATGTGTGTGTGATTTTTTATTTGAGTGTGTGTGCAAGCAAGAGAATGAGTTTATGTATGTTTATGTGTGTGTGTGTGTGAGAGTGCCTTTGTGAATGTGTGTGTGTTTATACGTGTGTGTGTGTATGTATGGGTATGAGAATGTTTGTGCATATATGTGTATATGGTGTGTGCACGCATGTATGTGTATGCATGTGTGAGTGCATGAGTGTGTGTGTGTGCGTATGGGTAAGAGAATGTGTGTGTTTATACATGTGTGTGTGCGTGCGTATGGGAATGAGAATGTGTGTGTGTTGACACGTTTGTGTTTGTGCGTGATTGCATAAATGTGTGTGTGCGTGCGTTTGCGAATGTGTGTGTCTGTATACTGTATGTGAGTGTGTGAGTGAGAGAAAAAGTGTGTGTGTATGAGTGCGTGTATGTGTGCATGTGCGTGTGTGTGCGTGAGATTGTGTGTGTCCGTGTGTAGGTGTGTGTGAGTGACTGGGTGTGAGAGAGTGTGCGTGCATAGGTCTGTGAGTGCGTGTGCATGAGTAAACATGAGTGTATGTATTTGTGAGTGCGTGTGCATGACTGAGAGAGAAAGGGTGTGTGTGAGAGTATGTGTGTGTGATGGAGTGTATGTGAGAGAGAGAGGGTGTGTGTGTGACTGGTTGTGCGAGAGTGTGTGTAGATGTGTGAGTGCGTGTGTGTGAGTCTAGGAGCATATGAGTCTGTATATATATGTGTGAGTGTGTGATTGAGTGTGTGTGTGTATATATGTGTGTGTGTGTGTGTGTGTGCGAGTGTGTGTGTGTGTATGTGTGAGTGACAGAGTATGAAAGAGAGAGAGAGTGTGTGCATACGATTATGAGTGTGTGTATGTATGCATGCATGCGTGTGCGCGTGAGAGTGCACTGGTGAATGTGTGTCTGTTTATACATGTGTGTGCATGCGTATGGGAATGTGAATGTGTGTGTTTATACATGTGTGTGCATGCGTATGGGAATGTGAATGTGTGTGTGTTTATACATGTGTGTGCATGCGTATGGGAATGTGAATGTGTGTGTGTTTATACATGTGTGTGCATGTGTATGGGAATGTGAATGTGTGTGTGTTTATACATGTGTGTGCATGCGTATGGGAATGTGAATGTGTGTGTGTTTATACATGTGTGTGCATGCATATGGGAATGTGAATGTGTGTGTTGACACGTGTTTGTGTCTCTGCACGCATGTATGTGTGCGTGCGTGAGTCCATGAGTTTGTGTGTGTGTGTGCGTGCGTTTGTGTGAATGTGTGTGGATGTGAGTGTGTGTGTGTGTGAGAGAGAGGGTGTGTGTGTGAGTGACTGAGTATGAGAGAGAGAGAAAGTGTGTGTGTGCATACGGTTATGAGCGTGTGTACATATGTATGCATGTGTGTGTGCGTGAGAGTGCACTGGTGAATGTGTTTGTTCGTGTGTGCGAGAGATTGTGTGTGTGCGTGTGTGTGATTGGGTGTGAGAGGGTGTGTATGTGAGTGTGTGTGCACGAGTGTGTGCGTGCGTAGGTGTGTGAGTGCGTGTGCATGAGTGTACATCAGTGTGTGTATTTGTGAGTGCGTGTGCATGAGTGTGAGAAAGCAAGGGTGTGTGTGAATGTATGTGTGTGTGTGTGGATGTGGATGTGTGTATGTGGGTGTATGTGTCTATGTGTATCTGAGTGTGTGTGTGTGTATGTGTATATGAGTGTGTGTGGTGTGTGTGTGTGAGTGGGTATATGAATGTGGTGTGTGTGTGTGTGTGTGTACATGAGTGTATGTATTTGTGTGTGCGTGCATGTGTGCGAGTGTGTATGCGCACGTATGTGTGTGTATGCGTGTGTGTGTGTGTGTGTATGTGTGTGTATGTGTGTCTCTACTCCAGTTGGCAGAGGGACACTGAGGCGTCACACACTGCAAATCCAGCACAGAGGGGTGTGTGTTGAGTGAAGTGTGTGTGGAATGTGTGCAGGAGGGTCAGTGTGTCAGAGTCAGAGACGCTGTAGAAGGACAGAGTGCCGGTTGGACGGTCCACACACACTCCTACCCTGTACACGCACACTCCTCTACCATCATCATCATCATCACACACTCCTGCTCTGCGGTCGGGGGGGGAGGGCAGGTATGTCTGTTTCGTTATTATTGTGCCAGAAAGAGTAACTGAGTTTATGAGAGGGATCGTAATTACGGCAGCCCAGACTCCAGGAGTTTTTATTGTATCCAAACCTACAGTCATAACCCACTCCTTTCCTGCTGATTCCTTTATCTGTCACTGCTATATAAACCCCTCCCCTCTCAGACACACTGAACTCAGCCTCCCAGTAACAGCGCTCACACACACTCTCTCTGCACACAACCTGGGGCCGGTACTCAAATCTCTCTGGATGATCAGGATATGGCTCCTCTCTCCCCGGTGTGTGTGTCACCCTCCTGTTCCCCTCAGACAGAGACAGGTTTCTCTGCGCTGTGTTTGGATCCAGTGTGAGCTGACAGCCGTCTGCACACCAGAGACATTAATGAGATTAATTATCACTATTAATATTCACCTTATTATGTGTGTGAGAGAGAAAGGACTGTCATAGTACCTCTGTATGTGTGTTTGTGTACATGTGTGTTTCTGTTTGTGTGTTTATGTGTGTAAGAGAGAAGTCTCTCGCTCTCTCTCACACACACACACACACACACAGCAGAGTGTGTATCTATGCAAAGTGTTCTGTCGATACAGACTCACATTTCCTGGGTCCTGGTTTGGTCCTGTTCTCTCCTCCATGGTCCACACTGTAAGAACAGCAGAACAGAATTCTGAATTTTAACCATCCTTTATTTCCACTCTTAACACACCAATGACATCACATATATAAAAACAAAGGCACAATAAAACACAAAACCACGATCATATGAAAAAAACACAAATCTGTCAGAAAGGAAACTTATTCCATTCACTCACCCTGTTCCATGTGCAAAAATAGCTCCCCTCCCTCCACTGAACATAAAACACCCTTATAACACACACACTCTGAAACACACTCAGGTTCTCCATTGCTTTGTAATACTGAAACTCCACCATCACTGTGTCCCTGATCAAACCCCTAACTACAACAACCACATCTTATTTACTGCAGTGATCCCGTGCAGCACCCTCCACAGGAGATCCCCAACTCTCTTGAGTAACGCTGGTTTGTACAGTGCCCTCCATGTCCACCCCCCCCCCCCAACTCCTTCTGTGTGTGTGTGTGTGTGTGTGTGTGAGGTGCATTGTGGAAACTCTCTGTACTTACAGCAATGTGAGTGTGTCTAGTTTAGCAGCAGACAGCGCTCTCACTCCTGAGTCTCCTGGGTGATTGTGTCTCAGGTCCAGCTCTCTCAGGTGTGTGTGTGTGTGTGTGTGTGTGAGGTGCATTGTGGAAACTCTCTGTACTTACAGCAGTGTGAGTGTGTCCAGTTTAGCAGCAGACAGCGCTCTCACTCCTGAGTCTCCTGGGTGATTGTATCTCAGGTCCAGCTCTCTCAGGTGTGAGGGGTTTGAACACAGAGCTGAAGCCAGAGAATCACAGCCTCTCTGTGTGACTCTACAGCCTGACAGCCTGCAGAGAGGACACACACACCTTACATGCATTAATATAAACTAACAGGGCTGTGTGTGTCAAACACATAGCAGTGTGTTACACACCTTACACACATTAATATAAACTAACAGGGCTGTGTGTGTCAAACACATAGCAGTGTGTTACACACCTTACACACATTAATATAAACTAACAGGGCTGTGTGTGTCAAACACATAGCAGTGTGTTACACACCTTACACACATTAATATAAACTAACAGGGCTGTGTGTGTCAAACACATAGCAGTGTGTTACACACCTTACACACATTAATATAAACTAACAGGGCTGTGTGTCTCAAAACACACATCAGTGTGTTACACACCTTACACACATTAATATAAACTAACAGGGCTGTGTGTGTCAAACACATAGCAGTGTGTTACACACCTTACACACATTAATATAAACTAACAGGGCTGTGTGTGTCAAACACATAGCAGTGTGTTACACTCCTTACACACATTAATATAAACTAACAGGGCTGTGTGTGTCAAACACATAGCAGTGTGTTACACACCTTACACACATTAATATAAACTAACAGGGCTGTGTGTGTCAAACACATAGCAGTGTGTTACACTCCTTACACACATAATATAAACTAACAGGGCTGTGTGTGTCAAACACATAGCAGTGTGCTACTTTACAGCACATTAATATAAACTAACAGGGCTGTGTGTATCAAACACATAGCAGTGTGTTACACACCTTACACAATTTAATATAAACTAACAGGGCTGTGTGTATCAAACACATAGCAGTGTGTTACACACCTTACACAAATTAATGTAAACTAACAGGGCTGTGTGTGTCAAACACATAGCAGTGTGTTACACACCTTACACACAATAATATAAACTAACAGGGCTGTGTGTGTCAAACACATAGCAGTGTGTTACACTCCTTACACACAAGAAAATAAACTAACATGGCTGTGTGTGTCAAACACATAGCAGTGTGCTACTTTACAGCACATTAATATAAACTAGCAGGGCTGTGTGTGTCAAACACATAGCAGTGTGTTACACACCTTACACAATTTAATATAAACTAACAGGGCTGTGTGTATCAAACACATAGCAGTGTGTTACACACCTTACACAAATTAATGTAAACTAACAGGGCTGTGTGTGTCAAACACATAGCAGTGTGTTACACACATTACACAAGTTAATATAAACTAACAGGGCTGTATGTATCCAACACATAGCAGTGTGGTACACCCTTTCTACAGCTTCATATAAAATTAATTATGGAATTAATCATGACTATTTAAGAAAATGACCAGTTAAACTAAATTTGAACAGATTCAATTAATTTTCATAATTTTGAAGAATGTATGAATAGAAACGATTTGACGCTTCTCAAAAATATGTTTTTTCCAACTCATGTCAGATTTAAAATGGGTTCTACCAAGAGGAAGAACAGGAAAATGTTGCTTTATTTCTGTGAAGAAAAATAACTCTCTTGTCTATTTTAACATTAAAAACATTAGTAATATTAGTGCTATATTTAGTCATTATTAACATTAGTGCTGTATTTTGTCACATTGGAACCCTTTTTGATTGAAGGGGTTTGTGTTTGTACTCACCCCAGTCTCTGCACTTTACAGTGTGGGTCCTCCAGTCCAGCAGAGAGCGCTCTCACTCCTGAATCCTGCAGGTCATTGTCTCTGAGCTCCAGATCTCTCAGCTCTGAGTGAGGAGAACGCAGGACTGAGGCCAGAACATCACAGCAGCCATCTGTGAGATTACACCAACCCAGCCTGTGGAGAAACCACACACACACACACACACACACACACACACACACACACAAACATGCACACGTACACACACACACACACACACAACCACACACAACACACAAATATGCACACGTACACACACACAACCACACACATGCGCGCACACACACACACAACCACACGCACACAAACACACACGCACAACACACAAACAACAAACACACACACAGAACCACACACAACCATACACACACGCACATACACACACCACACATATAACACACATACGTATACACACACACACACGCACAACACACAAACAGACACACACAACACGCACACACACACAAGTATAACACATGCATAACACACATACATATACACACACACACACAAACATGCACACGTATACACACACACACACACACACACACAACCGCACACAACAAACATGCGCACACACAGAGACACACACACACACACGCACACACACACACACACCACACACAGACACACACACACACACAGACACACACACATACAACCACACAAACACACACACAATTGAAATTCACTGCTAATTTTCACACTGTGCACCTTGGCAGCAGATAAATGTGGAATTTCCTATTTGTACAGTACGTGCATTCCTGGGATGTACACAGTACACACAAAAACAGGAGGAGTTTATATTAATTACGATCATAAAGTATTCTGACTAATCCACAAAAAAAAAGGTTATCACTTTGCTCAATTAAAAAAAAAATCACTAAAAATAAGGAGCTAATTCAACTCAAGGTTGGGGGCCTCCTGCAAGGACTTCATTAACAAAACTGTTCCATGTTGCGATGATATCACATGGGACACAACATGATTGCAAACATATTTCATTTGCAAACACAAGAAACAGCACTAGTATGATCACTATGGTGTACTTTACCTCACCTTCAGTCTACAAACATCTTTATATTTTAAAAACATTCTATCTTCATCCAATAATGTAATCAAGGCGGCAAATGAAATACACTGCAGCGCCATCTACTGGCTGCAGAGAAACACCACAACTGATTATTGCCATTGACTGGTACTACAGGTATATGGAGGACCAAAAATGTAAAAATAATAAATAAATAAATGACTCAATAAATGAATTAATGTATAAATAAATAAATAAATACAAAAGCAAGAAAATGTAAAAAATAAATGAATGTACACAGAAATAAATTAATAGACCAAATCTGACAAATGGGTATTTGCATTTATTTCCAAGATTTATTTCTTGATTCATTCATTTCTGTGGATGTTCATTTCCATATTTATTTATTGCTTGATTAATTTATTTCTGTATATATTTATTTCCTTATTTATGTTTTGATTAATTTATGTCTGTATATATATATATTTCTGTATTTATTTCTGTATTTTTTCATCCATATGTTAATGAGGGGGCTGTCAATGAAAATATGTCATAGTGTCACAATATTTCCATTGGTTGATCGATACCAGAGTACGTAGATTCACTGTACATGCCTTGCTTCAACACCGGTTGCTTTTTACCACATTTACGTTAGTAGGGCAGAGCAGGGCAAAACGTAACACAGATTTTATTTTTTTGGTTAGGTGGTGCAGCTTGAGTGACGTATTTCAGGATAAACACTCAGAATGACCCTTGCTTTCTCTCCAACAAAAAGTTGAGGGATTTTGATAAACATTTTGGGAGATATTGCCAAATAAAAGTTTGTTTTGGTGATATGTAAGCACATTTTATTTTATTAGAAGTATTTTTGGGTGCTGTAATGTGTGTGCATATCAAAGGATCCAAATGTATGTAATCGTAAACAGTCTTTTCGTGACTAACAGATTGCATATTTTTGATAGAGCAATCAGCTCCACCTGCAGGATTAAGACATGCACGCAGACTCACAGAGCAAGGGAATGGAACAGGATTGAAAAGGGAAGACAGTCAACGGGAACTGCAGAATAATGCTGGGATAACTTCATGAGGGAAAAGAACAGGATCACATAGAAGAGTTTATGATAAACTTTACTTTGGAGCTTAAAGAACTGTGGCATACATACAGTACGGCTGCACTCAATCTCCTGAACAAGCTACCTCACTATTTCACTGACGTCTTACATTGGTTGGTATATCCTGTTTCGAAAAGCCTAGGGCTCCACCTAGTGGATAACCTGACTACACTACAAATGTACAGTATCATAAGTTTTCACCAGTTGGCAATAGGCTATGAAAAACATTTAAATGTAATCAATGGATAGATTAGAAACAGTGTTTGTATCCTAAAACATCAAACTGTATTGAGTTACCTTACTTTGTGTGAACCTTTAAAGGTATTAAAACTTAGGTTAGCTCGCCATGTCAGTTTTTGAATGGCATGTCCCAGAAATTCCATTATGGTATGAAATCATAATTAGGATGTAGGTGTGAATGGTTTGTATTAAAATGATTAATCTAGTTCTAGTTATATTTTCAGAATTGAGCCAAATAGGAAAACTGTTGTTTCCTATACAGGCAAGAGATAGCCAGAGGCTTGAGCCTGGCTGACCTAGCTGAAAATGCTAGTCCTCATTATGTGCTCTTTTGTGTGGATGCTTTGACAGTTTGTTCCAGGTAGCTGCATCACAGAGATTGACCCTGTAGTGATCAGCCATTTGGAGGAAGTGGCTCTTCGCCTGAATGTTTCACTCCATAATTCAGATTACGCCAGATCAATTGGATGCCCTTCTCACAAGCTGTCTGAGGAAGCACTGGAGAGTTATTTATTAGTTGGCTTGTCTGTTCATCATGTTGCAGCACAATTAATTAACAATAAATCCCTTGCATGTCCATGAGTTCTCAACAGGATGCTTAGCAGGGTGATCTACACTAGATCATTTAAACTTAATACACTTATGCGAAGCAAGTTTAATCCATCTATGCCTCAGTGGTGTTTCTCCCATCTCATTAGTAATGCATTCATTGGTGTTGTTCTGAGTGCACCACAGCATATCCTCAAAGCTCTTGCCTGTTTAACATGTGATGCCAGGAAAGGAATTGGGGTGCTGTCCACCAGGGGGCAGCATCGGCCCTACAGAGAGGTATTGCTGCAGCTGTGGCCCGTTACCTAACCCTGGGCTCTATAAGAGGCCTAGCTTCCAGGCCTAGGGGAGGGTGCTTTTAGATGGTGTTTGGGAGCGTGGCTATGGACAGTAATAATGACCCTGTGCTCTATATAGTAGTGATGAGTCTCCTTGTGTTCTGCTATATAATGACCCTGTGCTCTATATAGCAGTGAGGAGTCTCCTTGTGTTTCTGCTATATAATGACCCTGTGCAACCTCTACTCTCTGCCTAGCAAGACAAGTAAAGCCAACTGCTGTAGAATTTAAATGTTCTGAAATCCAGACTTTAGCTTTGGATTGGAACCACAGAAAAGTGACAAAATTAAGTGATGTAACATTGCACCCAAACAGCAGTTTGCATGTTGATCAGATTGACACTCTTCCCTAAGATGTACACACATACCATATCGACCAATAGTTGATTTTACCAACAGTAATAATATCCAAGGGATCGTTTACCCAATGGGCTACATGGGCTGCAGTCCCGGGCGGTGAGGGGGATGTTTGTTTTTTGCAACATGTGGAGCCACATCCACTGATGTAGCTTGTTGGGGACCCGTTACTGAAAACTTGCGTAGCTATTGGGTGAGCAAAGGAATAAAAGCCTCCTTGTCATGTCAAAATAAAGACACAGCATTCACAGCATCAGAACGATCGTATAAAAATCAGAACAGACAATTGAGTAAGACCTTGTTTTCGCGTAATCTGCGTAATGGGGAGAGTGTTACCCGTGAGTGGTTAGTTTATTCTCCAACAACCGGTAATGTATATCGCTTTTTTTGTCGGCTGTTCAGCGGGACATCTGCCTTTTCTCAATCCGGGTTTTCTGATTGGAAACATGCTTCTTGTCGGACTGAAGAGCATGAGTCAAGCCAGTCTCATCGAAATGCAATGCTCATCTGGTTCGCTCGCACACAGGTGCACGGAATTGACAACGAACTTAAGGAGCGCTGCGAAGAGGAGGGGAAGTATTGGCGCGAGGTCCTAAAACGAATTGTCTCCGTTATACAGTTCTTGTCAGAACGAGGTCTCGCATTCCGAGGAGGCGATGAAGTTCTCGGTTCCCCTAACAATGGCAACTATTTGGGAATACTTGAGCTACTCAGCAAGTGCGTCCCCTTTCTTGCCGAACATTTCAAGAAATATGGAAACCAGGGGAGTGGGTCTACTTCCTATTTATCCAACACTATATGTGATGCATTCATTGCAATTATGGGACAGCGAGTTCAAGCTGAAATTATTCTAATGGTGCAGAAAGCAAAGTACTTCTCTCTTGTTGTTGATTCAACCCCAGATTTAACCCATATTGATCAGCTAACATTCGTGATAAGATATGTCTCTCAGGAAGGTCAAGTCTTCGAGCGTTTTTTAAAATTCCTGCCCATATACAGTCATACCGGTGAGTCTCTTTTTCAGTCCGTTACAGACCTGCTAAATGACATGAATATTGATATAAATAATTGTAGGGGACAATGTTTTGATAATGCATCCAACACGTCAGGTGTGTACAAAGGACTAAGGGCCCGTATTCTAGAAGTAAATCCTTTGGCTGAGTGGATACCTTGTACAGCCCACTCACTCAATTTAGTCAGAGTGAACAGTGTAGATTGCTGCTCTGAAACAACCACATTTTACAGATCTGTTCACTCTTCAATTTTTTCTCGGGATCACCCCGCCGATGGAAGGTTATGATGGATGGACTTGAGCCCAATGTTAACAAACGCATAGAGACTTTAAAGGGACTGTCGGACACGAGATGGGCCGCTCACGCCCAGGCCACCAAAGCTCTCTGTGTAAACTATAAAAATATATTGAATTCGCTAATAAACATATCAGATGATGATTCTCAGAATGCTCTCACGCGTGACGAGGCGTGCTCTCTGGCTAACAAAATGAACCGATTAGAGACAGCTTTCTTGTGTATATTGTGGAACAAAGTATTACAAAGAATTCAGACAACGAGTACTATCCTCCAGAAGGTAGATGTGGATCTCGTTACGGCTGTGGATATGCTGCGATCACTGTCAGATTTCGTGGCAGGTTTACGCGACCAGTTTGGAGACCTGGAGACGCAGGCCAAGGAAATGGGAGGAACACAGGAATACAGGTCTGTGGTAACTCGGCAGGCGAAGAGAAAACGGAGAGCAGATGAGTTCAGTGCACCTGACCACATTCTAATTGGAGCTGAGAAGTTTCGTGTCGAGGTATTTTTAGTCATAACTGACAAACTAACAAGTGCTTTGCAAGCAAGACATAAGTCCTACACAGAGACTTGCGACTATTTTGGCTTTTTAACCCATCTCAAGAGCCTGTCTGTGTCTGAAATACGCGAAGCGAGCCGCAATCTTCAGAAAAAATATAGCACCGATTTACAGGATGTTTTTGAGGATGAGCTTGTTCAGTTCATTAAACTCTGTGACACAACAACTGACGATCTGTCACCAAGAGACCTGATGGTCTTACTGAGAGAGAAACAAGTCCAAAGTGCTTTCCCAAACGTGGACATTGCACTCCGAATTTATCTCACTCTTCTTATTTCAAATGCCACCAGAGAAAGATCATTTTCCAAGTTGGGCATTATTAAGAACAGACTGAGGGCATCCATTGAGGAAAATAGACTGAACGGGTTGACCATTCTGTCCATTGAGTATGATCTGCTGCGCCAGCTGGATTTTAAGGATTTAATTAAGGATTTTGCATCAAAGAAAAGCAGGAAAAAGGCCTTTTAATGACATCACTGAAGAGTCAGATTTTTAAAAATATGTTAGTTTAAGTCTTGAATATTATCATGTAGTTTATAAACAAAAATGACTACGATACTCTATTCAGCGATGCCCATATGTATTTCTCATACAAATAGAATTAGAATGTTGTTTTTCTTTTGTGGACTGTTTGCCGTGTGATAAAACTGCTCGAATTTTGATTATCTTGCCGTTGTGTGTTTGCAGTATGACTATAATTGGCGTTCTTTTGTATGGTGTTGGTGTGTATTTTCCCATGGCCTCTTTGCACTGGCTTATTATGGGGTTGTCTTGTGTTGCGTATCTTTGCGTGCGTGCGTGCGTCGCCGCGGCGGGGGGGCCTCTGAGCTGCGTAGCCCAGGGCCTCAAGATAGGTAAACGCGGCCCTGATAACATCTCATTTTATGCTCAATATCTTCAGAAACACCACAACCCTGTAGCACACACAGGTGTGTAATGTGAAGGAGTACAACTTATCTTCATCACAAGGTCAGCGTATGAAAGAGAGTGGGGTATAAGTATGGATTTCATTAGAGTTCATAGCAGGTAGTGAATAATGGGGATGGATGAAGACTGCAATATGTGACAGAAGTGAATCCAGAAGTCGGTGCAGAAACCTGGCAAATGAAACTCAATACAGCTCAATGTAAAGTTCTACATGTGGGAAATAATAACATCAGGCTAGATTACTTTATGGGAGGAACAACATTGGAATGTGCTCAATTTTGGGAGTAATAGTTGATCAAATCCTTTCAGGTTCTAGGCACTGTGCTGTAGCAGTAAAAAAGCCAACAGGATGCTGGGATAGTAGTGAGTATAAATCAAGGCTCCAGAGTGCGACCATTTTGGTTGAACATGCGACCAAAAATCTGTCAAGTGCGACTAAACATTTTCATTGGTCGCACCGGTGCACCTGACATTTAGCAGGTCTGTCTGTGTGTGTGTAGCGTTATTTTTTTCCCCACCCGCATTCTGCGAAGACCCGCCCCTACTCTGCCTCTGATTGGCTCTGACCCTGATATTCTTCTTCGCTGAATGCGGGTGGGGAAAAAAATAAGGCATGTGTGTATTAGTGATGTGCGGATCGCAGTTATATCCGCGGGCACCACGGTTAATCTGCGGATCGGGTGGGCCGAGTCATAAAAATTAACATTCTGATTAATAGCGGATGGGTTGCGGGTGGGTGAAATAATACATCATTAATGAGGAAAATATTAATTACATTCTCTAAAATGTGAACATATTTTAAGCTTCATTTTTCGTCAGGCGCGAATTAGCAGACTAGACTCTCATTGCGCCAATTGCGGCGTCCATTTGTCTTAAGCAGCAATGGAGGCAAAAAAGATCCGAGAGAAAATTAAAAAAGGAGAATTAAAAAAAGGAATGGCAGAAAAGTTCTATGTGGGAGCGATTTAGTGAATGACGAGTCAAGTGCAGGGTATGTCATATGCAACAGCTGCGAAATAATGAGAAATAGCGGTAATGTGTGATCGGGTGCGGGTCTCGAAATCGGAGAAAATAATTTGTTCGGGTGGGTGGCGGGGGGATGACTGCGTACATTCGGATGACGTCAGAGCCGATCCGCGCATCACTAGTGTGTATGTGTGAAACCGCGCCCTGTACTCCTCCGGGAGCAGCGCACACTTTTATTTGAGTTATTTGAGTTTGTCAAGCACTTTAAACGTCAGCAGTTTTTAAGTTTATTTTTTAAACAATTGAGGTTATTGCCATTTCTTGTTTGTGCTGTGATTTAAATAAAGAAAAAACATTTATCTGCACCTTTATTCCTGTTTACAATCATTTACATGTGTTAAGAAATTACCAATGTGTATGGGAACTGACAAAAAAGGTAACACTTAAGATGTATTATTGTGGCGCCAAAAGGCGCGGTGAAAAATTTTGGGTGCACCTAAATGATGTGCTGCTGCACCTAAATGAAAGTTAGGCGCACCAGTGCATCCAATGTAAAAAGTTAGTCTGGAGCCCTGTAAATCTAAGGAAGTTATTCTTATTTAATACAATACCATTGTCAGACCACACTTACAGAATTGTGTGCAGTTCTGGGGACTGTACTACAAGAAAGATACAGAGGATCTGGAAAAGGTTGAAAGAAGGGAAACCAAACTGGTTTCCGGTATAAAAGATAAAAGCTTTGAGGAAAGACTTCAGATGCTTAACTTTGTCAAGCTTAGTAAAAGTAGACTCATGGTTATTTGATTGAGTCTCTTAAATTCATAAAGGGGATCAACAAAGTGAACTACAAGAGATTCTTCAGGTTCAGCTCTGTTAGTATGACGAGGGGGCATAAAAGGAAATTAGCAAAAGGTAAATTCCGCACCGATGTTAGGAAGTATTTTTTCACACAGAGAGTAGTCACTGTGTGGAATAGCTTGGCGCATGTCATGTAGTAGAGGCAGAAACTCTGGGGGCTGTCAAGACTGGGCTTGATACGATGCTGGATACTATCTAGTTTGTAGGTAAACCAAGCACTAGTGGTAGGTAGGAAAATGGCGAGCATGTCGGACTGAATGGCCTATTCTCGCCATTATGTTTTGTTATGTTATGATAGACGTGAAACATATTACCGTACTGAAGTGGTCAATATTTTACAATGTCAATCATGCATTCAGCATTCAGTCATCACCTGTGACCTGATACTACAGACTCCACTGAAAATTACATTCTGGTCAAGAACCACAAACCTGGCAACCCTAAGACTCATGAGGGTTTATCCTGCTTTTCTTTGTTGTGCTAGAGCAGTTAGAAGAGAGGGATGAGAACAATGTGGACAAAGAAAGAATGCTGGTGGACACAGGAGTAAACAGAGAGAAAGCACTTTTTATATTTCACTGCACAGAGCCATAATCACTAAATCTATTTAGTTAAGGTCACACAGTACACAGCACTACTCACCCCAGTCTCTGTAGTTTACAGTTTGGACTCATCAGTCCAGCACAGAGCAGCTTCACTCCTGAATCTCTCAGGTTATTGTTGCTGAGGTCCAGATCTCTCAGGGGTGAGTTTGATGACTGAAGAGCTGAGGCCACAATTTCACAGGACCTCTCTGTGAGGTCACAGTAGTTCAGTCTGCAAAGAAGGGTTTATATATTATTACATGATTAAATAGCGCAATATACTGTAAAATCTGATATGTGCAATGTAACAGTAATCGCGAGTGATGAAGAGTGATGTTGAGGATTTTCAGTTTGTGATGCTCTGAGGAAGTTCTTTGCTACACTCTCCAACAGCAGCACTTTAGGCCTGAGAATTAGACCTCTGACAGTTCTACAGATGAAATTCTTACCCAAATGGCCCCCTTTCTCCTGGCATTTGGCACAGATACAACCAAAAGTAAAGATGCAAGAAATAACTCAGAAATAAAATCTCTCAGAGTGGATAGTGAGTTAGGCTCTGCTTCTTTACTTATGCTGGTAACTGTGACTAACTACCCACAGTATTGCAAGCCAATACACAGCAAAAGCCAGATTCACTTTAGAAACAAGAATGCAAAAAAGTGATCTGTTCACATATAACCAGGTACTGTAGTGCAGTCTGTCTGTTTTGCTGAGGTTATATATAACCATGTAGTGCAGTGCATCTGTTCTGCTGGTGTTACATATAACTAGATAGTGAAACCAAAGCTATGTAGGAACTGTTAATGATCCCTTTGAGTTCCTTTTGTTGGAATAGTGATACATTTGATGGTGCTGTCCAAGGAGACACCATTTAACTTTTTCCAGGCTTTAGGAAACTTCAGAACCTTGTACAGGCCAGACTTTAGCCTGAGATAAGCCACAGAATTACCTCAAAAACAGGCACTTTAACAGTCCCCTGAGAAGACCTCACCCTGACACCCATTATATCCTACAATTCCTCTACCTTCCTATTTTCACTCTGTCTACAGGCACTATTGGATTCTGGGTCAGCCTACACCAGAATAAAGCAGAGACCAGGGTGGCACTACTGGCCTTGTAACATGGTGCATTTACTGCCTGACCTAATCTCACAATACAGTAACACAAACATTTCATTCATAACCACACTTGCCTCTCCCAAACCAAACCCAGCATTACATTAATCATAATGTTGAAAAAATCTCTCATCTTCTTGAACAATATAAGAGGGGTACAGACTGAGCAGGCTCTCTCTGGTCATCTCCCACTCACAAATTATCTATGCATGGACTAGGTATAAAAGGGGGATTCTTCCCCCCTTTTGAAAAACATGGATTTGATTCAATCAACATTCGTCCTTAACTGACTGACATTTAAAAGGAGGGATTCTTTTTTCTACACAAACACAGTTCGAACTACTTCACCAAACTGAGTTAGATAAGAATAAGTGTAACACCTGTGTTTACTTGTCCAAGTCAAAGTTAAGGACAAATGTTAGTTCAATAAAGACCATAGGGGTGTTTGTATGGCTAATCTGCAAAAAATCAGACCTTGTTATTCTACTAATAATGCGGCTGACCAAACTCAGCTAAAAATTGGATTAATTAATATCAGATCACTAGCCCCTAAGGCAACTCTTGTAAATGAATTAATTACTGATCACCAAGTTGAAATCTTATGTGTAACTGAAACTTGGCTTAAAACTGTATATTGCCTTAAATGAATCCACCCCTCCTGGCTACAGCTATACTCACGTTCCCCGTCTGACGGGTCGTGGCGGTGGTGTTGCTGCTGTATATCATTTTAATTTTTTTTGCTACTTTGAAATCCGGCTTCAAATGTAACTTTTTTGAAGTGCTTGTTCTCAGTTTTGCACATCCAGACAAAAAAGCAGTCAGTTTTATCCTTGCAATTGTATACAGGCCACCAGGGCCATACAGTGGCTTTTTACTTGAGTTTGCTGATTTCCTTTCCAGCCTGGTTGTTAATTCAGATAAAGTAGTAATTGTAGGGGACTTCAATATTCACATGGATAGTGAAGGTGATCCTCTCAGATCAGCACTCTTGTCTATCACTGAATCTATTGGCTTCGATCAACATATACATCAGTCCACACATTCTCATAACCATACTCTTGATCTGGTCTTAACTTATGATACAGAAATAGCAAATATAGCAGTTATGCCTAAAAACCCTGTGCTATCAGACCATTATTGAATTACTTTCCAACTTTCACAAGTCTGTCATGTGTCACCAGATCCTTCATTCTACCTTATCTGTAAGCTTTCCTCCAGGACTGCAAATGCTTTTATTAATGAGCTCCCAGGCTCATTTGTGCACTGTGGGGATTTTCTTGGCTCCCACCCAAACGCATACAAAAATGCAAGCATTAGCTCAATTGATCAGCTGACAGACAACATAAATTACGTACTTTCCAGAACCCTGGATACTATCGCACCTCTTAAGAAGAGGAAAGTCCGCTATAAGAAATTAGCACCCTGGTACAATGACCATACTCGTGCTCTCCAACAAGCTTCATGCCAACTTGAGCGCAAATGGCGTTCTACTAAATTGCAGGTATTCCTCCAGGACTGGAAAGACAGTCTACTAACTTATAAACATGCCCTCTCCACAGCACGTTCCTCATACTTATCTACTTTAATAGATGAAAATAGAAACAATCCTAGGCACCTGTTTAACACTGTTGCCAGGCTGACCAAGAATCAAGTTGATCCATGTGCCTCAATATCATTTAGTAGCAATGACTTCATGAATTTCTTTGATGACAAAATTAGGCTATAAAAATCAGGGGCAAGATTCAAAGTTCTCCTACTACCCCTCATATAGGGTCTGCCCTTCCATCCGCTTAATGCATGGATGCAGAATCTTCAGAAGAATCTTCAGAAAGAGGGGCGGCCTATCTGAACTCTTTTGCTCCAATAGATCTCATGGAGTTTAATGCCATAGTTAATTCCTAAAAATCTTCTACTTGTCTTCTAGACCCTATCCCTACGAAGCTTTTCAAGGAGCTATTACCAGTGATTGGAACACCAATGTTACATATTGTCAATGTGTCTTTAGCATCTGGACACATACCACAGACTCTTAAACTTGCAGCCATCAAACCCCTTCTTAAGAAGCCAAACCTGGATGTGAATGACCTGTCTAACTACAGGCTTATCTCGAACCTCCCTTTCTTTCTAAAATACTAGAAAGGGCCATTTCAAAACAACTTGGTTCATTTTTGCACTCCAATCATATATTGGAAGTTTTTCTATCTGGTTTTAGACCCTCTCACAGCACTGAAACAGCCCTGGTCAAAGTACTCAATGACCTACTCCTCGCTTCCGACCATGGCTGCATCTCTGTACCTGTGCTTTTAGACTTAAGTGTGGTATTTGACACAGTTGATCACCTCATCCTTCTGGATAGACTTGAAAATCTTGTAGGCCTCCTTGGACAGGCACTCTCTTGGTTCAGGGTTGCTTTTTATCACTTGAGAAACATCTCAAAAATTCGGAAAATACTGTCCTTACATGATGCAGAAAAGCTAGTTCATGCTTTTGTTACTTCAAGATTAGATTACTGCAATGCTCTTTTGTCTGGATGTGCAAATTCCTCTCTGAAGGGCTCCAGCTAATTCAAAATGCAGCAGCTCGTATTCTCACTAGAACAAGGAGATTCGAACACATCAGCCCAGTGTTAGCATCGCTTCACTGGTTGCCAGTTAAATTCCAAATAGACTATAAGATACTACTTCTTACCTTTAAAGCCTTACATGGGCTTGCCCCTTTGTACTTAAATGATTTACTTCTTCCTTATATTCCCTCACGAACGCTCTGTTCGCAGGGTGCAGGCCTCCTTGTTATTCCTAGAATATCTAAAAGTACCATAGGTGGTAGAGCCTTCTCCTATCGTGCTCCCCTCCTGTGGAACAAGTTGCCTGCCCATGTTCAGGGCACAGACACTATCACCTTATTTAAAGCTAGGCTCAAAACATATATTTTTAGTCTCTCTTATATTTGAGGGGCAGGAGTGGGTGGTGGGCATAGCTATAGAGTCTCTGGCAGACTGAGCGGTTAGTGCTGTCACTGGATCATCATTGGTAGTGCTGTGTTAAGCTGAACTGGTCATGGTCTGGTGATGACTGTCTCAAGCCTGCCCTCATGGCTGCGTTGGCCCCTGCCTCTGTTTCCCTTAGCTATGCTGCCATAGCCTTATTCTGCCGGGGTTTTCCTTATCGCACGTGGGCACCTCTGTTTCTAATCTACCATTTGAACCCCCTAAGAATGTTTTTTTTTCTCATCATCCTCGGCTCTGGGCACCTGCCTGGAGCTCTAGCCCAAGTTTGCTGAGCACCCCCCCGACCCGCAGCTCCAGCCCTAGACCAGCTAGACCAGCTGGGCACCCCCGCCTCCTGCCACTGTTGATTTTCCACAACAAACCAGTGCCTGCCCGCGGCAGATGGGTTCCCCCTCTGAGTCCGGTTCTGCTCAAGGTTTCTTTCTGTTATCAGTCAGGGAGTTTTTCCTTGCCACTGTTGGCCTAGGCTTACTCTTTAGGGGCCGGTTCTCTGTAAAGCTGCTTTGTGACAAAGCTCCTTTGTTAAAAGCGCTATACAAATAAAATAAAATTGAAATAAAGTGTTGGCCTGTAAAGCAAAAGTGAGCCTTTGATCTTGTGCCATTTGCCTTGCTTCTCAGCTCTGCCTTGCTCTTTTATGATCACAGTCTTGGATCTCTGGTCTTGATTCTTTAGCTGATGATAATATGTAAATTAAATCTAATAAAATACATTTTACATGTTGGATACATTTTTTACATTGATGGTACTTCTGTATTCATTAAATGAGGGCACGATCTGTTAAAATAGCTTGACTCAAAAATCATAATTCTCACTTGCCTGACAATTTTATTGTATTCTATTTTCACTTTAACTATGAAGTGTTTATAAAAACATGCTGTCATTATCTACTTTAATAATTACATAATACTCACATGGCCTTCCTGCAGTTCCTGAGTACTGGTAGCAGTCTCTGATAACCTGCTGCTGATGTGTTGTAGGTCTTCAAGTCAAACTCATCTAGGATCTCCTCTGACATCAGTAACACAAAGGCCAGGGCTGAACATTGGTGTGGTTCCAGCTTTTCATTAGAGAGTTTTCCTGATCTCTGGAAATTCTTGATTTCCTCCACTAGAGAGTTGTCATTCAGTTCATTGAGACAGTGGAACAGATTTATGGTCCTCTCTGCTGAAGATTCTTTTTTGATCCTCTCCTTTATGTACAATACTGTTTCTCAATGCTCTCTGATCTGCTTCCTTCTGTGTCGGTAAATGGTAAATGGACTGTAATTCTGTGTCTGTGGATCTGGTACAGGTGATCTGCTTCCTGTCTGTGTCAGTATTCCTCCTAATAGAGTCTGAATGGAGTCCAGAGAGAGGCCTAGAAGGAATCTGAGGAAAAGGTCCAGGTGTCCATTCTTACTCTCTAAGGCCTGATCCACTGCAGTCCTGTGTAACTCAGACAGCTGCACTCTGTCACTGCGAAGTTTTGATTCTTCTGCTCTGAGTACATTTCTGTTCTCATTCACACATGAATGAAACACAAACAAGGCAGCCAGATACTCCTGAATGCTCAGATGCACAAAGCAGTAGACCTTCTCCTCACCCAACCCACACTCCTCTTTAAAGATCTCTGTGCACACCCCAGAGTACACTGAAGCTTCACTGACATCAATGCCACTCTCTCTCAGGTCCTCTTCATAGAATATCAGATTGCCCTTTTCCAGCTGTAGAAAAGCCAGCTTCCCCAGTTTCAGGATGATTTCTGTATCTGACTCAGAGATTTTCGGGTTTGTCACACCATTGCCATGATACTTCTCATTCTTCACATTAGTCTGAATGAGCAGGAAGTGTGTGTACATTTCAGTCAGAGTTTTGGGTAGATCTCCACTCTCTTTACCCAACATTGTCTCCAGTACAGTGGCAGAAATACAGCAGAAGACCGGTATGTGACACATGATGTAGAGACTCCTGGATGACTTCACGTGTGAGATAATTCTCCTGGCCTTTGTCTCATCTCTGATTCTCTTCCTAAAGTATTCCTCCTTCTGTGGGTCATTGAACCCTCGTACCTCTGTCACCTGGTGGACGCACTGAGGAGGGATCTGATTGGCTGCTGCTGGTCGGGAGGTGATCCAGAGGAGAGCAGAGGGAAGCAGATTCCCCAGAATGAGGTTGGTCAGCAGCACATCCACTGATGATGACTCTGTTATATCACAGCAGATCTTATTGCTTTGGAAATCTAGAGGAAGTCGACACTCATCCAGACCATCAAAGATGAACACAACTTTGACTTCATCTTCAAAACTTTTGATCTCTTTCAGTTGCGGAAAGTAGTGCTGCAGAAGTTTCATGAGACTAAATTCTCTCTCCTTTTTCAGATTCAGATCTCGGAAAGGAAGAGTGAAGATGAAATCAATGTCCTGATTGGCTTTTCCTTCTGCCCAGTCCAGAATGAACTTTTGCACAGAGACGGTTTTCCCAATGCCAGCGATGCCCTTTGTAAGCACAGTTCTGATGGGTCTCTCTTGTCCAGGTAAAGGCTTAAAGATGTCATTGCAGATGATTGCAGTCTCCTGTGTGGTTTGTCTCTTGGATGCTGTCTCAATCTGTCTGATCTCGTGTTCATCATTAACGCCCCCACTTCCCCCCTCTGTGATGTAGAGCTCTGTATAGATCTCATTGAGGAGGGTTGGGTTGCCCTGCTTTGCTAAACCTTCAAATATGCATTCAAACTTCTTCTTCAGAGCAGTTTTCAGTGCCTGCTGGGCTCTTTCTATGGATGTATCTGAGGAGAGGAAACATGAGAAACAATGTTTAAAATAACAGAACAGATAATAAAAAATACATATGCAGTCCATTTTCACAATGGTTTACACACCTCTTAAGGTGTTACACACTTCTCACAGTGTGCTCTACACACAAAATGAAAACATATCAAACAATGAAAAAGGATTCAATTCCTTTATCACATTCAATTTCTTAATTTTTCATAGTATGATGTGGTAAATATGGTCTTCATGGGTCAGGTAGTAATTTAATCATCTTATAATTTTTATGCTCAGTGCTCATTAATCCTGGATAAAAACTCAGATCTGAATCTCTTTCAGGGACATTTAATCTCATATGCATTTGCTTGCCCCATAATCACTGCTGGATGCAATATTTTAATTTAAACACTGTTGTGTACATGTAGTGTGTGATGTTTTCAATATGCAAGACTGTTGATGTAAAACACTATTATGAAAGTGTAGATGCTATAAATCAAAACATTGTACTCTGTTATATTCGATTGCTAAGCTCATTTCAGCATTCAAATGGACACACAGTAGCAATGAGTGAAAACTCTTACTGTGCTGCTCATCTCTCTCCAGTGAGTCAGTGAGATCCTTCTGCTTCACAAGGCTGCTGGTCAGCTGTATTAGTGTGAAATAAACACATGAAGAGGTGTGCTGTATTAGTGTGAAATAAACACATGAAGAGGTGTTCTGTATCAGTGTGAAATAACACATGAAGTGGTGTGCTGTATGAGAGCCATTGAAACAATCAGATTCTTGCAATATACCTCATGTTTTCTCTTATAGGAAGGCCAGAACAGGGACATATACTTTTAAACAGAATACAAATCTATATCAGCTCTACATCCACAAATCAGCCACCCACTGCCATCATTGAAACCTGTCTGACACACGTCAAATCCTGGATGCAACACAATTTTCTTAAACTCAACTGTGAAAAAACTGAAATCATTCTCATCGGACCAAAACCCCAGCTCACAAAACTACACAACTTCTCCCTCACCATTGACGGTACCCCTGTCTCCCCCTCCCCCCTGGTCCGCAACCTCGGTGTCATACTCGATCCATCCCTCTCCTTTGAAAAGCACATCAACAACACTGTCAAGGTTTCATTTTTCCATCTACGCAATATCTCCAGACTCATACCCTCTCTCACCCATCCCGATGCAGAAAGACTCATTCACGTATTCATTTCCAGCAGACTGGACTACTGCAATGCACTCCTCACTGGTCTTCCCTCCCGTCTCCTACACAAACTGCAACTGGTTCAGAACTCGGCCACAAGAATACTGTCCCGCACATCCTCCCGGTCTCACATCACCCCTATCTTGAAAGATTTACACTGGCTCCCAATCACATTACGCATCACATTCAAACTCCTCCTCCTAGTTTACAAATCCCTAAATGGCCTCGCACCCACTTACCTCTCTGACCTCCTGCTCCCCTACCAGCCACCCAGACAGTTATGTTTATCCACTGCCGGCCTCCCCCCCACCATCCCCTCTCAGTGCCGTTCTTTTGGCGACCGCGCCTTCTCAGTTGCCGCCCCCAAACTCTGGAATACCCTCCCCCCTGACATCCGTACCTCTGACTCACTCACCTCCTTCAAATCACGTCTTAAAATCCACCTCTTTTCCCTAGCTTTCCCTTGATGTTTGTCTTCCCCCTTTCTTTTTTTTCGTCTCTGAATTGTATGTTTCATTGTATGTATGTATGTACCAATTATTGTAAAGCGTCTTTGAGTTCTTGAAAAGATCTATATAAAATAAATTTATTATTATTATTATTACATGCAGAAGGTCCAAAGCCTCAAGTTTGAAGTGCACCTTTTATCCCTGATTAATGCACAATAAAATGTCAAGTTAATGTCCAGTGTTAATTCAACTCTTAACAGATAACTTTTGGTCCAACATTGCAGAGTGGGATGAAACATTATCTGTTAAAAGAGATGAGAGTTGAATTAATACTGGACAATTTATTGTGTGGTTTTGTAGAGACACTACTTGTGATAAATCAAGAGTTCCAATAGAATAAATCAGTATCTCAGTGCAAAACATTTGGAAAATTCTGACTAAACTACATGCTTCAAACACTCTGCTTGGAGTCTTACTCTGCCATTGTGTTTGGGTCCTAAAAAATAATTTGCGTCTTTCTGTGAGCCCAGGAGGGCCAGGTATCATAAAAAATGATAAAACCTGATTACATATTCAATCTTGTCAATAAAAAGGTACTAATTAATTTATTGTCACGTGATCATATTCAAAGGAAATGCAGTGTACAGTACAAGACAATCACATGAGCAAATATTAAAATAAAAAAATATATAAATAATACCTGTTTTGAGAACAGTTTCTCTGAACTCCTCTCTACAATATGGTTGGACACCTGTGAGCAGTGGATCCTGTGAACAAATCATGAGACAAAGTTTACAGTTAAATTCATCTTCTTACTGCAACTCTAACTCACAGCACATGGAGACAGAGCTTCCAGTTAAACTCACCCTCTTACTGCAACTCTAACTCACAGCACATGGAGACAGAGCTTCCAGTTAAACTCATCCTCTTACTGTAGCTCTAACTCACAGCACAAGGAGACAGAGCTTCCAGTTAAAATCATCCTCTTATTGCAGGTATAATTCAATACGAACGTGTTTCATTACCTCTGATCACCTGTGAACTGTCCTCTGAAGTTGACTGGAAAACCCATTGAACGGTCACTCTTCATAGACAGACAGCTGGGTACAGGTGACCCAGCCCAATCTACCTGGAGCCTGTGAACAAAACATGGAGACAGAGCTTCCAGTTAAACTCATCCTCTTACTGCAGCTCTCTAACTCACAGCACATGGAGACAGAGCTTCCATTTGAACTCACACTCTAACTGCAGTTCTAACTCACAGCACATGGAGACAGAGCTTCCAGTTAAACTCATCCTCTTACTGCAGCTCTAACTCACAGCACATGGAGACAGAGCATCCAGTTAAAATCATCCTCTTACTGAAACTCTAACTCACAGTACATGGAGACAGAGCTCCAAGGTAAACTCATCCTTTTACTGCAGCTCTAACTCACAGCACATGGAGACAGAGCTTCCAGTTAAACTCATCCTCGTACTGCAGCTCTAACTCACAGCACATGGAGACAGAGCATCCAGTTAAACTCATCCTCTTACTGCAGCTCTAACTCACAGCACATGGAGACAGAGCTTCCAGTTAAACTCGTCCTCTTACTGCAGCTCTAACTCATAGCACATCCGAATGTGATATAAAACACATCATGACACTTTAAAATGATCTAATACACCCATGTTGACCTGAACGTGCTATCATGCACCCCACTACACCTGAAAGTTGCCAATGAAATTTAAGTTCAATTCAACCGTAGTGTCAATGTGAACTTGTTTCATTACCTTTGATCACCTGTGAACTGTCCTCTGTAGTTGATTGGACGATCCATTGAATGATCACTCTTCATAGACGGACAGCTGGGTACAGGTGACCCTGTCCTCTCTACCCAAACCCTGTGAACAAACATGGAAACAGAGCTTCCAGTTAAACTCATCCTCTTACTGCAGCTCTAACTCACAGCACATGGAGACAGAGCTTCCAGTTAAACTCATCCTCTTACTGCAGCTCTAACTCACAGCACATGGAGACAGAGCTTCCAGTTAAACTCGTCCTCTTACTGCAGCTCTAACTCATAGCACATGGAGACAGAGCTTCCAGTTAAACTCATCCTCTTACTGCAGCTCTAACACACAGCACATAGAGACAGAGCTTCCAGTTAAACTCATCCTCTTACTGCAGCTCAAACTCACAGCACATGGAGACAGAGCTTCCAGTTAAACTCATCCTCTTACTGCAGCTCTAACTCACAGCACATGGAGACAGAGCTTCCAGTTAAACTCATCCTCTTACTGCAGCTCTAACTCACAGCACATCCGAATGTGATATAAAACACATCATGACACTTTAAAATGATCTAATACACCCATGTTGACCTGAACGTGCTATCATGCACCCCACTAAACCTGAAAGTTGCCAATGAAATTTAAGTTCAATTCAACCGTAGTGTCAATATGAACTTGTTTCATTACCTTTGATCACCTGTGAACTGTCCTCTGAAGTTGATTGGACGATCCATTGAATGATCACTCTTCATAGACAGACAGCTGGGTACAGGTGACCCTGTCCTCTCTACCTGAACCCTGTGAACAAACATGGAAACAGAGCTTCCAGTTAAACTCATCCTCTTACTGCAGCTCTAACTCACAGCACATGGAGACAGAGCTTCCAGTTAATCTCATCCTCTTACTGCAGCTCTAACTCACAGCACATGGAGACAGAGCTTCCAGTTAAACTCATCCTCTTACTGCAGCTCTAACTAACAGAATATGGAGACAAAGCTTCCAGTTAAACTCATCCTCTTGCTGAAGCTCTAATTCACAGCACAGATAGACAGAGCTTCCAGTTAAACTCATCCTCTTACTGCAGCTCTAACTAACAGAATATGGAGACAAAGCTTACAGTTAAACTTGTCCTCTTGCTGCAGGTCTAACTCACAGCACAAGGAGACAGAGCTTCCAGTGAAACTCATCCTCTTACTGCAGCTCTAACTCACAGCACAAGGAGACAGAGCTTCCAGTTAAACTCATCGTCATACTGCAGCTCTAACTCACAGCACATGGAGACAGAGCATCCAGTTAAACTCATCGTCATACTGCAGCTCTAACTCACAGCACATGGAGACACAGCTTCCAGTTAAACTCATCCTCTTGCTGCAGGTCTAACTCACAGCACAAGGAGACAGAGCTTCCAGTTAAACTCATCCACTTGCTGCAGATCTAATGCAGTATGAAAGTGTTTCATTACCTTTGATCACGTGTGAACCCTCCACTGAAGTACGTTGGATGATGCATTGAATGGTGACTCTTCATAGGCAGACAGCGGGGTACAGGTGACCCAGCCCAACCTACCTGGACCCTGTGAACAAAACATGGAGACAAAGATTTCAGTGAAACTCATCCTCTTACTGCAGCTCCAACTCACAGAATATGGAGACAAAGCTTCCAGAGAAACTCATCCTCTTACTGCAGCTCTAACTCACAGCACGTGGAGACAGAGCTTCCAGTTAAACTCATCCTCCTACTGCAGCTCTAACTCACAGCACAAGGAGACAGAGCTTCCAGTTAAACTCATCCACTTTCTGCAGGTCTAATGCAATATGAACGTGTTTCATTACCTTTGATCACCTGTGAACTCTCCACTGAAGTACGTTGGATGATGCATTGAATGGTCACTCTTCATAGACAGACAGCTGGGTACAGGTGACACAGACCTATCTACCTGGACCCTGTGAACAAAACATGGAGACAAAGATTTCAGTGAAACTCATCCTCTTACTGCAGCTCTAACTCACAGAATATGGAGACAAAGCTTCCAGTTAAACTCATCCACTTAGTGCAGCTCTAACTCACAGCACGTGGAGACAGAGCTTCCAGTTAAACTCATCCTCTTACTGCACCTCTAACACACAGCACAAGGAGACAGAGCTTCCAGTTAAACTCATCGTCATACTGCAGCTCTAACTCACAGCACATGGAGACAAAGCTTCCAGTTAAACTCATCCTCTTACTGCAGCTCTATCTCACGGCACATGGAGACAGAGCTTCCAGTTAAACTTGTCCTCTTGCTGCAGGTCTAACTAACAGCAAATTTTGACAGAGCTTCCAGTTAAAATCATCCACTTTCTGCAGGTCTAAAGCAATATGAACGTGTTTCATTACCTTTGATCACCTGTGAACTCTCCACTGAAGTACGTTAGATGATGCATTGAATGGTCACTTTTCATAGGCAGACAGCTGGGTACAGGTGACGCAGCCCAACCTACCTGGACCCTGTGAACAAAACATGGAGACAAAGATTTCAGTGAAACTCATCCTCTTACTGCAGCTCCAACTCACAGAATATGGAGACAACGCTTCCAGTTAAACTCATCCTCTTACTGCAGCTCTAACTCACAGCACGTGGAGACAGAGCTTCCAGTTAAACTCATCCTCCTACTGCAGCTCTAACTCACAGCACAAGGAGACAGAGCTTCCAGTTAAACTCATCCACTTTCTGCAGGTCTAATGCAATATGAACGTGTTTCATTACCTTTGATCACCTGTGAACTCTCCACTGAAGTACGTTGGATGATGCATTGAATGGTCACTCTTCATAGACAGACAGCTGGGTACAGGTGACTCTGCCTTCTTTACCCGGACCCTGTGAACAAACATGGAGACAGAGCTTCCAGTTAAACTCATCCTCTTACTGCAGCTCTAACTCACAGCATACATTGACAGAGCTTCCAGTTAAACTCATCCTTTTACTGCAGCTCTAACTCACAGCACATGGAGACAGAGCTTCCAGTTAAACTCATCCTCTTACTGCAGCTCTAACTCACAGTACATGGAGACAGAGCTTCCAGTTAAACTCACCATCTTACTGCAGCTCTAACTCACAGTATATGGAGACAGAGCTTCCAGTTAAACTCATCCTCTTACTACAGCTCTAACTCACAGCACATGGAGACAAAGCTTCCATTTAAACTCACACTCTAACTGCAGCTCTAACTCACAGCACATGGAGACAGAGCTTCCACTTAAACTCATCCTCTAACTGCAGCTCTAACTCACAGCACATGGAGACAGAGCATCCAGTTAAAATCATCCTCTAACTGCACCTCTAACTCAGAGCACATGGAGACAGAGCTTCCATTTAAACTCACACTCTAACTGCAGCTCTAACTCACAGCACATTGAGACAGAGCTTCCACTTAAACTCATCCTCTTACTGCAGCTCTGTGTGACGTGTGTGCAGCACTGAGCAGGATCAATGCACACAAGGCTGCTGGTCCTGATGGCATCCCCGGACGCGTGCTCAGGGCCTGCGCTGGGCAGCTGACTGAGGTCCTGACTGACATCTTCAACCTGTCACTGGCCCCAGCAGCTGTCCCCACGTGCTTCAAATCCACCTCCATCGTGCCAGTGCCGAAAAACTCCTCTGCAGCGAGCCTAAATGACTTCCGCCCTGTTGCACTCACCTCCACCATCATGAAGTGCTTTGAGAGGCTGGTCCTGGCTCATCTCAAATCCTGCCTACCACCCACACTGGACCCCTTCCAATTCGCCTACCGTCAAAATAGTACGGAGGACGCCATCTCCACAGCGTTACACTCCGCCCTCTCCCACTTGGACAACAATAACACCTATGTAAGAATGCTGTTCATTGACTTTAGTTCAGCATTCAACACCATCATCCCCTCCAAACTCATCACCAAACTTGGGGACCTTGGTATCAACCCCTCCCTCTGCAACTGGATATTAGACTTCCTAACCAACAGACCTCAGTATGTTAGGTTAGACAACCTCACCTCCTCAACCCTCATCCTGAGCACCGGCGTCCCACAAGGCTGTGTGCTGAGTCCTCTCCTATACTCCCTCTTCACCCATGACTGCACTCCTGTACATGGCTCCAATACCATTATCAAGTTTGCAGACGACACAACGGTGGTTGGTCTCATAAATAACAACGATGAGACAGCCTACAGGGAGGAGGTCCAACACCTTGCGGCGTGGTGCGCTGACAACAACCTGGCCCTCAACACCAAGAAGACCAAGGAGCTCATTGTGGACTTCAGAAAGACCAAAGGAGGCACGCACGCCCCTATCTGCATCGACGGGACAGAGGTTGAGCGTGTCACCAGCTTCAAGTTTCTGGGCGTCCACATCTCTGAGGACCTCTCCTGGGCCCTCAACACTTCGACCCTGGTCAAGAAGGCTCACCAGCGACTCTTCTTCCTGAGGAGACTGAGGAAAGCCCATCTGTCTCCTCAGATTCTGGTGAACTTCTACCGCTGCACAATTGAAAGTATCCTCACCAACTGCATCACAGTCTGGTACGGCAGCTGTTCTGCCTCGGACCGGAAAGCACTTCAGAGGGTGGTGAAAAACGCCCAACGCATCACCAGCACTCCACTCCCAGCAATTCAGACTGTCCAGCACAAGCGGTGTCTGCGGAAGGCACGCAGCATCGCCAGGGACACCTCTCACCCCAGCCACAGACTGTTTGCCCTCCTTCCCTCTGGGAGGCGCTACAGGAGCCTCCGTTCTAGGACCAGCAGGTTCAGGAACAGCTTTTTCCCCTCAGCTGTCACCTTGTTGAGCTCTGCACCACGGTGACAGCCCCCCCCCCACCCCTCACCCCGGATACACCCACCTGGACCCCCCCAGCCCCCCCCCCTCCAATGACTGAACCTCGCACTGCCGCACCTTGCTAATAATATATTTATCATATTTATACCAATCCACTGTCTATACTCTTTATATCACATTGTATTGTATCCATATTTATCAATATTGTATTCATATTTATTCAGTATGTACATACACCTTACTGCACTTTACTGCTTCTTTTGCACCTCTGGTTAGATGCTAACTGCATTTCGTTGTCTCAGTACGTGTACTCTGTGCAATGACAATAAAGTTGAATCTAATCTAATCTAATCTAATTACTGCAGCTCTAACTCACAGCACATGGAGACAGAGCTTCCAGTTAAACTCATTCTCTTACTGCAGCTCTAACTCACAGCACATTGACTCTCTGATTCATGCATTTTTACCTCTTTCTCGCAGGGCCGTGGGTTCCATCGTCAGTCTCGGTCTCCTCTGAGGAACTCATTTTAGAAACAGCGCCCCCTGTCTCAGGACACCTGAACACACCAGATCAGATTCACAAGTGGGTTCTGACCCAAATTGGCAGACGTGTAAATACACACAAGAAGAACATGATAACGCACAGACATAATAATACACTGTGAGGGCCACATAATGTAAATGTGTAACACAAAAAGGTAATTAAATTACGTTTGGTGCATTAAAATATTTACGCACCATATTATGTTATTTGTGCATTTTATCCCACTGATATACTCAATGTATGTATTGATCTCATAAAAAACACGTTTTCAACGTACAAAAATGCCAAGTTACTCACACATACGAGACCACTCCAGGCCTGCCATTAAAAGTATTGATATCAAAATGACGCCAAGTTACGGTACTACAAACAATATAGGCTATCTTGCCTCACCGAAATTAAATACGATGTATTCCAAAGCAATGCTACCCAATATTTCCTCCATTCTTTCAAGTCACTTGGTCCTGTGTGTATAAGCATGCACTACATGGACAGGCCAAACATATGTGTGGATGGCTCTCTCACAGTCAAGATTGATTGAATAGGCGTGTATATGTCCAATTTCTGTTGGTATGTATGTATTTTGCTGCCCAGCCTTCTGTTGCGTGAATGATAGTATGTTTCTTGGTATAAGTCTGTGTTCGTAAATGTTTTGAAAAATCTCCGCCTTGGAAGGCGTTTTCAAAAACCTTAGTTTTCAGTGACTTAAAACGCCATTTTCGTGTGGACGGGAGGCAAAAACGGAGGGAAAAAACTACGTTTTTAAAAAATCCATATACGTGTGGACAAGGCCTAAAACACATCATGACACTTTTAAATGATTTAATACACTCATGTGGACCTGAACATGCTATCCTGCACTCCACTACACCTGAAAGTTGGCAATTAAATTTATGTTTAATTCAACAATAGTGTCAACGTGAACTTATATCATTACCTTTGATCACCTGTGAACTCTCCTCTGAAGTTGTATGGAAGATTCATTGAACGATCACTCTTCATAGACAGACAGCTGGGCACAGGTGACCCTGCCCTCTTTACCCGGACCCTGTGAACAAACATGGAGACAGAGCTTCCAGTTAAACTCATCCTCTTACTGCAGCTCTAACTCACAGCACATGGAGACAGAGCTTCCAGTTAAACTCATCCTTTTACTGCAGCTCTAACTCACAGCACATGGAGACAGAGCTTCCATTTAAACTCATCCTCTTACTGCAGCTCTAACTCACAGCACATGGAGACAGAGCTTCCAGTTAAACTCATCTTCTTACTGCAGCTCTAACTTACAGCACATGGAGACAGAGCATCCAGTTAAACTCATCCTCTTACTGCAGCTCTGACTCACAGTACATGGAGACAGAGCTCCCAGTAAAACTCATCTTCTTACTGCAGCTCTAACTCACAGCACATGGAGACAGAGCATCCAGTTAAACTCATCCTCTTACTGCAGCTCTAACTCACAGCACATGGAGACAGAGCTTCCAGTTAAACTCATCCTCTTACTGCAGCTCTAACTCACAGTACATGGAGACAGAGCTTCCAGTTAAACTCATCCTCTTACTGCAGCTCTAACTCACAGCACATGGAGACAGAGCTTCCAGTTAAACTCATCCTCTTACTGCAGCTCTAACTCACAGCACATGGAGACAGAGCTTCCAGTTAAACTCATCCTCTTACAGCAGCTCTAACTCACAGCACATGGAGACAGAGCTTCCAGTTAAACTCATACTCTTACTGCAGCTCTAACTCACAGCACATGGAGACAGAGCTTCCAGTTAAACTCATCCTCTTACTGCAGCTCTAACTCACAGCACATGGAGACAGAGCTTCCAGTTAAACTCATCCTCTTACTGCAGCTCTAACTCACAGCACATCCGAATGTGATATAAAACACATCATGACACTTTAAAATGAGTTAATACACACATGTTGATCAGAATGTGCTATCATACACCCCACTAAACCAAAAAGTAGCCACTGAGATTTAAGTTGTATTCAACCGTAGTGTCAGTATGAACTTGTTTCATTACCTTTGATCACCTGTGAACTCTCCTCTGAAGTTGGTTGGACGATACATTGAACAGTCACTCTTCATAGACAGACAGCTGGGTACAGGTGACCCTGCCCTCTTTACCCGGACCCTGTGAACAAACATGGAGACAGAGCTTCCATTTAAACTCATCCTCTTACTGCAGCTCTAACTCACAGCACATGGAGACAGAGCTTCCAGTTAAACTCATCCTCTTACTGCAGCTCTAACTCACAGCACATGGAGACAGAGCTTCCAGTTAAACTCATCCTCTTACTGCAGCTCTTACTCACAGTACATGGAGACAGAGCTTCCAGTTAAACTCATCCTCTTACTGCAGCTCTAACTTACAGCACATGGAGACAGAGCATCCAGTTAAACTCATCTTCTAACTGCAGCTTTAACTCACAGCACATGGAGAGAGAGCTTCCAGTTAAACTCTTACTCTTACTGCAGCTCTAATTCATAGCACATCCGAATGTGATATAAAACACATCATGACACTTTAAAATGAGTTAATACACACATGTTGATCAGAATGTACTATCATACACCCCACTAAACCAAAAAGTAGCCACTGAGATTTAAGTTTTATTCAACCATAGTGTCAGTATGAACTTGTTTCATTACCTTTGATCACCTGTGAACTCTCCTCTGAAGTTGTATGGAAGATTCATTGAACGATCACTCTTCATAGACAGACAGCTGGGCACAGGTGACCCTGCCCTCTTTACCCGGACCCTGTGAACAAACATGGAGACAGAGCTTCCATTTAAACTCATCCTCTTACTGCAGCTCTAACTCACAGCACATGGAGACAGAGCTTCCAGTTAAACTCATCTTCTTACTGCAGCTCTAACTTACAGCACATGGAGACAGAGCTCCCAGTAAAACTCATCTTCTTACTGCAGCTCTAACTCACAGTACATGGAGACAGAGCTCCCAGTAAAACTCATCTTCTTACTGCAGCTCTAACTCACAGCACATGGAGACAGAGCATCCAGTTAAACTCATCCTCTTACTGCAGCTCTAACTCACAGCACATGGAGACAGAGCTTCCAGTTAAACTCATCCTCTTACTGCAGCTCTAACTCACAGCACATGGAGACAGAGCTTCCAGTTAAACTCATCCTCTTACTGCAGCTCTAACTCACAGCACATTAACTCTCTGATTCATGCATTTTTACCTCTTTCTCGCAGGGCCGTGGGTTCCATCGTCAGTCTCGGTCTCCTCTGAGGAACTCATTTTAGAAACAGCGCCCCCTGTCTCAGGACACCTGAACACACCAGATCAGATTCACAAGTGGGTTCTGACCCAAATTGGCCGACCTGTAAATACACACAAGAAGAACATGATAACGCACAGACATAATAATACACTGTGAGGGCCACATAATGTAAACGTGTAACACAAAAAGGTAATTTAATTAAGTTTGGTGCATTAAAATATGTACGCACCATATTATGTTATTTGTGCATTTTGTCCCACTGATATACTCAATGTATGCATCGATAATGAGTCCTTTGCGAAGTATCGCAAATTTGTATGCCGGCCCTTTAAGAGTTGCGCTCAAGCAGCAAACAGGTGGTGACGGGCCAGGTGATAGGTTTTTTGAAATAGATTGGGGGCAAGAGGTAGCAACGGAGAATGGAGTAAAGGGGAGTCAGCAGAAAATAATCAAGAATCCTGAGATTTGTTGGCGTTTTTGTTTGGATTGTATTTTTTTCAACCTACAATTATTCAACACAGCTCCAAGACACGAAAACGAGTAACCTGCTGAACCTACGTTTTAAAGGAATTCTCTTCTACTGCATTAGGAGGGTGAGCCGAAGCTTTTTGGGTTTTTTTTTTTGTTTGTTTCTTTGAATGCAATACATTGCTTAATTATTTGTTTTTGGAGAGGAAAGAAGATTTTTGCACTTATGCATTAATTTTGGTTTCGGGACTTATTATTTTTGGCACGTTTTCTGGATTTGTGTTTCCGTGGATACCTGACAACTAAACTAAACTCGGACTTCAACTTTAACTGTTATTCAATGGACGATCAGTTATTATTTCACATTGCCAGTTGAGTAATGATTGTACCTGGGTTTATGTTTTCCTGATCAAATACTTGCCATATCGTTATTTTGTTGTTGTTTTTTTTGTTTGTTTATCATTTGGTTGCCTCTGTTGTAATATATAAATTCCGTTCGATTAGATTCCCGTGAATATGGCGTGTTTATTCTGTTTAAATTGGTTTGAATTTGACACACACATACATCAAATCTCACAGAACAGACAGGGACAAATCTGGAAATTAATTGAGCCATAAACTTGTACAGTAATACAATTCCCTCCAAAATATTCTGCACCAACGATAACAATTACTAAGACTGTTGAATATAAAGATTACCAGTGCTGAGGTATATTTTCATTGTCCAACATATGGAATATATTCAATGATATAATGGAAACTACCAAAACGACATTTCTCAGATGATACAACAATTTTACAAAAATTGTGTGTCACAATTATTGGCACCCCTGTATTTGGTACTGTGTGCACCCTCCCCTTGCAGGGATAATGGCACTGAGTCTTTTTACATAACGTGTTATAAGACCAGAGAACACATTGGGAGGGATCTTAGACTCTTCCTCCACCCACAATCTTTCCAGATCCTGATGTCTTTGTTGATCCGTGCTTATGGGCTGTGCTGTTCAATTGAGTCACAGGTTTTCAGGGAGTTTCAGCAGTTTTTAGACTGTTGTAGCCATTGCACAATGATGCTTCTGCATCATTAACCTTTCTATTTGTGGATTTTAACGTGAATTTGGGGTCACTGTCTTGCTGAAAGATCCACTAGTTTCAGTCTGCTGGCAGAGGTGGTCAGATTTAGGGCTAAATTGTCCTGGTACTTGGGTAGAGTTCACGATGCTGCTTTCCTTAACAAAGGCCCGATGACCAGTGTGAGCAAAGTAGCCCCATAACATTAAAGATCCACCACCCTATTTTTCTTTTCAGTATATGCATCCTTAAATCCACCCTACATCATATTCCTGGACATGGTTGTGAGGGGGGCTGGAACCTCACCCAGCATGCATTGGGCAAGAGGAAGGAAAAAACCCTGAATAGGTCATCAGTCCATCACAGGGCACACACACCATGCACTTACACACTTATACATTCAAGCAATTTAGTGTCTCCAATTAGCTTAACCTGCATGTCTTTGGACTGTGGGAGGAAACCCATGCAGACATGGGATGAGAATATGCAAACTCACACACACCACCATGCTGCCCTCCAGCAGTTTTAAACTTCTTCATTATTGCCCTCACAGTAGTAACTAGCATCTTCAGTTTATTTTTTGATCCATTGGCATGATTTTCAAAGGTCACCAAAGGTCAACCATTTTAATTTCGTTCGTCTGTTCTTTGTCTTTCTCTGCGGCAAAGATGAAAAATGGGTTTCACAATCAGGTTCTCAGTTTAATCCTCCAGTGAAACAGGAAGCCATGGAAGGTCACACGATTTTCTCTTAATATTGATGTAGATTTAGTTTGATTTTATTTATAAGAATCTCTAGGGGTGCCAATTATTTTTATATATTTTTGGGAAATAACAACCCTACCTGAATCCAACTGTCACACTAGAGGGCGCCAGTTCCCCAATCTTAGTTTGTGTTCTGTGCCTGTTGTAGTGCTAATTAAGGTGTTGTGTCGCAAACATTTAATAGTCTGACCAGATTCACATTGCAGGTATCTGTAACTGATTTATGACTAGTCAAAAAGCTAATTTAAGATATCCAACTGCATTTTCACTCATCAAAAAACTTAATCTCGAATTACATTTTGCTAGTAAGATTGAAGTCACTTTCGCCATTCAGTTGTATGGGACCTCCAATTAAGATATGTACAATTCAGTTTTGACTACCCAAAACATGAATTCCAGATACTGTATCGCCATTTCAATTCTGACTACAATTCTCACAACTCAAATTAGAGATATCTCCACATTAGTTCTGACTTAGTCATAAATTCAGTTAGATATTTCATTCCTTGCGATTTACGATATGTCAGGTAACGGGGGACCAAGACCCAAACGCAGAGTGGGGAAAACACCAGGAACTCCAAAAAGGTAAATACAATCAAAGACTTCACTCTCATACAGGTAACAGAAAACAGGGAACAAAAACAAGGTCACGCAGGGCACTTTCAAAAACAAAAACAGCAGAATTTATAACAAAAAAAAAAAAAAAACATGAGGAAACAAAACTCAGGGAGGGCAGAACTCACAGACAGAAACACAGGCAGAAACAGACAGGCAGATACTCTCAGGCAGAAACACAAGGAACCAGCACCCAAATCAGGGAAACAGAGAACTTAAATAGCCACAAAGATAACAAGACACAGGTGAACTCAAAGCACAATCAAACCAGAGCAGGGAGGGATAACGAGACACAAAGAAAAACAATGACAGAATAACTGAAAACAATAATACAATTAACACAGGGGTAACTAAAGAGGGAGCAAACTGAAATACAAACTGAAGTACCGCCATCTGGTGGCCCAGAAAAGGAAAAAACAAACAGAAAAAGGCAGAATCCTGACAACATCTAAATCTTTTTGGATAACTGAATCTAAGATATTACTAGCCAAAATATGGCAAGCCATTTTAACATAACCTGTGCGGTTTCACATTACAGATATTTGTCATTAATTTATGACAAGTCAAAACGCTAATTTAAGATATCTCTAATTATATTTTGACAAGTCAAAACGCTCATTAAAGATATCTCTAATTAGATTTCGACTAGTTTCGCCACTAAGTTCTATAACTCCAATTAAAGATATCTACAATTCAGTTTTGACTATCTAAAACGTGAATTCCAGATATCACCACTTCAGTTATGACTCTTACCATCTTACCCATAGTCGGACGGTACACCGAGCAAAACCCGTGACGTCAAGCCTAGTTCATGCATGTCTATGGTCAAAACCCCTGGTTCTCGCGCACCAATCAGAAGCCAGTACCCAGTGTTAGGACGAATTTTGCCTCGCGAGCCAGTCTCTTTTCTCACTTCGTTCAGCAGAAGGAGGAATTTGGACAGGTTGCCAATAGACGGACGCTTTTTCGCTATTTTCTTATAATAATGTGCCTGCGTTGTTCCATGTCCGTTTACCCTATAAACAAACAGCTTGAAACAAAGAACCACTTGTCACAAACACATACATATATGAATTGTAAGGTCAGCCAACCTTATTTTTTCCCTAGTGGGAAAACTAGAAGACCTTTTGGAGAGGAAAAAAAGAACAAATATTTCAAGAACAAAAATTAACCTACCTTTATTCTTGGCACATTTAGGCTATAATCAGTAAACTGTCAACTGTGACAGCAAGGTTTCTTTTTCCCTTCATTTATAAAAATAAATATTACTCTCTCTTATAAGGAATGATCAACAAAAACAATTACAAACCAAAACTATTTAAATGAATAATGGAAAAATATAACAAAAAATAAATTAAAATAATTTGTATACATCATTCGTTTACCTTCAATATAAAAAGCGAATGTTTTGTACCTGAGCGTGAGACGTTGTCATAAAATTTTTCCCGACCGTGAAAACTGCCTGACTTGTTTACATTTTGGGCAGATGTGGATAGTTGGTAAATCTGTCGCTGTTTCCATCGCAGCACTTTAGACACAAGCAAAATCGGAAGCGTTATCCTAAAATTTATTCTTACCGTGAAGAGTGCCTGACCCGCAACCGTAGTAATGTGTTAACACGGCGGCACAATTATATCGAGAAAAAACGCTATATTCAACTGCGAACCGGCACTAGCATCAGCCCAGAACCAGCACTAGGTTCGCGTTGGTGGAAAAGGGGTATCATCAGATTCACGCCGTGTTAAAGTAAATGCTTCGTCATATTGGAGGTGCTTCCTCCCTTGCACGAAATATCCTTAATGCAGGTGTTGCATTTTGCTGTGTCGTTATCTTTTTTAATGAAGCTAAGCCAAACTTTCGAGCGTTTGCTGCGGTCAGCCATGGTCCAGGATGTAAACAGATTTAAACGGTAAAAAGTGTCTCTTCTCGCGTGCTTTGTTGACGTACTGCGTAACAAATTATGTGACGATAGGTAGCTGGTCTTGGCAGACAAGTGCAGCTTTTATGGACTGTAAAATGCTCCCTGCAGTTCACTCGGGAGCGCGACTGAAATATGCATAAGTTAGGAACCGAACTGCAGGATCGAAATGCACGTGCCTTATCGAATCCACGGTTCTTGGAAATTTGGTTCTTGATACCCAACCCTAATTTTACCTGCTATGGACCTCTTTTTAAGATGAGTCTTGAATAAAGTTGAAATGAAATGAAATATAGAGTAATCTCTGCCTAATATAATCACTCCACTGTATATTTTGCCTCAATATTGCAAACCAATTAATTTGATTTAGTAATGGGAATGATTTCCTATAAAACATAAAAGAATAAGTAACAACCTCTTAATCGTTTAATTAAAAACGAAATCCGGGTTTATACGGCAGCGTCAAAATGTCAACAACGAGCGACAATTGACCTCCGTCTCGCTAGGCTACCTCCTCACGAGGTCGAAATGTTCATGGAATATCAAAAATACGGAAGTAAACTTTCTTAAAGGTTATTTCAACATTACTTTCTGGTCTAAATGGTAGGCTATGTTCGAACTCCGAGCTCTTAGCTTATGAGGCTGCGCCTTAAACCCACCATTTTATTGCTAGTTGCAGCTGTCAGTTTTTCTGAATTACGCGGGTTAATGCGATTATACCTGCAGATTCCCATTTCTTCCCGCATCCCTTTACCTTCAGCTTCTCTTACCTCAGTTCCACTCCACAACAGACTGTTTACTCCGTTTTTTACATTTAATTTAATTCCTTTTTTCCTGGGGATTCTTTCTCCTCCGTTATTAGAAGGACCGTTAAGTTTCAGTTTCTCTTTTGGACCGCATTTCCTTACTTAGCCTACTGCCTGAACTGAATGTTCGATGGGCGGAGTTTTATATATCTCATAAAAAACACGTTTTCAACGTACAAAAATGCCAAGTTACTCACACATACAAGACCAGTTCAGGCCTGCCATTAAAAGTATTGATATCAAAATGACGCCAAGTTACGGTACTACAAACAGTATAGGCTATCTTGCCTCACCGAAATTAAATAAGATGTATTCCAAAGCAATGCTACCCAATATTTCCTCAATTCTTTCAAGTCACTTGGCCCTGTGTGTATAAGCATGCACTACATGGACAGGCCAAACATATATGTGGATGGCATTCTCACAGTCAAGATTGATTGAATAGGCGTCTATGTGAACAATTTGTATTGGTATATGTATTTCGCTGGCCAGCCTTTCTGTTGTGTGAATGATTGTATGTTTCTTGGTATAAATGTCTGTTCGTAAATGTGAATGTAACATGCTACGAGGGAAATGTCCCCATGGGGATAAAGAAGTTCTCTATGTATGTATGTACAATATGTATTTTACATGCAGTATTTATTGTACGTAGCAAATATACAATCACTTGTATATGTACTGAAATTCAGTTCAGAAGCAAGTATAAACATATGTTTTCTGGAGAAATATGCTTCCTGTAGTTACTGACCAGCAGTTTTCTACATGAATTTCAATGTGTTCCATGAGGCAATTCGAAATATATTCGAAATATTTGACACTTTGATCTGACACAAAGTTTGCATGACATTGTAAAATGGTAAGATTACAAAACACAGGGCCAAGTGACTTGAAAGAATTGAGGAAATATTGGGTAGCATTGCTTTGGAATACATCTTATTGGGATGGCAGGTATGCCATCCCGCCAAGTTACGCCTTGGCGGGGGCATGCCCCATACCTATACAGCACCGAGAGTTTGGCACTTTTCAGGGTTCCCCACAGAAATAACCACAACATCCACAGACAGGGGATTTTGCGTTTTCTCCTTCTTCTTATTTTTCTCTTTCTTCTTCTTCTTCTTCTTATTTTTCCTGCCGCCTATCCCACTAACAACATGTCTCCCCATTGAACATTTTACCGACACCAGCCAAATCTTCACTTACACGACCCAATCAAAAACTCGCATACACACGCAAAATACCCATACCTTTTTACTCTGAAACATTTGCAGTATAGACAGCTAGTCTGCCTGTGGTCTAGTGGGCAAGGTTACATACAGTCTTGGGACCATAGGGTCCTAGGTTCAAGCCCAGCTAGGAACACGTTTCTTTAACCTGCTTTTACCCTCACTAATAATTGTCTACTACTTCTCAATTATTGCTTTTGCACCATATCTACCCGCCGTTCACCGAACGCATACACTGCATTATGACGTACCATCTGCACGTTCAGTTATTAACCGGCTACAATATTGCAAAGCCATATGGATTCAACAGGAGCTCTTCTGTGCTTACTGCCCTGTTCTTCTTTAAAACCACGGACAGGTTTGCTAATATTTCACGCAATGCATAGTTATGGCATGGTGCTGCACTAACAAAGTCACAGACTGGTAAACCTCCAGTTGAAGGATTGAATCCCGCCTCGCCCTCAGGCAGATAATTTCCTCTTTTACACAAACGTTTTCTTACGCTTATATTAGCTTGACCAAAACTCACTCACGGCCACCCATATGCATTTCATGACGGCAAATGTATTCCTTTTATTAAAAAGTTACACCAGTTCACCACTGTGCCATTGCTACTAACTATATTTCTTCACTTGGCTACCGTACAAAACCTTCTTATCGACAAACGCCACGTTTCTACATTCGTGTTACCTCGCCCTGTTCTCTATCTAGCCACATACAAACAATTACTACGTATGTACGTTCTGCAACTCCCCATTAAAACATTACATTTAAAATCATGACTCACTCATAATTATAACTACTAGTACTGAACATGAAAAAAGCACATAAGTGCAATAGATTTCACACGTTATTTAATACTCCACTTTAATGGTTATTGTTTTATACCGACTGTTATATATACCATTCGATAAGGAAACTTAGCTCGCTCATGGTCACTTCATTTACTTCGCACTATGGTCTGTGATCATGTCAACCTTCACCTACATGCCCATTCTGATAAAAACATATTGTTTCAACTACGCAATTTCATAATTTCATCCTAATTTCTCTCACACTGTTGTTATTTTCTCATATGCAAAGCCTGCTGGGACATATGCATCTGCTCCTATTCTCCACTATCAAGTTTTCCGGTTCTAGCTTAGCAAAACAGCGAAGAGGATTCCCACCTGCAGATAAGCCTATCAAAATGCCTTATAAACCTTACAAACACTAAAAGTGCATCTCCGCGAAATAACAGACAACGGAGCAGGACAGCAGGGTGCACAAGTTGCGACCTAGGCAGCTCTAATTCTACGGGCTTGCTGATTCTTTTCTCAATCAAGGCTCGTTGGATGGCCGTCAAATCCGTGAGTACATACACTGGCCATATTTCACCTGCGTTTCTGATGCGTTTACACTTACGCCACCGCACCCTTTGTCACAGCCACTGTTTTACATATATAGCAAACCGAAACTGCTAAACGGTACACGCTCATCAGACTGTACAAATTCACACAAGGATAGCCATAATCCACAACCGTTTCTTACGGGGTCACTTCGCATTTCTCACTCTCATAATAAAACACTTTGCAAAAAGAAATGATATCTCATAAAAAACACATTTTCAACGTACAAAAATGTACAAAGTTACTCAAAAGTATTGTTATCAAAATGACGCCAAGTACTACAAACAATATAGGCTATCTTGCCTCACCAAAATTAAATAAGATGTATTCCAAAGCAACGCTACCAGATATTTCCTCAATTCTTTCAAGTCACTTGGCCCTGTGTTTTGTAATCTTACCATTTTACAATGTCATGCAAACTTTGTGTCAGATCAAAGACTCAAATATTTCGAATTGCCTCATGGAACACATTGAAATCCATGTACAAAACTGCTGTTGAGTAACTACAGGAAGCATATTTCTCCAGGAAAGCATGTTTATACTTGCTTCTGAACTGAATTTGAGTACATGTACAAGTGATTGTATATTTGCTACGTACAATAAATACTGCATGTAAAATACATATTGTACATACATACATAGAGAACTTATTTATCCCCATGGGGACATTTCCCTCGCAGCATGTTACATTCACATTTACGCACACACACTTATACCAAGAAACATACTATCATTCACGCAACAGAAAGGCTGGGCAGCGAAATACATACATACCAATACAAATTGGACATATACATGCCTATTCAATCAATCTTCACTGTGAGAAAGCCATCCAAACATATGTTTGGCCTGTCCATGTAATGCATGCTTATACACACAGGGGCAAGTGACTTGAAAGAATTGAGGAAATATTGGGTAGCATTGCTTTGGAATACATCTTATTTAATTTCGGTGAGGGAAGATATATTATATTGCCTATATTGTTTGTAGTACCGTAACTTGGCATCATTTTGATATCAATACTTTTAATGGCAGGCCTGGACTGGTCTTGTATGTGTGAGTAACTTGGCATTTTTGTACGTTGAAAACGTGTGTTTTATGAGATATAGCACATTTTGTACAAGGTTTTGCAATGCAATGCACTTCACAAATAAAAAAATAAAACACAATAAAATAAAATCAAGTAAGAAGAGTATTAGTAAATGTAAGAAATATAAAGTGATAAAATAAATAAAAAGTGATAAAATAAAATAGAATTGTTCCTAGGTAAAGGCAAGGCAAAAAAGTATGTTTTTAGTCTTCATTTAAAAATCTCAACTGTTTGAGCTGTCCTCAGATGTTTTCACAATGTATAACATTAAGGAAGCAGGGACTTCCAAAGAAGAACCTTTCACAAAAAGGTTAACAATGAATGGTGTGGAAAGACAGTTCGAGCTGGATACAGGTTGTGGCGTTACAGTGATGAACAGGTCAGAGTACACTAAGCTGTGGAATGGGGACAAAGTACCAGAACTTAAGCCACGCCCATTTAAGCTTAAGACATACACAGGTCAACCGGTAGAGACAATGGGCACTGTAGAGATTACTGTACAGTACAAAGAAACTGTTAAGAACTTACCGGTGGTGGTAGTCACAGGAACAGGACCAAGTCTGCTAGGCCGGGGCTGGATAAGGCAAGTGGGCATAGATTGGGGGCCTGTAAATCATGTGAATGATGTCAGGGAATTGACATTACAAGAGGTGCTCAGTCAACACGAAGAGGTCTTCAAAGAGGAGCTGGGCCGACTTAATGGTCCCCCTGCAAAAATCTATGTGGACAAAGAAGCAGCCCCTAGGTTTTTCAAACCAAGACCAGTGTAATTCACCACGAGAGCTAAAGTAGAGGCAGAAACCGACCGATTGGAGCGCCAGACAACAATAATAGTCAGTCAAGTATGCCGAGTGGGCTGCCCCAATAGTCCCAGTGTTACAACCAGATAACACTGCTCAAATGTGCAGAGACTATGACGGTAAATCGTGTATCCAAGCTTGAACAATACCCTGTCCCTAGAGTAGAGGACTTGTTCGCTAGGCTGTTAGTAGGATAGAAATTTACCAAGCTGGACATGAGTCACGCATACCACCAGATACTTTTTTGACTCCTCGTCCGAGGGTATGTGACAGTAAACACACACAAAGGTCTGTTTACTTTCAATGGCTTACTGTTTGGAGTCTCCTCAAGTCCTGCCATCTTCCAGCGTACCATCGAGGGAATATTGCGAGGAATACCCAACGTAGCAGTTTTCCTGGACGATATCCTTTTGACCGAGCACAACGACCAGGATCACCTACAGACACTGGCTGAGGTACTGAAAAGGCTGGACAGTGCTGGATTACGTCTGAAAAGGGGCAAGTGCACATTCATGGGCAGTGAGGCGATCTTCCTGGGGCACAACGTGGACTCCATGGGCCTACATCCAGTACATGAGAAGGTAAAATCTAGGGATGGGAATTGATAAGATTTTATTGATACCGATTCCATTACCAATTCTGTTTATTGATCCGATTCTTTATCAGTTCCTTTATTGATGCCTGATACATTTCCTGGGTGTAAAAAGAGTAGGCCTACATACAAGTTTTCAGTGTCAACTTCATTTTCCAGCCTGAAATGCGATCATATTAGTAAATGACTACAAACGTCATGTAACGTACAAGTAGTTGGCTATCTCCCTGGATATGAATTAAATGTTTTTAACAGAAAATAAAATAATGAATTCGATAATTGAATGAATGCAATAATTTATCCGCAAAAATAGCTATACAAAAAGGCAAAATAAATGTCGTGGTCACGATCATCGTCGTAGAAACCTTCAGATAAATGAATTTGCATAATAAAATTAACCATAGGCGGGCTTACATTTTCTGAACCTCGTGATATAGTGGTGTAAGTAGACCATTTAACAATTAGCTGGCTTCCAGCTCTAGCCAGTGGTACGCGTCTATCAACACAACACACACAGCACTCCTCATACGCTGATATGCACTTATAGCTTATAGCAGCGCTACAGCATTTTCAGTAATATGGGAGCATGCAGCTGAAATCCTCTATGGAAAGCATTCTCACAGCGATCTTATCTACAATCAGTAGGCAGTGTTGTGCATCTCCCACTCTTACAGCTCGTTTCCAGCCCAAACCACTGCAAAGAGAGCAAACTTTCTTTTGTCAGTGACATTTCCTTCTGACATCTACGACGGCAGTTGCAACCACAACATTTATTTTGCCTTCTTGTACAGCTATTTCTATGGATAAAATCACATTTATTATTATTATTTATTGGTAAATAATATTCACCCAATCCCTAGTAAAAGCAATCCAAGAGGCACCCACACCTTCCAATGTGACCGAGGTAAAGGTGTATCTAGGACTGCTTAATTATTATAATAAGTTCCTGCCAAACTTATCAACATTCTTAGCTCCAGTCCACAAGCTGTTGAGGAAAGAGACAAAGTGGCAGTGGGGAGATGAACAGGAAGCAGCTTTTGAGCACTCAAAGCAACTGATGCAGTCCGCAAAGGTGTTGGTCCATTATGACCCAGAAAAAGACACTGTCTTATCATGTGACGTATCACCATATAGATTTGGTGCTGTACTTTATCATCGCATGTCTAATGGAACAGAAAGACCTATAGGATTCATGTCCCGCACACTCACCTCAGCAGAGAGGAGCTACTCTCAACGAGACAAGGAGGGGCTTGCAGTCATCTTCGGAGTCTGAAGATTCCACAAATACCTATACGGGCATCCATTTACAATTGTGACATATCACAAACCCCTCTTGTCACTTTTCAATGAGATGAAAGCAATCCCACAGATCGTGTCCCTCCCCGAATCCAACGTTGGGCCGTGATTTTGATGGCATACGAGTACACCATCGTTTACGAGGCAGGGAAATACCACGGCAACGCTGACGCCCTGAGTCGCCTACCCTTGCCGGAGAACCCAGGTCCCAAAGAGCCAGAGGAGAGAGCGCTCATGTTGGACACATCAGACATCACACCGGTGACAGCAGAACAAGTGAGAGCGCTCTCAAGAGTGAGAGAAATGGTGCAGAGAGGTTGGCTGCCAGAGCAAGAGGGGACTGAGTTTGCACCATACACTGCTCGTAAAGATGAGCTGAGTGTAAAAAACGGCTGTGTGATGTGGGGAGCTAGAGTAGTCGTTCCCAAGCCGGGTCAGAAGGACTGTGGCTTGTCAACATGCATTTTGGCAAAGTCCAGTCTGGCTTTTATGTGCTTCCCTCTTAGAAGTGGGGTCTTCCTGGGTCTTCTACCATGGAGCCTATTTTCATTCAGACAGTGACAGATGGTGCGAAACTATTGTACCTTGAACTTGAAGATCAGCTTGGATCTGTATTGAAGTTTTCCTTGGTTCTTTCTCGACCGTTCGAGCAATCCTTCTGTTCAATTTTCCTCTTGCGACCACGTCCAGAGATGTTGGATACAGTTCCATGGGCCTTAAACTTATATAATAATAATAATATTGGTAACAGTGGTCACAGGAACATCAAGCTCTTTGGAGATGGTCTTGTAACCTTTACGTTGACCATGCTTGGCTATTACCTTTTTTCTAATCTCTTCAGACCACTTTCTACTTTTCCTTCTGTTTTCCATGTTCAATGTGATGCACACAGTGGCACAAAACAGCAGAGTGAGTAATTTTCTACTTTTAAACTGGCTGCATGAGTGATTATAAGATTGAAAATGCCTGTGATACATTTAAGCTTAAGACATACACAGGTCAACCGGTAGAGACAATGGGCACTGTAGAGGTTACAGTACAGTACAAAGAAACTGTTAAGAACTTACCGGTGGTGGTAGTCACTGGAACAGGACCAAGTCTGCTAGGCCGGGGCTGGATAAGGCAACTGGGCATAGATTGGGGGTCTGTAAATCATGTGAATGATGTCAGGGAATTGACATTACAAGAGGTGCTCAGTCAACACAAAGAGGTCTTCAAAGAGGAGCTGGGCCGACTTAATGGCCCCCCTGCAAAAATCTATGTGGACAAAGAAGCAGCCCCTAGGTTTTTCAAACCAAGACCAGTGTAATTCACCACGAGAGCTAAAGTAGAGGCAGAAACCAACCGTTTGGAGCGCCAGACAATAATAATAGTCAGTCAAGTACGCCGAGTGGGCTGCCCCAATAGTCCCAGTGTTACAACCAGATAACAAAGCTCAAATCTGCAGAGACTATGATGGTAAATCGTGTATCCAAGCTTGAGCAATACCCTATCCCTAGAGTAGAGGACTTGTTCGCTAGGCTGTCAGTAGGATAGAAATTTACCAAGCTGGGCATGAGTCACGCATACCACCAGATACCCCTTCAGCGTCAACTTACTTTATTTTCCAGCCTGAAATGTGATCATATTAGTAAATGGCTACAAATGTCATGTAACGTGCAAGTAGTTGACTATCTCCCTCGATATTAATTAAATGTTTTTTAACAGAAAATAAAACAATGAATTCAATAATTGAACAAATGCAATAATTTATCCGCAAAAATAGCTATACAAAAAGACAAAATAAATGTTGTGGTCACGATCACCATCGTAGAAACCTTCAGTTAAATGAATCTGCATAATAAAATTAACCAAACGCAGGCTTACATTTTCTGAACCTCGGTGATATAGTGGTGTAAGTAGACCATTTAACAATTAGCTAGCTTCTAGCACTAGCCAGTGGTACGCTTCTATCAACACAACACACACAGCACTCGTCATACGCTGATATGCACTTATAGCTAGCCACCGCTACAGCATTTTCAGTAATATGGGAGCATGCAGCTGAAATCCTCTATGGAAAGCATCCTCACAGCGATCTTATCTACAATCAGTAGGCAGTGTTGTGCATCTCCCACTCTTACAGCCCGTTTCCAGCCCAAACCACTGCAAAGAGAGCAAACTTTCTTTTGTTAGTGACATTTCCTTCTGACATCTACGACGGCAGTTGCAACCACAACATTCATTTCGCCTTCTTGTACAGCTATTTCTATGGATAAAATCACATTTATTATTATTATTTATTGGTAAATAATATTTACCCAATCGCTAGTACAACGCAATCCAAGAGGCACCCACACCTTCCAATGTGACCGAGCTAAAGGCATATCTAGGACTGCTTAATTATTATAATAAGTTCCTGCCAAACTTATCAACAGTCCTAGCTCCAGTCCACATGCTGTTGAGGAAAGAGACAAAGTGGCAGTGGGGAGATGAACAGGAAGCAGCTTTTGAGCACTCAAAGCAACTGATGCAGTCCGCAAAGGTGTTGGTCCATTATGACCCAGAAAAAGACACTGTCTTATCATGTGACGCATCACCATATAGATTTGGTGCTGTACTTTATCATCGCATGTCTAATGGAACAGAGAGACCTATAGGATTCATGTCCCGCACACTCACCTCAGCAGAGAGGAACTACTCTCAACGAGACAAGGAGGGGCTTGCAGTCATCTTCGGGGTCTGAAGATTCCACAAATACCTATATGGGCATCCATTTACAACTGTGACATATCACAAACCCCTCTTGTCACTTTTCAATGAGATGAAAGCAATCCCACAGATCGTGTCCCTCCCCGAATCCAAGGTTGGGCCGTGATTTTGATGGCATACGAGTACACCATTGTTTACAAGGCAGGGAAATACCACGGCAACGCTGACGCCCTGAGTCGCCTACCCTTGCCGGAGAACCCAGGTCCCAAAGAGCCAGAGGAGAGAGCGCTCATGTTGGACACATCAGACATCACACCGGTGACAGCAGAGCAAGTGAGAGCGCTCTCAAGAGTGAGAGAAATGGTGCAGAGAGGTTGGCTGCCAGAGCAAGAGGGGACTGGGTTTGCCCCATGCACTGCTCGTAAAGATGAGCTGAGTGTAAAAAACGGCTGTGTGATGTGGGGAGCTAGAGCAGTCGTTCCCAAGCCGGGTCAGAAGGACTGTGGCTTGTCAACATGCATTTTGGCAAAGTCCAGTCTGGCTTTTATGTGTTTCCCTCTTAGAAGTGGGGTCTTCCTGGGTCTTCTACCATGGAGCCTATTTTCATTCAGACAGTGACAGATGGTGCGAAACTATTGTACCTTGAACCTGAATATCAGCTTGAATCTGTATTGAAGTTTTCCTTGGTTCTTTCTTGACCGTTCGAGCAATCCTTCTGTTCAATTTTCCTCTTGCGACCACGTCCAGAGATGTTGGATACAGTTCCATGGGCCTTGAACTTCTTAATAATATTGGTAACAGTGGTCACAGGAACATCAAGCGCTTTGGAGATGGTCTTGTAACCTTTATGTTGACCATGCTTGGCTATTACCTTTTTTCTAATCTCTTCAGACCACTTTCTACTTTTCCTTCTGTTTTCCATGTTCAATGTGATGCACACAGTGGCACAAACAGCAGAGTGAGTAATTTTCTAATTTTAAACTGGCTGCATGAGTGATTATAAGATTTAAAATGCCTGTGATACTAATTGAAACACAATAGACTGCTTAAAGTATCACTACAAATCAATTATTTCTTACAACTTCTAAAGCAAGGGTAACCAACAGGTCGATCGCAATCGACTGGTCGATCTTCAAAGCCTTCACTGTTGATCCCTAGCATTCTCACATTTTCTAAAAATAAAAAAAAAAAAGCAGTTTTTTCATGCTCTGGTTGGTTGGTTGTTTTAACAAGCTTTTTAGACCTAGCTCTGGCTCGTTGATTTGAATCACGCATATATTGGCAAGGCTACCGCCTGTGGGCATATGAGGCATATAGTCTTCTCATTCGCTGACGTGAAAAGAGATTCATGCTCCCATTCCGGGTGGAAATAATATGTTTTTGATTTCTTTTTCACTGAACCCTCAACCATATCTATGTTGTTATGTTAGTTAAGGTGCATTCAGCGTCAATATGTTTATTTTGGCTTCCAAAAGTAAAAATAAAACTACAGGACTAACATGACAAGGTATCTGTAAAAATGAATATTATGCATTGAATTGAGAAACTAAATATTGTGCATTGAACAGATACTGTAAATATGAATATTATTAATTGAACTGAGAAACTAAATATGAATATTGTGCATTGAACAGATACTGTAAATATGAATATTTTGCATTTATCAGCTAACTGTGCATAACTGTGTCTTTCTTTGTGAGTATGTATGCACGTACATAGAGCCTGTCTTAACAGAAATTGCAAAAATAAATATGACAGTGAACAGTCTTACTTATACACACAAATCCACATACACCACACAGTCCACGATCCCTCCATACATTTTTTTAAAGTAGCAAAGCTGTCATTATTATTATTCAATTTTTTGTTTTCTTTTCTGTTTGCTTGTTTTTTTTTTCATTTTTTAAAAAGATGATTTTTACTTCTCTTGAGTGTTGATTTGGCTTTCGATGGATGCTTCCGCATTTGCTTTTGTTATATTTTCCTTATAAAAATTGTTTAGGTAAAAAAAAAAAAGCCAACGCTGAATCTATAATTTTACACAACATAGAAGGTCTCTTAAAAATATGAAACATCAGTGTCCCTGTTCTTGCTGAAAGCATGCAACCATTTATGATGTCTACAACAATGACAATTTGATGATACTCGTAGAGCAAAAGTAATACACAAAAAGCCAACCTTCATGCTGATGCCTGTGACGCTTTGACCAGAGAAAGCTACTGTAACCCATCTAGTGACAAGTTATTACAAGGCTAGCTCTCAGAACTCTCAGAACGTTACAGTTTTGTGTACTTGCTGCGCTTATTCTGTTATCGGCCTTTGTGAACAGCCCAAACAGTGGATTCTGGTTCAAGTGAGGAAGTGCCCATCAGACCAAAACTCAGTCATTTCCACAACTACATAAGTGTACTTATGCCTTAGTAATTGCAGCAGATATGGCTGAAAACTAAAATGTTTTACAAATAATTCAGACAATCGATCAGAGAAACAGTTTACATGTCTATATAAGCGCACATAGTGAATCACTGCCCATTATTTCACTGCTCTGCCTCAGTTCCTGTAGATTCAGTGGCAAACCTGCAGTGATTAATGCACTTCAGACTGTGTTCTGCGGTGTACAGCTGCTTGGAGGCTTAAGGTAGTGAAGGGAAGTGTATGTTTCTGTATTTCTGTATGCACTCCTGGCCCCTTCTGCTTAGGCCTGCAGCCTTGTCCCAGTCGCCACATTCCCAGTTACTGTGGCGATGAGGGAGAGGAGCGATGGAGAGCTACGGGGAGGATGGAATGCAGCTCAGGGCCATCCTGAGTGCACTCCTGAGAGGACCCGAAACGCTCTGGCACCCGCCATGGTGATATACCGCCCCCGTCCCAGGCACTATAGTGTGCTGTTGTGTTGTGTGCTGAGATGCCTAATTACTGATGTGACATGCATGTGTGACCACAGACAGAGCCTTCCTGCCTGTGAGATGTGACCATATGAGGTGTGATGCTTATAAACTACTATCAAGACTGAGATAACTTAGTGAGTCTTTGGAGAATGCCACTGCATGCTGTGTAGTGGGTATTTCCCTGGTGCATATTGTACTAAATTCTGTTACAGTGGGAACATGTCGTCTGACCTGATGATTTCCTGTCTGCCTCATGTACCTGCTTTGAGTGGTTCCTATCAATTCAGAGATTATTTGGCATATTGTATGGTAGTTAGCATTTCTTATAGATGTGTCACGGGTTGCAGTGTGGTGGACCCAAATGCAGACTTGGACAATTGCATACCTTCAAAAGGTACACGATGCAGCAGGCAGTCTCAGTCAGTTTGTACAAAGATCAAAAACCAGAAAAATCCACCGGGGCGAAAGTACAGAATCGGAAGGCAACAGGAATCAGCAAAACAAAGTCGGCAGGCCAAAAATGAGCGACTAGTTCGGCGTCCAAGAAATTCATGCCGGCGCCAGAGTCGACCAACGCCTGTAGCCTGAGGGGTTGTTGGTCCTGAACCAGTGTGGCATCGAGCAGTAGGCCAGACTGGGCGGTAGAAGGGGAAGTGGTACGGCTCACCAGGGTCCCCACTCTAATATCTTTTAGCCGAATAGGACAGGAGGATAATACGCGACCGGCTGTGCCACAGTAAATGCGAAGTCCCGTCCTGATTCGCCGCATACATTACATTACATTACATTACAGGCATTTAGCAGACGCTCTTATCCAGAGCGACTTACACAACTTTTTACATAGCATTACACAACTTTTTACATAGCATTTTTTACATTGTATCCATTTTATACAGCTGGATATATACTGAAGCAATGTAGGTTAAGTACCTTGCTCAAGGGTACAACGGCAGTGTCCTTACCCGGGAATCGAACCTGCGACCTTTCGGTTACAAGCCCAGTTCCTTACCCACTGTGCTACACTCTGTCCTACGGCATACGCTCCGTTTGCATGAGGTGGGCTCTTCCAAGCTGCACTGGCTCCTCGCTGGGCGTGCGGGGTCGCGGTCGAACTCGGGGGTACACTGGTGCCGGGACCGGGACTGGAACTGAATCTCGCTGAAGGGCTCGCTGAGGGTTGGCGTCTGGCCGTCTGGCCGCTGAAGGGCTCGCTGAGGGTTGGCGTCTGGCCGTCTCTCTGCGGCGCTCACGGAGGCGGTTGTCCAGCTTGATGGCCAGCAGCGCGATCAGGGCATCGAGGTTGTCGGGATCGTCTCTTGCAGCCAGTTCATCCTTCAAAGCCTCGGACAACCCGTCTCTGAAGACCCCCTGGAGCGCAGTGTCGTTCCATCCTGATTCCGCAGCAATAGTCCGGAACTCAGCTGAAAATGCCGCCGCGCTGCGCGTGCCCTGGCGCATCGACAGCAGGCGTGGATTATAGTCTCTCCCGCAAACGGGGCGATCAAAGACTTCTCGCATTTCTGCAACGAAACTGGAGCAGGTGAAGTGTGTAGGAGGTTGGCTCTCCCAAACTGCTGTGGCCCAGTCTAATGCAGATCCTTTCAGCAGCCCCACGATGCAAGAAATCTTTTTCCCATCGTTGTTGTAAGTGGTGGGTTGCTGGTTGAAGGTCGAGCGAACACTGCATTAGAAACGCCTTGCACTTCCCCAAGTCTCCAGCGTAGCGCTCCGGAGCAGGAATGTGCGGCTCCCTGGGCAGGAGGGCTGCGTGGGTGTAGAGCTGGACCGGGTCGGGAGGAGCCGTCGGGGCTTCGGGAGCGGGAGCGGGAGGCGGGTGGTCAGCTGCTGCATCTGACCAGCGAGTGCTGTCAGCGAATACCGGATCTCACGGAGGGCTTGCTCGTGCCGTCCCACGAGTGCTGCCTTGGCTGGCGAGGGTGTTGCGCAGGTGCTCTGGGTCCGCTGGGTCCATACTGGCCAGATTGTTCTGTCACGGGTTGGGGTGTGGTGGACCCAAATGCAGACTTGTACAACTGAGTGTCGAAACTCCAGAAGGAGATGTTTAATTCAAAGGTACACAATACAGCAGGCAGTCTCGTAGTCAGTTCGTGCAAAGATCAAAAACCAGAAAAATCCACCGGGGCAAAAATCGAAGTCGTTAAACAAGCGGAGGTCAGAACAGGAATCAGCAAAACAAAGTCAGCAGACAAAAAATCGGTGGTCGGGTAAACAGGCAAGATCAAAACACAAGTCAGACTAACGAGAGGTAAACGCTGGAAAGGCACTGTAAACAAGAGGCACAATCTGAGAAACAGAGAATATATACCAAAAGAACCAGGTGAGTGAAATGAGAGATAATTGAACGGAGCGTGAACATGCAAACAGGGAACAGGTGAATGAAATTAGTGATTAGCCAGTGCATGAGAATGCGGCCAGAACAGGTGAGAGTGATCAGCTGAGGGGAGAGAGAGAGAAAGAGAAAACCACGCCCATACTACAAAACCGAAACAAAGATTGTGCAGGAGAAAAGCAAATAGTCAACTGAAAAGTGAAGTGACAACAGAAACATAACAAGATGCTGGTAAGGTGTAATTTTATTGAAATGAGGCTTGGGGCTGCTGGATGGCTCATTTAGTTAAGGCCCCACGCTGAGGTGCATGGATGAGCCTCACGGCCCCGGGTTGAATCCGGACTGTGCCAGTGCCGACTGTGGCCGGTAGCTCCACAGGGCGACGCACGATTGGTGCCTGTGTTGCCCAGGGTACGGGAGGGTTCAGTCAGACAGGGATCTGTGTTTCATCGCTCTCTAGCGACCCCCCTTGGGCGCTCATATGACTGCATGTCAGAGCTGCTTATGAAAGGTCTTCCTCCGGCATGAAAAACAGCTTTTGTGTTCTATTCCATTACAAAATATACACGTGCACAAGCTGAAATGTGGTAAATGCTTATTTTTCTCATCCAAGCAGAGTAAAATAATCCATTAATGTGTAGGCTTGTTATCATACCAAAGCTGATCTTTTTTTTTAAAGGAAAGCCTTAAGACTAAACATAAGGTCATGTCATAGCTGTGGCTCTATCACATGGGAGTTTGCTGTAATTAAAACAGGAAAAAAGTTACTCAGACGAGCTCGCTCCTGTTAAGATAATATACTCCATACTGGTGTGTGGCATTAGCAAACTTCTGAGAATTCCTCTGCAGGCTGTGTAGTGTGTGTCTCCCTGGTGCCCCTTGTATTAAAGCCTGTTAAAGGAAACCTGTCTACCTTATGTACATTGCCATGAAAAATATTTTCCCCCATTCTGATTTCCTATATTAGGGCCTAGTTTCAGATCTTTACAAAAAATGTTATATTAGACAGAGGGAACCGGAGTAAGCAGTCAATGTTTTAGAAACTCCCAACTTCTGCCTTGAGTCTCACCCTCTGGAGTTCAGTCCCTTGTAGTAGCGTCACAAGACCACCGGATGGCAGAAAGCATCCACTTTGTGTTTCCAGTATTCCAATACAGCCCACAGGTCTGATGGCAAAAGTAAATACTCTGATATTTTCGACTATTTCAAGCTCCTGCCACGGCACATAATGGTTTTATTAAATTCCATTTAGCATGAGGATGGGGGTGTAATTTCAAAGAAACAGTGCACTGGTTGATGCACTGAAGATGCTCATTTTTATTGTACACACAGAGCACGTACACAGCGCATCAATACACACACGCGCACGCACATGCACAACATGCACACACACGCACACAAACACACACACAAACACATATACACCATGTTCACCTGATCATATAGATAGATGGTTTGATACTGTGGTTTGTGTCTTTGGAGGCCCTACTAGACTGAAGGCTCTTTTCTTTCTGGGGAGGCTACGCTCCTTCGGTGTGTGTAGCAGGATGCTGGCCATGTTCTACCAGATCATTGTGGCCGGTGTCCTGTTCTACACCTGTGTGTGCTGGGCTGGGAGCCTCTACTCCAGGGACACAAAGAGGCTCAAACTGATCCAGAAGGCCAGCTGCCACCCTCTGCTGTTGTTTTGGGTGCAGTGGGTGTTTGCCGACTCTCCCCCCCCCCCCCGGTCTCATCCGCACCAAACCATTAGCGCAGGTTCTGAGGAGAAGGCAGGGTGTCATAATTGGCCCTGATCAGGAAGCTAAGCCTGGCTTGTGGTATCTTCCACCAGTCTGACCCACTGAGCGATCGGTCCTCCACACTTTCCCACGCTGTCCATCCTCCCAGACCACCTTAGCAAACTGCTAAAACCTGCTACCTCTCCTGCGCTGTCCATGGTGGGATGACCCAGTGTCTTCTGTGCCCCTCTGTATCCCTGCTGGGGGGGTTGTGCCCCTCTGTTTCCCTGCTGGGGGGGTTGTACCCCTCTGTTTTCCTGCTGGGGGGGTTGTACTCCTCTGCTTCCCTGCTGGGGCGCTGTGCCCCTCTGTTTCCCTGCTGGGGGGGTTGTGCCCCTCTGTTTCCCTGCTGGGGGGGTTGTGCCCCTCTGTTTTCCTGCTAGGGGATTGTGCCCCTCTGCTTCCCTGCTGGGGGGTTGTGCCCCTCTGCTTCCCTGCTGGGGGGGGTTGTGCCCCCCTGTTTCCCAGATGGGGGGAAGCAGTCAGGTAGAAGCAAACTGCAAACATAGAATGCATATCAGGCCACTGCTATATGTACCACAATTAAACCATCAGTGAAAGCCCAGGATATACTGGTATATTTATAAATCAATGACAAAGTATGTTCTACAGCATATCCAGCTATTTACTCACCCAGATATAATTTCTAATTAACAATGTTGTACATTTTCTGCTTTCATAAAATGCCAGTAGTACAGATTCTGATGTAGTCAACTTAAAGGTACTTCTTAGGTTACAAAGGAGATGGTAGTAGAATGGGCACATCCAATTTGTTCAGGTGCAGGGCATAAACAATATCTAGAGTTAAAAATATGTCTGATGTTTGAACAGACTAGGCAGAATTTGTGTCATTTCAAACAGATTGGAATATGGGTTTAACATCAGCATGCCTTTGGAGCTGAGTGAGTACATTTAACATGGTCGGTGAAAATAGCGGTGATATGTGTTATTCAACTAATCATTTAATGGAGTACCATGGTGTTTTTCACACTTTCTCAGTTTTATGTGCTATTTGCACAAGAGGCATTGAAGAAATGTCAGGAGGTAGCCTGACAGCTGTGCCGGATTCACTGGGGGATTGATTATTGGAGTCTGGGTGCACATGCAGATCGGGGCATAAGCCGATTCGCCGGTCGTGGGAGTTGGGGCCTTGGCGCAGCTGTTTTGTGTTTTTCCTAACAAGCTTGCTGGGATAAGGAGGCAGGTGAGAGGGAGAACACAAGAGATGCCGGGGTGGGTGTTTGGATCCTCAGATGAGGATTTTTCCTTTTTTTTTTTTTTTTTTTTTAAAGCTTTAAGTTAGTTTAGTTTTTGTTGAGGGCGGGTTTTCGTTTCTTTTGTTATTGTTATTTCTGTTTCTCTTTGTTTGTTTGAGCGGTCTCCTGTCCTGGTGGTGGGCTGGCGGTCCCGGATGCTGCACTGGTGCCACGAGGAGCGAGCTGCGCCCAGACCAAGCGGAAAACGTGGTGGGATCCGAGGAGGAGCGGTGCTGTGCAGAGCCGGACTGGTCCTGTGGCAAGGACACTGCGCTACGTTGGCAAGGACCAACGCTGCGAGGGGAGACTCTAGACAAGCCCTGACGAGGGCGGAGGAACAGCGAGTCTCCCACTCTGAGACTGTAAAGCGCGGACCGGGACCGGAGCCGGCGCCGGCTCGCTCTCCAGCTGCAGGGCGCAGCAGGGACTCTGCGTGGTAACCAGTGGAATTTCAAGAACGTGCAGCGGACGGCAGAGTGGTCTGGGGCGCCGCCCAATAGCCCAGAGACTGACGTGGACAGTGGGAGACAGTAAACCTTTGGGGGTTTGATTTGTTTTTCTTTATTTATTTATTTTTTGGATGTAGAGTGGCCCAGCATTGAAGCGTGGGCCAACTACATCCTTTCTTTGATTTTGATTGTGGGAGGTGTGTGTGTGTGAGACCCCGCCTGTGTTAGTGGCTCCCCCCGTGAGACGGCAGGGTGAGGTCTTCTTTCCCCCCCCCCCCCTCCGGGTTTTTTTTTGCTGAATGTGGGCACGTGTGAGGGGAACCCCAGCGGCTTAAGTGTGTGGCGTGTGAGGGGTGTCGCTCTTACCTGTGTCGGAGCTCCGTGGAAGGGAAGGGGAGGGCCAGAGTGGGAGAGTGCTAGAGGAAGCCGGGGGGAAGAAGGAAGGGCGGGGTTGGTGCAAGATTGTGGCGTGCTCTGTTTTTTAATTAACTGTTAAATAAAAGTTTCCCTTTTACTTGCCTTGTCCTGATCTCCTGGTGGAGGGTGGGTTCCTGGGGAAAAAAAAAAACATTGTTAGGTGGCGGGAGGCAGCACGGGGCTGCTCCTGACTCCCGACAGAAACACAATGAGTAAAGTATTAAATATGTCCGTTCTGTATTTTTGGAGAAATATGCGTTTTAAATTTATCGTCCTATTTTCAACCGGTTGAGAAAGTTGTCAACTTGGTGCGTCACGAACACAGTAACCACTCCCCTTTCCACGCCCCGTAAACCCATGGATAACTCAAGACCCATAGTTTGTGCCGCTGGCTTACAGGCAAGACGATGCAAATATTTGACTAACGTTAGGTTCACTTAAATTAGTGCCTTTTAAAGGACTATTGGATTATTATATTCATTTAGCTAGCTAGGTAGTTTGCTTTCATAAGCAGAGGTGGGTAGAGTAGCCAAAAACTGTACTCAAGTAAAAGTATTGTTACTTTTAAAATAATGACTCAAGTAGAAGTAAAAGTAGTCATCCAACTAATTACTTGAGTAAGAGTAAGAAAGTATCTTGTGAAAAGACTACTCAAGTACTGAGTTACTTCATATTACATTTACTTGGCAGACGCTTTTATCCAAAGCGACGTACAAAAGTGCATTTCATATAATCTGATTTAATGTTGAAATAAGCAGAGCAAGATGAGTGTAAAAATCCAAATGTCCAAAATATAAAATTGTAAATGCTTGTCCAATAGAAATAAACAAAATATAAAATAGCCATGTGCAAATTCAAATATGGCCTAAATCATATCCCTTTAAATAAAACGATACACAGGAGGTTTGTCAGAAGAGGAGGATTTTCTCTTTCTGTTGTACTCTATTAAGTCTGTATACCTCATCAGTTTGTTGAACCCTCCCTTGCCAGAAAAAATATCAATGAGGCTACAGGGGATTTATCCATTAAAATAGACTCATCACAACAAAGAGGAGCCTGCTCAAATTCAAACAGAAACTTTATATGTGGAAAACGTATGCTATGCAATGCTATGCAATGTTCCAGCGCTCACGTTATGACGGTCGGTTACGCTGACCTAAAAAACGCTATTCCAAAAGCTAAATTGTTAACATGTTATACATCGTTAGAAAGCTTATACTCTCACCTACTGAATAAATGAATTGTCAATCAAGCCAGACTGTACTAAAAAGGGCGACAACGCCATAAACAAGGCGTGTGGTATTAGGCACAGCTATTTTGGAAGATACCCAGGTGTCACGAATGCGCGTATATTTCCCACATGGATTGTCCAAGACAATAAATGACCACTCAGTCAAATAGTTAGCTATCCACAGCCAAAACTAACCTACAACTTACCGCCACATATTTTCTCAAGTTCGAAGTTGAGTTCTTGTAGGCTGAAATGTCCACATTTCTAGGCAGACAAAGAAAGCAGCGCATAATGTAACTACTGTTTTTGGTAGTCTGTAAGTAAAACATAGTTTGAACCAGAGACTGTAAAAAATAGGGTTTGAACTTGAGCGAGGGGTGTTCTGCCTCCTACGAATCACCCGCCGTTGTTTCAGCCATTGTTGTCGCCCGCTCATCCTTCTGTGTGCTGTGACTGGCTACGTTTGATTGGTGAAACGGAGTCATGTGGGGCTATGACCGAGCCAAAGCAAAGACCAGTCAGCTTCTTTGGCTGAAGTCTCTCTTGAGAGAAGAAACAAACATAACGTGTATTGAATAAAAAATGGGTAAAAAATAAAAGTAATGAGCGGAATGTAGCCGTATATAACGGAGTAAAAGTGAAAAGTATGTTGCATTAAAACAACTCTTACAAGTACAATTTATTCAAAAAGTTACTTAAGTAAATGTCACGGAGTAAACATAACGCGTTACTACCTACCTCTGTTCATAAGGCAATGTAATCGATAACGTTAGCTAGCTCGTTTGCTTTTGTGAGGACGTTATAGTTGTGCTTTTATCTTAACTTGGCTAGCTAGATAGCAAAAATTATAATTGGATATAAGTCAACGTCCTTACCTTAGCTATCTATCGATACTAGATATACTAGTAAGCTAGCTAGCTTGTGAAAAGTCTCCCAAAAAGAGCGCGTATCATGGGGGTAGCTATGGTAACGGGGCACGGTCTGTCAATCATAGCTAACTGACCGTTCTCATTACCACACCCAGACGGTTCGGGTGAACTTTTATAGTGGGAAATTTAGGCTTAGAAAAATACGTTTTAAAGTACATTGAAATGACTGAATAATAAAAAAAAATGATGCACATTTGTTTTGCCTAAAGACAACTGGGAAGTGTCACGTTCAACCACCATGGTACTCCTTTAAACAGAAACATTTACTCTAGACATTTGACACAAACAGTAAAAATAACACATACAAATGCAACATTACAAACTTGCACCAGCAGGCCTTATCTGAAGAAAAATCACATTAGCAGAACAAACAGAACAGACATTGCCACAGGAATACCAATCGTGCTGCAATGCGACTCACCTGGGCAATGTTGCTGGAAGTGATGAGACAGAATTGCAAACATCTTGACTTCATTTCACAATCTGCATGTCTAGTAATAAGTATTGGAACATTGTACTAATACGAGACGACTATTGTGAAAACTGAGTGTGATTTAGAGTTGTGCACTTTGATGGTAGGTACTGCAATTAGTGTCTTAGGGTAAGAATTTTGCCAGTCAGTTTGGCAAATTGAGCTTTCCACATTGAGCCAAAGCAATCATAACATACTGTAATGCATTTGTAATGTGTGACTGCAGATATCAGAAATGCATCTGAAAAAATGAGAAAAACTGTAGGGAACTCAGGAACACCTCAGAGACTGGATGTCATGCAGACCACACTTCTGCCCTGGTTTTGGCTTAGTGGTCTAATCCATTCAACCGATATGCAGCAGATCCAGGTCAAACCTATAAGAAAACCATTTCTTTGGGAGGTAACATAAACATACCAGCTCAATAGACAAGCAGTGCCTTTTCAAAATGTATTGAGTTGTGGTTACACTACAGTAACAGAAGCAAGCATTCATCAGACACTACACAACTTCTCTTATAATGGATTTTATTTCCACTATTGTCGATGAATGTCATTGCTTCAACTGCAGATTTTAGCCCCATGCTGATCTACTCAAATTGAGCCCAAACATAACCCCATACAGAATATGAAATAAGTGCTACTATGTCACAGGAGTTCAATGCATCACACACTAATAAATCACAACAGCAAAACATTTGATATTTTAATAATTCAGGTTTAATCATTGCATATTATTGTCTGAAAATACATAAAATTAAAGCAAAAAAACAAAAAAAAACAACCCTAAAAGAATTAATAAGGAAACTCAATCCATCATTGTTTACAGTAATGAAAGGAAATAAGTACACTGCAGTGATCATTCTGCATTCCCCCTATCAGCTGCATTTGCCCACAGAAATTTGCACATGATTAAGTAAAATGCACATTTAAGTGGAGGAGTTTGCCACTGGCTTCTTTTAAAAAAAGATGCCAATATAGGAGATAGAATTATGACTTCAAAAACATTTTACCCTGCCATCTTTTGGCATTATTACTCTCAATGTTATATTAATGTTTTAATAATCAAAAGTACATAAATACACCTTGAACATTTGCAATATAAATGTATTAAAATGTAAAAAGAAATCACATTTAGACAGCAAGTGATTATCCTGAACCTGCTAAAAGATCATACTCTTATTATATATATAGATTATATATATATATAATATTAGGCACAGCTGAAATTGCACTGGTAAGGCATTGGTCAAGGAAGGTTGCAAGTGTGTCGACGTGTGTGTGTGTGTGTGTGATTGTGTGAGAGTGTGTGTAGATGTGTGTGAATTTGTGAATGTGTGTGCATGCATGCATACGTTTGTGGGAGTGACTGTGGATGTGAACATGTGTGTGTATGTGTGTGAGTGCATGAGTATATGTATGCCCGGGTTGTGTGTGTGTATGGGTAAGAGAATGTGTGTGTGTGTGTGTGCATGCATGTATGTGTGTGTGCATGTGTGAGAGTATGATTGAGTGCATGAGTATGTGTGTGTATGTGTATGCACACAGTTGCGTGTGTGTATGGGTAAGAGAAAGTGTGTGTGCGTGCATTTGTGTGAATGTGTGTTTGACTGTGTATTTGAGTGTGTGTGCGTGCAAGAGAATAAGTGTATGTATGTGTGTGTGTGTGCGTGAGAGTGCCTTTGTGAATGTGTGTGTGTTTATGCATGAGTATGTGTGTGTGCGTATGGGTAAGAGAATGTGTGTGTTTATACATGTGTGTGCGTGCGTGCGTATGTGAATGAGAATGTGTGTGTGTTGACACGTTTGTGTTTGTGCGTGAGTGCATGTGTGTGTGTGTGTGCATGCGTTTGCGAATGTGTGTGTCTGTATACTGTGTGTGAGTGAGAGAAAGAGTGTGTGTGTCTGCATATGGGTATGAGCGTGTGTATGTTTGCAATTGCGTTTGTGTGTGTGCGTGAGATTGTGTGTCTCCGTGTGTAGGTGTGTGTGAGTGACTGGGTGTGAGAGTGTGCGTGCGTAGGTGTGTGAGTTCGTGTGCATGAGTAAACATGAGTGCATGTATTTGTGAGTGCTTGTGCATGACTGAGAGAAAAAGGGTGTGTGTGAGAGTATGTGTGTGTGTGATGGAGTGTATGTGAGAGAGAGAGGGTGTGTGTGTGTGACTGGGAGTGTGAGAGTGTGTAGGTGTGTGAGTGTGTGTGTGAGTCTAGGTGCATATGACTGTGTGTATATATATGTGTGAGTGTGTGATTGAGTGTGTGTGTATGCGTATATGAGTGTGTGTGTATATATGTGTGTGTGTGTGTGTGTAGGTGTGGGTGTGTCAGCGTCTAGGTGTATATGAGTGTTTGTGTTTATATATGTGTGTGATTGAATGTGTGTGTGTGTATGTGTACATAAGAATATGTGTATATATATATGTGTGTGTGTGCATGCGTTCGAATGTGTATGCGCACATGTGTGTGTGTATGCATGTGTGTGTGCATGTTTGTGTGTACGCGCATGTGTGTGTTTCTACTCCAGTTAGCAGAGAGACACTGAGGAGTGTGTGTGTTGACACATGTTTGTGTCTCTACAAGCATGTATGTGTGTGTGCGTGAGTTTGTGTGTGTGTGCGTGCGGTTGTGTGAATGTGTGTGTGACTGTGGATGTGAGTGTGTGTGTGTGAGAGAGTGTGTATGTGTGTGTAAGAGTGTGGGTGTGTGTGCACGAGTGTGTGAGTGCGTGTGCATGAGTGTACATCAGTGTGTGTATTTGTGAGTGCATGTGCATGAGTGTGAGAGAGAAAGGGTGTGTGTGAGAGTATGTGTGTGTGTGTGTAGGTGTGGGTGTGTGTGTCTATGTGTATCTGAGTGTGTGTGTGTGTGTGATTGAGTGTGTGTGTGTATGTGTATATGAGTGTGTGTGTATATAAGTGTGTGTGTGTGTGTGTGCATGCGTTTGAGTGTGTATGCGCACATGCGTGTGTGTGCATGTTTGTGTGTGCGCGCATGTGTGTGTCTCTCTACTCCAGTTGCAGAGGGACACTGAGAAGTGTGTGTGCTGACACGTGTTTGTGTCTCTGCAGGCATGTATGTGTGTGCGTGCGTGAGTGCATGAGTTTGTGTGTGTGTACTTGCGTTTGTGTGAATGTGTGTGGATGTGAGTGTGTGTGTGTGAGAGAGAGTGGGTGTGTGTGACTGGGTGTGCGAGAGTGTGTGTAGGTGTGTGAGTGCGTGTGTGTGTGAGTCTAGGTGCATATGAGTGTGTGTATATACATGTGTGAGTGTGTGTGTGTGTGTGTGTGTGCATGCGTTCGAGTGTGTATGCGCACACGTGTGTGTATGTGTGTGTGTGTGTGCATGTTTGTGTGTGTGCGCATGTGTGTGTGTCTCTACTCCAGTTAGCAGAGGGACACTGAGGAGTTCCATACTCTAAATCCAGCACAGAGGGGTGTGTGTGTTGACACGTGTTTGTGTCTCTGCAGGCATGTGTGTGTGCCTGAGTGCATGAGTTTGTGTGTGTGTGCGTGTGCGTGCATATTTGTGTGTGCGCGCACGTGCGTGTGTGTGTGTGTCTCTACTCCACTTGGCAGAGGGACACTGAGGAGTTCCATTCTCTAAATCCAGCACAGAGGGGTGTGTGTTGAGTGAAGTGTGTGTGGAGTCTGTGCAGGAGGGTCAGTGTGTCAGAGTCAGAGACACTGTAGAAGGACAGAGTGCCGGTTGGACGGTCCACACACACTCCTACTCTGTACATGCACACTCCTCTACCATCATCATCATCATCATCATCATCATCATCACACACTCCTGCTCTGCGGTAGGTGGAGGGGGGGGCAGGTATGTGTGTTTGGATCTCATTGTGCCAGACAGAGCATCTGAGTTTATCAGAGTCACTGGGTTTAAAGCAGCTCAGACTCCAGGAGTTTTTATTGTATCCAAACAAAGAGTCATAAACCTTTCCTTTCCTGCTGATTCCTTTATCTGCCACTGCTATATAAACCCAACCCCCCCCCTCAGACACACTGAACTCAGCCTCCCAGTAACAGCGCTCACACACACTCTCTCTGCACACAACCTGGGGCCAGTACTTAAATCTCTCTGGATGATCAGGATATGGCTCTTCTCTCCCCAGTGTGTGTGTCACCTTCCTGTTCCCCTCAGACAGAGACAGCTCTCTGTTCGCTGTGTTTGGATCCAGTGTGAGCTGACAGCCGTCTGCACACCAGAGACATTAATGAGATTAATTATCATTATTAATATTCACCTCATTATGTGTGTGAGAGGGAAATGACTGTCATAGTACCTCTGTGTGTGTGTTTGCGTACATGTGTGTTTCTGTTTGTGTGTTTATGTGTGTAAGAGAGAGGTCTCTCTCTCTTGCTCACACACACACACAGCAGAGTGTGTATCTATGGAAAGTGTGTCGATACAGACTCACATTTCCTGGGTCCTGGTTTGGTTCTGTTCTCTCCTCCATGGTCCACACTGTGAGAACAGCAGAATTTTAACCATCCTTTATTTCCACTCTCAACACACCAATGACATCACATAAATAAAAACAAAGACACAATAAAACATAAAACCAAGATCATATGAAAAAAACACAAATGTCACAAAGGAAATTTATTCCATTCCCTCACCCTATTGCATGTGCAAAAATAGCTCCCCTCCCTCCACTGAACATAAAACATCCTTATAACACACACACACTCTGAAACACACTCAGGCTCTCCATTGCTTTGTAATACTGAAACTCCACCATCACTGTGTCCCTGATCAAACCCCTGACTACAAAAACCACATCTTATTTACTGCAGTGATCCCGTGCAGCACCCTCCACTGGAGATCCCAAACCCTCTTGGGTAACACTGGTTTGTACAGTGCCCTCCATGCCCCCCCCCAACTCCTTCAGTGTGTGTGTGCGCACTGTGGAAACTCTCTGTACTTACAGCAGTGTGAGGGTGTCCAGTTTAACAGCAGACAGCGCTCTCACTCCTGAGTCTCCTGGGTGATTGTATCTCAGGTCCAGCTCTCTCAGGTGTGTGTGTCTGTGTGTGAGAGTGTGAGTGTATGAGGTGCAGTGTGGAAACTCTCTGTACTTACAGCAGTGTGAGTGTGTCCAGTTTAGCAGCAGACAGCGCTCTCACTCCTGAGTCTCCTGGGTGATTGTATCTCAGGTCCAGCTCTCTCAGGTGTGAGGGGTTTGAACACAGAGCTGAAGCCAGAGAATCACAGCCTCTCTGTGTGACTCTACAGCCTGACAGCCTGCAGAGAGAAGAACACACACACCTTACACAAATTAATATAAACTAACAGGGCGGTGTGTGTCAAACACATAGCAGTGGGTTACACACCTTCTACAGCTCAATATAAAATAACAGGGCTCTGGAATTAATCATGACTATTGAAGAAAATGACCAGTTAAACAAAATTTGAACAGATTCAATCATTTTTTCATAATTTTGAAGAATGTATGAATAGAAACGTTTTGACGCTTCTCAAAAAGATGTTTTTTCCAACTGAGGTTTAAAATGTGTTTCTACCAAGAGGAAGAACAGGAAAATGTTGCTTTATTACTGTGAAGAAAAAGAACTCTCTTGTCTATTTTAACATTTAAAACATTAGTAATATTAGTGCTATATTTAGTCATTATTAACATTAGTGCTGTATTGTGTCACATTGGAACCCTTTTTGATTGAAGGGGTTTGTGTTTGTACTCACCCCAGTCTCTGCAGGTTACAGTCTGGATCCTCCAGTCCAGCAGAGAGCGCTCTCACTCCTGAATCCTGCAGCTCATTGTCTCTGAGCTCCAGATCTCTCAGCTCTGAGTGAGGAGAGCGCAGGACTGAGGCCAGAACATCACAGCAGCCCTCTGTGAGATTACACCAACCCAGCCTGTGGAGAAACCACACACACACACACACACAAACATGCACACGTACACACACACACACACACAACCACACACAACATATATGCGCACACACACACACACACCCACACACAACACACATATGCACACACACACACATGCAAGTACACGCACCACACACAAACACACACAACACAAACACGCATAAGGATGCACACACACACACAAACATGCACACGTATACACACACACACACACACACAACCACACACAACGCACATGCGCACACACACAGACACACGTGCAGACACATGTGCACACACACAGACACAGACACAGACACACACAACCACACACAACTGAAATTCACTGCTGATTGTTACACTGTGCACCTTGGCAGCAGATAAATGTGTAATTTCCTATTTGTACAGTACGTGCATTCCTGGGATGTACACAGTACACACAAAAACAGGAAGAGTTTATATTAATTATGTTCATAAAGTATTCTGACTAATCCACAAAAAAAGTTATCACTTGGCTCAATCAATAAAAAATAACTAAAAATAAGGAGCCAATTCAATTCAAGGTTGGGAGTCATCTGCAAGGATTTCATTAACAAAACTGTTTCATATTGGAGAGCACCTGGAGAGTTATTTATTAGTTGGTTTGTCTGTTGATCATGTTGCAGCACAATTAATTAACAATTAATCCCTTGCATGTCCACTTCCCGTGAGTTCTCAACAGGATGTTAGCAGGGTGATCTACACTAGATCATTTAAACTTAATACACTTATGCGAAGCAAGTTTTATCCATCTATGCCTCAGTGGTGTTTCTCCCATCTCATTAGGAATGCATTAATTGGTGTTGTCTCCCACAGCATATCCTCAAAGCTGTTGCCTGTTTAACCCTCCTGTTCTGTTAATTTTTTAGGTACAGCAAAAATGTTCCTGGGTCAATCCCCATACAGGGGGGGTTTGCAAATACATGAAATGAACCATTTTCATTTAAAATGTTGATTACACTAATTAAGGCCAGTAGAAGAAGTTTCATACTGAAAAAATAATTTTAAGTATTTTTCCTAGATTTTCAAACTTTAAAAAGGGTCAATTTGACCCGCAACATAACAGGAGGGTTAACATGTGATGCCAGGAAAGGAATTGTAGTAATAATAGTAATAATATCTGATTTTATGCTCAATATCTTCAGAAACGCCACAACCATGTAGCACACACAGGTGTGTAATGTGAAGGAGTACAACTCATCTTCATCACAAGGTCAGCGTATGAAAGAGAGTGGGGTATAAGTATGGATTTCATTGGAGTTCATAGCAGCTAGTGAATAATGGGGATGGATGAAGACTGCAATATATGACAGAAGTGAATCCAGAAGTGGGCAGATACCTGGTAAATGAAACTCAATAAGGCTAAATATAAAGTTCTACATGTGGGAAATAATAACATCAGGCTAGATTACTTTATGGGAGGAACAACATTGGAATGTGCTCAATTTTGGGAGTAATAGTTGATCAAATCCTTTCAGGTTATAGGCACTGTGCTGTAGCAGTAAAAAAGCCAACAGGACTCTGGGATAGCAGTGAGTATAAATCAAGGCTCCAGAGTGCAACCATTTTGGTTGAACATGCGACCAAAAATCTGTCAAGTGCGACTAAACATTTCCATTGGTCGCACCGGTGCACCTGACATTTAGCAGGTCTGTCTCTGTGTGTGTAGCGTTATTTTTTTCCCACCCGCATTCCGCGAAGACCTGCCCCTACTCTGCCTCCGGATAAGAACCACAAACCTGGCAACCCTAAGACTCATGAGGGTCTATCCTGCTTTTCTTTGTTGTGCTAAAGCAGTTAGAAGAGAGGGATGAGAACAATGTGGACAAAGAAAGAATGCTGGTGGACATAGGAGTAAACAGAGAGAAAGCACTTCATATATTTCACTGCACAGAGCCATAATCACTAATTCTATTTAAGGTTACAATCTCAAAGATTTCCGTTTCGTTCTCTTTGGCGGTACCAATGGCGAGAAGCGGTAATTGCAGGTATGTTTTTGGACCTCACTTCCCATAGATCCAACCGGATCCAAACAGTGTCGCCTGTGTGATGTCAGTCAGTTGGCGTCTGGGCCACGCCAACTATAAGACTTACTATTTACTGAATTAAAAATGGTTGTTATAAAAGTAATGTTATGTACATATTCATTCATTGTCTGACATTAGGCTAACTTAAGCTGTCTTTACACTGCCAAGCCGGGTTAAAATGCTGTAGCAGACCTGGGGTAGAATTAGTGATAATCAATTTCCACAAACGTTCTTTATCCACCTTTTGCCCGGTATGAAAATCTTTACACTATAGAGAAGAATTCGCGGTATTCGCAGTGGCTCGTGTAATTATATATCTCGTGCACAATAAACAGTCTTTTTCGTGAAGGATTGTTGTGTGATATTTTTGAAACAACTGCCTTGCAAAATGTTACCCCTGGTGTTTCTGGTTTTGCTAGCTAAACTGATCGAGGATAAAGCTGAGCTGGATGTTAAATTAACAATCAGAACAAGAAGAATAAAACAAAAACAAAGGAGATTTCATCAAAAAAGGGCATCAAGGCTAAAGGAACATATGAAGAAGCGTAATAAAATAATAACAACGCTAATCCATAATGCCATATTCTTTTATTTCGTTTTCTCTGGCTTGACATCTTTACACAGAAATCAGACCCGGCTCTGCTCCACGTATACCCCGGCTTTATTCCAATCATTATAATATATTGATGAACTTGATGGCAATGTAAATAACGGTAACGTTAAGGCCAGTTCAGATCAATGATTTACAACGAGACTAAACTGTTTTAGAATGTTGCAGAGAAAATTGCAGCGGTGTAAACTGGTTAGTTGCAGAACGTCTGAAGCCATTGCCTGGGGCCTCAAAAGACCCACCTTGTCAAATCGCCAACTGCAGTTTTAGAACGTTTACAATCAGACATCTTGGAATTTTGCAAGTTGCATCCAGTCGATCCAGTCTCGATGCGAATCATTGACCTGAACTGGCCTTTAGTTAGCTACATGCAGTGTTGCAACAAGGTAGCATTGCATTCAAGAGACGGTTTGCGAGGTCGGTACCGGTCGGTAGCGTTAGCTAGCTTTTTTCTAATCGTTAGCTGACATTAGCTTGTGTTAATTACATTAGCTATCTAGATAACGCAACGTTACCTGATATGAGACATGGCTACTGTGCACAACGTTGCCAAAACAAGTGTTGCCTTTATTGACATGGTCCGGTAGCTAGCGTTAGCTGTGCAAATAGCTATGTAATTTAGTAACGTTACACTGTCATCAAATGTAATATGAAATCTACATCAACAAAAATATGATCTCTCATGTTACACAACCCCCCCCCCCCCCCCCTTCTTTGTTATTGTAACGCTAGCAGACACCGGAATAAAACAGTACGCTGCTCATACACAAGTGAGTTGAAGAGCGGGTCTGTTGCGTTAGCTCCGCCTACCTTCTCTGGCGGACCAACCACTGATGGGTGATGGAAAACGCGTCACTAACTGTGCGCCGCCTGTGATTTTTTCCCGGGAATGTCGCCACAGACACCCAGGTCTTTCATCATAAATCATTACAATAATAATAATACATATTAATATAATAATAGGCTCAATCACCATTGTGTTACCTAATTCGGCGATAGATAGTGATTTACCAGACATTTATTTTAATGAAAATCTTCGAGATTATTACTTTAAGGTCACACAGTACACAGCACTACTCACCCCAGTCTCTGTAGTTTACAGTTTGGACTCATCAGTCCAGCACAGAGCAGCTTCACTCCTGAATCTCCCAGGTTATTGTAGCTGAGGTCCAGATCTCTCAGGGGTGAGTTTGATGACTGGAGAGCTGAGGCCACAATTTCACAGGACATTTCTGTGGGTTCACAGCTGTTCAATCTGCAAAAGAGAGTTGATATATTATTGTATTTTTAAATAGCGCAATATCCTGTAAAATGAGATATGTGCAATGTTACAGTAATCATGTTGAGTGATGAAGAGTGATATTGAAAATCTGCAGATATCCACCCCACACTTGCTGCAGCTGTGCTTCAGCTGAACTTACTGTAAGAGGCTCTCTGTGTCAGTTCTGTTCTTTCCTAACACAGCTAGGTCTATTACAGCATCCAGAAGGAGCCATGGGGAGACGACAGACCAGGAGGTTGAAGGAGCAATGGCTTTTCCCCTCTTATTGTAGCTTACCCCATTGCATACTTGCACAATTAAAAAGAGCTTTTCTCCTTTCTGCCCTTGCATGTCCACTTCCCATGTGTCCTCAATAGGATGCTTAGCAGGGTGATCTAACCTAGATCATTTAAACTTAATCCAGTTATGCACAGCAAGTTTTATCCATCTATGCCTCAGTGGTGTTTCTCCCATCTCATTAGTAATGCACTAATTGGTGTTGTTCTGAGTGCCCCACAGAATATCCTCAAAGCTTTTGCCTGTTTAACATGTGATGCCAGGAAGGGAATCGGGGTGCTGTCCACAAGGGGGCAGCATCGGCCCTACAGAGAGGTATAGCTGCAGCGGTGGTTCATTGCAATCACATCAGCTGTGGCTCTATAAGTGGCTCTATAAGTGACCTAGCTTCCAGGCCTAGGGGAGGGTGCTTTTAGATGGTGTTTGGGAGCTGGGCTATGGACAGTATGGTGGGTTGGTGCCAGTTTTGTTTGGAGCAGCTAAGGTGCATATAATAACCCTGTGCTCTATATAGCAGGGAGGAGTCTCCTTGTGTTCCTGCTATATAATGAGCCTGTGCTCTATATAGCAATGAGGAGTCTCCTTCTGTTCCTGCTATATAATGACCCTGTGCCCTATATAGCAGTGAGGAGTCTCCTGGTGTTCCTGCTATATAATGACCCAGTGCTCTATTTAGCAGTGAGGAGTCTCCTTGTGTTTCTGCTATATAATGACCCTGCGCAACCTCTACCCTCTGCCTAGCAAGATAAGTAAAGCCAACTGCTGTTGAATTTAAATGTTCTGAAATCCAGACTTAAGCTTTGGATTGGAACCACAGAAGAGTGACAAAACTAAGTGATGTAACATTGCACCTAAACAGCAGTTTGCAGCAGTTGATCAGATTGACACTCTTCCCGAAGATGTACACACATACCCTATCAACCAATAGTTGATTTTACCAACAGTAATAATATCTGATTTTATGCTCAATATCTTCAGAAACGCCACAACCCTGTAGCACACACAGGTGTGTAATGACGAAGGAGTACAACTCATCTTCATCACAAGGTCAGCGTATGAAAGAGAGTGGGGTATAAGTATGGATTTCATTAGAGTTCATAGCAGGTAGTGAATAATGGGGATGGATGAAGACTGCAATATGTGACAGAAGTGAATCCAGAAGTCAGTGGAAACCTGGCAAATGAAACTCAATACAGCTCAATGTAAATTTATACATGTGGGAAATAATAACATCAGGCTAGATTACTTTATGGGAGGAACAACATTGGAATGTGCTCAATTGTGGGAGTAATAGTTGATCAAAAGCTTTCAGGTTCTAGGCACTGTGCTGTTGCAGTAAAAAAGCCAACAGGATGCTGGGATAGTAGTGAGTATATATCAAGGCTCTAGAATGCGGCCATTTTGGTTGCACTTGGGACCAAAAATCTGTCAAGTGCGACTAAACATTTTCATTGGTCGCACCGGTGCGCCTGACATTTAGCAGGTCTGTCTGTGTGTGTGTAGTGTTATTTTTTTTTCCCCACCCACATTGGCTGATTGGCTCTGACCCTGATATTCTTCTTCGCTGAATGCGGGTGGGAAAAAAAATAAGGCATGTGTGTATTAGTGATGTGCGGATCGCAGTTATATCCACGGGCACCACGGTTAATCTGCGGATCGGGTGGGCCGAGTCATAAAAAATAACATTCTGATTAATAGCGGATGGGTTGCGGGTGGATGAAATAATACATCATTAATGAGGAAAATATTAATTACATTCTCTAAAATGTGAACATATTTAAAGCTTCATTTTTCGTCAGGCGCGAATTAGCAGACTAGACTCTCGTTGCGCCAACTGCAGCGTCCATTTGTCAAGTCAAGTGCAGGGTACGTCATATGCAACAGCTGTGAAATAATGAGAAATAGCGGTAATGTGTGATCGGGTGCGGGTCTCTAAAGCCGCGTTTCCACCAAAAGTACCCGGAACTTTTAGTCCCAGGAACTACTTTTCAAGGAACTAAAACGTTCCTTCAGCCCATTGTTGTCTGCGTTTCCACCGCGGTCTAAAGTCCCGCAAAGATTAGGCAAATTAGTCCACTGACGTATGAAAAAGCGATGTTGTCGTCGGTCTATCTGTCCTATGATTTCTTCTGTAACCCCATACTACCACCGAAGTAGCCTACATTATTTTCTAATAACCGGGACAGCCCGGAAAGGTTTATTCCACTTATATACAACGGGTTACCAACAATGATTATATATAGTTACTTTTGTATTTATTGATTTTTATCGATTGAATCACCTGAAATTGAAATATTCTTCTGCGGCCGTTTGGGCATATTTTACCGTTGTCAAGCAAAACTGTCGTTGGTAGTTGAACTTGGACCGTTGCTATGCAACAAATAGGATATAACAGGCCAATAGTCAGATTGTAACTGTTTTATATATCCTCTCAAACACATTCATTATGTTTTTATGCGAACATTCACTTTCATGTCTTGACATCCGAGGTGACAGAATGCATTCACATTCCACAAATAACTGGCAACAACAGCAGAAAACATGCACACGTTGTAAACAATTTGCTGTTGAATTGATTACTTTCTCATCGTCAATTCCATATAGGCTAATCGCAAAATGACAAGAATAGAACAAAAACTCGGACTTGCGTGAAAATTTAAATTAGCAGTGGTACAGCCACCGTTTGCTTTCCTTCTATTTTCCTTGCTATAACCAAAAGTAGGCTACTGCCCCGCAAAACATACAGGTTTTATTTCAAGTTATTATGAAAATAAATCGGTTTGCGGCTGCAGATTTTTTAAAATGGTGGTTGAAATAAAACACTGCAAGTAGTCGACCAATCAGAAATTTTCAGCGCTTGCGCCCCACCCCAAAGGTTCCGGTACTTTTCGAAAGTACTACCCCCGAGCAGGGACTTTTTTGGGGGTAAAATAAAGTCCCTGGATTAATTTAGACCCTAGTTCCTGTGGTGGAAACGCACTGAGTTCCTCAAAAGGTTCCTAGTTCCGGGGTAAGGTTCCTGCGGTGGAAACGCGGCTTTAGTGAATTGTGTGCAGTTCTGGGGACTGTACTACAAGAAAGATATAGAAGATCTGGAAAAGGTTGAAAGAAGGGAAAACAAACTGGTTCCTGGTATGAAAGATAAAAGTTTTGAGGAAAGACTTCAGATGTTTAACTTTTTCAAGCTTAGTAAACGTAGACTCATGGTTATTTCATTGAGTCTTTTAAATTCATAAAGGGGATCAACAAAGTGAACTACAAGAGATTCTTCAGGTTCAGCTCTCTGTTCAACCCTATATTTCAATGCACAGATCCATAATCACTAATTCTATTTAATTCAAGTCACACAGTACACAGCACAACTCACCCCAGTGTCTGTAGTTTACAGTTTGGACTCATCAGTCCAGCACAGATCAGCTTCACTCCTGAATCTCCCAGGTTATTGCAGCTGAGGTCCAGATCTCTCAGGGGTGAGTTTGATGACTGGAGAGCTGAGGCCACAATTTCACAGGACATCTCTGTGAGTTCACAACTGTTCAGTCTGCAAAAGAGAGTTGAGATATTATTGTATTTTTAAATAGCGCAAAATCCTGTAAAATGTGATATGTGCAATGTTACAGTAATCATGTTGAGTGATGAAGAGTGATACTGAGTGCTACATTCCGCTCTACTTTTATTTTTTACCCATTTTTTATTCAATGCACATTCTGTTTGTTTCATTCTCTCAGAGAGACTTCAGCCAAAGAGGCTGACTGGTCTTTGCTTTGGCTCTGTCACAGCCCCAAATGACTCCGTTTCACCAATCAAACGTAGCCAGTCACAGCACACAGAAGGATGAGTGGGCGACAACAATGGCTGAAACAACGGCGGGTGATTCGTAGGAGGCAGAACACCCCTCGCTCAAGTTCAAACTATGTTTTACTTACAGACTACCAAAAACAGTAGTTAGTACATTATGCGCTGCCTTCTTTGTCTACCTAGAAATGTGGACATTTCAACCTACAAGAACTCAACTTCGAACTTGAGAAAATATGTGGCGGTAAATTGTAGGTTAGTTTTGGCTGTGCATAGCTAACTATTTGACTGAGTGGTCATTTATTGTCTTGGACAATCCGTTTGTGAAATATACGCACATTTGTGTACTATCCAAAATAGCTGTGCCTAATACCACACGCCTTGTTTACGGCGTTGTCGCCCTTTTTAGTACAGTCTGGCTTGATTGACAATTCATTTATTCAGTAGGTGAGAGTATAAGCTTTCTAACGATGTATAACATGTCTAATTTTGCTTTTGGAATAGCGTTTTCTAGGTCCGCGTAACCTAATTTTTTCTTATCATCGTATTCACTCACGAAAGGTGTTCAACTATTATTCGTAATTTCTTGGGAAATACTATTATTATTGAGGACTTCTGGGCATAGCTAAGCCGCGTGTTCGCTGATAGACCTAGCTGACATCGTTTTCTGGAGCAAAACAGAAGCGGATTGAACTATATTGTTGATTTCCTGTCTCTGTCTCCATCTACTGAACACAGATAAGATTTCATCATTGCTATGTAAGTAGGTTATAATTGTTCAAAATACTTCGGTTATATACGTTATTTTTGAAATTGAGTGTGTTTAAATAGGTTACTGGTATTAATGTGGATATTTCACACTGTAATGTAAGCATTAGTTAGTAGTGTAATAGTTTTTGTGAAGCATGCAACAGTCATGACGTGAGCGCTGGAACATTGCATAGCATACATAAAGTTTGTTTACGCTAAACCGGAAGTTCTGCACATATTCCGCGCAAGGCATCATGGGACTTTGGGATATTGTGGATAAGTGCACCATAAGGTACAATAATGGTGCGACAAAGCATTATGTTTTCCACATATAAAGTTTCTGTTTGAATTTGAGCAGGCTCCTCTTTGTTGTGATGATGAGTCTATTTTAATGGATAAATCCCCTGTAGCCTCATTGATATTTTTTCTGTCAACGGAGGGTTCACCCCAACAAACTGATGAGGTATACAGACTTAATAGAGTACAACAGAAAGCGAAAATCCTCCTCTTCTGACAGACCTCCTGTGTATTGTTTTATTTAAAGGGATATGATTTAGGCCATATTTGAATTTGCACATGGCTATTTTATATTTTCTTTATTTCTATTGGACAAGCATTTACAATTTTATATTTTGGACATTTTTACGTTCATCTTGCTCTGCTTATTTCAACATTAAATCAGATTATATGAAGTAACTCAGTACTTGAGTAGTCTTTTCACAAGATACTTTCTTACTGTTACTCAAGTAATTATTTGGATGACTACTTTTACTTCTACTTCTACTATTATTTTAAAGTAACAATACTTTTACTGGAGTACAGTTTTTGGCTACTCTACCCACCTCTGACCGTAGTACACAGCACTACTCACCCCAGTGTCTGTAGTTCACAGGCGGGACTCATCAGTGCACCAAGGAGCAGCTCCACTCCTGAATCTCCCAGGTTATTGTGGCTGAGGTCCAGTCTCTGTAGTTTACAGTTTGGACTCATCAGTGCAGCACAGAGCAGCTTCACTCCTGAATCTCCCAGGTTATTGTAGCTGAGGTCCAGTCTCTGTAGTTTACAGTTTGGACTCATCAGTCCAGCACAGAGCAGCTTCACTCCTGAATCTCCCAGGCTATTGTAGCTGAGGTCCAGATCTCTCAGGGGTGAGTTTGATGACTGGAGAGCTGAGGCCACAATTTCACAGGACATCTCTGTGAGTTCACAGCTGTTCAGTCTGCAAAAGAGAGTTGATATATTATTGTATTTTTAAATAGCGCAATATCCTTTAAAATGTGATATGTGCAATGTTACAGTAATCATGTTGAGTGATGAAGAGTCTGTAGTTTACAGTCTGGACTCATCAAGGGATTCTTCAGGTTCAGCTCTCTGTTCAACCCTATATTTCACTGCACAGATCCATAATCACTAATTCTATTTAATTAAGGTCACACAGTACACAGCACTACTCACCCCAGTGTCTGTAGTTTACAGTTTGGACTCATCAGTCCAGCACAGAGCAGCTTCATTCCTGAATCTCCCAGGTTATTGTAGCTGAGGTCCAGATCTCTCAGGGGTGAGTTTGATAACTGAAGAGCAGAGGCCACAATTTCACAGGACTTCTCTGTGAGGTAACAACTGTTCAGTCTGCAAAGAAGAGTTTATATATTATTGTATTTTTACACAGTGCAATATACTGTAAAACAGTAATCACATTGAGTGATGAAGAGTTATAATGAGGATATAAAGTTACTGATGCACTGAGGAAAATGACTTTGCTACAATCTCCAACTGCAGCACTTTAGGCCTGAGAATTAGACGTCCTGTTGGACAGAACTCTGACAGTTCTACAGATGAAATTCTTACCCAAATCGCCCCCTTTCTTCTGCATTTGGCACAGATACAACCAAAAGTAAAGATGCAAGAAATAAGTCAGAAACAAAATCTCTCAGAGAGGATAGTGAGTTAGGCTCTGCTTCTTTACTTTTGCTGGTAACTGTGAGAAACTTCCCACAGCATAGCAAGCCAATACACAGCAGAAGCCAGAATCACTTTAGAAACAGGAATGCAAAAAAGTGATCTGTTCACATGTAACCAGGTACTGTAGTGCAGTCTGTCTGTTTTGCTGAAGTTATATATAATCATGTAGTGCAGTCTGTCTGTTCTGCTGGTGTTACATATAACCAGGTAGTGAAACCAAAGCTATGCAGGAACTGCTAATGATTCCTTTGAGTTCCTTTTGTTGGAATAGTGATACATTTGATGGTGCTGTCCAAGGAGACACCATTTAACTTTTTCCAGGCTTTAGGAAACTTCAGAACCTTGTACAGGCCAGACTTTAGCCTGAGATAAGCCACAGAATTACCTCAAAAACAGGCACTTTAACAGTCCCCTGAGAAGACCTCACCCTGACACCCTTTATATCCTACAATTCCTCTACCTTCCTGTTTTCACTCTGTCTACAGGCACTATTGGATTCTGGGTCAAACTACACCAGAATAAAGCAGAGACCAGGGTGGCACTACTGGCCTTGTAACATGGTGCATTTACTGCCTGACCTAATCGCACAATACAGTAACACAAACATTTCATTCATAACCATGCTTGCCTCTCCCAAACCAAACCCAGCATTACATTAATCACAATGTTGAAAAAATATCTTATCTTCATGAACAATATAAGAGGGGTACAGACTGAGCAGGCTCTTTCTGGTCATCTCCCACTCACAAATTATCTATGCATGGACTAGGGATGAAAGGAGGGTTCTTCCCCCCTTTTGAAAAACATGGATTTGATTCAATCAACATTCATCCTTAACTGAATGACATTTAAAAGGAGGGATTCTTTTTTCTACATAAACACAGTTCGAACTACTTCACCAAACTGAGTTAGATAAGAATAAGTGTAACACTTGTGTTTACTTGTCTAAGTCAAAGTTAAGGACAAATGTTAGTTCAATAAAGACCATAGGGGTGTTTGTATGGCTAATCTGCAAAAAATCAGACCTTGTTATTCTACTAATAATGCAGCTGACCAAACTCAGCTAAAAATTGGATTAATTAATATCACTAGCCCCTAAGGCAACTCTTGTAAATGAATTAATTACTGATCACCAAGTTGAAATCTTATGTGTAACTGAAACTTGGCTTAAAACTGTATATTACCTTAAATGAATCCACCCCTCCTGGCTACAGCTATACTCACGTTCCCCGTCTGACGGGTCGTGGCGGTGGTGTTGCTGCTGTATATAATTCTAATCTTTTTGCTGTTTTCAAATCCGGCTTCAAATGTAACTTTTATGAAATGCTTGTTCTCAGTTTTGCACATCCAGACAAAAAAGCTGTCAGTTTTATCCTTGCAATTGTATACAGGCCACCAGGGCCATACAGTGGCTTTTTACTTGAGTTTGCTGATTTCCTTTCCAGCCTGGATGTTAATTCAGATAAAGTAGTAATTGTAGGGGACTTCAATATTCACATGGACAGTGAAGGTGATCCTCTCAGATCAGCACTCTTGTCTATCACTGAATCTATTGGCTTCGATCAACATATACATCAGTCCACGCATTCTCATAACCATACTCTTGATCTGGTCTTAACTTATGAAACAGAAATAGCAAATATAGCAGTTATGCCTAAAAACCCTGTGCTATCAGACCATTATTGAATTACTTTCCAACTTTCACAAGTCTCTCATGTGTCACCAGATCCTTCATTCTACCTTAACTGTAAGCTTTCCTCCAGGACTGCAAATGCTTTTATTAATGAGCTCCCAGGCTCATTTGTGCACTGTGGGGATTTTCTTGGCTCCCACCCAAACACATACAAAAATGCAAGCATTAGCTCAATTGATCAGCTGACAGACAACATAAATTATGTACTTTCCAGAACCCTGGATACTATCGCACCTCTTCAGAAGAGGAAAGTCCGCTATAAGAAATTAGCACCCTGGTACAATGACCATACTCGTGCTCTCAAACAAGCTTCATGCCAACTTGAGCGCAAATGGCGTTCTACTAAATTGCAGGTATTCCTCCAGGACTGGAAAGAGAGTCTACTAACTTATAAACATGCCCTCTCCACAGCATGTTCCTCATACTTTTCTACTTTAATAGATGAAAATAGAAACAATCCTAGGCACCTGTTTAACACTGTTGCCAGGCTGACCAAGAATCAAGTTGATCCATGTGCCTCAATATCATTTAGTAGCAATGACTTCATGAATTTCTTTGATGACAAAATTATAAAAATCAGGGGCAAGATTCAAAGTTCTCCTACCACCCCTCATATAGGGTCTGCCCTTCCATCCGCTCAATGCATGGATGCAGAATCGTCAGAAGAATCTTCAGAAAGACAGGCGGCCTATCTGAACTCTTTTGCTCCAATAGATCTCATGGAGTTTAATGCCATAGTTAATTCCTCAAAATCTTCTACTTGTCTTTTAGACCCTATCCCTACAAAGCTTTTCAATTAGCTATTACCAGTGATTGGAACACCAATGTTACATATTGTCAATGTGTCTTTAGCATCTGGACACATACCACAGACTCTTAAACTTGCAGTCATCAAACCCCTTCTTAAGAAGCCAAACTTGGATGTGAATGACCTGTCTAACTACAGGCTTATCTCGAACCTCCCTTTCTTTCTAAAATACTAGAAAAGGTAATTTCAAAACAACTTGGTTCATTTTTGCACTACAATCATATATTGGAAGTTTTTCAATATGGTTTTAGACCCTCTCACAGCACTGAAACAGCCCTGGTCAAAGTACTCAATGATCTACTCCTCGCTTCCGATCATGGCTGCATCTCTGTACCTGTGCTTTTAGACTTAAGTGTGGTATTTGACACAGTTGATCACCTCATCCTTCTGGATAGACTTGAAAATCTTGTAGGCCTCCTTGGACAAGCACTCTCTTGGACAAGCACTTGGTTGCTTATTATCACTTGAGAAACATCTCAAAAATTCAGAAAATACTGTCCTTACATGATGCAGAAAAGCTAGTTCATGCTTTTGTTACTTCAAGATTAGATTACTGCAATGCTCTTTTGTCTGTGCAAATTCATCTCTGAAAGGGCTCCAGCTAATTCAAAAGGCAGCAGCTCGTATTCTCCCTAGAACAAGGAGATTCAAGCACATCAGCCCAGTGTTACCATCGCTTCACTGGTTGCCAGTTCAATTCCGAATAGACTATAAGATACTACTTCTTACCTTTAAAGCCTTACATGGGCTTGCCCCTTTGTACTTAAATGATTTGCTTCTTCCTTATATTCCCTCACGAATGCTCTGTTTGCAGGGTGCAGGCATCCTTGTTATCCCTAGAATATCTAAAAGTACCATAGGTGGTAGAGCCTTCTTCTGCTCTGCTTGCTAATCTACCATTTGTTTTTTTTTTCTTCCTCGACTCTGGGCACCTGCCTGGAGCTTTAGCCCAAGTTTGCTGAGCACACCCCCATCCCAGAGCTCCAGCCCTAGACCAGCTAGACTAGCTGGACACCCCCGCCTCCTGCCACTGTTGATTTTCCATAACAAACCGGTGCCTGCCCGCGGCAGATGGGTTCCCCCTCTGAGTCCAGTTCTGCTCAAGGTTTCTTCCTGTTATCAGTCAGGGAGTTTTTCCTTGCCACTGTTGCCCTAGGCTTACTCTTTGCGGGCCAGTTCTCTGTAAAGCTGCTTTGTGACAAAGCTCCTTTGTTAAAAGTGCTATACAAATAAAAAAATTGAAATAAAGTGTTGGCCTGTAAAGCAAAATTGAGCCTGTGATCTTGTGCCATTTGCCTTGCTTCTCAGCTCTGCCTCGGTCTTTTATGATCACAGTCTTGGATCTCTGGTCTTGATTCTTTAGCTGCTTATTTTACCATCCTGGGTCACAGTGGGCAGACAAGCTGTGGTTCTGCGGTCCCTTTCATTCATTTTTTTCACAATTATATTATTTATTTTCCATGTCTGTCTAATTTTGTGTAAAGGAAGTGTAGCTTGTATTTTTTTATTTGATGGGGAATATGTTCATATTAATACTGTAACATACTATACCCTCTCTACATTTAAATCTGTGAGGTGTATGTTTGGACCATTATTGATCCATCACATTGGTTTGCCTAACAAGGAATTAATGATGTATTTAATAACTGGTATCTTTAATGATAATATGTAAATTAAATCTAATAAAATACATTTTACATGTTGGATACACTTTTTTACATTTGATGGTACTTCTGTATTCATTAAATGAGGGCACAATCTGTTAAAATAGCTTGACTAAAAAATCATAATTCTCACTTGCCTGACAATTTTATTGTATTCTATTTTCACTTTAACTATGAAGTGTTTATAAAAACATGCTGTCATTATCTACTTTAATTATTACACCATACTCACATGGCCTTCCTGCAGTTCCCGACTACTGGTAGCAGTCTCTGATAACCTGCTGCTGATGTTTTGTAGGTCTTCAAGTCAAACTCATCTAGGATCTCCTCTGACATCAGTAACATAAAGGCCAGGGCTGAACATTGGTGTGGTTCCAGCTTTTCATTAGAGAGTTTTCCTGATCTCTGGAAATTCTTGATTTCATCCACTAGAGAGTTGTTATTCAGTTCATTGAGACAGTGGAACAGATTTATGGTCCTCTCTGCTGAAGATTCTTTTTTGATCCTCTCCTTTATGTACAATACTGTTTTCTCAATGCTCTCTGATCTGCTTCCTGTCTGTGTCTGTGGATCTGGTACAGGTGATCTGCTTCCTGTCTGTGTCAGTATTCCTCCTAATAGAGTCTGAATGGAGTCCAGAGAGAGGCCTAGAAGGAATCTGAGGAAAAGGTCCATGTGTCCATTCTTACTCTCTAAGGCCTGATCCACTGCAGTCCTGTGCAACTCAGACAGCTGCACTCTGTCACTGCGAGGTTTTGATTCTTCTGCTCTGAGTACATTTCTGTTCTCATTCACACATGAATGAAACACAAACACGGCAGCCAGATACTCCTGAATGCTCAGATGCACAAAGCAGTAGACCTTCTCCTCACCCAACCCACACTCCTCTTTAAAGATCTCTGTGCACACCCTAGAGTACACTGAAGCTTCACTGACATCAATGCCCATCTCTCTCTGGTCCTCTTCATAGAATATCAGATTGCCCCTTTCCAGCTGTAGTAAAGCCAGCTGCCCCAGTTTCAGGATGATTTCTGTATTTGATGCTGACATGTTCTTTGGGGTTGTCTCATTGGTGCCATGATACTTCTCATTCTTCACATTAGTCTGAATGAGCAGGAAGTGTGTGTACATTTCAGTCAGAGTTTTGGGCAGGTCTCCACTCACTTTATCCAACATTGTCTCCAGAACAGTAGCAGAAATCCAGCAGAAGACTGGTATGTGACACATGATGTAGAGACTCCTGGATGACTTTATGTGTGAGATAATTTTGCTGGCCTTGTTCCGATCTCTGATTCTCTTCCTGAAGTACTCCTCCTTCTGTGGGTCATTGAATCCTCGTACCTCTGTCACCTGGTGGACGCACTCAGGAGGGATCTGATTGGCTGCTGCTGGTTGGGAGGTGATCCAGAGGAGGGCAGAGGGAAGCAGATTCCCCTTAATGAGGTTGGTCAGCAGCACATCCAATGATGATGACTCTGTTATATCACAGCAGATTTCATTTCTTTGGAAATCTAGAGGAAGTCGACACTCATCCAGACCATCAAAGATGAACACAACTTTGACTTCATCATCTTCAAAACTTCTGATTTCTTTCAGTTGTGGAAAGTATTGCTGCAGAAGTTCCATGAGACTAAATTCTCTCTCCTTTTTCAGATTCAGATCTCGAAAAGGAAGAGTGAAGATGAAATCAATGTCCTGACTGGCTTTTCCATCTGACCAGTCCAGAATGAACTTCTGCACAGAGACTGTTTTCCCAATGCCAGCGATGCCCTTTGTAAGCACAGTTCTGATGGGTTTCTCTTGTCCAGGTAAAGGCTTAAAGATGTCATTGCAGATGATTGCAGTCTCATGTGTGGTTTGTCTCTTCGATGCTATCTTAATCTGTCTCATCTCATGTTCATCATTGACCCCCCTACCTCCCCCCTCTGTGATGTAGAGCTCTGTATAGATCTCATTGAGGAGGGTCTGGTGGCCCTGCTTTGCTAAACCTTCAAATATGCATTCAAACCTCTTCTTCAGATGAGTTTTCAGTGCCTGCTGGGCTCTTTCTTTGAATTCATCTGAGGAGAGGAAATATGAGAACCAATGTTTAAAATAACAGAAATAGACAAAAAATACTTATGCACTTTACACAGCTCTGAAAGTGTTGCACATGAAGTTGTATCTATACCTATGTAGTTAAATTGTAACTAATTTGGTAACAAGAGGTTATTACTGATTAACGCCAATGTAGGAAACATGGAACAGTTAACAATATTTTTGATTACACATGCGAAACAAGGACAGCCCTGTTACATCTCTTCTGTTAATATGAAATAATTCTGTATCATGAGGACACATTGTGAAATTAACAGGCAAGGTTTATTTGTTATGTATGATGAAGATATCCCATATATGGTATAACTGCACCTTCAAGTTGTCAGGTCGAGTGCGGGAATGGGCCCAAACGCAGAGTAAAAACCAACAGTCCAAAATGGGGAAAACAAAACTTTAATAAAGAACGGGGTAACAAAGGGAGCAGGAAGCCTCGTAGGGCGGTAAAGAAGAAAAACAAAGAAAACCTCAAAAACACGGGAAAACAAAAAGTACAAAAATTTCCAAAACTCGTGGGGAACAGACAACAGGCAACAGGCGACAAACAAGCGGGCGGGCGGGCGGGCGGGCGGGCGGGCGGGCGGGCGGGCGGGCGGGCAGGCAGGCAGGCAGGCAGGAAGCAAACAGAAAACAAACCAAAAACAGGTAGCAGAAACAAAAGGATCCAGCGCCTGAGTGAGGAAAGAGGGAAACTTAAATAGACAGACGCAGACGAGACACAGGAGGGCACGATGAACAATTAAGCACAGAGAGGGAGGGGAAACACGAGACAATTGGAAACTAATAATAGGGTAATGGGAAACAATGAAACAATTAACAGAACAAAAAGTAGGGGTGCCGCCATCTGGCGGCCCAACAGAGAAACAACAAGGGGGGAAGACACAGAACCCTGACACAAGTGTTGCCCATACCTCTAGTAGTGTTTCACACTTCTCACAAACTGTTGTACACACAACAATGAAAACATAAAAAGGATTCATTTCCATTTCAACATTCAATTTCTGAATTGTTCATAGTATGATGTGTCTTTATGGTAAATATGGTCTTCATGGGTCATGCAGTAATTTAATAATCTTATCATTGTTATGATCGGTGCTCTTTAATCCAGGATAAAACCTCAGGGCAGTCAATCTGATGGGACAGTGGTTTAGTAACTGGCTTTTGATCCCAAGGCTCCTGGTTTTAAAGTCTTTCGAAAACATTTAATCTCATGTGCATTTGATTGCCCCCATTATTAATGCTGATTGCTATTTGAATTGAAATGCCTTCCTGTACATGTTGTGTGTGATGTTTTTTATATGCAAGACTGTTGATGTAAAACGCTATTATCAAAGTGTGAATACTATAAATCAGTACTCTGTTATTTTGTACTCTGTTATATTTGTTGGCTAAACTCGTTTCAACATTCTAATGGCCACAGTAGCAATGAGAGAAAATTCTTACTGTGCTGCTCATCTCTCTCCAGTGGGTCAGTGACATCCTTCTTCTTCATGTTCCTCAGAATATGGAGTGTGATCTTCAGAGACCCCTCAATGCCACAGGTCTCCAGCATCTTCTCAACTATGTACAGGGCCTCAGGATCCTCCTGCTCTCTCTCAGTGCATTCTGGGTAATCAGCAATTTGATCACTCTTGAACAATTCCTTCATCTTCATAGAAGTATCCAGTACAGAAGGATCTTCTGTTCTTCTACTATTAAAGCATTCTGGGCAACCCCGACTCAGATGGCTCTGAAACAGTTTCAACTTTTCAGTCTTCTTCAGCTTCATCAGAGTGCGCAGGAGAGACTGAAATAAACACATTTAGAGGTGTGCTGTATCAGAGTGTAAAATAAACACACGAAGAGGTGTGCTGTATCAGAGTGTAAAATAAACACATGAAGAGGTGTGCTGTATCAGAGTGAAATAAATACATGAAGAGGGTATGCTGTCTCAGTGTGAAATAAACACATGAAGAGGGTGTGCTGTCTCAGTGTGAAATAAACACACAAAGAGGTGTGCTGTATCAGTGTGAAATAAACACATGAAGAGGTGTGCTGTATCAATGTGAAATAAACACATGAAGAGGTGTGCTGTATCAATGTGAAATAAACACATGAAGAGGTGTGCTGTATCAGTGTGAAATAAACACATGAATAGTTATGCTGTATCTGTGTGAAATAAATGCATGAAGAGATGTGCTGTATCAGAGTGAAATAAACACATGATATGGGTTGTCGTATCAGAGCCATGGAAACAAAGCCTTGCGTTATTATGGGTGGCAGTGTAGTATAATGGGTAAGGAGCTGGTCTTATCAGAGCTTGAATCCCAGGTGTCATGGTTCTGTGTTTCCGTCTCAGTCTTTCCTTGTTGGGCCGCCAGATGGCGGCACTTCTGTTTTGTGTCCTGCTTGTACCCTGTTTAATTGTATTATTGTTTTCAATTGTTCAATTATTGTTTTTTGGTTGTCTCGTTTTCCCTTCCCTCTCTGTGGCCTGATTGTGCATTGTGCCCTGATGTGTCTCGTCAGTGTCTTGTCTATTTAAGTTCCCTTCTCCCTGACTCAGGTGCTGGATCATTGTTTGTTTGTTTGTTTGCGTGTGCCTCTGATCGTGTTTCTGCCCTGCGTGTTTCCTCCAGAGAGTAGCTTCCAGTGTTTTTGCCCTCGTTCCATTTTTACGTGCTTTTGGATTTTCTTTGTTTCCTTAGTTTTGAACATTTACTTTGTTTTTTACGAGTTTCCCTGCGAGGCCTTTTGTTCCCTTTTGTTCTGGATTTGTTTGTTCTGTTTCTTGTTAAGTAAAGTCTTTCTTTCTTACCGTTTGGAGTTCAGTTTTTTTCCCCTCACTCTGTTTTTGGGTCCTAACCCCCCACTACACCCTGACACCAGGTAGGACACTGCTGTTGTACCCTTGAGCAAGGTACTTAACCTGCATTGCTTCAGTTCATATCCAGCTGTATAAAAGGAAGCAATGTAAATGCTGTGTAAAAAGTTGTGTAAGTCGCTCTGAATAAGAATGACTGCTAAATGCCTGCAATGTCTCATGTTTCTCTTGTAGGAAGGCCAGAACAGGAAAAGGTACTTTACAACACAACAAGCAGCAGGTCTAAAGCCTATATTCGACATGCAGCTTTTGCTCCTGATTTATGTTTTTTAGGGACACTACTTGTGATGAATAACGAATGTCCTTGGAATAATTTAGTTGTTGAGTTGTATTAAGTTTCTCAATGCAATACATTTTTTAATGCTAACTATACAAACTGAGTGCTGAGTGTCCATTCTACCTGCCCCGGGAGTATTCCGCAGTGATCACTAGGGCCGTTTACATTCCACCACAAGCAGACACGACGAGGCTTTGTCGGTGTTACATGACGTGCTAAGCGGACTACAGACCAAGCACCCAGACGCTGCCCTCATCGTGGCAGGGGACTTCAACAAGGCAAACCTTATGCCAAACTTTTACAAACACGTCAAATGTCCTACCCGAAAGGACAAGATACTTGATCACTACTATTCACCATTCAAGGAGGGCTACAAGGCTACCGCTCTACCATCATTTGGAAAATCAGACCATGCCGCCATCTTCCTGATAACAGAATACAAACAACGGATGGTACGGGAAGAGGTGGTGTCGCGAGAGGTCAAGCGCTGGACCGCCCAATCAGAGGCCACTCTACAGGACGCGCTGGACGACGTCGACTGGGACAGGTTCCAGTCCACCTCTGATGACGTCAACGTGTTTACGGAAGTGGTGACCGGCTTCATTATAACGGTGGTGGACAAAGTTATCCCTACGGTGAAAGTTAAGTGTTTTCCTAACCAGAAACCGTGGGGTGACAGATCCATCCGCGTTGCTCTGAACGCACTCACCACTGCCTATAACGTGGGACTGGTGTCTGGGGACATGACAGAGTACAAGGCGGTGTCCTACAGGCTGAGGCGAGCAATCAAGGATGCGAAGCATCACTACAAGGACAGAGTGGAGTCTCAGTTCCAGCAGCGAGACACCCGACGCGTGTGGCAAGAACTACGGGACATTACAGACCATAAGGGCAGGCGCCCCCCTATGGTGAGAGCTTCAGATCCACGGACGATGCGGTCTGTCAGGTTCTGCATGCCACTCTCTCTCACCTCACCAACGACGACGAGAAGGCCTATCTCCAGGAGGTGCCCGACCTGTCACTGTGGGGCCAGGACAATCGTCTCTTCCTGAACGTCAGCAAAACCAAGGAGATGGTGGTGGACTTCTGTAAGAAGAAACGGCTGAGGACCGACACCCCTCTACAGATCAATGGGTCACCGGTAGAGAGGGTGAGCAATTTCAAGTACCTCAGTGTCCACACCACAGAGGACCTGACATGGACACTGCACACCGACACTGCGGTGAGAAAGGCAAGGCAGCGCCTGGATCACCTCAGACAGCTGAGGAAGTTCAGAGTCTCCAAGAAGATCCTGAAAACCTTCTACTCTGCAACAATTGAGAGAATCCTGCTGGGGAACATCACCGTCTGGTACGGGAACTGCTCCTATCTGGACCAGAGAGCCCTGCAGAGGGTGGTGCGGTCAGCTGAGCGTACCATGGGGACCACACTCCCCACTCTGCAGGACCTGTACCCCAGGAGGTGCTTAAGCAGAGCAAAGAGGATTAGGAAGGACTCTTTCCATCCCAACAACGGACTGTTTGAGCTGCTGCGGTCAGGCAAACGCCTACGCAGCCACAGGACCAGCTTCTTCCCTCAGGCCATCAGTGCTTTTAACTGCACTGCCAGGACAACTGTCCTGGAATAGTATTTTCACCTCAAGCACATAGCACCTTTACCTCAATGTACACTGCAGCACCTTACCATCCCATGGTTCACTTTGTATTTGTCTTTCTTGTACATATTGTATGATATATCATAGTTTGCACTGCTTCCTATGACTTATTTTAGGACTTATATTATGACTTACTTTTTCTTACTTATTTGTATTGCGCGTATTTTTTAAATAACTGCTCTTTATATTCTTCTCTCTTTTTATTTGTATTCAAATCGTATTATTTTTTTATTTAGTTATTTATTTTTTCTGTATATAATTATTATTGAAGCTTTATGTTGCACAGCCTACAAGGAGTTTGTCGCACCAGCATTTCACTATATGTATGTATATGCATGTGACAAATAAGGACTTTGAACTTTAAAACATTCTGTTTGGAGTCATCCACTGCCATCATTGATGGATCCTAAAAAGGAATCCGGTCTATCTGTGAGCCAAAGAGGGCCAGAGCACTCTACAACTTTAATAAACCTGACTAGATATTCAATCTGATCGTCTGAATGTCATATTAACTTCAAATATTGAAATAGGAAAAGAATACCTCATACCTGTTTTGTGGAGAACAGTTTCTCTGAACTCATCTCATCTGAGCGACTTAAATCCAGTGAGCAGTAAATCCTTTGAATAAATCATGAGACACAACTTAGTTAAACTCTTTTACTGCAGCTCTAACTCACAGCGCATGGAGACAGAGCTTCTTAGTTAAACTCATCTTCTTACTTCAGCTCTAACTGACAGCACATGGAGACAGAGCTTCCAGTTAAACTCATCCTCTTACTGCAGGTCTAACGCACAGCACATGGAGACAGAGCTTCCAGTTAAACTCATACTCTTACTGCAGCTCTAACTCACAGCACATGGAGACAGAGCTTCCAGTTAAACTTATCCTCTTACTGCATCTCTAACTCACAGTACATGGAGACAGAGCTTCCAGTTAAACTCATCCTCTTACTGCAGGTCTAACGCACAGCACATGGAGACAGAGCTTCCAGTTAAACTGATCCTCTTACTGCAGCTCTAACTCAGCACATGGAGACAGAGCTTCCAGTTAAACTCATCCACTTGCTGCAGGTCTAATTCAATACGAACGTGGTTCATTACCTTTGATCACCTGTGAACTCTCCTCTGAAGTCGATTGAATGATGCATTGAACGATCACTCTTCATAGACAGACAGCTGGGTGCAGGTGACCCAGCCCTATCTATCTGGACCCTGTGAACAAAACATGGAGACAGAGCTTCCAGTTAAACTCATCCTCTTACTGCAGCTCTAACTCACAGCACATTGACTCTTTGATTCATGCATTTTTACCTCTTTCTCACAGGGCCGTGGGTTCCATCGTCAGTCTCGGTCTCCTCTGAGGAACTCATTTTAGAAACAGCGCCCCCTGTCTCAGGACACCTGAACACACCAGATCAGATTCACAAGTGGGTTCTGACCCAAATTGGCAGACCTGTAAATACACACAAGAAGAACATGATAATGCACAGACATAATAATACACACAGACACGCACATAAATCAAATCGCATAGAACAGCCAGGGACAAATCCGGAAATTAACTGAGCCATAAACTTGTACAGGACGTAGGACGGAGTGTAGCACAGTGGGTAAGGAACTGGGCTTGTAACCGAAAGGTCGCAGGTTCGATTCCTGGGTAAGGACACTGCCGTTGTACCCTTGAGCAAGGTACTTAACTGTAATTGCTTCAGTATATATCCAGCTGTATAAATGGATACAATGTAAAATGCTATGTAAAAGTTGTGTAAGTCGCTCTGGATAAGAGCGTCTGCTAAATGCCTGTAATGTAATGTAATGTACAGTAATACAATTCCTTCCAAAATATTCTGCAACCATGATAGCAATTACTAAGACCGTTGAATATAAAGATTACCAGTGCTGCGGTATATTTTCATTGTCCAACCTATGAAATATATTTGATGATATAATGGAAACTACCAAAATGACACATTTCTCAGATGATACAACAATTTTACAAAAATTGTGCGTCACAATTATTGGCATGGTTATTTGGTACTGTGTGCACCCTCCCCTCGCAGGGATAATGGCACTGAGTCTTTTTACATAACGTCTCATAAGACCAGAGAACACATTGGGAGGGATCTTAGACTCTTCCTCCACCCACAATCTTTCCAGATCCTGATGTCTTTGTTGATCCGTGCTTATGGGCTGTGCTGTTCAATTGATTCACAGGTTTTCAGGGAGTTTCAGCAGTCTTTAGACTGTTGTAGCCATTGCACATTGATGCTTCTGCATCATTAACCTTTTTATTTGATGATTTTAACATGAATTTGGGATCATTGTCTTTCTGAAAGATCCACTAGTTTCAGTCTGCTGGCAGAGGTAGTCAGGTTTAGGGCTAAATTGTCTTGGTACTTGGATAGAGTTCACGATGCTGCTGGCCCCAGGACCAGCGTGAGCAAAGTAGCCCCATAACATTAAAGATCCACCACCGTATTTTTCTTTTCAGTATATGCATCCTTAAATTACATTACAGGCATTTAGCAGACGCTCTTATCCAGAGCAACTTACACAACTTTTTACATAGCACTTTACATTGTATCCATTTATACAGCTGGATATATACTGACGCAATACAGGTTAAGTACCTTGCTCAAGGGTACAACGGCAGTGTCCTTACCCGGGAATCGAACCTACGACCTTTCGGTTACAAGCGCAGTACCTTACCCACTGTGCCACACTCCGTCACTCCGTAAATCCATCCTACATCATATTCCTGGACATGGTTATGAGGGGGGCTGGAGCCTCTCCCAGCATGCATTGGGCAAGAGGCAGGAAAAAACCCTGAACAGATCACCAGTCCATCACAGGGCACACACTCCATGCACTTACACACTCATACATTCAAGCTATTTAGTGTCTCCAATTAGCTTAACCTGCATGTCTTTGGAAACCCATGCAGACATAGGATGAGAATATGCAAACTCCACACACACCACCATGCTGCCCTCCAGCAGTTTTAAACTTCATTATTGCCCTCACAGTAGTAACTAGCATCTTCAGTTTATTTTTTGATCCATTGCCTGATTTTCAAAGGTCAGCAACCACTTTCATTTCGTTCGTCAATTCTTTGTCTTTCTCTGCGGCAAAGATGAAAAATGGGTTTCACAAGCAGGTTCTCAGTTTAATCCTCCAGTGAAACAGGAAGCCGTGGAAGGCCACAAGAGTTTCTCTTAATATTGATGTAGATTTCGTTTGATTTTATTTTATTCAGAAGAATCTTTAGGGGTGCCAATTATTTTTTTAAAATCTTTTTGGGAAACAACCCTACCTGAATCCAACCGTCACACTAGAGGGCGCTAGTTCCCCCAATCTTTGTTTTCTGTGCCTGTTTAGTGCTAATTAAGGGGTTGTGCGCAAACATTTAATAGCCTGACCAGATTCACATTACAGGTATCTGTAACTGATTTAAGATTAGTCAAAGAGCTAATTTAAGATCTCTAACTGCATTTTCACTCATCAAAAAACTTAATTTCGAATTACATTTTGCTAGTAAGATTGAAGTTACTTTCCCCATTCAGCTGTATGGGACCTCCAATTAAAAGATATCTACAATTCAGTTTTGACTATCCAAAATGTGAATTCCAGATACTGTATCGCCATTTCAATTATGTCTAGTCATAACTCAAATTAGAGATATCTCCATATTAGTTCTGACTTAGTCATAATTTCAGTTAAAGATCTTTCATTCCTTGCGATTTAAGATATGTCAGGTAACGGGGGACCAGGACCCAAACGGAGAGTGGGGAAAACACCAGGAACTCCAAAAAGGCAAATCCAATCAAAGATTTTACTCTCATACAGGTTACAGAAAGCAGGTAACAAAAACAAGGCCAGATAATGCGGGCTGAAACAGACAAGCAGATACTCTCAGGCAGAAACACAAGGAACCAGCACCCAAATCAGGAAAACAGAGAACTTAAATAGCCACAAAGATAACAAGACACAGGTGAACTCAAAGCACAATCATACCAGAGCAGGGAGGGGTAATGAGACACACAAAAAAAAACAATGATAGAATAATTGAAAACAATAATACAATTAACACAGGGGTAACTAAAGAGGGAGCAAACTGAAATACAAACTGAAGTACCACCATCTGGTGGCCCAGAAAAGGAAAAAACAGAAACAGAAAAAGGCAGAATCCTGACAATATCTAAATGATCTTCTTGCATAACTGAATCTAAGATATTACTAGCCAAAATATGGCAAGCCATTTTAGATAATTCAAACAGCTCTTATCATGGCTGCCACTTAGACACTTCCGGGTCATTTCACTCAGTTAGGAACCTTCCTAAGCAAAAAAGTCTATGGCTGCGTCCGCATAGTCAAAAAAATTACGCCCTATGTCTTTTCCTAACCACTTTTCCTTGACCTTGATGGAAAATGTCATGAGGTTAAGGAAACATGTGAAGGAGTTAGGAACTCAGTTAGGAACCTTCCTAAGCAAAAAAAGACATGGGTCTTTTGACGCCCAAATAGTCTTTTTTGCTTAGGAAGGTTCCTAACTGAGTGAAATAACCCAAAAATATCTAAGTGGCAGCCATGATAAGAGCTGTTCGAATTCTCTAAATGCTAAGGAAAGGTGCTTCAATGCTTCCTATCTTATCTCCTTTAGCATAGGGCACACTGGACCGTCCTTTACGAAAGGAAAGGAGATAATGCCGTCCCACAATTCCTTACGGCAGCAACATTTAAAGCGAAGCACAATTCGGCAGTTCACGAAAACAAACGATCAACATGACTGAGTTGTGTGGTGGTTCTTAAGCTATTATATGCATAGGCTTATAATCAGATCACAATCAGCATATTAACCATAACACAGAAGTCTGTCTTTCAAGAAAAAGGGAAATGAAATGTTTTTAGCTAGATTATGTTTTTAATTCCACATGTTTGAAACTTATGAATGATGATATGTACAGTAGTAAATTTGTAGGCCTAACATGGTATGCCTATCTTGCATTAAATTTAATGAATTATTTTCATACAATCATACTAATTGGGATTCATGTCGATAAATATGAGTGGACAGGAGGATGAGCGTGAGCAACCATTCTCAATGTAACAACCATTTCGTTTCACTTTTGTGACTGGTAGCCTATATTCCTTTTTTTATTTCAATTCCAACCCTGGTAATGAAGTAATATTTTTCACCGGGTTGTCCACGTTTATATAGCCTGCATGAAACAACACTGTAAGAATGCACGGGGCGAAGTAATTAAGATGCGCTTTTAGTAGTCCATCTTCGGAACATTGGGATGGCAGGTATGCCATCCCGCCAAGTTACGCCTTGGCGGGGGCATGCCCCATACCTATACAGCACCGAGAGTTTGGCATTTAATATATAAAATAACCACAACAGCCACAGACACTCAGCCCTTAAAAACATTAATTTCTGTACATTCTGACCCCATTTCAACGGACAGATTTCATAAACAACTTCACATGTCCACACAATAAAGCCCCAAACTAAGGGGATTTTGTGTGTTCTCCTTCTTCTTCTCTTTCTTCTTCTTCTTCTTCTTCTCATTCTGATTTTTCCTGCCGCCTATCCCACTAACAACATGTCTCCCCATTGGACATTTTACCGATATCAGCCAAATCTTGACATACACGACCTCCCACCCCAGTGACCACAGACTGTAGCTTAGTCCTATGCAGTAATCAGGAAGTGACGCAAACTGTACCTCATTGGTCCACAACAAATATTATAACAGTGCCCAAATGACACAATAAATCATTAAATCGACCCATGGACAGTCATAAGACGAATAAAATACATATATTGTGACTGTTTGTTCTCATGAGAAAAAATTATTGACTTTGTATTTTGACCGCATTTGTACCGTAGAATTACATGGAAACCGGATATGAAAACACCTATACTGGAGCCAACCGTAGTGGCGCTAGTGAGCAACCAGGAACAACAAGACCAGGAAATGAGCTTCAAAAACGAAGTCCGGTTTTGGCCGCTTAATTCGGACGCAGCCTTTTCGTCCGCTTACCTGTGGGTGGAAGCTTTTTTCGCGTAATAGGTGCCTGCGTTCTTCCTTGTCCGTTCACCCGATATATAAGCAGCTTGAAACACAGCAACTGACAACAGACAACAACAGACAACTTGTCACAAACATATACGTATAGGAATTGTAAGGTCAGCTAACCTTATTTTTTTCCAAGTGGGAAAACTAGAAGACCTCCGTCGGTTAGCCTAGTCAAAGATAGACGGACACACCCTGTCAAAGCCTGTGAGAGTAGACAGTAAACTGTATGTAGCGAGATCGTCATCCAATGCCGAATTGCCCCATTTTATTCACTCGAACAGGGTAATGTTTATTAAAGTCGTCGTAATATGTTCACATATGTTTGGATGGACATGGAATTTCACACGGTAGTTTAATTACCATAAATACCGGACACCTAGGCTACTTCCAACCCCCACGTCTTTTCGAAATTTTCAATAAAAAGGACGGAACCAACGACGCAAAGAAGCGTGTCCGGGTTCTGGACGGTGTCCGACTATGAGTAAAATGATATCATATAGGCCTAGAGTAATCTCTGCCTAACATAATCACTCCACTGTACATTTTTCATCAATATTGCAAACCACTTAATTTTAGTAGGCCAATGGGAATGATTCCCTCTAAAACATGAAAAAAAGTAACAACCCCTTAATTGTTTAATTTAAAACAAAATCAGGGTTTATAGTGCAGGAAGTGTAAAAATGTCAACAACAAGCGACAAGTCCTGTGACGTCCGTCTCACTAGGCTACCTCCTCACGTAGTAGAAGTGGTCATGGAATATCAAAAAACTGAAGTAAACTTTCTTTTAAAGGTTATTTTTAAATTACTTTCTGGTCTAAAAGGTATGTTTGGATTCCGTATGAGCTCTTAGCTTGTTAGGCTACGCATTAAACTCGCTATTTTATTGCCAGTTATCCGTTTTTCTGAATTACGCGGGTTAATGCGATTATACCTGCAGATTCCCATTCCTCCCCGCAGCCCTTTACCTTCAGCTTCTCTTACCTCAGTTCCACTCCACAACAGACTGTTTACTCCGTTTTTTACATTTCATTTTATTCCTTCTTTCCTAGGATTCCTTTCTTCTCCGTTTTTTAAATGGCCGTTAAGATCCCGTTTCTGTTTTGGACATTTCCTTACTTACCTGTTTACCTGCTCAACTGAATGTTCGATGGGTGGAGTCATCTGTTGTGGAGTGGAACTGAGGTAAGAGAAGCTGAAGATAAAGGGCTGTGGGGAGGAATGGGAATCTGCAGGTATAATTTATTAGCTGCATCAGTCACGGTATTTAATAAGTTATGCAGAATAAACAAATATTTCATCCATGTAGATCTTTGCCAAATTTGAGCACATACAGTGAGTACCATAATTCATTGGACAGTGACACATCTTTTGTTATTTTGGTTCTGTACTCTAGCACTTTGAGTTTGAAAGGATACAATGACAATGAGGTTGAAGTGCAGAGTGTCAGCTTTAATTTGAGGGCATTTTCATCCATATCGGATGAACCGTTTAGAAATGACAGAACCTTTTGTACATGGTCCCCCCATTTTAAGGTACTACAAGTATTTGTTGAATTGGCTTCACAGATGTGTTTCGTTAGGCAGGTGTATTAATTTGTGTCGTTAGTGAATGCAGAAGAGAGCTGTTGATGTCTAGTCTTGATTCTAGACTTTGCAATTGCCTTTGGAGATTGTTGTTGGGGTGTGACAACATAACGAAGACAGCAGTGTCGATGCAAAATAAGCTGGCCGTCATAAGGCTCAGAAATGAAAATCAATCAATCAGGAACATTGCAAAAACCCTGGGCATGCCCAAGTCAACAGTTTGGTTCATCATTAACAAGAAAAAAAACAACCGGTGAATTCAATTATGTCAAAAGACCCGGTAGACTGAGGAAGACCATTGTAGTGGATGACCGGAGAATACTCTCTATGGTGAAGAAAACCCCCCTGACAACAGCCCAACAGATCAAAAACACTCTCCTTGATGCAGGTGTAGATATGTCAAAGTCTACCATACGTAGAAGACTACACCAGCAGGACTACAGAGGGTACACTACTAGATGCAAACCACTGATAAGCCTGAAGAACAGAAAGGCGAGATTACAGTTTGCTGAAAAGCACCTAAAAAAGCCCCAAGAGTTCTGGAACAAAGTCTTGTGGACAGATGAGACAAAGATTAACATGTACCAGAGTGATGGAAAGAGGAAAGTGTGGAGAAAAAAAGGAAATGCCCATGATCCAAAGCATACCACCTCATCTGTGAAACATGGTGGAGGGGGTGTTATGGCTTGGGCCTGTATGGCTGCCAGTGGAACGGGCTCACTTGTCTTCATCGATGATGTGACTGCAGACAGAAGTAGAACAATGAATTATGAAGTCTACAGAAATATTTTATCTGCTCAGATCAAACCAAATGCCTCAAAACTCATTGGACAGCACTTCATCATGCAGCAAGACAATGACCAAAACATACTGCTAAAAGTGGAAAATCCTTGACTGGCTGAGTCAATCACCGGATCTGAATCCAACTGAACATGCATTTTACATGCTGAAGAGGAGACTGAAGGCAAAGAGTCCCCGGAACAAACAGGAACTGAAGATGGCTGCAGTACGGGCCTGGCAGAGCATCACCAGGGAAGATACCCATCGTCTGGTGATGTCTGTGCATCGCAGACTTCAAGCAGTCATGCATGCAAAGGATATGCGACCAAATATTAAAAATGATTACTTTATTCTACATTATGCTAAGCTGTCCAGTATTTTTTGATGCCTGAAAATGGGGGGGACTATGTGCAAAAGGTTCTATAATTTCTAAACGGTTCATCCGATATGTATGAAAATAGCCTCTAATTAAAGCTGACAGTCTGCACTTCAACCTCATTGTATCTTTTCAAACCAAAAAATGTGTCACTGTCCAATGAATTATGGTGCTTACTGTACATATATCAGGCCTATTCAACAACTTGTGAATTATATTGATGTTGGGACTTAGAGTTCTCCAATATCTGTAGGCTGAACACAGAAATAAGCCTTTTTGATTATAAGAAACCATCTCGAGACAAATAGCCTACTACAGACAGCAAATTAAATTAATTACTTAATTAATTAATTAATTAACGCTCCACCAGTCTCCCTGCCAGTCACTGACCCATTAACATCCTGAATGATGGCCCTATGTAACATGCTAATGTGTGAGGTAAGTAATTTTTATTATTTCGTATTACAAAATAATAAGAAATAACAAGCACGTGCTTTTGTTTATATATATTATATACAGTTTATGTGTAATTTTTGGTATTTTGTCTGTACATTTTCTTGTGCCTTCCCGAATCAACTGTTTCTTTTCTCTCTCTTATTTTTTGTTGTTGACAATTTTTAAGGTTATTTGCCCTTTCTATACTCATCATATGTGTTTGTTTGTGAAGTATTTAAATAAAATCTAAAAAAAAACTAACGAGAGCTGACTTTCCAGGATACCTGCTCTTACCAGTTCCACTTCATTTTATTCAAAATGCGCCACAAGACATTTTATTTTATTTTATTTGCATTTTAGGGCTGAAATGTGAGATCTGACCCACAGTCTCTTTCTCGAGTCGGGAGTATCCGGAGACGGGACGTGTCAAAAGCAAAATGGACGGATCAAAAGCATGTTTCTATTGGTCAATGATTCGGTGAGTCACGTATATTATCCAATCAAAATCATGATCCAAAGGCGGTAGATGTATCAAGATGGTTTTGACGTTTCTGAGACGGCATATCTGTTTTTGTTGTCGGTCCTGGACGTGAATAGTAGGCTATGTCGGTGCGTCAATTATGCGCGAAAACAAAAGTTGTGGTATTTGTGTAATCTGTTAATTTACACAATTTATTTGAAAATGGCATTTGATCGTCAGTGATTACGACGCTGAAGTTGGCTCCCGATTCGCAGCTCCCGACTCGAAAATTCCGCTCCACCTTAAATTGGCGAGGTCTCTTTCCAGCAGGTTCTTGTTATCTTAGCAGATTCCTGGCACATTTAAATGTTTTTGGGACCAGGACTTTGTTTCACGGTCTTTGTCTAAACTATATAGCCAATCTAATATGCAGTAAAGTTATGTTTGGTGTTGATGGAGAGCTAATATCATGAGCTGTTAGATGGTCTCATTCTATTTTGAGAACGTTGTCATTCAAAGTTTATGTGTCACATGAAAGTGAAACACCAATCACGGAAATTGAGCTATGCAGTTGTTACACCTGAAATTGTGAAAATGGCGACACTATGTTTGAACAATTGTCTGAATCCAGTGCTTTGGATGCTGTTTGGAATAAAATTATTATTATTATTATTATTATTCACAAATATGATTTTTACATTTGTAAAATAAATGGTACTATTGTGCTAAACTTTATGCAACCCACAGACATACAGTACATTAATTGGGCAAACATATGTCTGGATAGTTTTATTAGATAGTAAGATTAAAAAATGTTTAAATAGGACAAAATATTTTCCATTATTATATGTATTTATTTATTCACCGCCCCACCCCTTTTTTATATCAAAAGTATTGATGTCAATACTTTTAAAGGCCTAGATTTTGCAAGTTTTAATTATAAGCTTATAGACAATGCTTTGTATGGGTGAGTATCTTGGCATTTTTGTACATTGAAAACATGTTTTTGTTGAGATATTTCATTATGTACTGTGTTTTCTATGAGTAACTGATAATAATAATAATAATAATAATAATAATAATGCATATAAATGTATGTACCATAATGAAATCTGGAGAGAGACATGTATACACATACATACAGTTGAGGCCAAAAGCTTACATACACCTAGGCTAAAGATATTCAGACTCAGTCTTTCATAACTCTGCACATTTCATGTTGCTATACATTTAGTTTGGCAAGTTAATTAAGGCATCTGCTTTGTTCACATCAGAGGTAATTTTAAAACGATCGATTAGAGACATATTTATTTCAGCTTTAATTCACTATATCAGAATTCCAGTGGGTCAAAAGTTTACATACACCTAGTTTAGTGTGTCTTTAAACAGTCTGGAAGATTCCAGAAATTGATGCAATTACTTTTTACTGTAACTTTTGTCATAATTAACTTGGAGTTAATTGGCACATGTGGCTGTATTTAAGGGCCTACTTCTAGAGCCACTGCCTTTTTGCCCATGATACGATGGGAAAATCCAAGCAACTCTGCCAGAAAATTGTGGACCTCCACAAGTCTGGTTCCTCCTTAGGAGCAATTTCCAAACAACTGAAGGTAACACGAACATCTGTACAAACAATTGTATACAAATATAAAGACCACAGACACTGCAGAGTTCAAATTCCCAGGACTAAACAAACTTTGGTCAGAAAGGTTCAACTGAACCCCAAGACAACAACAAAGGAACTGGTGAAGGAGTTGGCAGCATCAGGTACCAAAGTATCTACATCCACCATTAAGAGAATCCTACATTGCCATGGCCTGAAAGGCTGCTGTACAAGGAAGAAGCCCCTACTCCAAGGCCGGCATAAAAAATCCAGAATGAACTAGAAATACTGAAGCAAGGCCTCAAGACATCAGCTAGAAAGTTAAAACTTGGTCAGAACTTGGTCTTCCAGCAGGACAATGATACTAAGCATACCTCCAAAGTTGGTGGACTGCACTGAAAAAGTGTGTCCGAGCAAGGAGGCCCACAAACCTGACTGAGTTACACCAGTTCTGGCTGGAGGAATGAGCAAAAATTCTGGCAAAGTATTGTGAGAAGCCTGTGGAAGCTTACCCCAAGTGTTTGGTTAAGTTAAGCAATTAAAAGGCAATACCACCAAATACTAACAAAGTGTATGTAAACGTTTGACCCACTGAAAATCTGATATAGTACATACAAGCTGAAATAAATGTCTCTTAGCTATTATTTTGAAATTACTTCTTATGGAAATAAAGTAGATACCCTAATTGACTTCACACAGGAAATGCATGGTAACATGAAATGTGTGGAGTTGTGAAAACTTGAGTTTGAATGCCTTTGGCCGAGGTGCATGTAAACTTTTGGCCTCAACTGTAGCCTACAAGTTAAACTGTAAACTAGAACTGTTAGTTGGAGTTTGGGTTGCTTACAGCAGTAGCTTAGGTGGTTGAATTTCATGATTGGAGGCGACAAAGACAGTGATAACGTTGTCGTAAATATTGTTTCCCCCCATTATTACCCCATAACGTGGCAGTTTTTCTTTGGAATCCTGTAGAGTAGTAATCCTTCCTCGACTCAGTGCACACACTGACGCCGCGAACAAATAAGGTTCCATTTCTTAAATTATTTGTACATGTCCGGTTTGTGGTCCCGACCAGACAATTGAATGAGTAATTGATTGAATAAATTTGTAGTTTGTAATGAATTTGCTTGTCTGCGACTCCCTGATCTGACATCGGTTTCAAGGGGGTTTCCCAGAGTTGTTGGCGGTTTCCAGAGGATTCCCCCTGGCTAACGTGGATGACAGACAACAGGAGCAGAGTTAACACCATCCTACAGCCATCCTGCTTGTCTCTTAGGAGTGATGATTTATATTGGCGTGTAAGCACACACACATTACAGCGTTCCTGCTCTGAACATGGACTCAGGCTGGTTGATCTGAATGTACAGAGTAAACAGGCACATGCTGACTTGTGCATCACATCTCATGTACAAAATCTATGCTCAAATGGTTTTAAGGCCATGTCTGAAGGGTTTATCTATGCTTCCTGTACTTTCGGGGGCACTAGGTGCTGTGTGGTCTTCACTCATAAACCGGTTGGATTTTATTCATATTTTAATAATCTGACTTTTTATCCTAGGAGCAGGCATATCATAAGCTCCCCAGAAACCTGATGCTAAAGGCATTGTTCAGTTCTGTTGTGCAGAGTGACCGCAAATGACCAATGTAACACCAACAATTATAATATGGAGCTTATTTTCATATACACAATTTCTAGATGATCTTATTCAGATTCCTTCTCACATATAGCAAGTCATCTAGCAGAATTGCAGAGTGAGACACGCTGATCATGGAGGAAAATCATGAAACTCCACAACAGAGCCCATAACAATGCCTCTACATGCACAAGATGTCTTCCAGTGTGGAGAGTATGTATAATGTTCTTAAAATGTTTTCAGAAATCGCATGGCACTTTCTAAAATGGCCTTAACTTGATGCACTTAAAACTAGTTTTTCCTATACATATGAAGGTTATAGATAAATACTTATGTGACCTTTGTGACAGAAATTACTTGCACATGGAAAATACAGTGGATTTCATATAAGCCATCTCTACTGAACTTGACTTGACTTTATTGTCCCTGTAGAGAAATGTGGATTGCAGCACTGTGTTATGTTAAAGGGCATCACAGACGCAGACAATAGAAAGTTAGAAACATTGCAAATGTCACAGTAGTAGTAGCACAGGAGTATGCAATATGCAGGGATGCAGCACAGGCAGCCCAGTGTGACACAGACAGCTGGAGCAGCCAGATCAGCTGGTATTAGGCGTGGCTGGTGCCTGATGGCTCTCTGATATCGGAGTGAGTTCCAGTTTTATTTTTGAAAGTAGAAATATATAACTTTACATAACTGCGAGACAATATTTTACAGTAAGATAAGATTGCTATTAAGCTACTTGAACCAATTCATATGCAGATGAAGACATTTTATTGCAAAAGCAACTGTCAAACTGAGAAACATTAGCCAGAATCTGAATGCTGACTGCAGTGACTATTGAGCATGTGGCTCCATCTAGTGGTGGTTTCTTTAATAGGTTTTATAAAAGGTTGTCAAGTTTTGAATGCCTTCACATTATGGTAGGGCTACCATCAAATGTATATCACATTAAATGTCATTAAAAACAAATTATTTTTAAGATTATTACTATTATTATTAGTAGTAGTATCAATCAAATTCAATCAAATTTTATTTGTATAGCGTATTTTACAACAGTTGTCACAATACGCTTTACAGAAAACCCGTAGCCTAAACCCCCACAGGAGCAAGCCTAAGGCAACAGTGGCAAGGAAAAACTCCCTGTGGCAGATGGGGAGAAACCTTAGAAGGAACCAGGCTCAAGGGGGAAACCCATCCTCCTCTGGTCGGCTCAGGGTGCCGACTGGTGACCAGCATGTCAGCCAGTTTATGCACAAGATATGATATGTGATGTGGCTCAGGTGATGGGTGGGGCCGGGTGGCGGTGATGGGGAACAGCAGGTGGCGGCAGATGTGGGCAGGGTGGAGGCAATGACGAAGGAGGTGCTGGACCGCAGAGGTGGGGGAGACCAGACGACTCTCGAAGCACTCTCGAGGGTTGGGGCAAGAGCCCCGCCGGCAGCGTGGGGAAGAGAGTGGAAACGGCAATTAGGGAATTTGCAATATTACGGACAGTGAGTAAAGTGGCAGTGGTATGTACTGGGGGGGGACCCCGCCAGGAGTAGAATATGGCTGCATATCTACCAGGACAGGGATGGAGAGCCCATGCAGTCATGAGGGGTAGACAACCATACCTGCCTATCAAGAGCCAGCCCATGTAAAGTCGGGTCACTGCTGATTGACAGGTGACAGTAAGGAAAGGATTGCCACCTACAAAGCTCTATGACTACAGGCTTCTCGCACCCTGTCTCCAGACTACAACTGATTGTAAGCCTGAGTTACACAGTGAATAAGGACACAGTGCTGTCTGTGCACAGTTACACAGAGAGAATAAGGACACAGTGCTGTTTGTACACAGTTACAGAGAGAGAATAAAGACACAGTGCTGTCTGTACACAGTTACACAGGGAGAATAAGGACACGGTGCTGTTTGTACAGTAGCACAGAGGATGGACTAAACAGTGCAGGTATACACACTTTATTGATGTCTGGGGTTGTGCTGTGTTATAGCGTGTGCTGCACGCACACCCAGTGCTGTCAGAAAAAAGAGGCCAATCAATCCTCCGGCCACTGATAGCATGATCTGGGCTCCAGGCCCTGCACGGACTGAGAAAAGCAACCAATCACACAACACATTCTAATCCATTCTACTACAATCACACAGCACATTCTAATCCATTCTACTACAATCACACAACACATTCTAATCCATTCTACTACAAACACACAACACATTCTAATTCATTCTGCTCCAATCACACAACACATTCTAATCCATTCAACTACATTCACACAGCACATTCTAATATCTTCTACTACGACCACACAACACATTCTAATTCATTCTACTACAATCATACAACATTCTAATCCATTCTACTACAATCACACAACACATTCTAATCCATTCTACTACAACCACACAACACAACACATTATATATACATATATATAATTATTATTATTATTATTATTTTGAAGAAAATACCCCCCTTTTTAAACATGTTATACACATAGCTCATTGCTTGCTTATTTATAGAGCCTTCTTTGTTCACTTTTATCAAGTGTAAAAATAATTCTGGAAGGCAGTATATATAAAAAAATGTAGGTTGTGTGTTGAAGTTGCTCTGGACAAGTTTCTGCTAAATGCCTACATTCTAGCAATCCCTCACTGAGCCAGCATAACCAATCCCTCAGAAACGCACGCTCACACGCATACATGCACACGCGCACACACAGATGCGCATACGCACAAACGCACATTTACACGCATACATGCACACGCACACACAGATGCGTATGCGTGCGCGCACAAAAAAATGCACAGAAATGCGCACAAACAAGTTTCAAGTTTAATTGTCATTCCCACATACATAGTATACGGGAACGAAATGTCGTTCCTCACGGTCCAAGGTGCTAACACAAAATACAACACAGTCTCAAAACATAAAAACGGAATAAAAGCAGAATAAAAACAGTAATAAATATAAATAAGGCAGTATAAGTGTAATTATAAGAACTGTAAGAATCTAGGTAATATAAATACTGCCTAACCAGTGGCCTCAGTGGTGATTATACATAGTATAAATAGGAGGCACAGCGGTGATGATGGCCCGGAATAAAGGGTCGGTACCGGGTAGTCATAAAATGTCCGGTACAGGGGCAGAGAGGTGTAGTCCAGGTGCGCATCTGCGCACACACACAGATGTGCCCACACACACACACGCACGAACCCACACACACATACACTCTCTCTTGCACTTCTATGAAGATGTGGGATGGGGCAGAAAATTCACTGTCAGGGAGGAAAAATAATCAGTGACAACAATCGTAACTACAGAACCCTTTTAAAATACTCCAGATATTACAACCATTTTTACCACACGCCATTATTTAGAGCAATTTCACACTATATTTGGTATTTTTACATAGTGTCAATTTATACAGCTGTCTACATATTGAAGCAATTCAGGTGAATTATTTTGCTTATGGTATAACAGCCGTGTCCTACCTGGAAATCGAACCTGAAACCTTTAGGATGCAAGCACAGTTCCTCAACCAGCAAGTTACTCAACCACCAAGTTACTCACACATGCAAAGAACTGTCAGCAGGTCATTAGTTCAAATGGTGTAGGTCATATTTTTTAGACTGAAGTGTTTTTAAATAGGCTATTGTACACAACAGACCTACTAATTGTTTGTATATTGGCAGAGGATCTATAGGGCTAGATAACATTAATTTAGAAATGTGGGTAGCTACAGTAGTTAAAAAGTAGTTATCAGTAGAGGCGCAACAGTGAATGTGAACCATTCTGACTTAAAGAAAATCGATATACCTGGTGTGAGGAAGTCATTATCTTGCGCCAGTTTCTATACCGAATTGCAACACAGATTGTACTTAATTTCAGAGGCGTCCGTACCTGCACTAACATAATACACTCGGTCTGTCGTCTCGTTAACAAGGTAGCTAACATTAAACTCAGTGAAAGGGCAGAAAGCGGAACTGTCTAAAGTGGGTGTATTTTATTTGGATTTCAGAAATATGTTTCCCGCAAAGACATAACCGATGCAAAAGCAATAGCTTAAATGTTTGCTTTTTAGTTAGCTAGCAAGCCAGTTTAATGAGTTAGAGATTTGCTTGAGTCTGAGTGGGGATTTGAACCTGGGTTTGTCACTTGTCCAAATTTTTGGTCTTTTAAACGTATGCACCTGTATGTATGTCCAATAAGGCAACCTATTCTGGTGCATCTGTGATGATGTAATCAGGCAGGAAGAAGAAAACGCAAAATCCACTAAGTCTGGGGCTTTATTTTGTGGACGTGTGAGGTCAGAAGGTACAGAAATTAATGTTTTTAAGGGTTGAGTGTCTGGGGTCATTGTGGTTATTTCTGTAAGGAAACCCTGAAAAGTGCCAAACTCTCGGTGCTGTATATGTATGGGGCATGCCACCCCACCAACACGTAACTTTGCAGGATGGCATACCTGCCACCACAATTTCACATACTTAAGGTATGAATATACTATCACATGGGAGGACCTGGAACTTGTATAAATACATACAGCCATTCAAATTTGTGCATAATGAATAGCAGGATTGACAGAACATTTCTACTCTTCTGCCTCCTCTTCCTCCTCCTGGCTGTGTTCCGCCTGGCTGCGGATGTGGGTGTGAAGGATGAGGTCCACGGACAACAGGCTTGACGCAGTGTGCAGGACGGAGAGGAGGAGCTGGTATTTACAGGCCAGGGACTCCAGCCCCCGAACCCTCCAGCTGGGGGGGGCGGCCCCAGAGGCCCTGAGGAAGTGTGACTGGGCATCCAGGAAGCGTGGGCCGGGGTACAGCCGCCTGGGCACGCTCAGTACGGCCCCCGCCACCAGCCGGCAGGCCGCGCGCAGGTCGGGGCAGTGCCGCTGGGAGGCCTGCTGCAGGAGGCAGTGGTGCAGTACGAACTCAAACGCGCCCCCTGCTGGTAGCACGCTGCCTGCCTCTATTAGGACACCTGAAGAGGCGGGGCCTGTTTCTCGGGTACGGGTCCCCAATGCTCCTTCTTTCCCTTCCCCAAAATGGACGCTGGGCTGCTCTCCTGATGCCTTGACATTTCGTAGCATGTGATGCGATTGGACAGGACCCTGTGCGTGACGCGACAGGACAGGCTCGTACACGCGCTGAAGCATCCGGAACAGTCCGCAGAAGGCCGTGCTGCACTGCTCCGCCAGGCCGGGACTGGGCCCGCACAGAACCAGGCAGTGCGGTGCCAAGCCCCGCCCCTCTGGGAAGCCCACGTGGGCCAACCTGTCGGGACCCAGCACCACGGGCTTGCAGAATGTCACCGTGGCAACGTGCTCCTCTCCAATCAGGCTCCAGTCACCGGGGTCGGCAAAGAGCTCCGCCCCCGCTAGCCGACAGAACAGCGCCAGCTCGTCACTGTCCACGAACTCCACCACGGACAGGCCGGCCCGCCGAGCGAGGTCCAGCGCCAGCTCCGACTGCTTCGCTGCCGAGAGCAGCAGCCCCACCCTCAGCCTGCGCAGGCAGGCCACGCCCCGCTCTGCCCTCCCGCCCACCCCGCCGCAGCACCTCTGCGCCTGCGCCGCGCTCGCCAGGTTCAGAGAGACGCCAGGGGGTGCCAGAGGGGACTGGAGCGGCACGCTTGTGGCCAGCGCTCGGAGCGGCCCGTCGCCAGGGCAACGCACCGCAAAGTCTCTGTGGATCACCAGGCCCTGGAGGACCCGGGACCGGCTCACGGGCAGGCCTGGTACGGGCGTGTGGAGCGCGGCGAAGTGGCGGGCGATCAGGGTCACGCCGGTGCAGTCCTGCTCACACCGCCACCTGCGGTAGAACTCGCAGGCCGTCTGGCTCAGGACCCCCCAGTGGGAGCTCGCCGTCTTTCCCCGGAAGTAGGCGTCCGTGAGCGGGGTCCTGGAGAAGGGACAGGGCGCGAGGGGCGAGGCCCTGCCCGATCACGCCATCCAAAATGAGCGTCTGGAAGGACAGCAGAATGTGAGCCACGTGGCGGGCCTGAATGCCGTGGAGATGGTCGCCGTGGATACCCCGCAGAAGCGCCCCCAGCAGGAGAAGGAAGGACTTGGCTCCATCACCCGTGATCTTACAGTGTGCTGATACACATCCCACCAGGACTCTGTCACAGGCACAACACAACACCATTATCAGCACACACATCTCTATCCATAGTCTTTTACTCACTATTACTCATACAGTATGATTTACACAGTTACTCATACACATTGCTAATCACACAATATTTACACACTGTTAGTCACACAGTATGATTTACACAGTGTTACTCACAGTATGATTAACACACTGTTACTACAGCATGATTTACACACTGATACTCACACAGTATGAATTACACACTGTTACTCACACAGTATGAATTACACACTGTAACTCACAATACGATTTGCGCACTGCTACTCACAGTATGATTTACACACAGTTACTCACACAGTATGATTTACACAGTTACTTACACCATATGATTTACAAACTGTTACGCTCACAGTATGATTTACACACTGTTACTCACACAGTATGATTTACACAGTATGATTCACACACTGTCATGTACACAGTATGATTTACACACTGTTACTCACACAGTATGATTTACACACTGTTACTCACACAGTATGATTCACACACTGTTACTCACACAGTATGATTCACACACTGTTATGCATGCAGTATGATTTACACACTGTTATGCATGCAGTATGATTTACACACTGTTACTCAAACAGCTTTTTCCACTTGTATACTTTCGTTTCTCATTTATAGTGCAAACGTCACATCCCCAACATCGAACTGTCCATACTGCAGTAAGACGTAGTGGTGTAAAACCGTTTTCTGAGCTGGAGGAATGGAAGATGCCTCAGGTTGTTGGCTGTGCTGTATTTCAGTAAGAGCGAGAACAGGTTTGGGGGCCTGTTACCTGGCAACGGGATGGTCAAGCCGAAGGGAGGTAAGGATCCTGCGGCCATCCCTGGTGATGAGGACCTCTCCAGAGTCGCGGGTGAAGAGGACCTGGCCCCCGGACGAACCGAAGCACGGGCCCACCACCGCCTCCAAGGCCTGGGTGACCTGCAGCAGGGTCCCCAACTCCACCCTCTGCACCCCCTTCATCTCCACACTGCCTTTAACAGGGGCCTGCTGTACACACAGGGCGCAATCACTGAGCTGCATTTCCAACACAGACACAGCGTACTCAAACTGAAATGCACACGGTGCATTTCCCACACAGACACAGCATACTCAATCTGAAATGCACACAGTGCATTTCCCACACAGACACAGCGTACTCAAACTGAAATGCACACGGTGAATTTCAAACACAGGCACAGCGTACTCAATCTGAAATGCACGCGGTGCATTTCCCACACAGACACAGCGTACTCAATCTGAAATGCATCCGTGGTCAGCATTAGTTCAGCACTGACCATTCTGAGAGAAGAAGCCGGAAAACCTTTCAGCTTGTTATTTTGTGTTCTGTAAGCATGTGATTCTCAACTATGAAAACAAGAAATGAAACTGTGGAGGGGTGGTGTGCTTAGGGCGCCCTCTGCAGTTGAAGAGGGAGCGGTTTAGTTGCCACTGCAACCCCAGGTGTGTGCAGTGACAATTCATTGCTAATTGTACACACCTGGGGTTGCAGTGCCAGCTAAACCGCTCCCTCTCCGCCTGCAGATGGCGCCCTAACCACACCACCCCTCCACAGAAACAAACTTGTTTGTTAGTTTCAATGTGTCTTGCTCTTAAATACAGGCTATGAAATCATTACCATAAGGTCGTAGACAGGATGAGATGTCTAATGGAACAGAGAGACCTATAGGATTCATGTCCCGCACACTCACCTCAGCAGAGAGGAACTACTCTCAACGAGACAAGGAGGGGCTTGCAGTCATCTTCGGAGTCCGAAGATTCCACAAATACCTATACGGGCATCCATTTACAATTGTGACATATCACAAACCCCTCTTGTCACTTTTCAATGAGATGAAAGCAATCCCACAGATCGTGTCCCTCCCCGAATCCAACGTTGGGCCGTGCTTTTGATGGCATACGAGTACACCATCGTTTACGAGGCAGGGAAATACCACGGCAACGCTGACGCCCTGAGTCGCCTACCCTTGCCGGAGAACCCAGGTCCCAAAGAGCCAGAGGAGAGAGCGCTCATGTTGGACACATCAGACATCACACCGGTGACAGCAGAACAAGTGAGAGCGCTCTCAAGAGTGAGAGAAATGGTGCAGAGAGGTTGGCTGCCAGAGCAAGAGGGGACTGAGTTTGCACCATGCACTGCTCGTAAAGATGAGCTGAGTGTAAAAAACGGCTGTGTGATGTGGGGAGCTAGAGTAGTCCTTCCCAAGCCGGGACAGAAGGACTGTGGCTTGTCAACATGCATTTTGGCAAAGTCCAGTCTGGCTTTTTTGTGCTCCCTCTTAGAAGTGGGGTCTTCCTGGGTCTTCTACCATGGAGACTATTTTCATTCAGACAGTGACAGATGGTGCGAAACTATTGTACCTTGAACTTGAAGATCAGCTTGGATCTGTATTGAAGTTTTCCTTGGTTCTTTCTCGACCGTTCGAGCAATCCTTCTGGTCAATTTTCCTCTTGCGACCACGTCCACAGATGGATACAGTTCCATGGGCCTTAAACTTATATAATAATAATAATATTGGTAACAGTGGTCACAGGAACATCAAGCTCTTTGGAGATGGTCTTGTAACCTTTATGTTGACCATGCTTGGCTATTACCTTTTTTCTAATCTCTTCAGACCACTTTCTACTTTTCCTTCTGTTTTCCATGTTCAATGTGATGCACACAGTGGCACAAACAGCAGAGTGAGTAATTTTCTAATTTTAAACTGGCTGCATGAGTGATTATAAGATTGAAAATACCTGTGATACTAATTTTTTTTTTTGCCACGTTTTGGCAAGGCTACCGCCTGTGGGCATATGAGACATATAGTCTTCTCATTCGCTGACGTGAAAAGAAATTCATGCTCCCATTCCGGGTGGAAATAATACGTTTTTGATTTCTTTTTCACCGAACCCTCAACCATATCTATGTTGTTATGTTAGTTAAGGTGCATTCAGCGTCAATATGTTTATTTTGGCTTCCAAAAGTAAAAATAAAACTACAGGACTAACGTGACAAGGTATCTGTAAATGTGAATATTATTCGTTGAATTGATAAACTAAATATTGTGCATTGAACAGATACTGTAAATATGAATATTATTAATTGAACTGAGAAACTAAATATGAATATTGTGCATTGAACAGATACTGTAAATATGAATATTTTGCATTGATCAGATAACTGTGCATAACTGTCTTTCTTTGTGAGTATGTATGCACATACATAGAGCCTGTCTTAACAGAAATTGCAAAAATAAATATGACAGTGAACAGTCTTACTTATACACACAAATCCGCATACACCACACAGTCCACAATCCCTCCATACAACTTTACCTCTCAATTCCATCCGATTTGTCTACTTTTCTTTAAATGGTCTTTTTTTCTTGCTCTCAATCCTTTTCAAGGATCCTTCTCAAAAGCTTTTTTTTTTTTTAAAGTAGCAATGCTGTCATTATTATTATTGTTTGCTTGTTTTTTTTTTTTTCATTTTTTAAAGAGATGATTTTTACTTCTCTTGAGTGTTGATTTGCCTTTCGATGGATGCTTCCTCATTTACTTTTGTTATATTTTCCTTATAAATATTGTTTAGGTAAAAAAAAAAAAAAAAAAGCCAACACTGAATCTATAATTTTACACAACATAGAAGGTCCCTTAAAAATAAGAAACATCAGTGTCCCTGTTCTTGCTGAAAGCATGCAACCATTTATGATGTCTACAACAATGACAATTTGATGATACTCTTAGAGCAACAGTAATACACAAAAAGCCAACCTTCATGCTGATGCCTGTGACGCGCTGACCAGAGAAAGCTACTGTAACCCATCTAGTGACAAGTTATTTCAAGGCTAGCTCTCAGAACTCTCAGAACGTTACAGCTCTGTGTACTTGCTGTGCTTATTCTGTTATCGGCCTTTGTGAACAGCCCAAACGGTGGATTCTGGTTCAAGTGAGGAAGTGCCCATCAGACCAAAACTCAGTCCTTTCCACGACTACATAAGTGTACTTATGCCTTAGTAATTGCAGCGGATATGGCTGTAAACTAAAATGTTTTACAAATAATTCAGACAATGTTTGATCGATCAGAGAAACAGTTTTCATGTCTATATGAGCGCACAGTGAATCACTGCCCATTCTTTCACTGCTCTGCCTCAGTTCCTGTAGATTCAGTGGCAAACCTGCAGTGGTTAATGCACTTCAGACTGTGTTCTGCAGTGTACAGCTGCTTGGAGGCTTAAGGTAGTGAAGGGAAGTGTATGTTTCTGTATTTCTGTATGCACTCCTGGCCACTTCTGCCTAGGCCTGCAGTCTTGTCCCAGTCTCCACATTCTCAGTTACTGTGGCGATGAGGGAGAGGAGCGATGGAGAGCTACGGGGAGGATGGAATGCAGCTCAGGGCTGTCCCGAGTGCACTCCTGAGAGGACCCGAAACGCTCTGGCACCCACCATGGTGATATACCGCCCCCGTCCCAGGCACTATACTGTGCTGTTGTGTTGTGTGCTGAGATGCCTAATTACTGATGTAACATGCGTGTGTGACCACAGACAGAGCCTTCATGCTTGTGAGATGTGACCATATGAGGTGTGATGCTTATAAACTACTATCAAGACTGAGATAACTTAGTGAGTCTTTGGAGAATGCCACTGCATGCTGTGTAGTGGGTATTTCCCTGGTGCATATTGTACAAAATTCTGTTACAGTGGGAACATGTTGTCTGACCTGATGATTTCCTGTCTGCCTCATGTACCTGCTTTGAGTGGTTCCTATCAATTCAGAGATTATTTGGCATATTGTATGGTAGTTAGCATTTCTTATAGATGTGTCACGGGTTGCAGTGTGGTGGACCCAAATGCAGACTTGGACAATTGCGTACCTTAAAAAGGTACACGATGCAGCAGGCAGTCTCAGTCAGTTTGTACAAAGATCAAAAACCAGAAAAATCCACCGGGGCGAAAGTACAGAATCAGAAGGCAACAGGAATCAGCAAAACAAAGTCGGCAGGCCAAAAATGAGCGACCAGTTCGGCGTCCAAGAAATTCTTGCCGGCGCCAGAGTCGACCAACGCCTGTAACCTGAGGGGTTGTTGGTCCTGAACCAGTGTGGCATCGAGCAGTAGGCCAGACTGGGCGGTAGAAGGGGAAGTGGTACGGCTCACCAGGGTCCCCACTCTAATATCTTTTAGCCGAATAGGACAGGAGGATAATACGTGACCGGCTGTGCCACAGTAAATGCGAAGTCCCGTCCTGATTCGCCGCATACGCTCCGTTTGTGTGAGGCGGGCTCTTCCGAGCTGCACTGGCTCTTCGCTGGGTGTGCGGGGTGCAGTCGAACTCGGGGGTACACTGATGCCGGGACCGGGACTGGAACTGAATCTTGCTGAAGGGCTCGCTGAGGGTTGGCGTCTGGCCGTCTGGCCGCTGAAGGGCTCGCTGAGGGTTGGCGTCTGGCCGTCTGGCCGCTGAAGGGCTCGCTGAGGGTTGGCGTCTGGCCGTCTCTCTGCGGCGCTCACGGAGGCGGTTGTCCAGCTTGATGGCCAGCAGCGCGATCAGGGCATCGAGGTTGTCGGGATCGTCTCTTGCAGCCAGTTCATCCTTCAAAGCCTCGGACAATCCGTCTCTGAAGACCCCCTGGAGTGCAGTGTCGTTCCATCCTGATTCCGCAGCAATAGTCCGGAACTCAGCTGAAAATGCCGCCGCGCTGCGCGTGCCCTGGCGCATCGACAGCAGGCGTCGATTATAGTCTCTCCCGCAAACGGGGCGATCAAAGACTTCTCGCATTTCTGCAACGAAACTGGAGCAGGTGAAGTTTGTAGGAGGTTGGGCTCTCCCAAACTGCTGTGGCCCAGTCTAATGCAGATCCTTTCAGCAGCCCCACGATGCAAGAAATCTTTTTCCCATCGTTGTTGTAAGTGGTGGGTTGCTGGTTGAAGGTCGAGCGAACGCTGCATTAGAAACGCCTTGCACTTCCCCAAGTCTCCAGCGTAGCGCTCCGGAGCAGGAATGTGCGGCTCCCTGGGCAGGAGGGCTGCGTGGGTGTAGAGCTGGACCGGGTCGGGAGGAGCCGTCGGGGCTTCGGGAGCGGGAGCCGGGAGCCGGGAGGTCAGCTGCTGCATCTGACCAGCGAGTGCTGTCAGCGAATACCGGATCTCACGGAGGGCTTGCTCGTGCCGTCCCACGAGTGCGCCTTGGCTGGCGAGGGCGTTGCGCAGGTGCTCTGGGTCCGCTGGGTCCATACTGGCCAGATTGTTCTGTCACGGGTTGGGGTGTGGTGGACCCAAATGCAGACTTGTACAACTGAGTGTCGAAACTCCCGAAGGAGATGTTTAATTCAAAGGCACACAATACAGCAGGCAGTCTCGTAGTCAGTTCGTGCAAAGATCAAAAACCAGAAAAATCCACCGGGGCAAAAATCGAAGTCGTTAAACAGGCGGAGGTCAGAACAGGAATCAGCAAAACAAAGTCGGCAGGCAAAAAATCAGTGGTCGGGTAAACAGGCAAGATCAAAACACGAGTCAGACTAATGAGAGGTAAACGCTGGAAAGACATTGTAAACGGGAGGCACAATCTGGCACCGAAGAACAGGGAAACAGAGAATATATACCAAAAGAACCAGGTGAGTGAAATGAGAGATAATTGAACGGAGCGTGAACATGCAAACAGGGAACAGGTGAATGGAATGAGTGATTAGCCAGTGCATGAGAATGTGGCCAGAACAGGTGAGAGTGATCAGCTGAGGGGAGAGAGAGAGAAAGAGAAAACCACGCCCATACTACAAAACCGAAACAAAGATTGTGCAGGAGAAAAGCAGATAGTCAACTGAAAAGTGAAGCGACAACAGAAACATAAGATGCTGGTAAGGTGTCATTTTATTGAAATTAGGCTTGGGGCTGCTGGATGGCTCATTTAGTTAAGGCCCCACGCTGAGGTGCATGGATGAGCCTCACGGCCCCGGGTTGAATCCGGACTGTGCCAGTGCCGACTGTGGCCGGTAGCTCCACAGGGCGACGCACGATTGGTGCCTGTGTTGCCCAGGGTACGGGAGGGTTCAGTCAGACAGGGATCTGCGCTTCATCGCTCTCTAGCGATCCCCCTTGGGCGCTCATATGACTCACCTCTTCAGGCTGCACCTCTCCCCATCCCTCCCTACCCCCCTGTAAATGACTAAGCTGAGGGTTGTAACTAGGCAGCTGTTTCGTAGGTGAATTAGGTGCATTAACTGTCTTAACTACTGCTTGTATTTTTTCCATAGACTGCGTTGTTGCCGTTCCCGTTGTTTAGTGTTAATCAGTTTAACCTTCAGGGTCCAAGTTGAACTATGCGGTTGTTCCCTGCACTTGGACCGGTACTTCTCTCTAGGGGTTTCGTCATACTTGTTCCTGGTTATGGTTATACACGTTGTTGTACGTCGCTCTGGATAAGAGCGTCTGCCAAATGCCTGTAATGTAATGCATGTCAGAGCTGCTTATGAAAGGTCTTCCTCCGGCATGAAAAACAGCTTTTGTGTTCTATTCCATTACAAAATATACATGCGCACAAGCTGAAATGTGGTAAATGTTTATTTTTCTCATCCAAGCAGAGTAAAATAATCCATTAATGTGTAGGCTTGTTATCATACCAAAGCTGATTTTTTTTTTTTAAAAGGAAAGCCTTAAGACTGAACATAAGGTCATGTCATGGCTGTGGCTCTATCACATGGGTGTTTGATGTAATTACAACAGGGAAAAAGTTACTCAGACGAGCTCGCTCCTGTTAAGATAATATACTCCATACTGGTGTGTGGCATTAGCAAACTTCTGAGAATTCCTCTGAGAATTGCAGGCTGTGTAGTGTGTGTCTCCCTGGTGCCCCTTATATTAAAGCCTGTTAAAGGAAACCTGTCTACCTCATGTACAGTGCCCTGAAAAATATTTTCCCCCATTCTGATTTCCTATATTAGGGCCTAGTTTCAGATCTTTACAAAAAATGTTATATTAGACCGAGGGAACTGGAGTAAGCAGTCAACGATTTAGAAACTCCCAACTTCAGCCTTGAGTCTCACCCTCTGGAGTTCAGTCCCTTGTAGTAGCGTCACAAGACCACCGGATGGCGTAAAGCATCCACTTTGTGTTTCCAGTATTCCAGTACAGCCAACAGGTCTGATAGCAAAAGTAAACACTCTGATATTTTCAACTATTTCAAGCTCCTGCCACGACACATAATGGTTTTATTAAATTCCATTTAGCATGAGGATGGGGGTGCAATTTCAAAGAAACACTGCACTGGTTGATGCACTGAAGATGCTCATTTTTATTGTACACACAGAGCACGTACACAGCGCATCAATACACACAGACGCACGCACATGCATAACATGCACACACACGCACACAAACACACACACAAACACATATACACCATGTTCACATGATCATATAGATAGATGGTTTGATACTGTGGTCTGTGTCTTTGGAGGCCCTACTAGACTGAAGGCTTTTCTTTCTGGGGAGGCTACGCTCCTTCAGTGTGTAGCAGGATGCTGGCCATGTTCTACCAGATCAATGTGGCCGGTGTCCTGTTCTACACCTGTGTGTGCTGGGCTGTGAGCCTCTACTCCAGGGACACAAAGAGGCTCAAACTGATCCAGAAGGCCAGCTGCCACCCTCTGCTGTTGTTTTGGGTGCAGTGGGTGTTTGCTGACTCTCCCCCCCTCTCTGAGCCAGCCCCCCTTCTCTGCTTCCTCGGCCAGCCCTCTAGCTGCCCTCCTCAGCCTTGCCCCTGCCATGCCCGTGTTCTCCAGAAGGTAGAGCACTGACAGGCGGGTGAACCCCCAGCGTCCCACCTCCACTGGATATACTGTCGCTCTCTAACCGGCCTCCTTACACTCCTTACACTCTCACACTCCGCTGCCAGGTCGGAGTACTTCAGGCGTTTCCGCTCATAGGCTGCTTCTGCCCCCTCCTCCCATGGGAGGGTGAGCTCCATAAGGAACACCACCTTCGCCCGAGTAGACCACGTCTCCATATAAGGAGCACCACCTTCGCCCGAGAGGACCACATCTCCATATAAGGAGCACTGTTCTGTGTCCCTGTGCTGGAGGCCTGCTCTGTGTCCCTGTGCTGGAGGCCTCCTCTGTGTCCCTGTGCTAGAGCCGTCTGACAGCCTGACAGACCTGCTCAGTGTCCCTGTGCTGGAGCCGTCTCACAGTCTGACAGAACCTGCCGGAGGCCTCGTTTGGGTGCAGCACAGAGCGGACGGTCTCATCCACACCAAACCATTAGTGCAGGTTCTGAGGAGAAGGCAGGGTGTCATAATTGGCCCTGATCAGGAAGCTAAGCCTGGCTTGTGGTATCTTCCACCAGTCTGACCTAATGAGCGATTGGTCCTCCACACTTTCCCACGCTGTCCATCCTCCCAGACCACCTTAGCAAACTGCTAAAACCTGCTACCTCTCCTGCGTCATCCATGGTGGGATGACCCAGAGTCTTTTGTGCCTCTCTGTTTCCCTTCTGGGGGGGGTTGTGTCCCTCTGTTTCCCTGCTGGGGGGTTGTGCCCCTCTGTTTCCCTGCTGGGGGGGGTGTGCCCCTCTGTTTCCCTGCTGGGGGGTTGTGCCCCTCTGTTTCCCTGCTGGGGGGGTTGTGCCCCTCTGTTTCCCAGCTGAGGGGAGCAGTCAGGTAGAAGCAAACTGCAAACATAGAATGCATATCAGGGCACTGCTATATGTACCACAATTAAACCATCAGTGAAAGCCCAGGATATACCGGTATATTTATAAATCAATGACAAAGTATGTTCTACAGCATATCCAGCAATTTACCCACCCAGATATCATTTCTGATTAACAGTGTTGTACATTTTCAGCTCTGATAAAACTCCAGTAGTATAGATTCTGATGTAGTCAGCTGAAATGAACTTCTTAGCTTACAAAGGAGATGGTACAGTAGAATGGGCACATCCAATTTGTTCAGGTGCAGGGCATAAACAATATCTAGAGTTAAAAATATGTCTGATGTTTGAACAGATTTTGTCATTTCCAACAGATTGGAATATGGGTTTAACATCAGCATGCCCTTGGAGGTGAGTGAGTACGTTTAACATGGTCGGTGAAAACAGCGGTGATATGTGTTATTCAACCAATCATTTAAACAGAAACATTTACACTCTAGACATTTGACACGTAAACAGTAAAAATAACACATACAAATGCAACATTACAAACTTGCACCAGCAGGCCTTATCTGATAGAAGAAAAATAATCACATTATGAGAACAGACAGAACAGTCATTGCCACAGGAATACCTAACACAAACGCAATTTTCCCCCATGTGCAATAAGCCAGCATTTTGGAAAAACAGAGTTGCGCGGTCTCTAATAAAAATGATTAGCATGGCTTACAGGCTCGTCACGGAACAGAAATAATATGAAATGGCACCAACACAACAATCTTGTAATGTAATTACAGTATCACACCTTGCAGTAAATTATTGACTTATCAATGTTCAGTCCAAAAGCTCTTATTAGATGCCACTGTTGACATTTTAAAGTTTGGCCTTACAATCCTTCGAGCTTCTCCCATTGTTATGCTTGGATTTATGACATGGTCAATCACTGTGGCTCTAAATTCATTCGATACAACAATATTTCTCCTACCTGCTTGGCCACAACCTCAGCCACAGCCTCAGCCACGACCCATCCATCAGTACCAACTGCATTGGGCTGCACCATGTTGTCAGACACTACTGAATGTTGTGCTATAAAACAGCCTGTTATGTTGGGATTACCAATCGTGCTGCAATGCGACTCACCTGGGCAATGTTGCTGGAAGTGATGAGACAGAATTGCAAACATCTTGACTTCATTTCACAGTCTGCATGTCTAGCAATAAGCACTGGAATATTGTACTAATAGGAGACCACTGTATTGTGAAAACTGAGTGTGATTTAGAGTTGTGCACTTTGTGGGTAGGTACTGCAATTAGTGTCTTAGGGTAAGAATTTTGCCAGTCAGTTTGGCAAATTGAGTTTTCCACACTTAGCCAAAGCAATCATAACATACTGTAATGCATATGTAATGCGTGACTGCAGATATCAGAAATGAATCTGAAAAAATGAGAAAAAATGTCGGGTCAAAGGAACATCTCAGAGACTGGATGTCATGCAAACCACACTTCTGCCCTGATTTAGGCTTAGTGGTCTAATCCATTCAACTGATGTGCAGCAGATTCAGGTTCAAACCTTCAGGAAAACCATTTCTTTGAGAGGTAACAAACATACCAGCTCAATAGACAAGCAGTGCCTTTTCAAAATGTATTGAGTTGTGGTTACACTACACAAACAGAAGCAAGCATTCATCAGACACTATACAATTTCTCTTATAATAAATTTTATTTCCACTACTGTAGATGAATGTCATTGCTTTAACTGCAGATTTTAGCCCCATGCTGATCTACTCATATTGAGCCCAAACATAATCCCATACAGAATATGAAATAAGTACTACTGTGTCACAGGAGTTCAATACATCACACAATAATAAATCACAACAGCAAAACATTTGATATTTTAATAATTCAGGTTTAATTATTGCATATTATTGTCTGAAAATACAGAAAATTGAAGCAAAAAAACTTAAAAAAAAAACAATTCTAAAAGAATTAATAAGGAAACTCAATCCATCATTGTTTACAGTAATGAAAGGAAATAAGTACACTGCAGTGATCATTCTGCATTCTCCCTATATGCTGCATTTGCCAACAGAAATTTGCACATTGGAACTCTTGTGAAAATGAATGAAAGCAACTGTAAAAACTAGTAAAATGCACATTTAAGTGGAGGAGTTTGCCACTGAATTCTTTTAAAAACGATGCAGATACAGGAGATAGAATTATTATTTCAAAACCATTTTACCCTGCCATCTTTTGGCATTATTATGTCTCAATGTTATATTAATGTTTTAATAATCAAAAGTACATTAACACACCTTGAACATTTGCAATATAAATGTATTAAAATGTAAAAAAAATCACATTTAGACAGCAAGTGCTTAACCTGAACTGCTAAAAGATAATACTCTTATGTACAGGAGTTAGGCTGTAGTGAGGTTATATATATATATATAATATTGGGCACAGCTGAAATTGCACTGGTAAGGCATTGGTCAAGGAAGGTTGCAAGTGTGTCGATGTGTGTGTGTGTGTGTGTGCGTATGGGAAGAGAATGTGTGTGTTTATACATGTGTGTGCGTGCGTATGGGAATGAGTGTGTGTGAGTGTTTACACGTTTGTGTTTGTGCGTGATTGCATAAATGTGTGTGTGTGTGTGTGTGTGCGTTTGCGAATGTGTGTGTCTGTATACTGTATGTGAGTGTGTGAGTGAGAGAAAAGGTGTGTGTGTATGAGCGCGTGTATGTGTGTATGTGTGCATGCGTGTGTGTGTGTGTGTGCGTGAGATTGTGTGTGTCCGTGTGTAGGTGTGTGTGAGTGACTGGGTGTGAGAGAGTGTGCGTGCATAGGTCTGTGAGTGCATATGCATGAGTAAACATGAGTGCATGTATTTGTGAGTGCGTGTGCATGACTGACAGAGAAAGGGTGTGTGTGAGAGTATGTGTGTGTGTGATGGAGTGTATGTGAGAGAGAGAGGGTGTGTGTGTGACTGGTTGTGCGAGAGTGTGTGTAGATGTGTGAGTGCATGTGTGTGAGTCTAGGTGCATACGAGTGTGTATATATATATATGTGTGAGTGTGTGATTGAGTGTGTGTATCTGTACATGAGAGTGTGTGTATATATGTCTGTGTGTGTGTGTGTGCATGCGTTGGAGTGTGTATGCTCACGTGTGTGTATATGCATGTGTGTGTGCACGCGCATGTGTGTGTGTCTACTCCAGTTAGCAGAGGGACACTGAGGAGTGTGTGTGTTGACACATGTTTGTGTCTCTGCAGGCATGCGTGTGTGTGTGTGAGTGCATGAGTTTGTGTGTGTGTGCGTGCGTTTGTGTGAATGTGTGTGGATGTGAATGTGTGTGTGTGTGAGAGTATGAAAGAGAGAGAAAGTATGTGTGTGCATACGGTTATGAGCGTGTGTACGTATGTATGCATGTGTGTGTGCGCGTGAGAGTGCACTGGTGAATGTGTTTGTTCGTGTGTGCGAGAGATTGTGTGTGTTCATGTGTGTAGGTGTGTGTGTGCATGTGTGTGATTGGGTGTGTGAGTGATTGGGTGTGAGAGGGTGTGTGTGTGTGTGTAAGAGTGTGAGTGTGTGTGCACGAGTGTGTGCGTGCATAGGTGTGTGAGTGTACATCAGTGTGTGTATTTGTGAGTGCGTTTGCATGAGTGTGAGAAAGCAAGGGTGTGTGTGAGAGTATGTGTGTGTGGATGTGTGTATGTGGGTGTATGTGTCTATGTGTATCTGAGTGTGTGTGTGTATGTGTATATGAGTGTGTGTGGTGTGTGTGTGTGAGTGGGTATATGAATGTGGTGTGTGTGTGTGTGTGTGTACATGAGTGTATGTATTTGTGTGTGCGTGCATGTGTGCGAGTGTGTATGCGCACGTGAGTGTGTGTATGCGCACGTGTGTGTGTACCTTACACACGTGTATGCGTCTGTGTGCACATATTTGTGTGTGCGCGCACGTGCATGTGTGTGTGTCTCTACTCCAGTTGGCAGAGGGACACTGAGGAGGAGTTCCACACTCCAAATCCAGCACAGAGGGGTGTGGGTTGAGTGAAGTGTGTGTGGAATCTGTGCAGGAGGGTCAGTGTGTCAGAGTCAGAGACGCTGTAGAAGGACAGAGTCCCGGCCGGACGGTCCACACAAACTCCTACTCTGTACACACACACTCCTTTACCATCATCATCATCATCATCACACACTCCTGCTCTGCGGTAGGGGGGGGGGGCAGGTATGTCTGTTTGGTTATCATTGTGCCAGACAGAGTAACTGAGTTTATCAGAGTCACCGTGCTTAAAGCACCGCAGACTCCAGGAGTTTTTATTCCATCCAAACTCACAGTCATAACCCACTCCTTTCCTGCTGATTCCTTTATCTGTCACTGCTATATAAACCTCTCCCCCCCTCTCAGACACACTGAACTCAGCCTCCCAGTAACAGCGCTCACACACACTCTCTCTGCACACAACCTGCTCCCAGTGCTCAAATCTCTCTGGATGATCAGGATATGGCTCCTCTCTCCCCGGTGTGTGTGTCACCCTCCTGTTCCCCTCAGACAGAGACAGCTCTCTGTTCACTGTGTTTGGATCCAGTGTGAGCTGACAGCCGTCTGCACACCAGAGACATTAATGAGATTAATTATCACTATTAATATTCACCTTATTATGTGTGTGAGAGAGAAAGGACTGTCATAGTACCTCTGTGTGTGTGTTTGTGTACATGTGTGTTTCTGTTTGTGTGTTTATGTGTGTAAGAGAGAAGTCTCTCTTTCTCACACACACACACACACACACACACACACACACACAGCAGAGTGTGTATCTATGCAAAGTGTTCTGTCGATACAGACTCACATTTCCTGGGTCCTGGTTTGGTCCTGTTCTCTCCTCCATGGTCCACACTGTAAGAACAGCAGAACAGAATTCTGAATTTTAACCATCCTTTATTTCCACTCTTAACACACCAATGACATCACATATATAAAAACAAAGGCACAATCAAACACAAAACCACGATCATATGAAAAAAACACAAATCTGTCAGAAAGGAAACTTATTCCATTCACTCACCCTGTTCCATGTGCAAAAATAGCTCCCCTCCCTCCACTGAACATAAAACACCCTTATAACACACACTCTGAAACACACTCAGGTTCTCCATTGCTTTGTACTACTGAAACTCCACCATCACTGTGTCCCTGATCAAACCCCTAACTACAACAACCACATCTTATTTACTGCAGTGATCCCGTGCAGCACCCTCCACAGGAGATCCCCAACTCTCTTGGGTAACGCTGGTTTGTACAGTGCCCTCCATGCCCCCACCCCCCCCCCCCCAACTCCTTTTGTGTGTGTGAGGTGCACTATGGAAACTCTCTGTACTTACAGCAGTGTGAGTGTGTCCAGTTTAGCAGCAGACAACACTCTCACTCCTGAGTCTCCTGGGTGATTGTGTCTCAGGTCCAGCTCTCTCAGGTGTGTGTGTGTGTGTGTGTGTGTGTGAGGTGCACTGTGGAAACTCTCTGTACTTACAGCAGTGTGAGTGTGTCCAGTTTAGCAGCAGACAACACTCTCACTCCTGAGTCTCCTGGGTGATTGTATCTCAGGTCCAGCTCTCTCAGGTGTGAGGGGTTTGAACACAGAGCTGAAGCCAGAGAATCACAGCCTCTCTGTGTGACTCTACAGCCTGACAGCCTGCAGAGAAAAGGACACACACACCTTACATGCATTAATATAAACTAACAGGGCTGTGTGTGTCAAACACATAGCAGTGTGTTACACACCTTACATGCATTAATATAAACTAACAGGGCTGTGTGTGTTAAACACATAGCAGTGTGTTACACACCTTACACACATTAATATAAACTAACAGGGCTGTGTGTGTCAAAACACATATCAGTGTGTTACACACCTTACACGCATTAATATAAACTAACAGGGCTGTGTGTGTCAAACACATAGCAGTGTGTTACACACCTTACACACATTAAAATAAACTAACAGGGCTGTGTGTCTCAAAACACATATCAGTTTGTTACACACCTTACACGCATTAATATAAACTAACAGGGCTGTGTGTGTCAAACACATAGCAGTGTGTTACACACCTTACACACATTAATATAAACTAACAGGGCTGTGTGTGTCAAACACATAGCAGTGTGTTACACACATTCATATAAACTAACAGGGCTGTATGTGTCAAACACATAGCAGTGTGTTACACACCTTACACACATTAAAATAAACTAACAGGGCTGTGTGTCTCAAAACACATATCAGTGTGTTACACACCTTACACGCATTAATATAAACTAACAGGGCTGTGTGTGGCAAACACATAGGAGTGTGTTACACACCTTACACACATTAATATAAACTAACAGGGCTGTGTGTGTTAAACACATAGCAGTGTGTTACACACCTTGCACACATTAATATAAACAAACAGGGCTGTGTGTGTCAAACACATAGGAGTGTGTTACACACCTTACAGCACATTAATATAAACTAACATGGCTGTGTGTGTCAAACACATAGCAGTGTGTTACACACCTTACACACATGAATATAAACTAACAGGGCTAGCAGTGTGTTACACACCTTACACACATTAAAATAAACTAACAGGGCTGTGTGTCTCAAAACACATATCAGTGTGTTACACACCTTACACGCATTAATATAAACTAACAGGGCTGTGTGTGTTAAACACATAGCAGTGTGTTATACACCTTACACACATCAATATAAACTAACAGGGCTGTGTGTGTCAAACCCCATCTACAGCTCAATATAAAATAACAGGGCTCTGGAATTAATCATGCCTATTTAAGAAAATGACCAGTTAAACTAAATTTGAACAGATTCAATTAATTTTCATAATTTTGAAGAATGTATGAATAGAAACAATTTGACGCTTCTCAAAAATATGTTTATTCCAACTGATGTCAGATTTAAAATGTGTTTCTACCAAGAGGAAGAACAGGAAAATGCTGCTTTATTTCTGTGAAGAAAAATAACTCTTGTCTATTTTAACATTAAAAACATTAGTAATATCAGTGCTATATTTAGTCATTGTTAACATTAGTGCTGTGTTGTGTCACATTGGAATGGAAGGGGTTTGTGTTTGTACTCACCCCAGTCTCTGCACTTTACAGTGTGGGTCCTCCAGTCCAGCAGAGAGCGCTCTCCCTCCTGAATCCTGCAGCTCATTGTCTCTGAGCTCCAGATCTCTCAGCTCTGAGTGAGGAGAACGCAGGACTGAGGCCAGAACATCACAGCAGCCCTCTGTGAGATTACACCAACCCAGCCTGTGGAGAGACCACACACACACACACACAAACATGGACGTGTACACACACACATGTGCACACACAAACACACACCACACAGACACACACACACAAACACACACAATTGAAATTCACTGCTAATTGTCACACTGTGCACCTTGGCAGCAGATAAATGTGGAATTTCCTATTTGTAAAGTACGTGCATTCCTGGGATGTACACAGTACACGCAAAAACAGGAAGAGTTTATATTAATTATGTTCATAAAGTATTCTGACTAATCCACAAAAAAAAGGTTATCACTTGGCTCAATTAACAAAAAATAACTAAAAATAAGGAGCCAATTCAACTCAAGGTTGGGGGCTTCCTGCAAGGATTTCAAAACTGTTCCATGTTGCGATGATATCACATGGCAAACAACATGATTGCAAACATATTTCATTTGCTAACACAAGAAACTGCACTAGTATGATCACTATGGTGTACTTTACCTCACCTTCAGTCTACAAACATCTTTATATTTTAAAAACATTCAATCTTCATCTAATAATGTAACCAAGGCGGCAAATGAAATACACTGCAGCGCCATCTGCTGGCTGTAGAGAAACACCACAACTGATTATTGCCATTGACTGGTACTACAGGTATATGGAGGACCAAAAATGTAAAAATAATAAATAAATAAATGACTCAATAAATGAATTAATTTATAAATAAATAAATAAATAAATAAATACAAAAGCAAGAAAATGTAAAAATTAATGAATGTACAAATAAATTAAGACAAAATCTGACAAATGGGTATTTGCATTTATTTCCATATTTATTTCTTGATTCTTTCATTTCTGTGGATGTTCATTTCCATATTTATTTATTGCTTGATTCATTTATTTCTGTATATACTTATATCCTTATTTATGTTTTGATTAATTTATGCCTGTATATATATATATTTCTGCATTTATATCTGTATTTTTTCATCCATATTTTAATGAGGGGGCTGTCAATGAAAATATGTCATAGTGTCACAATATTTCAATTGGTTGATCGATACCAGAGTTCGTAGATTCACTGTACATGCCTTGCTTCAACACCGGTTGCTTTTTTAACACATTTACGTTAGTAGGGCAGAGCAGAACGTAACACAGATTTTATTTTTTTGGTTAGGTAGTGCATCTTGAGTGACATATTTCAGGATAAACACTCAGAATGACCCTTGCTTTCTCTCCAACGAAAGGTAAGGGATTTTGATAAACATTTTTGGAGATATTGCCAAATAAAAGTTTGTTTTGGTGATATGTAAGCACATTGTTTTACCATAAGTATTTTTTGGGTGCTGTAATGTGCATGCATATCAAAGATCCAAATGTATGTAATCGTAAACAGTCTTTTCGTGACTAACAGATTGCATATTTTTGATAGAGCAATCAGCTCCACCTGCAGGATTAAGACATGCACGCAGACTCACAGAGCAAGGGAACATAACAGGACTGAAAAGGGAAGACATTCAACGGGAACTGCAGAATAATGCTGGGATAACTTGAGAAAAGAACAGGACCACATAGAAGAGTTTATGATAATCTTTACTTTGGAGCTTAAAGAACTGTGGCATACATACAGCACGGCTGCACTCAATCTCCTGAACAAGCTACCTCACTACCTCACTGACGTCTTACATTGGTTGGTATATCCTGTTTCGAAAAGCCTAGGGCTCCACCTAGTGGATAACCTGACTACACTACAAATGTACAGTATCGAGATACGTTTGCACCAGTTGGCAATAGGCTATGAAAAACATTTAAATGTAATCAATAGATAGATTAGAAACAGTGTTTGTATCCTAAAACATCAAACTGTATTGAGTTACCTTACTTTGTGTGAACCTTTAAAGGTATTAAAACCTGGTTAGCTCGCCATGTCAGTTTCTGAATGGCACGTCCCAGAAATTCCATTATGGTATTAAATCATAATTAGGATGTAGGTGTGAATGGTTTGTATTAAAAATGATTAATCTAGTTCTAGTTATATTTTCAGAATTGAGCCAAATAGGAAAACTGTTGTTTCCTATACAGGCAAGAGATAGCCAGAGGCTTGAGCCTGGCTGACCTAGCTGAAAATGCTAGTCATAATTATGTGCTCTTTTGTGTGGATGCCTTGACAGTTTGTTCCAGGTAGCTGCATCACAGAGATTGACCCTGTAGTGTTCAGCCATTTGGAGGAAGTGGCTCTTCGCCTGAATGTTTCACTCCATAATTCAGATTACGCCAGATCAATTGGATGCCCTGCTCACATACTGCCTGAGGAAGCACTGGAGAGTTATTTATTAGTTGGTTTGTCTGTTCATCATTGTGGTGGAGTGGGCGTGGTTTGAGCGTCGGCTGCAAAAATCTAAGGAAAAAACGGCTTTCTCCGCTCCGGATGGTTTGTACCAATTCAGGACACTTCCGTTTGGGTTATTCGGGGCCCCTGCCACCTTCCAGCGCCTAATGGATCGGGTATTGCGTCCGCATGCTGGTTATGCTGCTGCCTATCTGGATGATGTCATCATCCATAGCAACAGCTGGGAGCAGCATTTGCAGCATGTGGGGGCAGTGCTCGAGTCATTAAGGCAGGCAGGGCTCACGGCTAACCCAAAGAAGTGTGCGATTGGCCGAGCGGAGGTACGGTATTTGGGGTACCACTTGGGAAGTGGACAGGTGCGACCTCTGGTGGATAAAACCGCGGCAATTGCGACCTGTCCACGACCCAAGACGAAAAAAGAGGTAAGGAGGTTCTTGGGGTTGGCCGGCTACTATAGGCGGTTTATTCCGGCGTTTTCACAGCTGACCAGCCCCTTGACTGATTTAACTCGCAAAGGTGCCTCAGATCCGGTCCAGTGGACGGAGCCGTGCCAGCGAGCGTTTGAGAGGGTAAAGGAAGCCCTCTGCGGGGAGCCGCTCTTGTTCACCCCTAATTTCTCTCTTCCTTTTATCCTGCAGACCGACGCATCGGACAGAGGGCTGGGGGCTGTTTTGACCCAGCAGGTGGAGGGAGTCGACCGCCCGGTGCTGTACCTCAGCCGCAAACTATCCCAGCGGGAGGCGAGGTACAGCACGGTAGAAAAGGAGTGCCTCGCCATCCGGTGGGCGGTCGGGTCCCTGCGCTACTACCTGCTGGGTCGCCCATTCACCCTCTGTTCGGACCACGCTCCCCTCCAATGGCTCCACCGCATGAAGGATACCAACCCGCGAATCACCCGGTGGTATCTGGCTCTACAGCCCTTTAATTTTAAGGTGGTTCATAGGCCGGGGGCGCAGATGGTGGTGGCGGACTTCCTCTCTCGCCCCGAAGGGGGTGGGGGGGGGGTCGGTCATCGGCCGGATGGCTCCCCGGCCTAAGTCGGGCGGTGGGGGTATGTGGTAGGGTGGGCGTGGTTTTGCGTTGGCTGCAGAGAGAGAGGGGGCGGGGCGGCTCTCGGAACTCTGCGCCACGGCTGTTGGGGTTTATTAATCAGCACGGAGGGTTAATTGTGTGATTGATTGACAATGTGCTGATTACCTCGACAGTGAGCCTGGACGTTTAAAACCTGCTCGACAGAGAGAGAAGCGGGTGAACGGGAGAAGGAAGGAGAGCTGACGGGCTGTCAGCAGCGAATTGAGAAACAAACCCTTGGTTATTGTGTATTGTAACCAGAAAGCCGCGTGGCGGCCGAAAATAAAAACAAGACGCAGTCGCGTCCGGAAAGAATTAACGTGTCTGTCTCCTCTCTCAAACGAGCGGTAGCACTCGACTTGCTACACACACATTAATATAAACTAACAGGGCTGTGTGAGTCAAACACATAGCAGTGTGTTACACACCTTACACGCACTAATATAAACTAACAGGGCTGTGTGTGTTAAACACATAGCAGTGTTACACACCTTACACACATTAATACAAACTAACAAGGCTGTGTGTGTCAAACGCACAGCAGTGTGCTATTTTACAGCACATTAATATAAACTAACAGGGCTGTGTGTGTCAAACCCCTGCTACAGCTCAATATAAAATAACAGGGCTCTGGAATTAATCATGACTATTTAAGAAAATGACCAGTTAAACTAAATTTGAACAGATTCAATTAATTTTCATCATTTTGAAGAATGTATGAATAGAAACAATTTGACGCTTCTCAAAAATATGTTTTTTCCAACTGATGTCAGATTTAAAATGTGTTTCTACCAAGAGGAAGAACAGGAAAATGGTGCTTTATTTCTGTGAAGAAAAATAACTCTCTTGTCTATTTTAACATTAAAAACATTAGTAATATCAGTGATATATTTAGTCATTATTAGCATTAGTGCTGTGTTGTGTCACATTGGAACCCTTTTTGATTGAAGGAGTTTGTGTTTGTACTCACCCCAGTCTCTGCACTTTACAGTGTGGGTCCTCCAGTCCAACAGAGAGCGCTCTCACTCCTGAATCCTGCAGCTCATTGTCTCTGAGCTCCAGATCTCTCAGCTCTGAGTGAGGAGAGCGCAGGACTGAGGCCAGAACATCACAGCAGCCCTCTGTGAGATTACACCAACCCAGCCTGTGGAGAGACCACACACACACAACACACATGCGCACACACACACACACACAGACACACACACACACACACACACACACACACACACACACACACACCCACAGAACACACATGCACACACACACACACACACACAGACACACACACATACAACCACACACACACAATTGAAATTCACTGCTGAATTGTCACACTGTGCACCTTGGCAGCAGATAAATGTGGAATTTCCTATTTGTACAATATGTGCATTCCTGGGATGTACACAGTACACACAAAAACAGGAAGAGTTTATATTAATTACATTCATAAAGTATTCTGACAAATCCACAAAAAAAAGGTTATCACTTGGCTCAATTAACAAAAAATAACTAAAAATAAGGAGCCAATTCAACTCAAGGTTGGGGGCTTCCTGCAAGGATTTCATTAACAAAACTGTTCCATGTTGCGGTGATATCACATGGGACACAACATGATTGCAAACATATTTCATATGCAAACACAAGAAACAGCACTAGTATGATCACTATGGTGTACTTTACCTCACCTTCAGTCTACAAACATCTTTATATTTTAAAAACATTCAATCTTCATCTAATAATGTATCCAAGGCGGCAAATGAAATACACTGCAGCGCCATCTACTGGCTGCAGAGAAACACCACAACTGATTATTGCCATTGACTGGTACTACAGGTAATATGGAGGACCAAAAATGTGAAAATAATAAATAAATAAATGACGCAATAAATGAATTAATGTATAAATACATAAATAAATAAATACAAAAGCAAGAAAATGTAAAAATAAATGAATGTACACAGAAATAAAATAATAGACAAAATCTGACAAATGGGTATTTGCATTTATTTCCATTTTTATTTCTTGATTCATTCATTTCTGTGGATGTTCATTTCAATATTTATTTATTGCTTGATTCATTTATTTCTGTATATATTTATTTCCTTATTTATGTTTTGATTAATTTATGTTTGTATATATATATATTTCTGTATTTATTTCTGTATTTGTTCATCCATATGTTAATGAGGGGGCTGTCAATGAAAATATGTCATAGTGTCACAATATTTCCATTGATTGATCGATACCAGAGTACATAGATTCACTGTACATGCCTTGCTTCAACACCGGTTTCTTTTTACCACATTTACGTTAGTAGGGCAGAGCAGGGCAAAACGTAACACAGATTTTATTTTGTTGGTTAGGTGGTGCAGCTTGAGTGACGTATTTCAGGATAAACACTCAGAATGACCCTTGCTTTCTCTCCAACGAAAGGTGAGGGATTTTGATAAACATTTTGGGAGATATTGCCAAATAAAAGTTTGTTTTGGTGATATGTAAGCACATTGTTTTACCATAAGTATTTTTTGGGTGCTGTAATGTGTGTGCATATCAAAGGATCCAAATGTATGTAATCGTAAACAGTCTTTTCGTGACTAACAGATTGCATATTTTTGATAGAGCAATCAGCTCCATCTGCAGGATTAAGACATGCACGCAGACTCACAGAGCAAGGGAATATAACAGGATCAAAAAGGGAAGACATTCAACGGGAACTGCAGAATAATGCTGGGATAACTTCAGAAGGGAATAGAACAGGACCACATAGAAGAGTTTATGATAAACTTTACTTTGGAGCTTAAAGAACTGTGGCATACATACAGTACGGCTGCACTCAATCTCCTGAACAAGCTACCTCACTACCTCACCGATGTCTTACATTGGTTGGTATATCTAGTTTCGAAATGCCTAGGGCTCCACCTAGTGGATAACCTGACTACACTACAAATGTACAGTATCGTGATAAGTTTTCACCAGTTGGCAATAGGCTATGAAAAACATTTAAATGTAATCAGTAGATAGATTAGAAACAGTGTTTGTATCCTAAAACATCAAACTGTATTGAGTTACCTCACTTTGTGTGAACCTTTAAAGGTATTAAAACTTAGGTTAGCTCGCCATGTCAGTTGTTGAATGGCATGTCCCAGAAAATCCATTATGGTATGAAATCATAATCAGGATGTAGGTGTGAATGGTTTGTATTAAAAATGATTAATCTAGTTCTAGTTACATCTTCAAAATTGAGCCAAATAGGAAAACTGTTGTTTCCTATACAGGCAAGAGATAGCCAGAGGCTTGAGCCTGGCTGACCTAGCTGAAAATGCTAGTCATCATTATGTGCTCTTTTGTGTGGATGCTTTGACAGTTTGTTCCAGGTAGCTGCATCACAGAGATTGACCCTGTAGTGTTCAGCCATTTGGAGGAAGTGGCTCTTCGCCTGAATGTTTCACTCCATAATTCAGATTACGCCAGATCAATTGGATGCCCTTCTCACATACTGCCTGAGGAAGCACTGGAGAGTTATTTATTAGTTGGTTTGTCTGTTCATCATGTTGCAGCATAATTAATTAACAATGAATCCCTTGCATGTCCATGAGTTCTCAACAGGATGCTTAGCAGGGTGATCTAAACTAGATCATTTAAACTTAATACACTTACTCGAAGCAAGTTTTATCCATCTATGCCTCAATGGTGTTTCTCCCATCTCATTAGTAATGCATTAATTGGTGTTGTTCTGAGTGCCCCACAGCATATCCTCAAAGCTTTTGCCTGTTTAACATGTGATGCCAGGAAAGGAATTGGGGTGCTGTCCACCAGGGGGCAGCATCGGCCCGACACAGAGGTATTGCTGCAGCTGTGGCCCATTACCTAACCATGGCTCTATAAGAGGCCTAGCTTCCAGACCTAGGGGAGGGTGCTTTTAGATGGTGTTTGGGAGTGTGGCTATGGACAGTAATAATGACCCTGTGCTCTATATAGCAGTGATGAGTCTCCTTGTGTTCCTGCTATATAATAATCCTGTGCTCTATACAGCAGTGAGGAGTCTCCTTGTGTTCCTGCTATATAATAATCCTGTGCTCTATACAGCAGTGAGGAGACTCCTTGTGTTTCTGCTATATAATGACCCTGTGCAACCTCTACTCTCTGCCTAGCAAGATAAGTAAAGCCAACTGCTGTAGAATTTAAATGTTCTAAAATCCAGACTTTAGCTTTGGATTGGAACCACAGAAGAGTGACAAAACTAAGTGATGTAACATTGCACCTAAACAGCAGTTTGCATGTTGATCAGATTGACCCTCTTCCCGAAGATGTATACACGTGCCCTATCGCCCAATAGTTGATTTTACCAACAGTAATAATATCTGATTTTATACTCAATATCTTCAGAAACGCCACAACCATGTAGCACACACAGGTGTGTAATGATGAAGGATTACAACTTATCTTCATCACAAGGTCAGCACGAGAAAGAGTGGGGTATAAGTTAGAGCTGCCGCGGTATTGATTTATTTCCTTACTGCAAAAATTAGCAAAGCCATTCAAATCGTTGCGGTAACCGCCAAAAATAATAATTTAAACCTCCAGCTACGATTTCATTTTTTACTTTCAAGTACATTTCTGGAATGGCTGTTTCCGAAAAATAGGTTCTGCCCGGCAGTTCATACTGCTTGTCGAGGGACTGAAGCATAGCTCAGAATGATGGCTTTCCTACAGTCCAGAAGGGCACCATCTCCACAACCAAATACTTTGTTACAGTTGTTGTAAGTGCTCGCCACTTGTTGCTGTCCCGGTTGTATTTAGTCACTCTGGCAAATGCCTCTGAGACTCCTAACTGACGTAGTGCCGAGCCGGTACCTCCCGAGGTAGATGGGGTGCCTTTCATTGCATTGTATAATGGACGATGAGTGGTCCTAAGATGCAATGCTAGACTTGTCCTGTTTCCTCGCATGACGTTGATTTTCCTGCTGCAAATGCGGCACACTGCCTCATCCAAATTCTTTGGCTTTCCATCTTCATCGGGCTCAAAGCCAAAATTTTCCCAAACAGGAGAAGTAACGTTGGGTTTCGCTACAAGATCCATGTTTTTAGCCTAATTTGAAGCGAAAACTTTCCGTAGCCAACAGTTGCAAAGCACGTTCTGGGTGACACTTTTTCCGATCAGAATGTTAACTGCGCATCTGTGAGTGGAAACTTTCGAACACATGGAGTGAAGAAAATAGGCTACACAATTATAATTATAATTATTTTAAAAATTGCATTGCATTTATTTCAGATCACAACTTTTACAAGTAAAATTGGAACATAAACAATTGGCCTAAAATAAACGGGAAAAAAACGAGACCCAGCGGTGAAGCGGTGATCAGCTTGACTCTGCGGTGGACGTGACGTGATTGCGTTACCACGGTAATGCAGTAACCGCGGCAGCTCTAGTTTGCCGGCCACTGACCTGTGTTCAAAGCCTCTCTAACTACTCTGAGAACATTGTCCTCTAGCTGCACTTTTCGCAAGTCTTCTCAGGTGAACTGTTCTAGCTGACCCGAATTGAGATGAGTTGCAAAAGCATACAGCTCAGGAACACCTTCTGCTGGAACACCTAGTTTGTCTGCCAAGTGCACATCACTGTCACTAGACTCCTCCACGTCTCAGTGTCCAGTTTCAGGAAAGCAAATCAGCCTCAACATTGACCTTCCCAGGGCGATATTTTACTTCAAAATCGTATGTGGCTAGGCCAGGAAGCCACCTATGGCCTGTAGCATTAAGTTTCCCTGTCGTCAACACGTTATTGCGTTTCCGCGGTAATGCAGTAACCGCGGTAGCTCTAGTGTAAGTATGGCTTTCATTAGAGTGCAGAGCAGGTAGTGAATAATGGGGATGGATGAAGACTGCAATATATGACAGAAGTGAATCCAGACGTCGGTGGAAACCTGGCAAATGAAACTCAATACAGCTCAATGTAAAGTTCTACATGTGGGAAATAAAAACATCAGGCTAGATTACTTTATGGTCTGGGGGCGACATAGCTCAGGAGGTAAGACCGATTGTCTGGCAGTCGGAGGGTTGCCGGTTCAAACCCCCCCAGGGCATGTCGAAGTGTCCTTAAAAAAAGCGCTATATAAATGCAGTTCATTTACCATGGTAAATGGACTGCATTTATATAGCGCTTTTATCCAAAGCACTTTACAATTGATGCCTCTCATTCGCCAGAGCAGTTAGGGGTTAGGTGTCTTGCTCAAGGATACTTCGACACGCCAGACAATCTCTCTTACCTCCTGAGCCATGTCGCCCCAACTTTGGGAAGAACGACTTTGGAATGTGCTCAATTTTGGGAGTAATAGTTGATCAAAACCTTTCAGGTTCTAGGCACTGTGCTGTTGCAGGAAAAAAGCCAACAGGATGCTGGGATACAGAGGTGGGTAGAGTAGCCAAAAACTGTACTCAAGTAAAAGTATTGTTACTTTAAAATAATAATGACTCAAGTAGAAGTAAAAGTAGTCATCCAAATAATTACTTGAGTAAGAGTAAGAAAGTATCTTGTGAAAAGACTACAAGTACTGAGTTACTTCATATAATCTGATTTAATGTTGAAATAAGCAGAGCAAGATGAACGTAAAAATCCAAATGTCCAAAATATAAAATTGTAAATGCTTGTCCAATAGAAATAAACAAAATATAAAATAGCCATGTGCAAATTCAAATATGGCCTAAATCATATCCCTTTAAATAAAACAATACACAGGAGGTTCGTCAGAAGAGGAGGATTTTCGCTTCCTGTTGTACTCTATTAAGTCTGTATACCTCATGAGTTTGTTGGGGTGAACCCTCCGTTGACAGAAAAAATATCAATGAGGCTACAGGGGATTTATCCATTAAAATAGACTCATCATCACAACAAAGAGGAGCCTGCTCAAATTCAAACAGAAATGTGGAAATATGTGGAAAACATAATGCTTTGTCGCACCATTATTGTACCTTATGATGCACTTATCCACAATATTCCAAAGTCCCATGATGCCTTGCGCGGAATATGTGCACAACTTCCGGTTTAGCGTAAACAAACTTTGGCTGTGTCCCAAACCGCACACTTCCATGCTCCGAGTGCGCATAGCGAGCATGCCTCCATCTTGGAGTGCAAGTCCAAACCGAAGTTCGGTAGTGCGGAGCACGGATAAAGTACCCGGATGCGCACTCCATTTGATCAAAATTTGAAGTGTGCATCCGTGCATGCTCCGACTGGGAAAAATACCATAATTCCTTTCGCGAAAACGGTCAAAAACAACGGTAATGGCGGATGACAGTCTAGTGTAGGCTACTCTCTCGGATTGGAAACTGAAATCATGTCATAGGAAAATGGTACACAGGAGTTGGTATATAAATAAAGTGGTACAGTGTTAATGAATAACGCAATATGTAAATATCAGTTGTTTTTTTTAGTTTAAAGGAGTACCATGGTGAATTTCACACTTTCTCGGTTTTATGTGCTATTTGCACAAGAGGCATTGAAGAAACACAATGAGTAAAGTATTAAATATGTCCGTTCTGTATTTTTGGAGAAAGATGCGTCCTATTTTCAACCGGTTGAGAAAGTTGTCAACTTGGTGCGTCACGAACACAGTAACCACTCCCCTTTCCACGCCCCGTAAACCCATAGAGTTCCATACTCGAGACCCATAGTTTGCGCCGCTGGCTTACAGGCAAGACAATGCAAATATTTGACTAACGTTAGGTTCACTTAAATTAGAGTGCATTTTAAGGACTATTAGATTATTTCTGGTTATATTCATTTAGCTAGCTAGCTAACGTTAGCTAGCTAGGTAGTTTGCTTTCATAAGGCAATGTTATCGATAACGTTAGCTAGCTAGTTTGCTTTTATGAGGACGTTATAGGTGTGCGTTTATCTTAACTTGGCTAGCTAGATAGCAAAAATTATAATTGGATATAAGTCAACGTCCTTACCTTAGCTATCTATCGATACTTCATATACTACTAAGCTAGCTAGCTTGTGATAAGTGTCTCAAAAAGAGCGCGTATCATGAGGGTAGCTATGGTAACGGGGCTCGGTCTGTCAATCATAGCTAACTGACAGTTCTCATTACCACGTCCAGACGGTTCGGGTGAATTTTTATAGTGGGAAATTTAGGCTTAGAAAAATACGTTTTAAAGTACATTGAAATGACTGAAGAATAAAAAAATGATGCACATTTGTTTTGTTGTTGCCTAAAGACAACTAGGAAGTGTCACGTTCAACCACCATGTTACTCCTTTAAAGATATGTACTTTTAACGAGTGTAACGAGCTATATTGAATACATCGGTGCTAATCGTCGGGTCCCGTTTTGAATTATAAACGGCCGTTTTATTCTCGCCACTGCCCATCTTTTCACTTAATTTGAAATACACCCCTTGCCTATGGAGTAGCCACCACAAACATGACTGGCTCCATAAATCTCGCCTGAGTAGGCTACACAGCGCGAAAATAATGAAAAAAAAACAAAACAGACACGACTGTTTACAATGAAATGGCAACTTTGTTATGGGGTTGACAGTACACTGAAAGCTATCCAAACTGCAATTCATATTTTCCAAGCTATCGTTGCCTTCCACTGCTCTTCTGACAGCAAAAAGGAGAATTCAATTGAAGTGGCTAGCTCGAAAAAAGTTGCTGATATTAGCCTACTGGTTAATCTAGATCATAATATTTCAGTAGCCTACTACTACTTTAGTGTGAGTATCTATCGACCGGGTTCGTTCGGTAGACAGAAAAACATCAGATTTTCAACTGTAGTCTATATAAAATATAAGTAACAACCTGTACCTAGTTATGTAGAAAAAAACGTCCTTATCCTCCGGAGGTAATTTTTTCAGTACTTTCGCGATTTTTTTCTGTGCCGGGAAATATATATATAGACCTTAAAAAAAAGGTCAAAAAAGCAAAATTAGACATGTTATAGGCTACATCGTTAGAAAGCTTATACTCTCCAATACTGAATAAATGAATTGTCAATCAAGCCAGACTGTACTAAAAAGGGCGACAACGACGTAAACAACAGGTGTGGTATTACGCGCAGCTATTTTGTAAGATACCCAGGCGTCACGAATACGCTTATATTTTGGATTGTCCAAGACAAAAAAATGACCACTCAGTCAAATAGTTAGCTATCCACAGCCAAAACTAACCTACAGCTTACCGCCACATGTTTTCTCAAGTTCGAAGTTGAGTTCTTGTAGGCTGAAATGTCCACATTTCTAGGCAGACAAAGAAGGCAGCGCATAATGTAACTACTGTTTTTGGTAGTCTGTAAGTAAAACATAGTTTGAACGTGCGGCCAGGGGTGTTCTGCCTCCTACGAATCACCCGCCATTGTTTCAGCCATTGTTCTCGCCCACTCATCCTTCTTTGTGCTGTGACTGGCTACGTTTGATTGGTGAAACGGAGTCATGTGGCGCTATGACAGCGCCAAAGCAAAGATCAGTCAGCCTCTTTGACTGAAGTCTCTCTGAGAGAAAGAAACAAACAGAACGTGGGTTGAATAAAAAAAATTGGTAAAAAATAAAAGTAACGAGAGGAATGTAGCCGAACATAACGGAGTAAAAGTAAAACATTTTCTTCGCAAATATACTCGAGTAAAAGAGGATCAACAAAGTGAACTACAAGAGATTCTTCAGGTTCAGCTCTGTTAGTATGACGAGGGGGCATAAAAGGAAATTAGCAAAAGGTAAATTCCGCACCGACGTTAGGAAGTATTTTTTCACACGGAGAGTAGTCACTGTGTAGAATAGCTTGCGCATGTCATGTAGTAGAGGCAGAAACTCTGGGGGTTGTCAAGACCAGGCTTGATATGGTGCTGGTTACTGTCTAGTTTGTAGGTAATGCTAGCACTAGTGGTAGGTAGTAAAACGGTGAGCATGTTGGGCTGAATGGCCTATTCTCGTCATTATGTTATGTTATGTTATTTTTGTTATGTTATGATAGACATGAAACATATTACTGTCCTGAAGTGGTCAATATTTTACAATGTCAATCATGCATCCAGCATTCAGTCATCACCTGTGACCTGATACTACAGACTCCACTGAAAACATTCTAGTCAAGAACCACAAACCTGGCAACCCTAAGACTCATGAGGGTTTATCCTGCTTGATTTGTTGTGCTAGAGCAGTTAGAAGAGAGGGATGAGAACAATGTAAACAAAGAAAGAATGCTGGTGGACACAGGAGTAAACAGAGAGAAAGCACTTTTTATATTTCACTGCACAGAGCCATAATCACTAATTCTATTTAGTTACGGTCACACAGTACACAGCACTACTCACCCCAGGGTCTGTAGTTTACAGTTTGGGCTCATCAGTCCAGCACAGAGCAACTTCACTCCTGAATCTCCCAGGCTATTGTAGCTGAGGTCCAGATCTCTCAGGGGTGAGTTTGATGACTGGAGAGCAGAGGCCACAATTTCACAGGACTTCTCTGTGAGGCCACAGCTGTATAGTCTGCAAAAGAGAGTTGATATATTATTGTATGTTTAAATAGCACAATATCCTGTAAAATCTGATATGTGCCATGTAACAGTAATCGTGCTGAGTGATGAAGAGCGATACTGAGGATCTGCAGATATCCACCCCACATTTGCTGCAGCTGTGCGTCAGCTGAATCTATTGTAAGAGGCCCTCTGTCAGTTCTGTTCTTTCCTAACACAGCTAGGTCTATTACAGGATCCAGAAGAAACCAAGGGGAGATGTCAGACCAGCAGGTTGAAGAAGCCATGTCTTTTCCCCTCTAATTGTAGCTTTCTCCATTGCATACTTGCCCAATTAAAAAGCGCTTTTCTCCTCTTTCTGCCCTTGCACGTCCACTTCCCATGAGTCCTCAATAGGATGCATAGTAGGGTGATGCGAAGCAAGTTTTATCCATCTATGCCTCAGTGGTGTTTCTCCCATCTCATTAGTAATGCAATAACTGGAGTTGTTCTGAGTGCCCTACAGCATATCCTCAAAGCTCTTCCCTGTTTAACATATGATGCCAGGAAGGGAATTGGGGTCCTGTCCACCAGGGGGCAGCATTGGCCCTACAGATGGGTATAGCTGCAGCTGTGGTTCATTGCAATCACATCAGCTGTGGCCCATTACCTAACCATGGGCTCTATAAGAGGCCTAGCTTCCAGGCCAAGGGGAGGGTACTTTTAGATTGTGTTTAGGAGCTGGGCTATGGACAGTATGGTGGGTTGGTGCCAGTTTTGTTTGGAGCAGAAGAAGGTGCATATAATAACCTTGTGCTCTATATAGCAGTGAGGAGTCTCCATGTGTTCCTGCTATATAATGACCCTGTGCTCTATATAGCAGTGAGGAGTCTCTTTGTGTTTCTGCTATATAATGACCCTGCGCAACCTCTACCGTCTGCCCAGAAAGATAAGTAAAGCCAACTGCAGTTGCAGGACGGGGTGTAGCACAGTGGGTAAGGAACTGGGCTTGTAACCGAAAGGCCGCAGGTTCGATTCCCGGGTAAGGACACTGCCGTTGTACCCTTGAGCAAGGTACTTAACCTGCATTGCTTCAGTATATATCCAGCTGTATAAATGGATACAATGTAAAATGCTATGTAAAAAGTTGTGTAAGTCGCTCTGGATAAGAGCGTCTGCTAAATGCCTCTAATGTAATGTAATGTAATTTTAAATGTTCTAAAATCCAGACTTTATCTTTGGTTTGGAACCACAGAAAAGTGATGAAACTAAGTGATGGAACATTGCATCTAAACAGCAGCTTGCATGTTGATCAGATTGACACTCTTCCCTAAGATGTACACACATACCACATTGACCAATATTTGATTTTACCAACAGTAATAATATCCAAGGCCGCTACATACCCAATGGGCTACATGGGCTGCAGTCCCGAGCCTCCGCCACTAGGGGGCCTCAGCAGTGAGGGGAATGTTTTTTTAAATTTGTTTTGACATTCATACGTACCCGCAGAATTGCTGCACGTCTCGCGATATACTGCTGTTAATCTAACCATATAATCTAACCAACGTAAACATACAAAATATGTTGTCGCGAGAATTCTTGTCATCATCAAAATTCCGTCTAAAACAAACATGTCGTCAAGCAGGAAATTTGAGAGTGGGGCATAAAAAGAGCAAGAAAACAACAACAAAAAGCAAGAAACGAAGAAGTTCTCAGTAAAATACAGAAGCTTACTTCTTTCTTCAAAACATCGACGGATGATTACTTAACAGCAACTGATGCAGGCTCCGACATCAACAACGATCCCTTCCCTGACACATGCCCTGACGCTAACGATGATGCAGATGCTAACCCAAGTCCCGCCACACCAACTCAGTCAACCCGGCCGCCTTCTCCGGAAACTATACCGCCGTCACCAGGCAGAGATGGCACAGCCAAGACATCAACCCTGTTAGCATCGAGTACGCCTTCTCTGGAACCCAGCTCCGGAGACACTGATAACATCAGCACTGTCAGTGCTGCTGACGAAACTACTCCGCTAGCAGGTGCAGGCGCCACGGTCGGGAGGAAAGATGCAACATGTGGAGCCACATCCACTGATGTAGCTTGTTGGGGACCCGTTACCGAAAACTGGCGTAGCTATTGGGTGAGCAAAGGAATAAAAGCGAAGTACTTCTCTCTTGTTGTTGATTCAACCCCAGATTTAACCCATATTGATCAGCTAACACTTGTGATAAGATATGTCTCTCAGGAAGGTAAAGTCTTTGAGCGTTTTTTAAAATTCCTGCCCATATACAGTCATACCGGTGAGTCTCTTTTTCAGTCCGTTACAGACGTGCTAAATGACATGAATATTGATATAAATAATTGTAGGGGACAATGTTTTGATAATGCATCCAACACGTCAGGTGTGCACAAAGGACTGAGAGCCCGTATTCTATAAGTAAATCCTTTGGCTGAGTGGATACGTTGTGCAGCCCACTCACTCAATTTAGTCAGAGTGAACAGTGAAGATTGCTGCTCTGAAACAACCACATTTTTCAGATCTGTTCACTCTTCAATCTTTTCTCGGGATCACCCCGCCGATGGAAGGTTATGATGGATGGACTTGAGCCCAATGTTAACAAACGCATAGAGACTTTAAAGGGACTGTCGGACACGAGATGAGCCCATCACGCCCAGGCCACCAAAGCTCTCTGTGTAAACTATAAAAATATATTGAATTCGCTAATAAACATATCAGATGATGATTCTCAGAATGCTCTCACGCGTGACGAGGCGCGCTCTCTGGCTAACAAAATGAACCGATTAGAGACAGCTTTCTTGTGTATATTGTGGAACAAAGTATTACAAAGAATTCAGACAACGAGTACTATCCTCCAGAAGGTAGATGTGGATCTCGTTACGGCTGTGGATATGCTGCGATCACTGTCAGATTTCGTGGCAGGTTTATGCGACCAGTTTGGAGACCTGGAGACGCAGGCCAAGGAAATGGGAGGAACACAGGAATACAGGTCTGTGGTAACTCGGCAGGTGAAGAGAAAACGGAGAGCAGATGATTCCAGTGCACCTGACCGCATTCTAATTGGAGCTGAGAAGTTTCGTGTCGAGGTATTTTTAGTCATAATTGACAAGCTAACAAGTGCTTTGCAAGCAAGACATAGCCTAAGTCCTACACAGAGACTTGCGACTATTTCGGCTTTTTAACCCATCTCAAGAGCCTGTCTGTGTCTGAAATACGCGAAGCAAGCTGCAATCTTCAGAAAAAATATAGCACCGATTTACAGGATGTTTTCGAGGATGAGCTTGTTCAGTTCATTAAATTCTGCGACACAACAACTGACGGTCTGTCACCAAGAAACATGATGGTCTTACTGAGAGAGAAACAACTCCAAAGTGCTTTCCCAAACGTGGACATTGCACTCCGAATTTATCTCACTCTTCCTATTTCAAATGCCACCGAAGAAAGATCATTTTCCAAGTTGGGCATTCTTAAGAACGGACTGAGGGCATCCATTGAGGAAAATAGACTGAACGGGTTGACCATTCTGTCTATTGAGCATGATCTGCTGTGCCAGCTGGATATTAAGGATTTAATTAAGGATTTTGCATCAAAGAAAAGTAGGGAAAAGGCCTTTTAATGACATCACTGGTGAGTCAGATTTTTTTTTTTAATATGCTAGTTTAAGTCTTGAATATTATCGTGTAGTTTATAAACAAAAATGACTACGATATTCTATTCAGTGATGCCCATATGTATTTCTCATACAAATAGAATTAGAATGTTGTTTTTCTTTTGTGGACTGTTTGCCGTGTGATAAAACTGCTCAAATTTTGATTATCCTGCCGTTGTGTGTTTGCAGTATGACTATAATTGGCGTTCTTTTGTATGGCGTTGGTGTGTATTTTCCCATGACCTCTTTGCACTGGCTTATTATGTTGTCTTGTGTTGCGTATCTTTGCGTGCGTGCGTGCGTCGCCGCGGCGGGGGGGCCTCTGAGCTGCGTAGCCCAGGGCCTCAAGATGGGTAAACGCGGCCCTGATAATATCTCATTTTATGCTCAATATCTTCAGAAACGCCACAACCCTGTAGCACACACAGGTGTGTAATGTGAAGGAGTACAACTCATCTTCATCACAAGGTCAGCGTATGAAAGAGAGTGGGGTATATGTATGGATTTCATTATAGTTCATAGCAGGTAGTGAATAATGGGGATGGATGAGGACTGCAATATATGACAGAAGTGAATCCAGAGGTGGGCAGAAACCAGGCAAATGAAACTCAATAAAGCTAAATGTAAAGTTCTACATGTGGGAAATAATAACACAAGGCTAGATTACTTTATGGGAGGAACAACATTGGAATGTGCTCAATTTTGGGAGTAATAGTTGATCAAATCCTTTCAGGTTCTAGGCACTGTGCTGTTACAGTAAAAAAGCCAACAGGATGCTGGGATAGTAGTGAGTATAAATCAAGGCTCCAGAGTGCGACCATTTTGGGTGCACATGCGACCAAAATTCTGTCAAGTGCGACTAAACATTTTCATTGGTCGCACCAGTGCACCTGATATTTAGCAGGTCTGTCTCTCTGTGTGTGTAGCGTTATTTTTTGTTCCCACCAGCATTCTGCGAAGACCCGCCCCTACTCTGCCTCTGATTGGCTCTGACCCTGATATTCTTCTTCGCTGAATGCGGGTGGGGAAAAAAATAAGGCATGTGTGTATTAGTGATGTGCGGATCGCAGTTATATCCGCGGGCACCACGGTTAATCTGCGGATCGGGTGGGCCGAGTCATAAAAATTAACATTCTGATTAATAGCGGATGGGTTGTGGGTGGGTGAAATAACATCATTAATGAGGAAAATATTAATTACATTCTCTAAAATGTGAACATATTTTAAGATTTTTCGTCAGGCGCGAATTAGCAGACTAGACTCTCGTTGCGCCAATTGCGGCGTCCATTTGTCTTAAGCAGCAATGGAGGCAGAAAAGATCTGAGAGAAAAATAAAAAAGGAGAATTAAAAAAAGGAAGGGCAGAAAAGTTCCGTGTGGAAGCGATTTAGTGAATGACGAGTCAAGTGCAGGGTATGTCATATGCAACAGCTGCGAAATAATGAGAAATAGCGGTAATGTGTGATCGGGTGCGGGTCTCTAAATCGGAGAAAATAATTTGTTTGGGTGGGTGGCGGGTGGATGATTTATGCGTACATGCGGATTCGGATGACGTCAGAGCCCATCCGCGCATCACTAGTGTGTATGTGTGAAACCGCGCCCTGTACTCCTCCGGAAGCAGCGCACACTTTTATTTGAGTTATTTGAGTTTGATTTATTTATTTGAGTTTGTCAAGCACTTTAAACATGGGCACTTTTTAAGTTTATTTTTTAAACAATTGAGGTTATTGCCATTTCTTGTTTGTGCTGTGATTTAAATAAAGAAAAAACATTTATCTGCACCTTTATTCCTGTTTACAATCATTTCCATAATGTGTTAAGAAATTACCAATGTGTATGGGAACTGACAAAAAAGGTAACACTTAAAATGTATTATTACGGCGCCAAAAGGCGCGGTAAAATTTTTTGGGTCTAAATAAATTATGTGCTAGTGCACCTAAATGAAAAAGTTAGGCGCACCAGTGCATCCGATGTAAAAAGTTAGTCTGGAGCCCTGTAAATCCAAGGAAGTTATACTTATTTTATATAATACCTTTGTCAGACCACACTTAGTGAATTGTGTGCAGTTCTGGGGACTGTACTACAAGAAAGATATAGAGGATTTGGAAAAGGCTGAAAGAAGGGAAACTGCTTCCTGGTATGAAAGATAAATGTTTTGAGGAAAGACTTTAGATGCTTAACTTCTTCAAGCTTAGTAAAAGTAGACTCAGGGTTATTTGATTGTGTCTTTTAAATTCATAAAGGGGATCAACAGAGTGAACTACAAGAGATTCTTCAGGTTCAGCTCTGTTAGTATGACGAGGGGGCATAAAATGAAATTAGCAAAAGGTAAATTCTACACCGACGTTAGGAAGTATTTTTTCACACAGAGAGTAGTCACTGTGTAGAATAGCTTGGCGCATGTCATGTAGTAGAGGCAGAAACTCTGGGGGTTGTCAAGACCGGGCTTGATACGATGCTGGATACTATCTAGTTTGTAGGTAAACCTAGCACTAGTGGTAGGTAGGAAAATGGCGAGCATGTCGGGCTGAATGGCCTATTCTCGTCATTATGTTATTGTGGTTTGGGGATGGCTGATTTAAGCAGCCACACCTGCCCTGGGTCAAGCTAATTAGACCTGGCCAATTGGATAATTGGTTAAGAATTAGATAATTGGCCAGGCTAATTGGGCCCAGGAACAGGAGTGGCTGCACCTGTGCGTAGCGAGGTAATCACTGCGCACAGGTTAAATCTGCCATCCCCACTCACACGGGGAGCTTCGGTCATGACTGGGTTACATCTGCTCACTTTGGCTATAACATCTTGCCAAACCCTCGTGAAATAAATCTGGACTGTTGGAACATCATCTCCCTGTGTCTCTGTGCTGGAGGGCCCCAAAGAAAGCCACTTCGGTGGCCTGTGGCAGGCGTGTTTGCCACAGTGGCGCCCAACGTGGGGCTGCTCCGGCACAGCAAAGAGGCACAGGAGGGCCAGCCAGGAAGCACACTGGAGAAGGGGCAGCTGAGGTGTTCCCGACAGGGCTTCGGGTGGATCCTCCGGGCCAAAAACAGGGAGCGGAAGATGACCAGGGAGGGGAAGGAAGCGATCCTCAGCTGGGACGCTGAGGAGCTGCACCTGGCCGGGAAGGCAGGTCAGCTACGGGCGGTGCACGAGAGGTGGTCGCGCCGTGAGCTGGACTTGGCCGGGAAGGCGGGTCAGCTACGGGCGGCGCACGAGTGGTGGCCGCGCCGTTTTGCTTCTTTTCTCGTCCGTTTGGTTGTTTTTAGTTCTTTGTTTGGCCTGGTTGGTTTGCCCGGAGCCCATGAGGGGATAAGCCTGCAGCCGCCCGCCAGCAGAGCCGACTGGCGGCCACCACAGCCACGAGGGTTCCTGGTCCTCAGCGCCACAAGAAGGCCAGCCCACCAGCCCAGCCACCCCACCACAGCCCCTGGAACAGCCCAAGCCGGTGACGCCCCCACCAGCCAGCAGAGCAGCCCAGGACTTCCTGTGCTCCGGGAGGGAGGAGGAAGAAGGGCTGCCTTGTCGTCCGGGGGAGGGTCACAGTATGTACTGGACTGTTCCGGGGCCACCCACCCTGACTCTTTAGTGGAGTGGTTTTTTTTTTTTTTTTTTTGTCTTGCTTTGTTGGGTGTGCGGGGGGGGGGGGGGGGGGGGGGGGGTTAGGGATTCTCCCTGGCCTCAGTTTGGCGTTGGGGGTATGTGGTGTGGGGATGGCTGATTTAAGCAGCCACACCTGCCCTGGGTCAAGCTAATTAGACCTGGCCAATTGGATAATTGGTTAACAATTAGATAATTGGCCAGGCTAATTGGGCCCAGGAACAGGAGTGGCTGCACCTGTGCGTAGTGAGGTAATCACTGCGCACAGGTTAAATCTGCCATCCCCACTCACACGGGGAGCTTCGGTCATGACTGGGTTACATCTGCTCACTTTGGCTATAACATCTTGCCAAACCCTCGTGAAATAAATCTGGACTGTTGGAACATCATCTCCCTGTGTCTCTGTGCTGGAGGGCCCCAAAGCAAGCCACTTCGGTGGCCTGTGGCAGGCGTGTTTGCCACAGTTATGTTATTTTTGTTATGTTATGATAGATGTGAAACATTCAGTCATCACCTGTGACCTGATACTACAAACTCCACTGAAACCTTACGTTATGGTCAAGAACCACAAACCTGGCAACCCTATATTTCACTGCAGAGCCATAATCACTAATTCTATTTAGTTAAGGTCAAACAGTACACAGCACTACTCACCCCAGTGTCTGTAGTTTACAGTCTGGACTCATCAGTGCAGCACAGAGCAGCTTCACTCCTGAATCTCCCAGGTTATTGTTGCTGAGGTCCAGATCTCTCAGGGGTGAGTTTGATGACTGGAGAGCAGAGGCCACAATTTCACAGGACTTCTCTGTGAGGTCACAGCTGTTCAGTCTGCAAAAGAGAGTTGATTTATTATTGTATGTTTAAATAGCGCAATATCCTGTAAAATCTGATATGTGAAATGTAACAGAAAATCGTGTTGAGTGATGAAAAGTGATATTGAGGATCTGCAGATATCCACCCCACATTTGCTGCAGCTGTGCGTCAGCTGAACTTACTGTAAGAGACCCTTTGTGTCAGTTCTGTTCTTTCCTAACACAGCTAGGTCTATTACAGGATCCAGAAGAAACCAAGGGGAGATGTCAGACCAGCAGGTTGAAGAAGCCATGTCTTTTCCCCTCTAATTGTAGCTTTCTCCATTGCATACTTGCCCAATTAAAAAGCGCTTTTCTCCTCTTTCTGCCCTTGCACGTCCACTTCCCATGTGAAGTCAATAGGATGCTTAGCAGGGTGATCTACACTAGATCATGTAAACTTAATACACTTATGCGAAGCAAGTTTTATCCATCTATGCCTCAGTGGTGTTTCTCCCATCTCATTAGTAATGCAATAACTGGAGTTGTTCTGAGTGCCCCACAACATATCCTCAAAGCTCTTGCCTGTTTAACATGTGATGCCAGGAAGGGAATTGGGGTGCAGTCCACCAGGGGGCAGCATCGGCCCTACAGACGGGTATAGTTGCAGCTGTGGTTCATTGCAATCACATCACCTGTGGCCCATTACCTAACCATGGGCCCTATAAGAGGCCTAGCTTCCAGGCCAAGGGGAGGGTGCTTTTAGATGGTGTTTGGGAGCTGGGCTATGGACAGTATGGTGGGTTGGTGCCAGTTTCGGTTGGAGCGGCAAAAGGTACATATAATAACCCTGTGCTCAATATAGCAGTGAGGAGTCTCCTTGTGTTCCTGCTATATAATAAGCCTGTGTTCTATATAGCAATGAGGAGTCTCATTGTGTTCCTGCTATATAATGACCCTTTGCTCTATATAGGACAGTGAGGAGTCTCCTTGTGTTCCTGCTATATAATGACCCTGTGCTCTATATAGCAGTGAGGAGTCTCCTTGTGTTCCGCTATATAATGACCCTGTGCACCCTCTACCCTCTGCCTAGCAAGATAAGTAAAGGCAACTGCTGTTGAAGTACACAGCACTACTCACCCCAGTCTCTGCAGTTTACAGTCTGGACTCATCAGAGCAGGACAGAGCAGCTTCACTCCTGAATCTCCCAGGTTATTGTAGCTGAGGTCCAGATCTCTCAGGGGTGAGTTTGATGACTGGAGAGCAGAGGCCACAATTTCACAGGACTTCTCTGTGAGGTCACAGCTGTTCAGTCTGCAAAGAAGAGTTTATATATTATTGTATTTTTAAATAGCGCAATATACTGTAAAATCTGATATGTGCAATGTAACAGTAATCACATTGAGTGATGAAGAGTTATAATGAGGATTTAAGTTACTGATGCTCTGAGGAAAATGACTCCAACTGCAGCACTTTAGGCCTGAGAATCAGACGTCCTGTTGGACAAAACTCTGACAGTTCTACAGATGAAATTCTTACCCAAATGGCCCCCTTTCTTCTGACATTTGGCACAGATACAACCAAAAGTAAAGATGCAAGAAATAACACACATCTTTCAGGGTGGATAGTGAGTTAGGCTCTGCTTCTTTACTTTTTCTGGTAACTGTGACTAACTACCCACAGCATTGCAAGCCAACACACAGCCAGCACAATACAAAAGCCAGATTCACTTTAGAAACAAGAATGCAAAAAAGTGATCTGTTCACACATAACCAGGTACTGTAGTGCAGTCTGTCTGTTTTGCTGAGGTTATATATAACCATGTAGTGCAGTCTGTCTGTTCTGCTGGTGTTACATATAACCAGGTAGTGAAACCAAAGCTATGTAGGAACTGTTAATGATCCCTTTGAGTTCCTTTTGTTGGAATAGTGATACATTTGATGGTGCTGTCCAAGGAGACACCATTTAACTTTTTCCAGAGTTTAGGAAACTTCAGAACCTTGTACAGGCCAGACTTTAGCCTGAGATAAGCCACAGAATTACCTCAAAAACAGGCACTTTAACAGTCCCCTGAGAAGACCTCACCCTGACACCCATTATATCCTACAATTCCTCTACCTTCCTATTTTCACTCTGTCTACAGGCACTATTGGATTCTGGGTCAGCATACACCAGAATAAAGCAGAGACCAGGGTGGCACTACTGGCCTTCTAACATGGTGCATTTACTGCCTGACCTAATCTCACAATACAGTAACACAAACATTTCATTCATAACCACACTTGCCTCTCCCAAACCAAACCCAGCATTACATTAATCATAATGTTAAAAAAATATCTCATCTTCATGAACAATGTAAGAGGGGTACAGACTGAGCAGGCTCTCTCTGGTCATCTCCCACTCACAAATTATCTATGCATGGACTAGGGATAAAAGGGGGATTCTTCCCCCCTTTTGAAAAACATGGATTTGATTCAATCAACATTCGTCCTTAACTGACTGACATTTAAAAGGAGGGATTCTTTTTTCTACACAAACATAGTTCGAACTACTTCACCAAACTGAGTTAGATAAGAATAAGTGTAACACTTGTGTTTACTGGTCCAAGTCAAAGTTAAGGACAAATGTTAGTTCAATAAAGACCATAGGGGTGTCTGCATGGCTAATCTGCAAAAAATCAGACCTTGTTATTCTACTAATAATGCGGCTGACCAAACTCAGCTAAAAATTGGATTAATTAATATCAGATCACTAGCCCCTAAGGCAACTCTTGTAAATGAATTAATTACTGATCACCAAGTTGAAATCTTATGTGTAACTGAAACTTGGCTTAAAACTGTATATTGCCTTAAATGAATCCACCCCTCCTGGCGGCAGCTATACTCACATTCCCCGTCTGACGGGTCGTGGCGGTGGTGTTGCTCCTGTATATCATTCTAATCTTTTTGCTACTTTGAAATCTGGCTTCAAATGTAACTTTTTTTTAAGTGCTTGTTCTCAGTTTTGCACATCCAGACAAAAAAGCTGTCAGTATCCTTGCAATTGTATACAGGCCACCAGGGCCATACAGAGACTTTTTTCTTGAGTTTGCTGATTTCCTTTCCAGCCTGGTTGTTAATTCAGATAAAGTAGTAATTGTAGGGGACTTCAATATTCACATGGATAGTGAAGGCGATCCTCTCAGATCAGTACTCTTGTCTATCACTGAATCTATTGGCTTGAATCAACATATACACCAGTCCACAAATTCTCATAACCATACTCTTGATCTGGTCTTATGATACAGAAATAGCAAATATAGCAGTTATGCCTAAAAACCCTGAGCTCTCAGACCATTATTTAATTACTTTCCAACTTTCACAAGTCTGTCATGTGTCACCAGATCCTTCATTCTACCTTAGCTGTAAGCTTTCCTCCAGGACTGCAAATGCTTTTATTAATGAGCTCCCAGGCTCATTTGTGCACTGTGGGGATTTTCTTGGCTCCCACCCAAACACATACAAAAATGCAAGCATTAGCTCAATTGATCAGTTGACAGACAACATAAATTACATACTTTCCAGAACCCTGGATACTATCGCACCTCTTAAGAAGAGGAAAGTCCGCTATAAGAAATTAGCACCCTGGTACAATGACCATACTTGTGCTCTCCAACAAGCTTCACGCCAACTTGAGCGCAAATGGCGTTCTACTAAATTGCAGGTATTCCTCCAAGACTGGAAAGACAGTCTACTAACTTATACACATGCCCTCTCCACAGCACATTCCTCATACTTCCCTACTTTAATAGATGAAAATAGAAACAATCCTAAGCACCTGTTTAACACCGTTGCCAGGCTGACCAAGAATCAATTTGATCCATGTGCCTCAATATCATTTAGTAGCAATGACTTCATGAATTTCTTTGATGACAAAATTATAAAAATCAGGGTCAAGATTCAAAGTTCTCCTACCACCCCTCATATAAGGTCTGCCCTTCCATCCGCTCAACGCATGGATGCAGAATCTTCAGAAGAATCTTCAGAAAGACGGGCGGCCTATCTGAACTCTTTTGCTCCAATAGATCTCATGGAGTTTAATGCCATAGTTAATTCCTCAAAATCTTCTACTTGTCTTCTAGACCCTATCCCTACGAAGCTTTTCAAGGAGCTATTACCAGTGATTGGAACACCAATGTTACATATTGTCAATGTGTCTTTAGCATCTGGACACATACCACAGACTCTTAAACTTGCAGCCATCAAACCCCTTCTTAAGAAGCCAAACTTGGATGTGAATGACCTGTCTAACTACAGGCTTATCTCAAACCTCCCTTTCTTTCTAAAATACTAGAAAAGGCCATTTCAAAACAACTTGGTTCATTTTTGCACTCCAATCATATATTGGAAGTTTTTCCAGTCTGGTTTTAGACCCTCTCACAGCACTGAAACAGCCCTGGTCAAAGTACTCAATGACCTACTCCTCGCTTCCGACCATGGCTGCATCTCTGTACCTGTGCTTTTAGACTTAAGTGTGGTATTTGACACAGTTGATCACCTCATCCTTCTGGATAGACTTGAAATTCTTGTAGGCCCCCTGGGACAGGCACCCTCTTGGTTCAGGGTTGCTTTTTATCACTTGAGAAACATCTCAAAAATTCGGAAAATACTGTCCTTACATGATGCAGAAAAGCTAGTTCATGCTTTTGCTACTTCCAGATTAGATTACTGCAATGCTCTTTTGTCTGGATGTGCAAATTCCTCTCTGAAGGGCTCCAGCTAATTCAAAATGCAGCAGCTCGTATTCTCACTAGAACAAGGAGATTCGAGCACATCAGCCCAGTGTTAGCATCGCTTCACTGGTTGCCAGTTAAATTCCGAATAGACTATAAGATACAACTTCTTACCTTTAAAGCCTTACGTGGGCTTGCCCCTTTGTACTTAAATGATTTACTTCTTCCTTATATTCCCTCACAAACGCCCTGTTCGCAAGGTGCAGGCCTCCTTGTTATTCCTAGAATATCTAAAAGTACCATAGGTGGTAGAGCCTTCTCCTATCATGCTCCCCTCCTGTAGAACAAGTTGCCTGCCCATGTTCGGGGCGCAGACACTATCACCTTATTTAAAGCTAGGCTCAAAACATATATTACATTACATTACATTACAGGCATTTGGCAGACGCTCTTATCCAGAGCGACGTACAACAAAGTGTATAACCATAACCAGGAACAAGTATGACGAAACCCCTAGAGAGAAGTACCGGTCCAAGTACAGGGAACAACCGCATAGTTCAACTTGGACCCTGATGGTTAAACTGATTAACACTAACAACGAGAACGGCAACAACGCATATTTTTAGTCTCTCTTATATTTGAGGGGCTGGAGTGGGTGGCAGGCATAGCTATAGAGTCTCTGGTGGAGTGAGCGGTTAGTGCTGTCACTGGATCATCATTGGTAGTGCTGTGTTAAGCTGAACTGGTCATGGTCTGGTGATGACTGTCTCAAGCCTACCCTCATGGCTACGTTGGCCCCTGCCTCTGTTTCCCTTAGCTATGCTGCCATAGCCTTATTCTGCCGGGGTTTTCCTTATCGCACGTGGGCACCTCTATTTCTTCTGCTCTGCTTACTAATCTACCATTTGAACCCCCTGACAATGTTTTTTGTATTCTATTTTCACTTTAACTATGAAGTGTTTATAAAAACATGCTGTCATTATCTACTTTAATAATTACATAATACTCACATGGCCTTCCTGCAGTTCCTGAGTACTGGTAGCAGTCTCTGATAACCTGCTGCTGATGTGTTGTAGGTCTTCAAGTCAAATTCATCTAGGATCTCCTCTGACATCAGTAACACAAAGGCCAGGGCTGAACATTGGTGTGGTTCCAGCTTTTCATTAGAGAGTTTTCCTGATCTCTGGAACTTCTTGATTTCCTCCACTAGAGAGTTGTCATTCAGTTCATTGAGACAGTGGAACAGATTTATGATCCTTTCTGCTGAAGATTCTTTTTTGATCCTCTCCTTTATGTACAATACTGTTTCCTCAATTCTCTCTGATCTCCTTCCTGTCTGTGTCTGTGGATCTGGTACAGATGATCTGCTTCCTGTCTGCATCAGAAGTGTTCCTAAGAGAGTCTGAATGGAGTCCAGAGAGAGGCCTAGAAGGAATCTGAGGAAAAGGTCCAGGTGTCCATTCTTACTCGCTAAGGCCTGATCCACTGCATTTCTGTGTAACTCAGACAGCTGCACACTGTATCTCCAAGGTGTTGACTCTACTGCTCTGAGTACATTTCTGTTCGCATTTACACATGAATGAAACACAAACAAGGCAGCCAGATACTCCTGAATGCTCAGATGCACAAAGCAGTAGACCTTCTCCTGATCCAACCCACACTCCTCTTTAAAGATTTCTGTGCACACCCCAGAGTACACTGAAGCTTCACTGACACCAATGCCACTCTCTCTCAGGTCCTCTTCATAGAATATCAGATTGCCCCTTTCCAGCTGTAGAAAAGCCAGCTGCCCCAGTTTAAGGAGGATTTCTGTATCTGACTCTGAGATTTCTGGGTTTGTCACATCGGTGCCATGATACTTTTCATTCTTCACATTAGTCTGAATGAGCAGAAAGTGTGTGTACATTTCAGTCAAAGTTTTGGGCATTTTTCTATTGCCTACTTTACCAAACAGTGTCTCCAGTACAGTGGTAGAAATCCAGCAGAAGACTGGTATGTGACACATGATGTGCAGACTCCTGGATGACTTTACGTGTGAGATAATTCTGCTGGCCTTTTTCTCATCTCTGATTCTCTTCCTAAAGTATTCCTCCTTCTCTGGGTCATTGAACCCTCGTACCTCTGTCACCTGGTGGACGCACTTAGGAGGGACCTGATTGGCTGCTGCTGGTCGGGAGGTGATCCAGAGGAGAGCAGAGGGAAGCAGATTCCCCAGAATGAGGTTGGTCAGCAGCACATCCACTGATGATGACTCTGTTATATTACAGCAGATCTTATTGCTTTGGAAATCTAGAGGAAGTCGACACTCATCCAGACCATCAAAGATGAACACAACTTTGACTTCATCTTTAAAACTTTTGATCTCTTTCAGTTGCGGAAAGTAGTGCTGCAGAAGTTTCATGAGACTAAAATTTCTCTCCTTTTTCAGATTCAGATCTCGGAAAGGAAGAGTGAAGATGAAATCAATGTCCTGATTGGCTTTTCCTTCTGCCCAGTCCAGAATGAACTTTTGCACAGAGACGGTTTTCCCAATGCCAGCGATACCCTTTGTAAGCACAGTTCTGATGGGTCTCTCTTGTCCAGGTAAAGGCTTAAAGATGTCATTGCAGGGAATTGCAGTCTCCTGTGTGGTTTTTCTCTTGGATGCTGTCTCAATCTGTCTGACCTCGTGTTCATCATTGATCCCCCCACTTCCCCCCTCTGTGATGTAGAGCTCTGTATAGATCTCATTGAGGAGGGCTGGGTTGCCCTGCTTTGCTAAACCTTCAAATATGCATTCAAACTTCTTCTTCAGAGCAGTTTTCAGTGCCTGCTGGGCTCTATCTATGGATTTATCTGAGGAGAGGAAATATGAGAACCAATGTTTAAAATAACAGAAATAAACAAAAAATACTTATGCAGAAAGTTTTCACCTCTTAAGGTGTTACACACTTCTCACAGTGTGTTCTACACACAAAATGAAAACATACCAAACAATGAAAAAGGATTCAATTCCTTTATCACATTCAATATCTTAATTTTTCATAGTATGATGTGGTAAATATGGTCTTCATGGGTCATGTAGTAATTTAATCATCTTATAATTTTTATGCTCAGTGCTCATTAATCCTGGATGAAAAACAGACCAGATTTGAATCTCTTTCAGGGACATTAAATCTCATGTGCATTTGCTTGCCCCATAATCACTGATGGATGCTATATTTTAATTTGAACACCTTTGTGCACATGTAGTGTGTGATGTTTTCTATATGCAAGACTGTTGCAAGATATGCAAGATGTAAAACACTATTATGAAAGCGTAGTTGCTATAAATCAACAAAACATTACAAAACAATGTACTCTGTTATATTTGATTGCTAAGCTCATTTCAGCATTCAAATGGACACACAGTAGCAATGAGTGAAAACTCTTACTGTGCTGCTCATCTCTCTCCAGTGAGTCAGTGAGATCCTTCTGCTTCACAGGGCTGCTGGTTAGCTGTATTAGTGTGAAATAAACACATGAAGAGGTATGCTGTATCAGTGTGAAATAAACACATGAAGAGGTGTGCTGTCTCAGTGTGAAATAAACACATGAAGAGGTGTGCTGTATCAGTGTGAAATAAACACATGAAGAGATGTGCTGTCTCAGTGTGAAATAAACACATGAAGAGGTGTGCTGTATCAGTGTGAAATAAACACATGAAGAGGTGAGCTGTCTCAGTGTGAAATAAACACATGAAGAGGTGTGCTGTATCACTGTGTGAAATAAACACATGAAGAGGTGTGTTGTATCAGTGTGAAATAAACACATGAAGAGGTGTGCTGTATCACTGTGTGAAATAAACACATGAAGAGGTGTGCTGTATCACTGTGTGAAATAAACACATGAAGAGGTGTGCTGTATCACTGTGAAATAAACACATAAAGAGCTGTGCTGTATCAGAGAGAAATAAACACATGAAGAGGTGTGCTGTATCAGTGTGAAATAAACACATGAAGAGGTATGCTGTATCAGTGTGAAATAAACACATGAAGAGGTGTGCTGTCTCAGTGTGAAATAAACACATGAAGAGGTGTGCTGTATCAGTGTGAAATAAACACATGAAGAGGTGAGCTGTCTCAGTGTGAAATAAACACATGAAGAGGTGTGCTGTATCACTGTGTGAAATAAACACATGAAGAGGTGTGTTGTATCAGTGTGAAATAAACACATGAAGAGGTGTGCTGTATCACTGTGTGAAATAAACACATGAAGAGGTGTGTTGTATCAGTGTGAAATAAACACATGAAGAGGTGTGCTGTATCACTGTGAAATAAACACATAAAGAGCTGTGCTGTATCACTGTGTGAAATAAACACATGAAGAGGTGTGCTGTATCAGAGCCATTGAAACAATCAGATCCTTGCAATATGTCTCATGTTTTCTCTTGTAGGAAGGCCAGAACGGGGACAGATACTTTTAAACATAAAACATGGTCCAGAAAACACAAGATCCAAAGCCTCATGTTTGAAGTGCACCTTTTATCCCTGATTCGACACAACAGACCATGGTATTTTAATTGATAGGCTTGAAAATTGGGTTGGTCTCTCAGGCAATGTTTTAAATTGGTTTTATACATATATTACCGGGAGACAGTTCACTGTAAAGTTGAAGACCACTTCTCTGAGCATGTTAGTATGGACTGTGGCATCCCACAAGGCAGCATCTTGGGACCCCTCCTGTTCTCTCTGTATATGCTGCCTCTCGGAGATAATATTCACAGGCACGGGGTGAATTTTCATTCCTGTGCTGACGACACTCAGCTCTACTTGTCTGTGAACCAAGCGACCCAAACTGCCTCACTGACATTAATGATTGGATGAACAGTAATTTCCTAAATTTAAATGAGAATAAGACTGAAGTTCTACTAGTCGGTCCCAAATCAAAAATAAATTTAGTTCATTCAAGGCTGGGAACTTTGGCTTCACAGACAAAAACAGAGGTAAGGAATCTGGGTGTTATTATAGACTCTAATCTAAATTTTAATTCTCATATCAGCATGGTCACAAAGTCTGCCTTTTTCCATCTCAGAAATATAGCTACGGTGAGACCTTTCTTAAGGCAGCAAAACGCAGAGAGGTTGATACATAGCTTTGTCTTTAGCCGACTAGACTACTGTAATGCTCTGTTAACTGGTCTTCCAAAACATCAAATAAACAGACTTCAACTGATACAAAATGCTGCTGCCAGAGTTTTAACCAGATTAAAGAACCGGGATCATATCACCCCTGTACTACAACCCCTACACTGGCTCCCTGTATCTTTTATAATAGACTTTAAAATTCTCTTATTGGTTTTTAAACTTAGCAGATATGCTTTTCAGGTATGTGCCCGGTAGATCCCTAAGGCCTTCTGACTGTTCGAAGGATTGGGGCCAAGAGAAGTGAGGGGGCATTCAGTTTCTGCGGCCCTAGCCTTTGGAACAGATTGCCAGAGGGACTGCGGGGTTCTGCATCTGTGGACACTTTCAAAAAGAATCTCAAGACGTACCTTTTTAGCATTGCTTTTAGTTAGGGCATCCATATTCTTTTGTAATCATTTTAATCTTCTTAAATCATTTTATTAATTAATATATATATATATATATATATATTATGAGGGGCCAAACAGGAAATATTTAATGAAGTCTGATATATATATACATCATTTTGATATATATACATTGAACTGTGATATATATACATAATTTCTTAATATATATACATCAAAACCGATATATATCATCTTCATTTCTGATATATATATATATATATCATTTGGAACAGGCATATATTTGGGCATCCCATTGGGTCTTTATTAAGACATAATCAGTGCAATCTAAATTAATTTTTAATTGGATTGAGACTGAAAATTATATTATTATATTCTGCAAGAATTATGATGTGAATATAATAAGTGAGACAGTGAAATGTCGCTAGCTCTCCGATTTTAATACAGGCACATATTTGGTCCGCTTCTTATGGGTCTTCCTGGGGTTTGCCCGGGTTAATTAATGTGAGCCGTGCTGTTTCTGAATGAACTTCGCTTTTAATTTCAGCTACTGTATGCTTTGTGGTGAACGTGCTTCGCCCTTATTTTTTAATGGTACGCAATGGCTGACAGAGCCAGAGAACTTGTCCAAACACTTTTAGACAGTGACACATTTTTTGAAACACTTGCAAACGCATGTGGTAGACCTGACAATACAAATGCTCCACCACGAGTCAGCCATGCCCAAACACGCCACCAAACCACTGAGGATGAACGACGCTGAAGTTGGCTTCCGATTCGAAATTTCCGGTCCACCTTAAATCGGTTGCGGTATATGATTGGAGGGTTTCGTGTCATCCCTATTTTTTACAGTCTCTGGGTCATCCTCACGTATTTGCAAAGGTTATAATTTGCTTCTAAAAGAGACATACGGATCAAGAGAGAAACTGAACAAAGGTGGTAATGAGAATTTTTTAAAAAACTATTTTTAATTATGTTACGTTCACTTCACATGTCTTTTAAGACTACTATGGACAGATCAGTGTCACGCATATTGTTTTCTCCTCAAAATCTAATATTCTCACCATTGCATCAGGTGTGTATGAGAGAACAGGAAATAATGCACATCTGAAATGTTGTGGATGAAAAATCACTGCACCATATTCAAATAAAACTCCAAACTCTCTATATAAACAAATATATGAATTAAATCCTATTGAAAATTTGACATATTAGATTGTCATTTCTCATCAAAATTTAAAAGTCTGAAAATGTGACATTTAATTACGACAGAAGGGCTCCTGAAGTGGTCTACATCCTACCCAATTTCTGTGAAATTTTACTATTGCATTTTTTAATAATCCCACCTCAAACTTTTCATGTAATCCAATAGACACAAATTGAACAATATGAAAGTTTGGATAAGAATTTCTCCCCAATTGTAAAAGTTCACAAAATTCTGACACTTGTTCCTGGCAGAAGGGGTCCTGGTCTACATTCTACCCCATGTCTGTGAAATTTTACTGTAGCATTTTTTAATAATCCTACTTCAAACTTTCCATGTAATCCAATAGAGGTCAATTTAAAAAAGTGCATTTTTGTATTGAAATATCTCTCCAAAATTAAAAGTTCAGAAAATTTGCGCACTTGTTCCTCGCTGAAGGGGTCCTGGTCTACATCCTACCCCATTTCTGTGAAATTTTACTGTAGCATTTTTTAATAATCCCGCTTCAAACTTTCCATGTAATCCAATAGACGCCAATTGAAAAATATGAAAGTTTTTTTGTAGTGTCAGGTCTACCACATGCGTTTGCAAGTGTTTCAATAAATGTCTCACTGTCTAAAAGTGTTTGGACAAGTTCTCTGGCTCTGTCAGCCATTGCGTACCATTAAAAAATAAGGGCGAAGCACGTTCACCATGATCAAAAATGCTAATTCTAGTGACACCACGAGGTTCATTCCCATCCAGAGCCCGCAGTGATTAGATGTGTCTTTCCCTCTCGTTCACCTGGCCCCTTTTTTATACTCATCCTTTGTGTTGTAATATGAGGAATAAACCACGACGGGCAGTCCCGTTATTGGAAATAATGTAGGTCGTTTAACCAGCCTCGAAGTAGGCTACATTATTTTCCAATACCGGGACAGCCCGGGTGGGTTTATTCCACTTACACAACGGGTTACCAACAATGACTATACATGGTTACTTTTATATTTATTGATTTTTTATTGATTTAATCAGCTGAAAGTGAAATATTCTTCCGCGGGCGTTTGGGCATATTATTTTACCGTTGTCAAGCAAAACTCTGGTCGGTAGTTCCATTTGCACCGTTGTTAAGCAAAAACCTCTGGTCGTTAATTCTATGAAAACAATGATTCTATCAAGAAAAAATAGCCTAGTTCCTTCTCGTTTTATACCATACAGTATAGCACCAATTTTGGTCATTTTTGTCATTACATTATTTAATAAAACTGCATGAAACCGTAAGTCAATCAAATTCATCTCCCTAGCACTGTCTTACTTTTTAAATGGTGTGGTCGTTTTTCTAAGACCCTCTGAAACGGGTTTTCAATGCCAGCTAACTTTATGACAAGTTCGCCGTCACTTGTCACCGAGCCAATATTAAATTTCTTGGTTTTAGGTCAGAATGGTCTCACGGCATGCTTGTTATCCCGGCTAGCTAGCTAGCTAACTATTGAATTGTATTCAAAACAGCGGTTACTGTAAACGCAATCGTTCACAAACATACATATGGATGAAAATGCGTCCCGTAGCCATGAGTTAAATGCGGAACGTCTATTCTACTGTCTAAATAAGGGACGATTCTGATTTGCGCGATGACTGGCAACCGTAAATAAAGCTAGCGACAGTAACTAGAAATGTGATTCAAGGTTGCCTTCAATTGTGAAATTGGACATTGAAAAGAGGAGGGGATGTAACAATTCAAAAGCGGAAGAATAATGTTGCTGTTTAAACTGCTTTAGAATGCTGGATTTTGTAGCACATTGTGTGGGAAATAAATTTAGATGTACTAAAAAACACAAGCCCATTGTATGAGGAAAGATATGTAGTTAGAGAGCACAGGCCCAGTGTATATGGGAAAGGAGTGTATCAATGAGCACCAGCTGTCTCCCCCCTAACGTATCATCCGGCTAGCAAAGGAAGAAAGATACAGGTGGACCAAGGTCGACCTAGGCAACCAAAATGTGGGAAATAAATACAAATGTACTCAAAAAACACAAGCCTATTGTATGGGGAACCGGCAGCAGGGGAACGCTTCATACTAAATAGATACAATAAGAACAAACACGTAATACACACATAATTTCTGCCCTGCTGACTAAGCTGTATAAAGGCGCCTTTGTGAAACTAACGGAAGCTTCTGCCTTTTTTGGAAAATGTGTTATCAGAATATGTGACTTATGATAGAAGGGGGAGGGTGAGACAGGCGGGAGACGAGCACTAGGGAGGGGCTGATAAACAATGGTGTCTGAGAATTGGGTGTCAGATAAAAATAATGATGTCAATAACATTACGTAATTAACAAAATTAAATGGGAAGTACTAGATTTAAGCTACACAACAGGAGGAGTTAGAAAATGGATATAAGAGGCAGTTGGCCCGAGGGGAGTCAGAGTGGGTGTGTGTGCGCGCACATGGTGTGTGTTTTGGGAATGCTTGGAGAATGATCTGATGTATTGTCTTTACTTATGAGTGATTGATAATTGTACTGAACTGCGCAGATCAGCCCGGGTTATTTTATGTAATCTTTGATTTACTAACAATAAACCCAGTTGCATCAGACTCTGAGAAGTGTGCATCTTTTGAAGAAGCATTCAACAGTGTGGAGGAGAGCGACCTCGGCGTTTCTGGCCCAGGCCGGGGCCCGCTTTCTCCCTCCCACATTGAATTGGCGAGCCAGCCAGGAGAGGCTCGAGGAAGCTGAACGCCTGGACAGAACCGCTGACTCTTGGGTTCAACAGTGGCCACAAAACAATAAGGTAAGCAGAGCCTGTTTATAAAATCTGCATGTACTGGTTGAATCTAAGAGCAGTGTGCTTCTGCCCAGGCCTAAGCAAATGCGAGGCCTCTCCTCCAAAGAATCTAAAAACTACAGTAAAAAGCTATGGTAAGAGAAAAAGAGTCTGATGTGATTATATGTTTGTGATAAATATTATATGTGTGTTAAATGTTATGTGATGAATGGTACGGGTTTGTGATAAGTGCTGCGTGTTTGAAATAACTGTTATGTGCATGAATGAAAAGATATATGTTTGTGATAAATGTTATGTGTGTTAAATGTTATGTGACGAATGGTACGGGTTTGTGATAAGTGCTGCGTGTTTGAAATAACTGTTATGTGCATGAATGAAAAGATATATGTTTGTGATAAATGTTATGTGTGTTAAATGTTATGTGACGAATGGTACGGGTTTGTGATTAATGCTGCGTGTTTGAAATAACTGTTATGTGCATGAATGAAAAGAGTGAAGTGTAAATGTGTGATATGCCGGAGTGTGTGTTAAAGATCCTGATAGTGTGTTGGCTCATTGTCTGTGCTGTGTTTTTGGGAGGTTTGACACATCTGACGTTAAAGCAGCTCAGAAAGTGTTGTGTGTTCTGTCAGTATTAAAGAAGTGTGGCAGGGGAAGGTTAAGAACAGGTGAAGCTGATAGCACACAAGGGGAGCCCAGATTTGCGGGGGCCGTTCTGGGTTGGCGCCTGGGCCGTTCGTGTGTGTGCTCGTGGACCTGCGGGGCCCTCGCTCATTCGGCGGTTTGTCCGTTCACAAAGGGGGCGCATTCAGTCAGTTGTCTTGGGCGATATAGCCACCGTGCCTTAAGGCAGTGGGATGTTCGGCTGTCTGTGGCGCAGTCTGCCGTGTTGTGCGATATAGCCGCTGGACCGACTAAACGGTGGGTTGTGTGACTGTCTGAAGCCTATTCAGCTCCAGTCGTCGCCCATTTGCCGGCCCAGTGTGTTTTCGCCCAATCGGCGGCTGTTGCATTAACTGCAGCCGGGGCCCCTGCTGGTCCGGTGTGTTTTCGCCCAGCCGGTGGCTTGTCTGCGCGCCTGGTGTTCGTTCACTCGGCTGTCTGTTCGGGGCTGCGTTGGGCCTGCGGGTGCTCATGTGTCTGGTCTGGTTCGCTGGCCTGGGGCGTGTCGCGGCTTAGCTGGGGGCCCGACGGATCATAACTTAGAAGGGGTTGCTGAGAAGTAGGAAACTGTTACTAGCAGGTGTTAGAGCAGAAAAGTTGCTGAGGACCAGCAATTGAAAGTAGGAAACTGTTACTAGCAGGTGTTAGAGCAGAAAAATTGCTGAGGACCAGCAATTACTGTTACTAGCAGGTGTTAGAGCAGAAAGTTGCTGAGGACCAGCAATTGAAAGAGGAAACTGTTACTGGCAGGTGTTGGAGCAGAAAAATTGCTGAGGACCAGCAATTACTGTTACTAGCAGGTGTTAGAGCAGAAAAGTTGCTGAGGACCAGCAATTGAAAGGGGAAACTGTTACTGGCAGGTGTTAGAGCAGAAAAATTGCTGAGGACCAGCAATCACTGTTACTAGCAGGTGTTAGAGCAGAAAAGTTGCTGAGGACCAGCAATTGAAAGGGGAAACTGTTACTGGCAGGTGTTAGAGCAGAAAAATTGCTGAGGACCAGCAATTGCTGTTACTAGCAGGTGTTAGAGCAGAAAAGTTGCTGAGGACCAGCAATTGAAAGGGGAAACTGTTACTGGCAGGTGTTAGAGCAGAAAAATTGCTGAGGACCAGCAATTACTGTTACTAGCAGGTGTTAGAGCAGAAAAGTTGCTGAGGACCAGCAGTTGAAAGGGGAAACTGTTACTGGCAGGTGTTAGAGCAGAAAAATTGCTGAGGACCAGCAATTACTGTTACTGGCAGGTGTTAGAGCAGAAAAGTTGCTGAGGACCAGCAATTGAAAGAGGAAACTGTTACTGGCAGGTGTTAGAGCAGAAAAATTGCTGAGGACCAGCAATTACTGTTACTAGCAGGTGTTAGAGCAGAAAAGTTGCTGAGGACCAGCAATTGAAAGAGGAAACTGTTACTGGCAGGTGTTAGAGCAGAAAAATTGCTGAGGACCAGCAATTGCTGTTACTAGCAGGTGTTAGAGCAGAAAAGTTGCTGAGGACCAGCAATTGAAAGGGGAAACTGTTACTGGCAGGTGTTAGAGCAGAAAAATTGCTGAGGACCAGCAATTACTGTTACTAGCAGGTGTTAGAGCAGAAAAGTTGCTGAGGACCAGCAATTGAAAGGGGAAACTGTTGCTGGCAGGTGTTAGAGCAGAAAAATTGCTGAGGACCAGCAATTACTGTTACTAGCAGGTGTTAGAGCAAAAAAAAAAAAAAAAAAAATTGCTGAGGACCAGCAATTAAAGTAGGTCACTGAAAAGCCTACGGGACGGTGACCCTGGCCAGAAATGTGTGAATGCGCCGGCGCTGGTGTGAATGAGAAGTGAGTTTTGTGAGTCTTAAGCGCTTTGTCAGTCTTACGTGTTGTCTTGTGTATTGTCTTGTGCGCAAAGGTGACCTAACAATTTAATTTGCACAGGGTGTTAATATGAACAGGGGCCCCACCAGTTCAACAGCACTGGAAAAAAAGGAATGTGTAATAAAGGTATTGGTGTGAAGGTTTAAAGTTCAGGAACACAACGGCTGTTCCTTACAAGGGGAAGTAGGCCATATTACTGAAGGCTTCACGTATATGAGTATATGTGCTAGAACATAAATAATATTATTTAACCACGCTAGCATAACAAAAATGCACAATCCTTTGTGGAAATTGGGGTGCGGCCTTGAGATCGGCCTGTGCCTGCTGGGCCTTATCACTCTCGCCATTGTTCTGCCAATTGCTTTGCTTTTATAATCACACACACACACACACATATATATATATATATATATATATATAATTCATATATATACACATATTCATGTTTTGAAAAAGCGGCGGGAAATGTATGAAATCTTTATGATTGCTTTGTTATCTAGGCTACAAAATTTTTGAAGCGTACGATCAACCCCGATACAGTCAAGACTGGTCTGACAGTGTGTAAGAGGCGCAATATATATATATATATAGTAATCCTGAAAAATTTAAATAAAGTGTTGTGGCCACAAAGGATCAGAATTGATCCTATCTAAGATTACTAGCTGAAGTGTTGATCATGCTGATTCACTCATTATCCGAAAGAGCAAACAGAGCAATTTTCGAAAAACATTTTGTGTGTTTAAATTTTAGTGATGATTCTGACTGCAGCAATGAGGGGATTTTAACTGAAAAGTGGGCATATGAGACGCGTAGATTGAACAGACTTTGTGTGTTTACTGTAGACAAAGAACAGTGGAACGCAATACGCAGTGCAAACTTACACAGGATTGTGTTAGTGGACACAGCATACATTGTGAAGAAAATCAACTCAAAAGGTTGTTGTAATTTGCATCAATAACTGTCATATGGGGACATAGAAACACATGGGTTTAGGACACACAAAGTGTGACGTTTTTAGTCTTGTGGGCCCAGAATAAATATTGTTTTATATTTTAGAGACATAAATATTTTAATTGTGTGATAAGTATTGTTTTATATTATAGAACTATAATCATAGTAACTGAAAGAATTGAAAGAAGTGAAGGAGTTCATAGCTAATAGTGTCAGTGAATGTTTAACTGAAAAGGACAGGGCCTTCCCCGTGAGAAGAGTGACTGAAAAGCAAAAGCCGCGGGTATTCAAAGCTTGTGGTTTTATCATTAGGACTGGAATGTCAGGCTACTTTTCGGTCGAGCAAAATAATTCTATGAGGAAGCAAAGCTGAGTGACACCAGGAGAGATGCGTGGCAACGTGATGCCGAAAGGCTACAACAGAGTGTAAATGAGGAAGTTAAAAATGGAGATGAGATGTGGGTGCGAGCAACATGTTTGAAGAGGTAAATGGCAAGTTTAGAGAAAATAATGCATGACCAGCAGCGAGAGTTGGATAAAAGGCAACGTGTAATGTTAGGTGTAAGAAAACACCTAAAGTTAGTCGTAGAGAAAAAGGCTGACGGGGTAGAAGTAGCAGCCGCGTATGTTGACACAGAGTTGCCGCCGCAAACGCAACAACACAGTTGAAAATACAAAATGATCAGTGTATTATGTGTAAAGGATTTGGCCGTTGCGCCAGACAGCGCCCAATTCGATTCATATAGCCTGCTGGAACAGTTGAAACCAGACATTTATGAGAACCAAAAATAAGAATATTTTAGCCAGTAAATAGCGAGTAATTTTATTACTAAAGAGAGGCGTTTTGGTATTGCAAAGCATTTGTGGGGCGCACAGATAGAAAATAAACACCTTAGATACAATAGAAAAGCTAAATATAAATTACAGGGACAGTTAAGAAAGAGTAATAACTGTTGAAATTAGATGAACAACATTAAATAGTTCTGTTTACAGTGGTGTAAGCAGTGGTTCCCGAATAAAAATAAGGCGCCATCATATGTTTCTCTTTAAATGAAGAAAATATGTCTACAATAATTGAGATTCTAAAATAGATTATGTTTATGAACTGCTGTCAAAAATTAATCAGCATCTTAATATATTTGCATTTTATGGAAACAAAATAACTTTTGTACATTGTGGGACGAGTGTCAGTGTCTTAGAGAACAGCATTGTGTAAATATGAGTGGTGTGGACTGTATGGGTGTGGCTGATGCTAGAAGTGTTCGAACACGCGCGCCTGCGTCTGTAAACTGTTTTAGCCTGATTGAAACTGAATCTCAAATTATACATGTAGAGAGTAGTGTAGGGTGACTGTGCAGTGATCAACCAATCTACAGATTAGTTCATGTTGTGCCCACACTAATGCAGTTTAAACATTGCACAGTATGTTAAAAGAGAAATATGCTGTAATGCATATTGTGATGAGCTATGAGGCTGCAATACAGCAGGTCATGCAGCAGTGTCAGGAGAAGGCAGTGCTGAATTGTTTGGTTTTGGATGTGTCCAATTTTTTTTTTTTCTCTGTTCCAGTGCACCTGAACAGCCAGTTTTGGTTTACCTTCACTGTGGGTGAAAATAATACAGAACTAAGACAAGGATTCCATAACTTACACATGTTGTTTAATCGAGCAGTGGCTGATGTGTTGGCTCGATGCCCAGGGCTAGAATCTGAGGGGATCCAATATGTTGATGATTTGCTTATCTCATCTCCTGACAAGGAGACTCACATGCAGGACCTGGGGATACTCCTGCAGCATTTGGCCACAGAGGGGTAAAGTGTAATCCTCACAAAGCACAAATTGCACAGAGGAAGTTGTATATTTGGGATATTTAATTTCACAGGGGAATAAAAAACTGGCTGCTGACTACACTGAGGCAATAAGCATGTGCAATCGCCCAAACACCATTTGGGGGTACATAGAATTATGAGATTATTTAACTTTTGTTGGTTGCATATTTCAAATTACTTTAAAATTGTATAACCACTGAATGATTTATTGCAAGGGGCAGGAGGGCCCCATGATGCAATTGAGTGGATGTCGAACGGTGAGGTGGCATTCGCCACTTTGAAGCAAAAACTGTGTGGCCGTTCACTTTGTTCACTCATGGTTTGGGGGGGGCATATGTCTGTGGTGCTCACACAGAAGCACGGGGACCGGCAGCGGCTGGTTGCCTATTTTTCATCCAGGCTGGATGCTTACAGGTAGTAGACGGGGCTACGGATGCTGTAAGGCAAGCGCTGCCACTGATAGGAACACTAGATGTGGACCTTGTCGTGCCTCACGCAATCCTTGATATTTTGTCAGAAAAAAAAAAAAAAAAAAAAAATCTTCTGTAGTCCACGTGGTCAGGTGAAATGACTAAATTAAGTATAAACATCCGTAAAAGTTGAGCGCACTTCAGAGGAGTTAATTGTGCAAAATTGAAAGATACTGGGAATGAGAAATCTTCGAGGAGGAAGATATGTGGATGAGCTAAGGGAGTCAGATATATAAAGTTCTGGGCGTCCCGCCAAGTTTCAACTGCAACAATTTTTGGGTACAAAAGGGAGATAAGAAGCTTGCTACAGGTGTCTGAGAAGGTCACAAATATGTAAACATGATTTAAAGGCCATTAATGCCATAGTGGACGCGGAAGTACCTGTAGTTCCAGACCCACACACGCTGTTGTCCAACATACCACCCGACACACGATGGTACACAGTTATTGATCTATGGGGGCACGGAGAAGCAATCTCCAATCTGCTGGAAGCCATGAAGCTTCCTGCAGCGTTAGCCATCATAAAATGCCCAGCGCATCAGAAAACAAACACTCTAATAGCACAGGGAAACAATCTGGCAGACGAGGTAGCACGCCGTGCAGCAGTGGGGCCTACCCCCATGGGAGCACTGATAGCAGAAGACCCGGCCCCTACAGGGAACGTGCTCTCCCTCATTGAGGCGCAAGACAAAGCGAGTGTATATGAAATAACTACATGGGTAAAAAGGGGGGCAGTGAAAACAAAGGACGGCCCACACAGAGGGCTGTGGCGAGGGCCAGCAGGACATTTTGTAGCTCCTATATCCGTGGTCCGAACATTGATCAAAGATGCGCATGGTCAAGACCATTGCGCAAGGGGGGAAGTGGTCAAACGTATTCAGAATGCCTGGTGGTCACCTTATTTGGCAACAATGGTAGACCAGGCACTCAATGATTGCGAAGTTTGCGCGACATACAATAACAGGAAAGCATTTTCAGTGCCAATAGGGCATATCCCACCACCTGATGGACCATTCAGACACTTAATGATAGATTACGTGGACATGATTGAACGGGTCCAAAATAAAAGGTACTTGCTAGTGGTGGTGGATAGATTCAGTAGATGGGTAGAAGCAGCACCCACAAGTAGCCCAGATGCTAAATCAGTAGCAAAATTTCTGTGCAAGGAAGTGTTTCCTAGATTTGGGATCCCAGATAAGATTAGCTCAGACAATGGACCACATTTTGTAGCTGAAATGATAAAAGTCATAATGAAAATGTTGGGAGTCAGACAAAGATTTGGGTGTGTATATCACCCGCAGTCGCAAGGAATGGTGGAAAGAGCAAACGGCAGCCTAAAAGCAAAAATCGCCAAGATATGTGCAGATAGCACAATCAACTGGGTGGACGCACTACCACTGGCACTAATGAGCATGAGAATGCAGACTAACAGAAGCACGCATCTAACCCCGCATGAAATGCTAACAGGAAGACCCATGCCAGTGCCGTACCTTCGTGGCCCATACAATGGGCCGGCACTGGAACAGCTTGAGAAAGAATTGTCAAGCTATGTACAGCATCTAACTGTAATACACAAGACCATTTTCCAACAGGTAAAAGGTGCCACCGAAGAAAGAACGAGCGACATCGCCAAGGATCTGAGAAAGATACGCCCAGGAGACTGGGTGTATATCAAAACATTCAAAAGAAAGTGGAGTGAACCTAGGCGTGAAGGACCATTCAAAGTTGTCTTGGCAACTCCTACTGCACTTAAGGTTGAAGGTAAAACTGTGTGGTTCCACCTTAACCATTGCTGTAGGGCACAAGGGCCAGAGCGCACATTAGACGAGGTAAGGGGGGACTTACGGGGAATAGAGGAGGAAGTAGATGGGGAAGCAGGACAAGGACCCTCTGAGGAAAGGCAGGATGAGGAAGGTGCACCTTCAGAGAGCAGGGAACCCTCAGGGGGTGGTGAAGCGTAGAGAAAGGCAAAAGCAAGGGAAGAGGGCGTGGAGAGCAGTAGTAATAAGGCCCCTGTGGCTGTTGTTAATATGCCCGGTAATAGCCGCTACATCCATCAAACAAGACATCAGTAAAACCGCAAAGGGAAAAGGGCTAAATGACATACAGGCAGACCTACCATTAATGATGGAAACACACCACACACCATTAAGACAGTCCAACATGTTTTACCAATGGATGGAATATTCTGCAAGGGAAGTAACTGAGGAAACATGCATCACATGCTACAACCGCGGTACAAAAAGAACACCCCACGTGAAACCACTACCATTTACACAAAGGGAATGCAAAGGAACAGAAACTCAAATATACCACTTGGAATGTCTGCTGTACTACATGGCAAAAGGACCAAAGCACCTAAAACCCGAGCCGCTTGAAATAGATGGGAAACGCAAACCAGCGGTGCCAATACTGAACAGCGACACAATGACTGATGGCTATGTGCGTACCGCGAGTGGAACGCGGTGGATGAACATAAGCAAATGTCGAGACATTCTTATCCCTGTAGACGAGACAATGGCAGAAATGGTACCACCAGCTATAGTAAACGAGGGGATTGAGTTCCCAATTTGTGTAGCTCAGAACCTTATCCCACAAATGGGACCCAGCGGACCTACTCTCCGGTACAGATATGCAGCAGACCCACAAGTCAACTGTGGTAAGTGGGACTGGAAATCTAATCGGGGCTGCACAACATCGGATGTGGCACCAATCAAATGCCGAGAGGTAGTTGACAGCTATGGATACGTATCCCGGCAGGTGGATGCCACAGGAGCGATACTGCAGGCTGTAATCACTGTGCCAGACTTTACAGGGGGAACTCGCCCATTAGCAGACGTATATTGGTACTGCGGTAATGGTACAAAGCTTAGAGCCACTTTGAAACAAGGTTGGAAGGGTATATGCGCTCCGGTAGGTTTGACGGGGCGATTGACCGTAATGAAGCCACGAGATCCAACAAGGAGAATGAAAAGAGGAGTGAAAGAGTGGGTTGAAGACAGTGAGGTGAGCGTGAATTGGGCCGGAATACCTGTAAATATGCCAAGGAGCCATAGAATACTAGGATTAGACTCCTCTGATAATCTTATAGCGTTTTTACCCTGGGTACAGATAAAAAGAAACGTTGAATGGATCAACTATTTATGGTACAACCAGCAGAGATTCATTAATCACACTGTAGCAGCTCTGCAAGGGATATCAGAACAGCTGCACGCCACCTCACTCATGACAGTACAAAATAGGCTAATACTTGATACAATGTTAGCTGAGGAGCAGGGGGTGTGTGAGAGTATTGGGGACGAATGCTGTACAGTCATTCCAATGCACACAGGAAAAGGGGGTAATATAACAACTGCATTAGAGGCATTGGAAAATTTAAGAAATGAACATGTAAAAAACACAAGGGGGGAATCCAGAGAAGGGTCATGGTGGGACTGGCTTAACATGCCATCATGGAAAACGGCTTTGGTAAAGATAGGGGTGGTCATGGGGACAGTACTGTTGATGTTGTTGTTTGCTACATGCTGTGTGATTCCTCTGATACAGTCTATGGTCAAGAGAATGATAGCTGCAGTGACTGGACAATTCCCACTGGTTACTGAACCAGACTCGGAAGCCCTCCTCCCTGAACTGGTAGCTGAAGAAGGACCTATGGTGGAGGAGGAACTGTCACCGAGGGGGGAAGAACCACTGCATGAGATTCAATATGGTACAGGGGAAGGGGGATGTTTTGTTGTAATTGTCTTTCAAACAGGACCGAACGAGTATTGCGATCAACAAGGAAACCCGGTGAACGCCAGAGGTGGACCCTTGGACTGTCCGTTTGGAAACCCACTGTGCGAATGGGGAGTGAGAGCAGGTGCCGGATGGGAGTGTTGGGACCACCACCCACAAGCCGCTCGCGTGGTCAGGGATCCCCAGTTCTGGGACGCCTATGCCAGAGAGATCTGGGGCATAGGTCCCGGGGACGAGGGGGATGGCCTGCCCGATGAAGAATAAAAGAAACTCCAGTCACTGTGCATCGAATGTGCTAGCAACCTCTCCACAGTGATGACCCTCTACGGTATGTAAAGCACCTGGGTTGAAGAAACATGCTTTGACCAAACACTTCACAAGATGACACAAGAACACACCAATAGCAAAAGTATCTGAGTGATGTGCTAGTAACCTCTCCTCAGTATACAAAGTGCCAGACTACAGCTCGCAAAGAGCTAAACTGGACGAAGTAGATGACCAGGCCGCAGAAAAAGGGAAACAAACGGGGAACTGCAATCAAGATATCAACATAACTGAGCACATATGAACTGACTGATCAAGAAGAAAACCGACCAGAATCATGATAAAAAGATCTATGTGACCATTTTATATAATTGTGTAATTATAAGCACATGTAACCCGTGGCTGATCTTATTACAAGTATATTCAGGCTTGAGCACGCAGTATGTATGTAAAATATGTGTTAGAGGGGAGGATCAGGGCTCACTGAATTTTGTTGTGAAAACACTAACCACGCTTTGCCCCACTGATGTTGTCTAGGCACCCCAGGCGGCACAGAAAGACTTCTATCCACCAGCATCAGCAGCGGTATCCGTGTGGGCGGGGGCCACACAATACACGTCCAAGAACACCTTAAGGGCGGTGAAGGGGGCTTACCCAAAAAGCACGCAGCATTGCTATGGGAGTCTGACGGTGGATGCAGGGGTGTGTCTGACAGGACGACAGCTGGGTAAATCGGTTTACTGGTGGTATACATGAAGCAACAGAAAGGCCGTATAAGGAGTCTGTTGAATTGTTTATTTCTCAACAAAGCAGTGAGGACTGAATACACTCCAGTAGACAAAGAATACACATGCTAATTGTATGGTTATTGAACATATGCATTTATATAAATATATAACCATCACTAACAGTTCCAGAAAGAAGGGAAAGTGAAATGACAAGAACGGTAAGGGACAGAGGCATTGAGTGGCTTTTACCCACTCCCAGCCAATTGGGGAGGGGATGTTTACCACCAATGTCTTGCTCTGCTGTTAGGTCTCCCTCCAGGTGACAGTCATCTTTTGATGATCGCTAAGGCCTGAGACAGTGTTTTGCTGTCAGGCCGGACGGAGTCTGACAACAGATCTTAGGGAAAGCTACCAAGTATAAACACTAACACATGTACCAGAGTCATATTAAGTAAAATGCTGGAAAACGCAAGAATCCTGATGCAGGAGGGTGATAGATGAATGTGATCAGACCAAACATGGAGTGTGCCACAAGGGCTACTCTCACGGGCTGTCATGTAGGGGGCGGCACATATGGTGCTCCGCAGTCTCTGCATTGATGTTAAAGCTATGTATTGGTCAATTTAGTCCGCATTTAGTTATGTTCCTGCACCAAGTTGTCTGCACTGCTTATTTTACAAGTAATCACAATAGATATGGAACTTAGAAGTTCCAAAGGGGGGAATGTGGGAAATAAATTTAGATGTACTAAAAAACACAAGCCCATTGTATGAGGAAAGATATGTAGTTAGAGAGCACAGGCCCAGTGTATATGGGAAAGGAGTGTATCAATGAGCACCAGCTGTCTCCCCCCTAACGTATCATCCGGCTAGCAAAGGAAGAAAGATACAGGTGGACCAAAGTCGACCTAGGCAACCAAAATGTGGGAAATAAATACAAATGTACTCAAAAAACACAAGCCTATTGTATGGGGAACCGGCAGCAGGGGAACGCTTCATACTAAATAGATACAATAAGAACAAACACGTAATACACACATAATTTCTGCCCTGCTGACTAAGCTGTATAAAGGCGCCTTTGTGAAACTAACGGAAGCTTCTGCCTTTTTTGGAAAATGTGTTATCAGAATATGTGACTTATGATAGAAGGGGGAGGGTGAGACAGGCGGGAGACGAGCACTAGGGAGGGGCTGATAAACAATGGTGTCTGAGAATTGGGTGTCAGATAAAAATAATGATGTCAATAACATTACGTAATTAACAAAATTAAATGGGAAGTACTAGATTTAAGCTACACAACAGGAGGAGTTAGAAAATGGATATAAGAGGCAGTTGGCCCGAGGGGAGTCGGAGTGGGTGTGTGTGCGCGCACATGGTGTGTGTTTTGGGAATGCTTGGAGAATGATCTGATGTATTGTCTTTACTTATGAGTGATTGATAATTGTACTGAACTGCGCAGATCAGCCCGGGTTATTTTATGTAATCTTTGATTTACTAACAATAAACCCAGTTGCATCAGACTCTGAGAAGTGTGCATCTTTTGAAGAAGCATTCAACAGTGTGGAGGAGAGCGACCTCGGCGTTTCTGGCCCAGGCCGGGGCCCGCTTTCTCCCTCCCACAATTGCTTTTAGAACTGTTAAAAGGCCGAGGTGTCCCTTTACTGAGATATAATGCCCACCCTTGGACCAATCACAATCGAGTATTCAGCCAAGCTGTTGTATGAATGATAATATGATATTTGTTCCTTATGGAAGATGGGGATAAACTTTGGATGCATTACTTACCTTAGTTGTATAGTAAGTTTGCATTAGGTTGCTAGTTGGATTATTGTTACATTTGAACATAATAACATAACATAACTGGAACATAAGAAAGTAGAGATAAGTAGACTAGTGTAAATTAACATGACGCCGTGGGTTGGTGATCTTCCTGTCCTCCCCAATTTTTTGAGTCACCAGCCACCACTGATATATATATATATAAAAAAGAAGGACGATTGATTGATTGATTGATCGAATGCACAGTATAATGTCCAGTGTTAATTCAACTCTTGACAGATAACATTTGGTCCCACATTGCAGAGTGGGATGAAACATTATCTGTTAAAAGTTGAATAAACACTTTGAGAGTTGAATTAACACTGGATATTTTGTTGTGTGGTTTTGTAGAGACACTACTTGTGATAAATCAAGAGTTCCTTTAGAATAAATCAGTCTCTCAGTGCAATACATTTGGAAAAGTCTGACTATAAACTGCGTTCTTCAAACAATCTGTTTGGAGTCTTACTATGACATTGTGTTTGGGTCCTAAAAAAGAATTTGGGTCTTTCTGTGAGCCCAGGAGGACCAGGTAGCATACAAAATGATAAAACCTGATTACATATTCAATCTTGTCAATAAAAGGGTACTAATTCATTTTTTGTCATGCGATCATATTCAAAGGAAATGCAATGTACACTACAAGACAATCACACAAGCGAATATTAAAATAAAAAAAATAGAAAAAATACCTGTTGTGAGAACAGTTTCTCTGAACTCCTCTCTACAATATGGTTGGACACCTGTGAGCAGTGGATCCTGTGAACAAATCATCAAAGGTGAGACAAAGCTTCCAGTTAAACTCACCCTCTTACTGCAGTTCTAACTCACAGCACAACCGAATGTGATATAAAACACGTCATGACACTTTAAAATGATTTAATACACCCATGTTGACCTGAATGTCCTATCATGCACCCCACTACACCTGAAAGTTGGCAATTAAATTTAAGTTTTATTCAACTGTAGTGTCAATATGAACTTGTTTCATTACCTTTGATCACCTGTGAACTCTCCTCTGAGGTAGATTGGACGATCCATTGAATGATCGCTCTTCATAGACAGACAGCTGGGTACAGGTGACCCGGTCCTCTCTACCTGAGCCCTGCGAACAAACATGGAAACAGAGCTTCCAGTTAAACTCACCCTCTTACTGCAGCTCTAACTCACAGCACATGGAGACAGAGATTCCAGTTAAACTCATCCTCTTCCTGCAGCTCTAACTCACAGCACATGGAGACAGAGCTTCCAGTTAAACTTATCCTCTTCCTGCAGCTCTAACTCACAGCACATCCGAATGTGATATAAAATATGTCATGACACTTTAAAATGATTTAATACACCCATCTTGACCTGAATGTCCTATCATGCACCCCACTACACCTGAAAGTTGGCAATTAAATTTAAGTTCAATTCAACCGTAGTGTCAATATGAACTTGTTTCATTACCTTCGATCACCTGTGAACTGTCCTCTGAAGTGGATTGGACGATCCATTGAATGATCACTCTTCACAGACAGACAGCTGGGTACAGGTGACCCTGTCCTCTCTACCCGAACCCTGTGAACAAACATGGAAACAGAGCTTCCAGTTAAACTCATCTTCTTACTGCAGCTCTAACTCACAGCACATGGAGACAGAGCTTCCAGTTAAACTCATCTTCTTACTGCAGCTCTAACTCACAGCACATGGAGACAGAGCTTCTAGTTAAACTCATCCTCTTACTGCAGCTCTAATTCACAGCACATGGAGACAGAGCTTCCAGTTAAACTCATCTTCTGACTGCAGCTCTAACTCACAGCACATGGAGACAGAGCTTCCAGTTAAACTCATCCTCTTACTGCAGCTCTAACTCACAGCACATGGAGACAGAGCTTCCAGTTAAACTCATCCTCTTACTGCAGCTCTAACTCACAGCACATGGAGACAGAGCTTCCAGTTAAACTCTTCCTCTTACTGCAGCTCTAACTCACAGCACATGGAGACAGAGATTCCAGTTAAACTCATCCTCTTACTGCAGCTCTAACTCACAGCACATGGAGACAGAGCTTCCAGTTAAATTCACCCTTTTACTGCAGCTCTAACTCACAGCACATGGAGACAGAGCTTCCAGTTAAACTCATCCTCTTACTGCAGGTCTAATTCACAGCAAATGGAGACAGAGCATCCAGTTAAACTCATCCTCTTACTGCAGCTCTAACTCACAGCACATGGAGACAGAGCTTCCAGTTAAACTCATCTTCTTACTGCAGCTCTAACTCACAGCACAAGGAGACCGATCTTCCTGTTAAACTCATCCTCTTACAGCAGATCTAACTCACAGCACATCCGAATGTGATATAAAATACGTTGTGACACTTTAAAATGATTTAATACACCCATCTTGACCTGAATGTCCTATCATGCACCCCACTACACCTGAAAGTTGGCAATTAAATTTAAGTTCAATTCAACCGTAGTGTCAATATGAACTTGTTTCATTACCTTCGATCACCTGTGAACTGTCCTCTGAAGTGGATTGGACGATCCATTGAATGATCACTCTTCACAGACAGACAGCTGGGTACAGGTGACCCTGTCCTCTCTACCCGAACCCTGTGAACAAACATGGAAACAGAGCTTCCAGTTAAACTCATCTTCTTACTGCAGCTCTAACTCACAGCACATGGAGACAGAGCATCCAGTTAAACTCATCCTCTTACTGCAGCTCTAACTAACAGCACAAGGAGACAGAGCTTCCAGTTAAACTCATCCTCTTACTGCAGCTCTAACTCACAGCACATGGAGACAGAGCTTCCAGTAAAACTCATCCTCTTACTGCAGCTCTAACTCACAGCACATGGAAACAGAGCTTCCAGTTAAACTCATCCTCTTACTGCAGCTCTAACTCACAGCACATGGAGACAGAGCTTCCAGTTAAATTCACCCTCTTACTGCAGCTCTAACTCACAGCACATGGAGACAGAGCTTCCAGTGAAACTCATCCTCTTACTGCAGGTCTAATTCACAGCAAATGGAGACAGAGCATCCAGTTAAACTCATCCTCTTACTGCAGCTCTAACTCACAGCACAAGGAGACCGATCTTCCTGTTAAACTCATCCTCTTACAGCAGATCTAACTCACAGCACATCCAAATGTGATATAAAATACGTTGTGACACTTTAAAATGATCTAATACACCCATCTTGACCTGAATGTCCTATCATGCACCCCACTACACCTGAAAGTTGGCAATTAAATTTAAGTTCAATTCAACCGTAGTGTCAATATGAACTTGTTTCATTACCTTCGATCACCTGTGAACTGTCCTCTGAAGTGGATTGGACGATCCATTGAATGATCACTCTTCACAGACAGACAGCTGGGTACAGGTGACCCTGTCCTCTCTACCCGAACCCTGTGAACAAACATGGAAACAGAGCTTCCAGTTAAACTCATCTTCTTACTGCAGCTCTAACTCACAGCACATGGAGACAGAGCATCCAGTTAAACTCATCCTCTTACTGCAGCTCTAACTAACAGCACAAGGAGACAGAGCTTCCAGTTAAACTCATCCTCTTACTGCAGCTCTAACTCACAGCACATGGAGACAGAGCTTCCAGTAAAGCTCATCCTCTTACTGCAGCTCTAACTCACAGCACATGGAAACAGAGCTTCCAGTTAAACTCATCCTCTTACTGCAGCTCTAACTCACAGCACATGGAGACAGAGCTTCCAGTTAAACTCATCCTATTACTGCAGCTCTAACTCACAGCACATGGAGACAGAGCTTCCAGTTAAACTCACAGTCTAACTGCAGCTCTAACTCACAGCACATGGAGACAGAGCTTCCAGTTAAACTCATCCTATTACTGCAGCTCTAACTCACAGCACATGGAGACAGAGCTTCCAGTTAAACTCACAGTCTAACTGCAGCTCTAACTCACAGCACATGGAGACAGAGCTTCCAGTTAAACTCATCCTATTACTGCAGCTCTAACTCACAGCACATGGAGACAGAGCTTCCAGTTAAACTCACAGTCTAACTACAGCTCTAACTCACAGCACATTGACTCTCTGATTCATGCATTTTTACCTCTTCCTCGCAGGGCAGTGGGTTCCATCGTTAGTCTCGGTCTCCTCTGAGGAACTCATTTTTGAAACAGCGCCCCCTGTCTCAGGACACCTGAACACACCAGATCAGATTCACAAGTGGGTTCTGACCCAAATCGGCAGACCTGTAAATATACACAAGAAGAACATGATAACGCACATACATAATAATACACACAGACACACACATACATCAAATCTCATAGAACAGACAGGGACAAATCTGGAATTTGACTGAGCCATATACTTGTACAGTAATACAATTCCCTCCAAAATATTCTGCACCCATGATAACAATTACTAAGACCATTGATCATAAAGATTACCAGTGCTGAGATATATTTTCATTGTCCAACATATGGAATATATTTAATGATATAATGGAAACTACCAAAATGACACATTTCTCAGATGATACAACAATTTTACAAAATTGTGCATCACACTTATTGGCACCCCTGTATTTGGTACTGTGTGCACCCTCCCCTCACAGGGATAATGGCACTGAGTCTTTTTACAGAACATCTTATAAGACCAGAGAACACATTGGGAGGGATCTTAGACTCTTTCTCCACCCACAATCTTTCCAGATCCTGATGCCTTTGTTGATTCATGCTTATGGGCCGTGCTGTTCAATTGATTTACAGGTTTTCAGGGAGTTTCAGCAGTCTTTAGACTGTTGTAGCCATTGCACAATGATGCTTCTGCATCATTAACCTTTTTATTTGTGGATTTTAACGTGAATTTGGGGTCATTGTCTTGCTGAAAGATCCACTAGTTTCAGTCTGCTGGCAGAGGTAGTCAGGTTTAGGGCTAAATTGTCCTGGTACTTGGGTAGAGTTCACGATGCTGCTTTCCTTAACAAGGGCCCCAGGACCAGTGTGAGCAAAGTAGCCCCATAACATTAAAGATCCACCACCGTATTTTTCTTTTCAGTATATGCATCCCTAAATCCATCCTACATCATATTCCTGGACATGGTTGTGAGGGGGGTTGGAGCCTCTCCCAGCATGCATTGGGCAAGAGGCAGGAAAAAACCCGGAACAGGTCACCAGTCCATCACAGGGCACACACACCATGCACTTACACACTCATACATTCAAGCAATTTAGTGCCTCCAATTACCTTAACCTGCATGTCTTTGGACTGTGGGAGGAAACCCATGCAGACATGGGATGAGAATATGCAACCTCCATACACACCACCATGCTGCGCTCCAGCAGTTTTAAACTTCTTCATTATTGCCCTCACAGTAGTAACTAGCATCTTCAGTTTATTTTTTGATCCATTGCCTGATTTTCAAAGGTCAGCAACCATTTTCATTTCGTTTGTCAATTCTTTGTCTTTCTCTGCGGCAAAGATGAAAAATGGGTTTCACAAGCAGGTTCTCAGTTTAATCCTCCAGTGAAACAGGAAGCCATAGAAGGCCACAAGAGTTTCTCTTAATATTGATGTAGATTTCATTTGATTTTATTTTATTCAGAAGAATCTTTAGGGGTGCCAATTATTTTAATATATTTTTGGGAAACAACAACTCTACCTGAATCCAACCGTCACACTAGAGGGCGCCAGTTCCCCCAATCTTAGTTTGTTTTCTGTGCCTGGTTAGTGCTAATTAAGGAGCTGTGTCGCAAACATTTAATAGCCTGACCAGATTCACATTACAGGTATCTGTAACTGATTTATGACTAGTCAAAGAGCTCATTTAAGATCTCTAACTGAATTTTCACTCATCAAAAAACTTAATCTCGAATTACATTTTGCTAGTAAGATTGAAGTTACTTTCGCCATTCAGTTGTATGGGACCTCCAATTAAGATATCTACAATTCAGTTTTGACTATCCAAAACGTGAATTCCAGATACTGTATCACCATTTCAATTATGTCTAGTCATAACTCAAATTAGAGATATCTCCACATTAGTTCTGACTTAGTCATAATTTCAGTTAAAGATTTTTAATTCCTCGCGATTTAAGATATGTCAGGTAACGGGGGACCAGGACCCAAACGGAGAGTGGGGAAAACACCAGGAACTCCAAAAAGGCAAATCCAATCAAAGATTTTACTCTCATACAGGTAACAGAAAACAGGTAAGAAAAACAAGGCCAGACAATGCGGCAGATACTCTCAGGCAGAAACACAAAGAACCAGCACCCAAGTCAGGAAAACAGAGAACTTAAATAGCCACAAAGATAACAAGACACCGGTGAACTCAAAGCAAAATCAAACCAGAGCAGGGAGGGATAATGAGACACAAAAAAAACAATGATAGAATAATTGAAAACAATAATACAATTAACACAGGGGTAACTAAAGAGGGAGCAAACTGAAATACAAACTGAAGTACCGCCATCTGGTGGCCCAGAAAAGGAAAAAACAGAAACAGAAAAAGGCAGAATCCTGACAATATCTAAATGATCTTTTTGCATAACTGAATCTAAGATATTACTAGCCAAAATATGGCAAGCCATTTTAGATAATTTGAACAGCTCTTATCATGGCTGCCACTTAGATACTTCCGGGTCATTTCACTCAGTTAGGAACCTTCCTAAGCAAAAAAGTCTATGGCTGCGTCCGCATAGTCAAAAAAATGACGTCCTGTCTTTTCCTAACCACTTTTCCTTTACCTTGATGGAAAATGTCATGAGGTTAAGGAAACATGTGAAGGAGTTAGGAACTCAGTTAGGAACCTTCCTAAGCAAAAAAGACATGGGTTTCGTCCAAATAGTCTTTTTTGCTTAGGAAGCTTCCTAACTGAGTGAAACAACCCGGAAGTATCTAAGTGGCAGCCATGATAAGAGCTGTTCGAATTCTCTAAATGCTAAGAAAAGGTGCTTCAATGCTTTCTATCTTATCTCCTTTAGCATAGGGCACACTGGACCATCCTTTACGAAAGGAAAGGAGATAATGCCGTCCCACAATTCCTTACGGCAGCAACATTTAAAGAGAAGCACAATTCGGCAGTTCACGAAAACAAACGATCAACATGACTGAGTTGTGTGGTGGTTCTTAAGCTATTATATGCATAGGCTTATAATCAGATCACAATCAGCATATTAACCATAACACAGAAGTCTATCTTTCAAGAAAAAGGGAAATGAAACATTTTTAGCTAGATTATGTTTTTAATTCCACATGTTTGAAACTTATGAATGATGATATGTACAGTAGTAAATTTGTAGGCCTAACATGGTATGCCTATCTTGCATTAAATTTAATGAATTATTTTCATACAATCATACTCATTGGGATTCATGTCGATAAATATGAGTGGACAGGAGGATGAGCGTGAGCAACCATTCTCAATGTAACAACCATTTCGTTTCACTTTTGTGACTGGTAGCCTACATTCCTTTTTTAATTCAATTCCAACCCTGGTAATGAAGTAATATTTTTCACCGGGTTGTCCACGTTTATATAGCCTGCATGAAACAACACTGTAAGAACGCAAGGGGCGAAGTATCTAAGATGGGCTTTTAGTAGTCCATCAATCTTCGGAACATTGGGATGGCAGGTATGCCATCCCGCCAAGTTACGCCTTGGCGGGGGCATGCCCCATACCTATACAGCACCGAGAGTTTGCCACTTTTCAGGGTTCCCCACAGAAATAACCACAACAGCCACAGACACTCAGCCCTTAAAAACATTAAATTCTGTACATTCTGACCCCATTTCAACAGACAGATTTCATAAAAAACTTCACATGTCCACACAATAAAGCCCCAAACTAAGGGGATTTTGTGTGTTCTCCTTCTTCTTCTCTTTCTTCTTCTTCTTCTTCTCATTCTTATTTTTCCTGCCGCCTATCCCACTAACAACATGTCTCCCCATTGGACATTTTACCGACATCAGCCAAATCTTGACCTACACGACCTCCCACCCCAGTGACCACAGACTGTAGCCCCTACTGTAGCTTAGTCCTACGCAGTAATCAGGAAGTGATGCAAACTGTACCTCATTGGTCCACAACAAATATTATAACAGTGCCCAAATGACACAGTAAATCATTAAATCGACCCATGGACAGTCATAAGACGAATAAAATACATATATTGTGACTATTTGTTCTCATGAGAAAAAATTATTGACTTTGTATTTTGACCGCATTTGTACCGTAGACTTACATGGAAACCGGATATGAAAACACCTATACTGCAGCCAACCGTAGTGGCGCTAGTGAGCAACCAGGAACAACAAGACCAAGGAAATGAGCTTCAAAAACGAAGTCCGGTTTTGGCCACTTGATTCGGACGCAGCCTTTTCGTCCGCTTACCTGTGGGTGGACGCTTTTTCGCGTAATAGGTGCCTGCTATCTTCCTTGTCCGTTCACCCGATATACAAGCAGCTTGAAACACAGCAACTGACAACAGACAACAACAGACAACTTGTCACAAACACATACGTATAGGAATTGTAAGGTCAGCTAACCTTATTTTTTTCCTAGTGGGAAAACTAGAAGACCTCCGTCGGTTAGCCTAGTCAAAGATAGACGGACACACCCAGTCAAAGCCTGCGAGAGTAGACAGTAAACTGTAGCGAGATCGTCATCCAATGCCGAATTGCCCCATTTTATTCACTCGAACAGGGTAATGTTTATTAAAGTCGTCGTAATATGTTCATATATGTTTGGATGGACATGGAATTTCACACAAAGGTAGTTTAATTACCATAAATACCGGACACCTAGGCTACTTCCAACCCCCACATCTTTTCGAAATTTTCAATAAAAAGGACGGGACCAACGCCGCAAAGAAGCGTGTCCGGGTTCTGGAGAGTGTCCGACTATGAGTAAAATGATATCATATAGGCCTAGAGTAATCTCTGCCTAACATAATCACTCCACTGTATATTTTTCCTCAATATTGCAAACCACTTAATTTTAGTAGGCTAATGGGAATGATTCCCTCTAAAACATGAAAAAAGTAACAACCCCTTAATTGTTTAATTTAAAACAAAATCAGGGTTTATAGTGCAGTAAGTGTAAAAATGTCAACAACAAGCGACAAGTCCTGTGACGTCCGTCTCACTAGGCTAACTTTCTTTTAAAGGTTATTTTTAAATTACTTTCTGGTCTAAAGGGTATGTTTGGATTCCGTATGAGCTCTTAGCTTGTTAGGCTACGCATTAAACTCGCTATTTTATTGCCAGTTATCCGTTTTTCTGAATTACGCGGGTTAATGCGATTATACCTGCAGATTCCCATTCCTCCCCGCAGCCCTTTACCTTCAGCTTCTCTTACCTCAGTTCCACTCCACAACAGACTGTTTACTCCGTTTTTTACATTTCATTTTATTCCTTCTTTCCTAGGATTCCTTTCTCCTCCGTTTTTAAAATGGCCGTTAAGCTTCCGTTTCTGTTTTGGATATTTCCTTACTTACCTGTTTACCTGCTCAACTGAATGTTCGATTGGGTGGAGTCATCTGTTGTGGAGTGGAACTGAGGTAAGAGAAGCTGAAGATAAAGGCCTGCGGTGAGGAATGGGAATCTGCAGGTATAATGTATTAGCTGCATCAGTCACGGTATTTAATTATGCAAAGTTATGCAGAACAAACAAATATTTCATCCATGTAGATCTTTGCCAAATTTTAGCACATACAGTGAGCACCATAATTCATTGGACAGTGACACATTTTTTGTTATTTTGGTTCTGTACTCTAGCACTTTGAGTTTGAAAGGATACAATGACAATGCGGTTGAAGTGCAGTGTGTCAGCTTTAATTTGAGGGCATATCGGATGAACCGTTTAGAAATGACAGAACCTTGTGTACATGGTCCCCCCATTTTAAGGTACTACAAGTATTTGTTGAATTGGCTTCACAGATGTGTTTCGTTAGGCAGGTGTATTAATTTGTGTCGTTAGTGAATGCAGAAGAGAGCTGTTGATGCCTAGTCTTGATTCTAGACTTTGCAATTGCCTTTGGAGATTGTTGTTGGGGTGTGACAACATGAGGAAGACAGCAGTGTCGATGCAAAATAAGCTGGCCGTCATAAGGCTCAGAAATGAAAATCAATCAATCAGGAACATTGCAAAAACCCTGGGCATGCCCAAGTCAACAGTTTGGTTCATCATTAACAAGAAAAAAAACAACTGGTGAATTCAATTATGTCAAAAGACCCGGTAGACTGAGGAAGACCATTGTAGTGGATGACCGGAGAATACTCTCTATGGTGAAGAAAACCCGCCTGACAACAGCCCAACAGATCAAAAACACTCTCCTTGATGCAGGTGTAGATATGTCAAAGTCTACCATACGTAGAAGACTACACCAGCAGGACTACAGAGGGTACACTACTAGATGCAAACCACTGATAAGCCTGAAGAACAGAAAGGCGAGATTACAGTTTGCTAAAAAGCACCTAAAAAAGCCCCAAGAGTTCTGGAACAAAGTCTTGTGGACAGATGAGACAAAGATTAACATGTACCAGAGTGATGGAAAGAGGAAAGTGTGGAGACAAAAAGGAAATGCCCATGATCCAAAGCATACCACCTCATCTGTGAAACATGGTGGAGGGGGTGTTATGGCTTGGGCCTGTATGGCTGCCAGTGGAACAGGCTCACTTGTCTTCATCGATGATGTGACTGCAGACAGAAGTAGAACAATGAATTATGAAGTCTACAGAAATATTTTGCCTGCTCAGATCAAACCAAATGCCTCCAAACTCATTGGACGGCACTTCACCTTGCGGCAAGACAATGACCGAAACATACTGCTAGAGCAACGAAGGGGTTTTTGATGGCCAAAAAGTGGAAAATCCTTGACTGGCCGAGTCAATCACCGGATCTGAATCCAACTGAACATGCATTTTACATGCTGAAGAGGAGACTGAAGGCAAAAAGTCCCCGAAACAAACAGGAACTGAAGATGGCTGCAGTACGGGCCTGGCAGAGCATCACCAGGGAAGATACCCATCGTCTGGTGATGTCTGTGCATCGCAGACTTCAAGCAGTCATGCATGCAAAGGATATGCGACCAAATATTAAAAATGATTACTTTATTCTACATTATGCTAAACTGTCCAATATTTTTTGATGCCTGAAAATGGGGGGGACTATGTGCAAAAGGTTCTATAATTTCTAAACGGTTCATCCGATATGTATGAAAATAGCCTCTAATTAAAGCTGACAGTCTGCACTTCAACCTCATTGTCATTGTATCCTTTCAAACCAAAATAAAAAAATGTGTCACTGTCCAATGAATTATGGTGCTTACTGTACATATATCAGGCCTATTCAACAACTTGTGAATTATATTGATGTTGGGACTTAGAGTTCTCCAATATCTGTAGGCTGAACACAGAAATAAGCCTTTTTGATTATAACAAACCATCTCAAGACAAATAGCCTACTACAGAAAGCAAATTAAATTAATTAATTATTTAACGCTCCACCAGTCTCCCTGCCAGTCACTGACCCATTAACATCCTGAATGATGGCCCTATGTAACATGCTAATGTGTGAGGTAAGTAATTTTTATTATTTCGTATTACAAAATAATAAGAAATAACAAGCACGTGCTTTTGTTTATATATATATATTATATATACAGTTTATGTGTAATTTTTGGTATTTTGTCTGTACATTTTCTTGTCCCTTCCCGAATCAACTGTTTCTTTTCTCTCTCTTATTTTTGTTGTTGACAATTTTTAAGGTTATTTGCCCCTTCTATACTCATCATATGTGTTTGTTTGTGAAGTATTTAAATAAAATATAAAAAAACTAACGAGAGCTGACTTTCCAGGATACCTGCTCTTACCAGTTCCACTTCATTTTATTCAAAATGCGCCACAAGACATTTTATTTTATTTTATTTGCATTTCAGGCCTGAAATATGAGATCTGACCCACAGTCTCTTTCTCGAGTCGGGAGTATCTGGAGACGGGACGTGTCAAAAGCAAAATGGACGGATCAAAAGCATGTTTCTATTGGTCAATGATTCGGTGAGTCACGTATATTATCCAATCAAAAGCATGATCCAAAGGCGTAGATGTATCAAGATGGTTTTGACGTTTCTGAGACGGCATATCTGTTTTTGTTGTCGGTCCTGGAGGTGAATAGTAGGCTATGTCGGTGCATAAATTATGCGCGAAAACAAAAGTTGTGGTATTTGTGTAATCTGTTAATTTACACAATTTATTTGAAAATGGCAATTGATCGTCAGTGATTACGACGCTGAAGTTGGCTCCCGATTCGCAGCTCCCGACTCGAAAATTCCGCTCCACCTTAAATTGGCGAGGTCTCTTTCCAGCAGGTTCTTGTTATCTTAGCAGATTCCTGGCACATTTAAATGTTTTTGGGACCAGGACTTTGTTTCACGGTCTTTGTCTAAACTATATAGCCAATCTAATATGCAGTAAAGTCATGTTTGGTGTTGATGGAGAGTTAATATCATGAGCCGTTAGATGGTCTCATTCTATTTTGAGAACGTTGTCATTCAAAGTTTATGTGTTACATGAAAGTGAAACGCCAATCACGGAAATTGAGCTATGCAGTTGTTACACCTGAAATTGTGAAAATGGCGACACTATGTTTGAACAATTGTCTGAATCCAGTGCTTTGGATGCTGTTTGGAATAAAAATATTATTATTATTGTTATTATGATTCACAAATATGATTTTTACATTGTTAAATAAATGGTACTATTGTCTAAACTTTATGCAACCCACAGCCATACAGTACATTAATTGGGCAAACATGTCTGGATAGTTTTGTAAGATTAAAAAATGTTGTAATAGGCCAAAATATTTTCCATTATTATATGTATTTATTTATTCACCGCCCCACCCCTTTTTTATATCAAAAGTATTGATGTCAATACTTTTAAAGGCCTAGATTTTGCAAGTTTTAATTATAGGCTTATAGACAGTGCTTTGTATGGGTGAGTATCTTGGCATTTTTGTACATTGAAAAGGTGTTCTTGTTGAGATATTTCATTATGTACTGTGTTTTCTATGAGTAACTGATAATAATAATAATAATAATAATAATAATAATGCATATAAATGTATGTACCATAATGAAATCTGGAGAGAGACATGTGTACACATACATACAGTTGAGGCCAAAAGCTTACATACACCTAGGCTAAAGATATTCAAACTCAGTCTTTCATAACTCTGCACATTTCGTGTTGCCATACATTTAGTTTGGCAAGTCAATTAAGGCATCTGCTTTGTTCACATCAGAGGTAATTTTAAAACAATCGATTAGAGACATATTTATTTCAGCTTTAATTCACTATATCAGAATTCCAGTGGGTCAAATTTCAAAATTCCAGTTTACATACACCTAGTTTAGTGTGTTTTTAAACAGTCTGGAAGATTCCAGAAATTGATGCAATTACTTTTTACCGTAACTTTTGTCATAATTAGGAGTTAACTGGGAGTTAATTGGCACATGTGGCTGTATTTAAGGGCCTACTTTTAGAGCCACTGCCTTTTTGCCCATGATACGATGGGGAAATCCAAGCAACTCTGCCAAAAAATTGTGGACCTCTACAAGTCTGGTTCCTCCTCAGGAGCAATTTCCAAACAACTGAAGGTAACACGAACATCTGTACAAACAATTGTATACAAATATAAAAATCTTGGGCCCACACAGACACTGCAGAGTTCAGGAAGGAGGCATAAATTAACTCCCAGGGCTAAACAAACTTTGGTCAGAAAGGTTCAACTGAACCCCAAGACAACAACAAAGGAACTGGTGAAGAAGTTGGAAGCATCAGGTACCAAAGTATCTATATCCACCATTAAGAGAATCCTACATTGCCATGGCCTGAAAGGCTGCTGTACAAGGAAGAAGCCCCTACTCCAAGGCCGGCATAAAAAATCCAGAATGAACTAGAAATACTGAAGCAAGACCTCAAGACATCAGCTAGAAAGTTAAAACTTGGTCAGAACTTGGTCTTCCAGCAGGACAATGATCCTAAGCATACCTCCAAGGTTGTAACAAAATGGCTTAAAGACAACAAAGTGAAAGTATTGGAGTGGCCATCACAAAGCCCTGACCTGAATCCCATAGAAAATTTGTGGACTGCACTGAAAAAGCGTGTCCGAGCAAGGAGGCCCACAAACCTGACTGAGTTACACCAGTTCTGGCAGGGGGAATGAGCAAAAATTCTGGCAAAGTATTGTGAGAAGCCTGTGGAAGCTTACCCCAAGTGTTTGATTCAAGTTAAGCAATTAAAAGGCAGTGCCACCAAATACTAACAAAGTGCATGTAAACTTTTGACCCACTGAAAATTTGATATAGTACATACAAGCTGAAATAAATGTCTCTTAGCGATTATTTTGAAATGACCTCTTATGGAAATAAAGCAGATACCCTAATTGACTTAACACAGGAAATGCATGGTAACATGAAATGTGTGGAGTTGTGAAAAATTGAGTTTGAATGTCTTTAGCCGAGGTGCATGTAAACTTTTGGCCTCAACTGTAGCCTACAAGTTAAACTGTATATATAGATGTGGTGGGGGGGCGTGGTTTGTGCGTTGGCTGCAGAGAGAGAGTGGGCGGGGCGGCTCTCGGACTCTGCGCCACAGCTGTTAGAGGTTGCTAATCAGCACCGCTCTTTAAATGTTTAATTGTTTAACGATGTGCTGATTACCTTGACAGTGAGCCTGGGTGTTTTAAAAGGCGTTCGCCGAGGCTGGTGACGGAGGAAGTACGGCAGTACGGCGATTGTATTGTAAAAACCCCATGTAACTGGGTGAACGAAAAGCCGTGTGTTCGGCTACAAATAAAAAAGAAGTGATTACTTCGAACTCGTCTCTCTCTCTCTCTCTCTATACGCGAGCGGTGGCACTCACCTTGCCACAGTGGTGGCCCGTACGGGGAGGAGAGTCTGGTATCGAGAGAAGAAAGCAGAAACGGTTCAGCCCACCAGCCACGCGAAGTAGAGTCCGGGATGGATCCTAACCTGAACCGGGGAGAGGTAGCACAGCCTCTCGTAGCGCTGGCGCGGATGCTAGAGGGGATGGCTCAGATGCAGGAAAGGCAGGCAGCGGTGCACGCTGAGCAGATGGAGGCGCTGTGTGCACAAGCCTCCCTCCAGACGCAGGCGCTGTGACAGCTGGCCGCCGCCGGCGAAGCCAGCTCCCGGGACCACCAGTCCCGTCCCCAACTCCGGATCCAGCTCCACAAAAATGACCGCCGAGGATGATGTCCAGGCGTTCACAGAAAGTTTTGAGGTGGCAGCGGAGGCGTGCCAGTGGCCCTTGGTGGAGTGGGTGGTACGTCTCCTGCCCCTCTTAACTGGCGATGCTCAACAGGCGGCGCATGGGCTGCCTCCCGGCGCCCGGGCCGATTACAACTCCGTCAAGAGGGCGGTTCTGGACCGGCTGGGCTGCAGCCCGGAGGATCAGAGGCGCCGGTTCCGGGAGGCAAACTTGAGGGCGGGAGACCGGCCCTTCGCCTACGCGCAACGCCTGACCGACATGGCCCGGCGTTGGCTACAGCCGGAAATCCGGTCCACGGGGGGGTCGTCGAGCAGGTCGTCCTGGAGCGGTTCGTGGAGGGGCTGCCGGAAGGGACGGCCAACTGGGTTCGGTGCCATCGACCAACCAATTTAGACGGGGCAGTCACGCTGGCGGAGGACCACCTGGCGCTTTACCCTGGCTCCCAGCAGCAAGAGCGGCCGGAACCGGCTCCCCGGAGGAGACCCCCTCTTCGTGCTGGCCCTTCTCCTCTTCCCCGTGCCTCGACCTCTCCCCTCCCTCAACCTCATTTTCCCTCTACAGACCCAGGCTCAGTGGCGGGGGGCTCCGCCTCACTGAGGGCTCCTCAGGCGCTCGGACCGGGGTGTTGGCGGTGCGGGCAGCCGGGTCATCTGCACCGCGACTGTCTGATCATGGAAGTGGGGCAGCTGGTCCGGGTGGTCGGACCGCCCACTTCCGCTCCCGATCCAGAGGGAGCGTACTGCATCCCGGTAAGGGTGCAAGGGAGTGAACACCGGGCGCTGTTGGACTCGGGGGCTATGCAGTCCATGATACAACAAAGCCTGGTTCGATCCGAGGCATTGGTAAAGGCGTCCTGGGTTTCCGTTCGGTGTGTGCATGGGGATGTGCACGAGTATCCTGTAGTACCCGTGGAAATTCGTTACCAGGGAAAAACGCATATTCTGAAGGCTGCGGTTAGCTCCCGGCTCTCGCACCCCCTAATTTTGGGCACTGATTGGGCGGGGTTTCGAAAGATTTCTGGGAACCTGTTTGGGGTGTGACCACGACTGATAGGGACGTGTGACGTCTGTCCGACACGGCCGAGGGGGGGGGCAGACCCAGGTGAGTCTCAGGTTGAGACTCCCCGGGTCCCGGTGTTCCACCCCATGGAGGATTTCCCACTCGAGCAGTCTCGGGACGACACCTTACGCTTTGCCTATGACCAAGTGATGCGCATTGATGGTCAGCAGGTGCGCCCCGACGCAGTACTCTCTCACCCTTATTTTTCTATCATTAGGGACAGGTTGTATCGAGTGTGTCGTGACGCTCAGACCGGTGAAGAAACGACCCAATTGTTGGTACCAAAAAGCTGCCGGGAAATGGTTTTCCAGGCGGCTTATTACAACCCCATGGCGGGACACTTAGGGTATGATAAGACACTACACTGTATAATGGCTCGGTTTTATTGGCCGGGCATTTGGGCGGACGTACGCCGGTGGTGTGCGTCCTGTCCTGAATGTCAATTAGTGAACGCCCCAGCCACCCCAAAAGCGCCGTTGCGCCCCCTACCCTTAATAGAGGTCCCGTTTGATAGAGTCGCTATGGACCTCATCGGCCCATTTGAACGGAGCACCCAGGGATACCGTTTCGTATTGGTCTTAGTGGATTATGCGACCCGGTATCCCGAAGCAATGCCGTTGCGCAATATTTCAGCTAAACGTGTTGCACAGGCTCTGTTTCAGATTATCTCCCGCGTCGGAATCCCGAAAGAGATTCTAACTGACCGGGGCACTTCGTTTATGTCACGCACACTAAACGAGCTGTACGGCTTATTGGGCGTCCGGCCTATCAGAACCAGCGTGTACCATCCCCAAACGGACGGGCTCGTTGAACGGTTTAATAGAACTTTGAAGTCCATGATTCGGAAGTTCGTTCACGACGATAGCCGAAATTGGGATATATGGGTAGTCCCTCTATTATTTGCAGTGCGGGAGGTTCCCCAGGCCTCCACGGGATTTTCTCCCTTTGAGTTATTATTCGGTAGAAAGCCTCGGGGAATATTGGACCTAGTTAAAGAAAGCTGGGAGGACGGTCCAAGCCCCAGTAAAAGTGAGGTACAATACGTTATGGACCTGCGAGCAGAACTCCATACACCCCTAATTTCTCTCTTTACCCTGCAGACCGATGCCTCGGACAGAGGGCTGGGGGCCGTTTTGACCCAGCAGGTGGATGGAGTCGATCGCCCGGTGCTGTACATCAGCCGGAAATTATCACAGCGGGAGGCGAGGTACAGCACAATTGAAAAGGAGTGCCTCGCCATCCGGTGGGCGGTCGGTCACCCATTCACCCTCTGTTCGGACCACGCTCCCCTCCAGTGGCTCCACCGCATGAAGGATGCCAACGAGCGAATCACCCGTTGGTATCTGGCTCTGCAGCCCTTTAATTTCAAGGTGGTTCATAGGCCGGGAGCGCAGATGGTGGTGGCGGACTTCTTTTCTCGCCCCGAAAGGAGGGGGGGGGGGGGTCGGTCATCGGCCGGATGGCTCCCCGGCCTAAGTCGGGCGGTGGGGGTATGTGGTGGGGGGGGGCGTGGTTTGTGCGTTGGCTGCAGAGAGAGAGTGGGCGGGGCGGCTCTCGGACTCTGCGCCACAGCTGAGGTTGCTAATCAGCACCGCTCTTTAAATGTTTAATTGTTTAACGATGTGCTGATTACCTTGACAGTGAGCCTGGGTGTTTTAAAAAGCGTTCGCTTAGGCAGACGGGCTGGCTGGTGACGGAGGAAGTACAGCAGTAGAACTGTTAGTTGGAGTTTGGGTTGTTTACAGCAGTAGCTTAGGTGGTTGAATTTCATGATTGGAGACAACAAAGACAGTGATAACGTTGTCGTAAATATTGTTTCCCCCCATTATTACCCCATAACGTGGCAGTTTTTCTTTGGAATCCTGTAGAGTAGTAATCCTTCCTCGACTCAGTGCACACACAGACACCGCGAACAAATAAGGTTCCGTTTCTTAAATGATTTGTACATGTCCGGCTTGTGGTCCCGACCAGATAATTGAATGAGTAATTGATTGAATAAATTTGCAGTTTGTAATGAATTTGCTTGCCTGCGACTCTCTGATCTGACATCGGTTTCAAGGAGGTTTCTCGGAGTTGTTGGCAGTTTCCAGGGGATTCCCCCTGGCTAACGTGGATGACAGACAACAGGAGCATAGTTAACACCATCCTACAGCCATTGTCAGGGATTCGCGGGGTTGGACCCAGGCGCAGAGTAAAAAAAACACGGGAGACTCCAAAAGGGAAATTCAAATGAAGACTTTACTAAATAACAAACAGGGAACAAACAAAAGGCCTTGGGGGCAAAACCATAAACACAAAAAGATTCTTAAGAACCAAAAAAAAAAAAAAAAAACAGAACACAGGCAGGGCAGAACACAGGCAGGACAAAATACGCACAAGCAGGAATGCAGGCAGAAACACAAACAGAAACACAGGCAGAAACAAAGTCAGAAACACACAACGCACAAGCAGGACCGAAGCGGGCAGAATACATGCATTCAGAAACGAACACAAGGAACCAGCTCCTGAGTCAAGAGGACAAATAACGTAAATAGAAAAGACACAGGTGAACTCAATACATAATCAAACGAGAGGGAAGGGATAACGAGAGGCAGGTGGGGACAATGATTAAATAACGAGACAATTAATGGAAAACAATAACACAATTAACATGGGAAACCAATGAGGGAATGAACAGAAATACAAAAACTGAGAAGTGCTGCCAACTGGCAGCCCAAAAAGGAAAAAATAGAAACAAAAAGACTGTGAACCGTGACGGCCATCCTGCTTGTCTCTTAGGAGTGATGATTCATATCGGTTTGTAAGCACACGCACATTACAGTGTTCCTGCTCTGAACATGGACTCAGGCTGGTTGATCTGAATGTACAGAGTAAACAGGCACATGCTGACTTGTGCATCACATCTCATGTACAAAATCTATGCTCAAATGGTTTTAAGGCCACGTCTGAAGGGTTTATCTATGGTTCCTGTACTTTCGGGGGCACTCGGTGCTGTGTGGTCTTCATTCATAGACCGGTTGGATTTTATTCATATTTTAATAATCTGACTTTTTATCCTACGAGCAGGCAGAAACCTCCCCAGAAACCTGATGCTAAAGGCATTGTTCAGTTCTGTTGTGCAGAGTGACCGCACATGACCATTGTAACACCCACAATTATAATATGGAGCTTATTTTCATATACACAATTTCTAGATGATCTTATTCAGATTCCTTCTCACATATAGCAAGTCATCTAGCAGACTTGCAGAGTGAGACGCGCTGATCCTGGAGGAAAATCATGAAACTCCACAACAGAGCCCATAACAATGCCTCTACATGCACAAGATGTTTTCCAGTGTGGAGAGTATGTATAATGTTCTTAAAATGTTTTCAGAAATCGCATGGCACTTTCTAAAATGGCCTTAACTTGATGCACTTAAAACTAGTTTTTCCTATACATATATAAGGTTATAGATAAATACTTGTGACCTTTAACAGAAATTACTTGCACATGGAAAATACAGTGGATTTCCTATAAGCCATCTCTACTGAACTTGACTTGACTTTATTGTCCCTGTAGAGAAATGTGGATTGCAGCACTGTGTTATGTTAAAGGGCATCACAGATGCAGACAATAGAAAGTTAGAAACATTGCAAATATCACAGTAGTAATAGCACAGGAGTATACAATATGCAGGGATGCTACACAGGCAGCCCAGTGTGACACAGACAGCTGGAGCAGCCAGATCAGCTGGTATTAGGCATGGCTGGTGCCTGATGGCTCTCTTATATCGGAGTGAGTTCCAGTTTCATTTTTGAAAGTAGAAATATATAACTTGACATAACTGTGAGACAATATTTTACAGTAAGATAAGATTGCTATTAAGCTACTTGAACCAATTCATATGCAGATGAAGACATTTGATTGCAAAAGCAACTGTCAACTGAGAAACATTAGCCATAATCTGAATGCTGACTTCAGTGACTATTGAGCATGTGGCTCCATCTAGTGGTGATTTCTTTAATTGGTTTTATAAAAGGATGTCAGGTTTTGAATGCCTTCACATTATGGTAGGCCCACCATCAAATGTATATCACGTTAAATGTCATTAAAAACAAATTATTTTTAAGATTACTACTACTATTATTATTATTAGTAGTAGTAGTAATTATAACTTCAGAAAAAAGTTGAATTGAGTGTATATTTTCCAGAAAAAATGAGCTCAATTAGAGTACACATAACTCAAATGGGTGCCACCGATAGACCGTATAACAAGACCAGGTCAAAACCTAGTGGACCGAATCGGCCGACGTCACAGACATGGGCGATGTAACTTTATCAATCAGTCAGTCAGTCAGTCACAGACATTTGTGTTTGTAGGGCTGGCCCCGCTGTTGCAGTCCGGCCAAAAATAGGTCAGTTCTAAAGGCACCCCGAGGAAGCCGTGAGTCTCTGTAATTGTTGGTAGAGAGATCCAATCAAATCCCCATTCGCTACCAAGAATCTACCAATGAATTGAAGGGGATAGCCAATCAGAGCGCGTATGTCTACCAAGACCAATCGCTTGCTCGAGTCTCTCGGGCTGAGAGGCGCAAATATTGAATGAGGTAAATCGCTGTTTTATTTTCCTGCGTCGGTAGGTAAAGATAACCGCTAATTTAACTGAATCATAACTGGGAAAAAGTTACGACAAGCTATGGATAAGTATGGTAACGTTACCAAATGTAAAGTAATAATTTTTACAGTGTTACCTTAGTTAAATCAGCTTCAAACAAGGTAGCCAACTAACGTTCACCGGTTTAAATTACGGTAGACGATCTAATCTGAGGAACTGTTCTTAATTTACACCAGGAGCAACAAGGTAAATATATTTTTAACCTTTAAGTGTATTTTCTTTGGCATTATAAATAGCTTGTTTTATGTGAGTTTAATATATTAATGCAGCAGTTTTTATGCCTTTAATTTATCTGAATGATCCTTTGTAACTGGCTATCTGGATTGAACCATTTTCTGTCATTTATAGCTAATCAAATAACCTTGCTCACACTGTAAGAAAATAAAATGTCCTAGAAATAACCTATAACTAGCTACATTTTTATTTTTCTTTCTTCATTGGGATGGCAGGTGTGCCGTCCCGCCAAGTTACACCTTGGCGGGGCAGCATGCCCCATACCTATACACCACTGAGAGTTTGGCACTTTTCAGGGTTCCCCACAAAAATAACCACAACAGCCATAGACACTCAGCCCATCACCCATTCATTTCTGTACATTCTGACCCCATTTCAACAGACAGAATTCATAAACAACTTCAAATGTCCACACAATAAAGCCCCAAACTAAGGGGATTTGTGTTTTCTCCTCCTCCTCCTCCTCCCTGCCGACCTAGCCCACAAAATGTCTCCCCATTGGACATTTTACCAACACCAGCTAATCCTTCACCTACACGATCCAATCAAAATCTCAAATACACACGCAAAATAGACACATCTTTTTACTCTAAAACATTTCCAATCTCAACAGCTCGTCCCTTAAAGGCTGAGTGGTCAATGTCATGGTCTATGGATCACAGGGTCTCTGGTTCAAGTCCCACCGGAAGCAAGTTTCTGAACTGTGCTATTTTGCTCACAAATATTAGTCTATTACTTATCAACAACCACATCTACCCAGCGTTCACCGAACGTATACACTGCATTATGATGTACCATCTGCACGTTCACTTAATTGGCTACAATATCTTCTGCAAAACCACGGACAAATTTCACCAAAAAATTTCACGCATTGAACAGCTATGTCATGGTGGCGCACTGCCAAAGTTACAGAGCATAAAGGTTGGAACACAACCAGAGAGTCAGTCAGAGGGGAGGACACCAAAATCAGATGCCCTCCTTAACTCTAGATTGCAATATTTGAAACAGTGCCTGTTTGTACACAGTTACAAGGGAATAAGAACACAGTGCTCTCTGTACACAGTTACACAGAGAGGATATGAACACAGTACTGTTTGTACAGTAGCACAGAGAGGACGGACTAAACAGTGCAGGTATACACATTTTATTGATGTCTGGGGTTGTGCTGTGTTATAGTGTGTGCTGCACGCACACCCAGTGCTGTCAGAAAAAAGAGGCCAATCAATCCCCCGGCCACTGATAGCATGATCTGGGCTCCAGGCCCTGCAAGGAGTGAGAAAAGCAACCAATCAACACAGCACATTCTAATCCATTCTACTACAATCACACAGCACATTATAATTCATTCTACTACAATCACACAACACATTCTAATTCATTCTACTACAATCACACAACACATTCTAGTTCATTCTACTACAAGCACACAATATATTCTAATTCAGTCTGGCAGAACCTTAAGAACAATCTATCACAAACCACATTCTAATTCAGTCTAGAACAGTCTAAACAACAATCAGTCACACGACACATTCTAATTCAGTCTAGAACAGTCTAAACAACAATCAATCACAACACACATTCTAATTCAGTCTAGAACAGTCTAAACAACAATCAGTCACACGACACATTCTAATTCAGTCTAGAACAGTCTAAACAACAATCAATCACAACACACATTCTAATTCAGTCTAGAACAGTCTAAACAACAATCAATCACAACCTAGAATCTACCAGACCCCCCCCCCACCCCGCCCAAAATGATTTATTTTCATGGGGCTGAAAATCCCTGACTGCGCCCATGTGGAAAAGTGCTATATAAATGCAATGATTCATTCAGTCATTCATTATTTGGCTGTTTAATGCAAATATCTGAAAGCCCACCTATTCAAACTAGCCCTTAACTACTTATTCTATTTTAAATAAACAGAACAAACCCTTCTCTTTTTGTATGCAAGTTGAGGCATGCAGCCCATCAGTCACATCTGATTTAACCATAGCTGTAACTAGCCACGTGATGCTATTTGAAAACATATTCCAAGTAACCAAATTGTGAATTTTAAATATTACTCCTTTTACTAGAACCACTACTTCTGCTTTTGTAGTGGAAACAATAATAATAAACTACAATATGCACACGTATGCACTCACAGTCAGTCACTCACTCACACACACACTCACAGTCACTCATTAACTCACACAATTATGCATTAACTCACACACTCACGCACACAGACACGCTCACAGTCACTCAGAAACTCACACACACACGCTCAGTCACGCATTAACTCACACAATCATGCATTAACTCACACACTGACGCACACACACACACACACACACACAAACACTCACTCACACACACACACTCACAAACACACTCTCTCTCACACACTCACACACACATACATTCTCATAAACACACACACACACACACTCTCTCTCTCTCTCTCTCTCTCTCACACACACACTCACTGTCACACACACACACACTACACTCACACTCTCTCTCTCTCACACACACACACAGCAGTATACTCCATTTGTCAATAGCATTCCACTCACAGTTTGTCAGTTTCCTCTTTGCTGCAGAGATGGGTCCTGCTGAAAGAATAGCTGTGAGTTTGTCCGGTAGATCTTCTCACCTTCTGGTTTTGCCTGGGAGAGCAGTTCTGTACAGATACATACAGGGGGAATGTTTAACCAGCATGCGAACAAACGTGTAGGATGATTGCTGAAATATTCTCCACATTCTCTAACATTCAAGATCTATAAACCTTGTGCTAACGGAAGATTTAATATATAAATTATGCAGCACGCAGAAAGTAGAAGTGGAGGAACTAGTGTGAGGTGGGTTTGTTCCCATTCTTCAAAAAAGAGCCTATGAGAACTCACTGAGAAAACTAGATAAAGTGAAAGGACTGAATTGCGTGCATCAGAAAAACTGTGAGCAATATAAATATCTAGATAATAAAAATAAATATTGAACTGAGAAGAATGACTGAAAAATACCTGTTATTTGGTCACCACATATTGAACACTCAAAATGGTTGGCTTATGCAATGATAATGGTTTTAGTGTGAACATGTATTATATGGTCTTTTTAAATTGAGGTCTATCCATTCATGTATTGACTGTTTATCAATGATAGTAACATTACATGACATCACATTTATTTGGCAGACGCTTTTATCCAAAGCAACAATAAGTGCATACCCAAGGTTTTATTAATATTGTGTAATGTAAACACATGCAGGGTCAGTAAAGGGGTGTGTCCTGACAGATTGGGGCTCAGATGAGGCCTGTCACATCCCTGGCAGTGAACGCAGGAAGCTCTCAGGCCAGGCTGCTGGCTGACCTGTCTCAAACACACCCATCGTTATCAGCCCTCTTACTCAAAGCCCAGCCTGAGGAGGAGGCGGCTGGGTCCCTCTTACTCAAAGCCCAGCCTGAGAATGAGGCGGCTGGGTCCCTCTTACTCAAAGCCCAGCCTGAGGATGAGGCGACTGGGTCCCTCTTACTCAAAGCCCAGCCTGAGGATGAGGCGGCTGGGTCCCTCTTACTCAAAGCCCAGCCTGAGGATGAGGCGGCTGGGTCCCTCTTACTCAAAGCCCAGCCTGAGGATGAGGAGGCTGGGTCCCTCTTACTCTTACTCTGGAGCAGCGGGTAGGCACAGGTCCACAGCACCTTCAGGTCCCTCCGTGTGATGGATCTCCTGCTGCTGAGCGTCACAGTCAGCGCGTTCCTCAACTCCACATGCGTCCTGTTAATCTAAATGAGCAGAAAGCGTGTTACACACCCAAGGCATTACACACTCATAATACCCAGTGTGATGTGTTACACACACAAGGCATTACACACTCATAATACCCAGTGTGATGTGTTACACACACAAAGCATTACACACTCATAATACCCAGTGTGATGTGTTACCCACCCAAGGCATTACACACTCATAATACCCAGTGTGATGTTACACACCCAAGGCATTACACACTCATAATACCCAGTGTGATGTGTTACACGCACAAGGCATTACACAATCATAATACCCAGTGTGATGTGTTACACACAAGGCATTACACACTCATAATACCCAGTGTGATGTGTTACACGCACAAGGCATTACACACTCATAATACCCAGTGTGATGTGTTACACACTGCTAAGCTGGAAGGGTACTCAGTGAGGACCTTGGGACAGGCAAAGGTAGTGAGGGGGTGTTAAATGAGAGATGGGACAGGTAGAGCTAGTGAGGGGTGCTAAATGGAGAGATGGGACAGGTAGAGGTAGTGAGGGGTGCTAAATGGAGAGATGGGACAGGTAGAGGTAGTGAGGGGTGCTGAATGGAGGGATGGGACAGGTAGAGGTAGTGAGGGGTGCTAAATGAGAGATGGGACAGGTAGAGGTAGTGAGGGGTGCTGAATGGAGAGATGAGACAGGTAGAGGTAGTGAGGGGTGCTGAATGGAGAGATGGGACAGGTAGAGGTAGTGAGGGGTGCTGAATGAGAGATGGGACAGGTAGAGGTAGTGAGGGGTGCTGAATGGAGAGATGGGACAGGTAGAGGTAGTGGGGGGTGCTAAATGGAGAGATGGGACAGGTAGAGTTAGTGAGGGGTGCTGAATGGAGAGATGGGACAGGTAGAGGTAATGAGGGGTGCTGAATGGAGAGATGGGACAGGTAGAGGTAGTGAGGGGTGCTAAATGGAGAGATGGGACAGGTAGAGGTAGTGAGGGGTGCTGAATGGAGAGATGGGACAGGTAGAGGTAGTGAGGGGTGCTAAATGAGAGATGGGACAGGTAGAGGTAGTGAGGGGTGCTGAATGGAGAGATGGGACAGGTAGAGTTAGTGAGGGGTGCTGAATGGAGAGATGGGACAGGTAGAGGTAATGAGGGGTGCTGAATGAGAGATGGGACAGGTAGAGGTAGTGAGGGGGGCTGAATGGAGAGATGGGACAGGTAGAGGTAGTGAGGGGTGATGAATGGAGAGATGGGACAGGTAGAGGTAGTGAGGGGTGCTGAATGGAGAGGTCTGCTAGAGTAAAGGGTGTTAGCATTGTCTGAAGGGAGGAAGAAGCAGTAGCATTTGCAGCTTGCTATGCCAGGTTTAGTGAATCAGTTCTGTGATGGTGTGCATTCCCAGAATGCACCAGCTGTGTACATGACCTGGATCTGGTGCCGGTACTCACAAGCGTTTGGCCTCCACACTGGGAGGGGGCGCCAGTTATCCTGTAATAATAAAACTTGTCTGTCTCGTTGATGGAGCAGCGACCATCATTGAGGACAACAGTCATATTCCCGCCAAAGTAGTGGATGAGGAAAGGCTTGGAGATGCCCCCAGATACATGGTCCTTCAGGCATAGCGTGAACATCCCCTTCTCTGTTAAGACATGAAGTTCTTTAGTCGCATTATGTAGGCATAGTTTTGATTAGCCTTTGGTTCATTACTTACAAAAGTGCATGAAATGCTAGGCTATGTGTGTGTGTGCGTGCGTGTGTGTGTGTGTGTAAGAGCAGCATTAGTCTCACACACACACCATTATACTCTGTATGAGAGTATAATGGTGTGTGTGTATGTGTGTGAGTTCATGTGCGTGTGTGTGAGTGTGTGTGTTTGTGTGTGTGTGCGTGTATACCGTGGCAGGCAGGGCAGAGGATGGGGCTCAGGCTGTAGTACCCCGGCTCACACACGCAGGTGAAGGAGTCCAGGGTGTTGATGCAGACGGAGTTGGAGCTGCACTTGTTCAGGGCGGGGGAGTCACACTCATCTGGGTCTGTGGGTTACACAGTATACTGTCAGTCACACAGAGAACACAAGTACACAGTATGCTGCTGCTCCACTCAGTCACACAGAGAACACAAGTACACAGTATACTGCTGCTCCACTCAGTCACACAGAGAACACAAGTACACTGCTGCTTAGGGGTGGGCGATATGGCAAAAATATCATATCACAATTCTTTTCAGGAATGATCACGATCATGATATGATCACGATTCTTTTTCATGCTGGTTTTTAAGACTATTTTGCAAGTTAATGAACAGTGCAATCAAACTAATATCGCTATTTAAGAAAATATTGCCCTTCAAGGAAACAAAACCTAAGGGCAGAGCAACTGATAGAATGTGCAGTTCCAGTGTAGCTTGATACTCCTGATCTCTCTGGAAAGGCAGATCATGGAGACATTTTAGTCGTTCACAATCTAATATCGTCATACCATCCACCCCTACTGCTGCTCCACTCAGTCACACAGAGAACACAGTATGTGAATGCTGGGCGTTGCTATAGCCTCTGGACACCAGACTCACTGTCATGAGGTGAGATAAGACCTCGTCTCCCACAGTTTTTACTGAGCCTGGGATACCCTGCATTCCCCTCAATGTGGCAATGACTCCCTCCTCAGGAGAAACCAGTTGAGCCTCCTCAGCATGACTGGATTGTTATATGGCAGCAGTGTTTAGGAGTTCGTCACCATTATATAGAAGATGATATACTTTATTGAACCCCATGGGGTAATTTTTCCTCTGCATTTGACCCATCCTTAGTTACTTGGGATCAGTGGGCAGCTGCCTCTCTGTGCTGCGCCTGGGGACCAACTCCAGTTCTGAGGCCTTGGTCAAGGGCACCTGCAGGAGCGCACCTAACATGCATGTCTTTGAGTGTGGGAGGAAACATGGAGCACCCGGAGTAAACCCACGCGAACATGGGGAGAACATGCAAACTCCGCACAGAAAGACCCCAGATTCAAACCCACGACCTTCCTTGGTGTGAGGCGACAGCGCTAACCACTTGCTGTGAGGCGACAGTGCTAACCACTATGCCACCGTGCCCGCCCTAAAACAATGTTGCATCGCATGAGCTGTCTGTCTATCTGTCCATCTGTCTCTCATTTACATTTAAGGCATTTCACAGACACTCTACAACCTTGAACCAACAGCCTTGGAGCAAAATGTTATACTGCACTGCCACCAACACTTACACACACACATCCACAAACACACACACAAATGCATGTATGCATGAATGCGCACAAGCATGCATGCACGAACATGTGCACACACGTGCATGCGCGAACACACATGCACACACGCACTTATGGTAGTCCATCGATGACAATGGTGACGTTGCTCCAAATTCATTTGTTGGGGGTTTATTGGGGTGTATTACGCCTGTGCATAGCCATGTAGCTGTGCAGGCCAATGCGTGATCCGCAAGTCGTGCCACATGAGGGGCAGGGGTATACGGCACAGGAAAGGGGGGGCCCTGCAGCACGTTGGTGCCTCTGTGCACGCCGCTGCATTCTCCTCTCTGTAGCCTGCTCCTGAAGGAGAGTGATTCCCTGGTGGCAGGTGGAGCTCCAGGTGTGGCGATCAGCAGCCAGGGACTCTAGTACTGGTGGTTTGATGTTGCACTTCTTCAGGAGGGTTTTTAGGTGATCCTTGTAACGGGTTTTTTGGCCCCCAGCAGACCTATGACCATCCAAGAGCTGGCCATAGAGGATCTGTCTAGGTAGCCGGTGGGCAGGCATGCGGATCACATGCCCGACCGAAAGCAGATGTCTTTGCGCAAAGAACATGGCAATGCTGGGTGTATGAGTCTGGTCGTGGATTGCCACATAGGGCACCCTGTCTTCCCAGGACACACCCAGGATCCTTTGGAGGCAGCGGATGTGGAAGGCCTCTAGAGTTCGTATGTGCCTCTGGCAGGGGGTCCAGGTTTCCAAAGCATAAAGCAGTGTGGAGAGGCAAACTGCCTTGTACACAGCTACTTTAGTGGAGATGGTTAGGTTCCTGTTCTGGAAGACCTTGGACTTGAGCCTGCCGAAGGCAGCAGAGGCCAGACTAATATGAACCTGGGTGTCGTTGTCGTCAATGTTGCAGGAGGGGGACAGAATACTACCGAGGTAGGTGAAATGTGGGACGATGGCAAGAGGATGACTATCAAGGGTGAAGGTAGGTGCATGTGGTTGGGGGATGGACTCTTGCACGACTATCTGCGTTTTCCTGATGTTGATCTGGAGACTAATGGCGCTGTATATGGAAGCAACCACATTTAATGCACGCTGTAGGGATTCTGGTGAGTGGGCGAGGAGAGCACAGTCATCATCGTACTGTAGCTCCATTATGTGTTGGGTGGTGGTTTTGGTGAAGGCTTGAAGTCACCGGATATTAAAAAGATTTCCATCTAGTCTGTACTGTATCTGTACCCCATCTGTGGGATCCAGGGATTTGTGAGACAGCAGGGTGATGGTGGAAAGGAACATGTTGAAAATAGTTGGGGCTAGAACACACCCTTGCTTTACCCCCACATCCACAGGGGATTGGGGATTGTTGACCACCGATGCTCACACAGGCTTGCATCCTGTCATGGAGCTGCCGTACAATGTTTCTGAACTTTGGTGGAACCCCCAGCTTCCCGAGTACTTCCCACAGCAATTCCCGGTTTACAGTGTTGAAGGCCTTGGACAGATCAATAAACGCTAGTTACAAGTCTTTGCAGTGTTCTCTGCTTTTTTCCTGTACCTGACTAGCAACAAAGATCATGTCCGCAGTGCTTCAATCATGCCTAAAGCCACACTGGGATTCGGGCAGATGTCTTCAGTTACATGGGTTGCTAGGCAGAGTAGCATGATCCGTGCTAGCACCTTCCCGGCCACTGATAGGAGGGAGATACCTCTGCTGTTACCACAGTCTGCTTTGTCACCCTTGCGCTTAAAGATTGTGATGATGTTAGCATCCTTCCAATCTTGCAGGATGACTTCAGATGACCAGATGGCAGTGATCAGTTGGTGTATTCTGCGGGTAAGGAGGTATCCCCCATGTTTTAGTATTTCTGCCGGGATTCCGTCAAGGTCCGGGCTCTTGTGGTTCTTGAGGCCCATAGTGGCTTTGTGTACCTCTGAGAAACTGGGGGGGGGGGGGGGGGCTGGGAGTCCAAATGGTTGACAGGGGGCAGGCAGGGGAGGTCAGAGAGTAGTACGTAGGGTGCTCCAGGTAGAGCTGATGTTGGGATCTGCTGGTGTTTCGGGGATCGGAGACAGTTGGTTTGCAATCTGTTCCCTGAGCTGGTTGATTGAGTGCATGAACTTCAGTGCATCACAGTTGAGCTTCCTGCATGGGGGTGTTTTCCTCGGTTGAGGGCGGATTTCCAGGTTGAGTTTGGCTCTGATCAAGCGATGGTCTGTCCAACAGTTGGCTCCACGCATGGCCCTGGTGACTCACACCTCCTTCCTGTCAGCTTGGCGGACAATGGTGTAGTCCAGGAAATGCCAGTGTTTAGAGCGGGGGTGTTGCCAGGAGGTCTTGAATTTGTTCTTGAGTTGGAACAAGGTGTTTGTAATGACCAGTTGATGCTCAGAGCAGAGAGTAAGGAGGCGAAGACCGTTGTCATTAAGCTTGCCAACACCGTGCTGTCCGAGCACATCCTTCCATAATCCACTGTCAGAGCCCACTCTTGCGTTAAAATCGCCTAGGAGAATGAGCTTGTCAGTGGATGCTGTTTTATTTATGGCGGAGTGCAGGGAGGCATAGAAGAGTTCCTTGCACTCAGGGTCAGCAACCAGTGTTGGGGCATATGATGAGGGTGGCATAACGATTGTCTGTGAGGGGAATCCGCCAGGTCATCAGTCTTTCACTGATTCCAACTGGGGATTCTGGGATCTTCTGAAGTAGGCTTGTCCTCACAGCAAAACCTACACTATGGAGGCGACGAGAACCTTCCGGAAACCCCTTCCAGAAGATAGTGCAGCCTTCTCCCATCTCTGTTATAGAGTCCTCGCCATGGAAGCGGGTTTCGCTGAGGGCCACAATGTCGATGTTGTACCTCTTCAGCTCGTGCGCAACCAGCGCTGTTCTTCTTCGGGGAAAGACAGGAATCATCATGTACATCCAGAAGAGTTCGGTCATTCCAGGTCGCAATTGTGATTTTTATGTGGTGTTTTTATTTTTGTTAATTTTCGACCGGATGAGGGATGACCCGGCAGCTGCGGTAGGCTGCCCGGGTTGAAGAGGAACAGGCCTTTTATAGGCCACATTTTCTAAGCCCTTCCCTCTCAGGGTGAGCAGGGCGGGGCTGCTCAGTCACATGAGGAGCTGCCGGAGAGGCACGCTGTTCCATCCCGAGCCTCGGCGACCATCTTTCCCACGCCGCCTGCGCGCAGGGTTAGACTAGATACTCCCAGTCACATCCTGACCTGTATCCACCGCCCTTCCCCATCGCCGCAGGACTTAGGGGGTGGGAATGGGGTAGGGTATTTGGAGCAGGCTTGCGCAATTAATAGATTAGAGTGAAGGTAGTTGTGCGCAGTCTCTACCCTCACTGTCTTGGATCCACCCTATGTTTTCCAGTGGCATGAAGAGCTCATGACGACCTTCTGTAGAGGGGAGTTGCAGAAGACTACCAGAACACCGGTCTGTTGGTGACTGCCTAATGCAGGTTTTCTCCACAGATTTATCATTAGGGGTTTACTCCCGTAGCCATAGCACGTGCAAGTGCACCCACTGGGCATTGGGGCAGTGGATGGTGGCAGTCAGGACGTGGGACTGTGCTGCTTACCTCTGTGGTCCACTGCAACTCCGAGACCCCCTGCTGTTTGGCCCGAGGCTGCAAAGCACACTGTTACCAACGAGAAGGGACAGTAGAGGTCTGGGTGATGGAGCGGCTATGTACTGACAAGGAGAGACTTACGCACTCTGCTTTTCCAAAACTCAGTTGAGTTAGTCAGCGGCAGTGCCTGGGAGCGAGAAGCAAGCAAGCAGACAAGCATGCAGCTACGCTAGCTCAGGGGGGCTGCACTAGGCACATCACACCACCCCTGTGGACCAAGTCCACCAGTCCACACGCACACACACACACGCACAGTCTCAAGGGTTTTATTTCACTGGGAACAGAACAGCCAATATTCCTCTGTCAGCTACCCATCACACACAAATCCCCCAGCATGTCTCACACCTACCGTCCCAGTAGATGCTGTCGTCTGTGACGGTGATGTGGGTGTGGCCGAGAGAGATAATATGCTGCAGCTGCTCCTCAGGGCAGAGGATCACTACCCCATCCTGGCTGGAAACATCAAAGCTTTCAAAAGTGATCTTGGTTTTTGTTTTCCTCTCGCTGTCTTCAAACGAGATCAGCTGCACCTCTGCTTTTGGCCAGAACTTACTCAGTAAGTTCTGCAGCTGGTAAAAAGGAAATGGAAACCAAAAAGAAAATTGTAAAGCTGGTCCATCGTGCACAGTTGGCACAGGCTGACTGCAGGTGCCCAGGTGACTAACAGAGGCCTGTCCCAAGTGAAGAAGTGAGAGGAGGACAGTCTCGCTCGTACAAACCACAGCAGGGGTGCACAAGGGCCCGTCCATTTCAGGATTTTAGGCAAACTTTAGCCTGATCAAATCTTAATGTGAGCTTTGTAAAAACACCAGCAGTGATTATCAAAGTGACTGTTTTCAATTTTATTGAAGGTGATAAAAGTTCAACTAAAATAATGCTGTGAAAACATGTACTACGAAACGCTATAAACAGAACGGTGGGATAAGCGGCAATGACTGCTAGGACCCGGGAACAGGACCCACCTTGCTTTTAATAAGGCCCTCCAGCAGGACTCGAGCTTCTGCCCTCGGATCCTCCAGCGATGGCGGCATTGTCCATGGCACAACAAGGAACATTTCATGGCTGGGGAGGTGAACCTGCAGTCCTACAGTTGGGGGGTTAGGGGCACAAACACTGATGTAAAAATGTGTCTGAATGAAAGCTTTCTGCAACCAGCCCATGTTACCAGCCTTCAGGACACAGACCTACCGTGGGCCTGACCAGAGTCCGTGGTTATGAATAAATGTCAAATCTTTGCACCTGTGCATGCAACCACATACGTAAGCCTTTAATAAGATAATTCAGGCCAACTTCAAAACAAAGAGGCGTTCTGTCAGTAGCAGCCTGCTTTAACACTGACTGAGGAGGTCTGTCAGTACCAGCCTGCTTTAACACTGACTGAGGAGGTCTGTCAGTACCAGCCTGCTTTAACACTGACCGAGTCAGTACCAGCCTGCATTAACACTGACCGAGTCAGAACCAGCCTGCTTTAACACTGACCGAGGCGATCTGTTGTTTGGTCTGCAGAGTCAACAACTCTGGGTAGCACGATGTCTCCAGGGGCATCGTTGGGGGCACTGCCAGGGACTTCCTCTGGGATGAAGTAGAGCACAGCTGGAGCTCCACGCTCGCCACCCTCGCACTCTGGCACCACCTCCAGGTCATACGGGGAGCCAGGCCTCAGGCCCGGCAGAGGCGGGGGGGGCCTGCCAGCCTCCCCTTCCGGACGCTTGGGCCGCCCCTCTCAGAGAGGCGGTACAAGAAGGCCACGCCCACCCCAGACCTGCCGCTCCACAGGGCTATCGAGTCCTTCTGTCTAAATCGGAGATCCAACACTTCACCAGGGCCTGTGGGCAGAGCAAACCAGCAAACATTCATCAGGGCCTCCCCAACACTTCACCAGAGCTCCTTCCTAAATGACTTTGGGCTTATCCTGGCCTAACGCAAGCTTGGAGTTGGTTGCTAAAGGGCGCAGAACGGTGTGGGGTGGAATATGACGGTGCGTCACCGAAGACAAAGGGCACGTGGAAAGACCAAAATATTTTTCCAACCTGCAGTTTACCAACAATAAAATTTGGAGAAATGGAGAAAAAGAGCAAGTTCAACAAAATGTTCAGTTTTCATCTAGAACAGTTCATGAGCAATAAACATTTTACATTATTTAAACATACATTGCGCCAAATTCCAAAAATATTTGAGACAAGCATTAATGAGTTTGAAATAGACAATTCTTCTGTTCTTCTGTGAGACTGACAATTTGACATATCTCTCCAATAAGAGTCGACAAGTGTTTGATCAATAGATAATTAAGTCCACCACGGAAGTTCATTCACCCACAAGTGTAGGTTTTCCACCCATTCAACCTACTGATGTGGTCTGGTTATCTGTCACACCACTATCTGTCATTTGCACCTCTGAACTGGTAAAGCAGAGGAAGTCAGCTGGACCATAATTATCACCCATCAAATCACTGGATTTAGATTATCATCCTTTTCATAGTTGACTGTAGCCCATTTTTTAACAGACCTCTCCCCCTCACGGTCAGGTCCCTCCCCCACACAGCCAGGCCTCTCCCCCACACAGCCCAACCTCTCCCCAAAACAGCAAGGCCTCTCCCCCAAACAATCAGTCCCCTCCCCCACACAGCCAGGCCCCTCCCCAACACAGCTAGGCCTCTCTCCCACACAGCCAGGCTTCTCCCCCAAACAGACAGGCCCCTTCCCCACACAGCCAGGCCCCTCCCCAATACATACAGCCCCGCCCCCCAACGCTATTGGCCCACCTGTTTTTGTCTGGATGGTGCTAACGCTCATGACCGTGCTGTCCCCACACAGGGCTTCCACCCTGCAGCTGTACTGGTGGCAGGGAAGCAGGCTTGTCACCGTGTGCCAGGTGAGCAGCGTGGAGCTCTGGAGCTCCCCCTGGTGGTACACCTTAAAGCTGGAGATGGAGGAGATGTTCTGCACAGACCAGCTCACCGTATAGTTGTGGGAACCAAAGGAGGACTGGTGTAGGTTTATGATTTCAGAGTTTGCTAGGGGACAAAAAAATAAACAAAACTCTTTCATCAGGCAAAGCTTTCAAACAGTAATATCTAAGGCAATATTAGCATTCCCCTGTTAGATGTGTTGGAAGTGATGAAGTCGATTCACTGTTAAAAATTAGAGGAGAGATTGACACACAAACTCTTAATCCAGCACATTCCATCATGTGCCAGGTCATGAGCCAGGGACACACTTAACAAAATCACGTGATTTCCTTTGGCAGGAGCTTGGTAAGGAGCCAGCACTGATAGATAGGACGGAGTGTGGCACAGTGGGTAAGGAATTGGGCTTGTAACCGAAAGGTCGCCGGTTCGATTCCCGGGTAAGGACACTGCCGTTATACCCTTGAGCAAGGTACTTAACCTGCATTGCTTCAGTATATATATCCAGCTGTATAAATGGATACAATGTAAAATGCTATGTAAAAAGTTGTGTAAGTTGCTCTGGATAAGAGCGTCTGCTAAACGCCTGTAATGTAATGTAATGCAACATCTAGTGAAAAATCCAAGAAACCTACAAGTACATTAAGTTGACAGGAAAACCATAGAGGTTTTTTCCACTAGCCTCTGCCTTGCGGCTAGATAAAAGAATGCATCAATGTAGGACTGCACCATACATCTAACTGCAGTTTTTAAAGTGTATTAAGACTAACTGCGGGATTGTAGTGTAAAGGCGTCTTTTTCTTTAATCTGTTCGCTCCGGCATTATTTACTCAGTAAGTGCCGAATGTGCTGTGGTATCTGCATCTTCCCATGCCGGGTTACCCAGTCTCTGGACCAGACATTTAAGCATTCTATAGGTAGATATATAATGTACACCAGATCCCTTGGCCCTGTAATATCTGCCCATGGCCTGTCCTATCATTCCTATGCCGACGACACGCAACTCTTTCTCTCCTTCTCCCCATCGGACACACAGGTCCCTGCCCGCATCTCCGCTTGCCTGAGGGACATACAGAGCTGGATGGACAATCACCACCTGAAGCTCAACCCGGGAAAGACGGAGCTAATCTTTATTCCTGCTCTATCCTCTCCCCTCCTCGACTTTTCCATTTCCTTAGGGGACACCGTAGTGACCTCATCACCCTGCGCCAAGAATCTCGGAGTGATGATGGACAACAGGCTGTCCCTCTCCAACAACATTGCAGCAGTAACCCGGGCATGCAGATTTTTCCTATATAACATCCGCAGAATCCGCCCCTTTCTCACCACCTACTCAACCCAGCTCCTGGTCCAAGCAATGGTTCTATCCCGCCTGGACTACTGCAACTCTCTTCTGGCTGGACTACCGGCATCTGCCACCAGACCCCTGCAGCTCATCCAGAATGCTGCGGCTCGTCTGGTCTTCAACCTCCCCAGACACTCCCACGTAACTCCCCTGCTCACTACCCTCCACTGGCTGCCTGTTATAGCTCGCATCAAATTCAAAACATTGGTTCTAGCATACCAGGCAGTCAAGGGATCAGCCCCAGCATACCTTCACAAGATTTTCAAACCCTACATGCCAGCCAGATCCCTCCGTTCTGCTACCTCAGGACGCCTAGCACCTCCCCCTCTTCGCACCTGCACTTCCAGAACACGTCTCCTGTCTGTTCTGGCCCCACGATGGTGGAATGACCTCCCTGTGGAGGTCAGAACAGCTGAGACTGTGAACAATTTCAAACGACGACTGAAGACCCACCTCTTCAGGCTGCACCTCTCCCCATCCCTCCCTTCCCCCCCTGTAAATGACTAAACTTAGGGGTGTAACTAGGCAGCTGTTTAATAGGTGACTTAGTTGATGCGCCAGTCTTAACGACTACTTGTATTTTTATTTATTTTTATTTTTCCATAGATTGCGTTGTTGCCGTTCTCGTTGTTAGTGTTAATCAGTTTAACCACCAGGGTCCAAGTTGAACTATGCGGTTGTTCCCTGTACTTGGACCGGTACTTCTCTCTAGGGGTTTCGTCATACTTGTTCCTGGTTATGGTTATACACTTTGTTGTACGTCGCTCTGGATAAGAGCGTCTGCCAAATGCCTGTAATGTAATGTAATGTAATGTAATGTATATATTCTATAGGCATATGTGGCAGCCTTGCCGTGTGGAGATAGGCTTGCTTCACAGAGAGATTTTACTTTAGTGAACGAGGATCACTGGTATTGTATGATCTTCTTCGGTTTAATTTTGTTTAATAAAACATCAAGATACTGTTGTCATAATTTATCAGTTGTACCACAGATCATTTAAGTTAGCCAGCTACAGGTTTAATAGGAAATTAAAACTGGCCAATAATGTAGCTGCACCACACCCACTGATAGTATATTCAATATAACCCGCTGTGTTGGCAGGTGTGTTATGCACTTTACACTGTGCACTGCTCGTCTCTGGTCCCAAAAATACCAACAGTCACAAGCCGCACCCAGTACACCATGTCACATCGTTGACTGCGCCCATGCAACACTGATTCCAGAAAATAGCCCTAAATCTTACTCTAGGAATACCTCCTGGATCAATAATTATATACACCCCTTAAAAAGGGATTGTAGAAAGGCTGAGCGTCAAGTTCATGACAGTCTTTAGAAGGATCTTATGCTAAAATTTTAATACTACAGGTAAGATGCGAGACCAAAGTAATTCTCCAATCTGATATCTGAAAATAGCCACAACCCAAGAGTCCTTTTCAATACCATCGATAGCATTGTCAATCCGTAATCAAAATGCAATCTGAAGTCATCTGTTGTGTGAAAATTTTGCCTTTCTTTGTCAATAAGACTGTTAATATCAGAGTTCCGAATTCGGTTAATATCAGAGGTCCATTGTTCAGCCTCTTTTGAAGAAACCTAATCTAGATTCCACTGTCCTAAACAATTACAGGCCAATCTAAAAGTTTCCATTTCTTTAGAAGGTATTTGAAAAGGTGTTGTCAAAGCAGTTATTGACTTTTATAATTACTAATAATCTATTTACAAAATTCCAAGCTGACTTTCACGCAATGCATAATACCAAAACGGCTCTTCACAAAGTAACTAACAATTTCCATTAAAACGCAGATAACGGTGCTTGCTCAGTACTGGTTTTATAGATCTCAGTGCTGTCTTTGATATGGTTGTTATGGTTTAATTGACCGCCTTACAGACTGGGTGGGCATTGAGAATGCTGCCCTGACGTGGTTTCCTGCTCATCTCACTGGCAGGCAAAGGAGGAGGAGTTAGGCTTAGATGTGCAGGCCAAGTAAACATAGTGGCAAAAAAGGTTATTCCCAGTAAGAAATTGCAAAGAAGCTTAAGATTTCCAGGTGCAGTGTTCAGTACATGCACGGCAGGGTCCAGCTGATGGGCAGCTATTTTACCAGAAGACCAAGAAATAGCAAAATAAACTGTCAAAGTTAATAGCAAAGTAAAACTGCACCACAACTACAGGAAAAGCTCAATGCAACAACAGAGACACCAGTTTTTCCAGTGAAACAGTGGCTATGATCTGCTGGCCTAAAATGTTGTGTATCTGCAAAAAAGCCCTTGCTGCACACTATTAACAAGAAAAGACTCCAGTGGGCCAAGCACCATCAATACTGGACCAAGAAAGTTTGGTAAAAGGCATATATATATATATATATATATATATATATATATATATATATATACACACATACATATATACATACAGTATATACAGCACATTTACTTGGCTCTGCAAATCTAAGCCTAACTTGCTCCTCCTTTGCCATATTTCTTATAACTTTAGTGCCAAATTCACTTACACTACAAGCTAAATGGTATTAGGCTACCTGTGGTTTAAAAAAAACGCATCAATGAGATTTCAGTCAATTTAACAATTTTACTCCTCTGCCTCCAAAAAGATTAGATAGACCTCCAATAATTTCTTTAACTGTAATTAAAGCCAAAGGAGGTTATTTTGAGAAAAGTTGTGTTTTAAGTTGTTTTAAGTAAAACTCATTGTTGTGTTATTGTAGGTAGAAATTGAAAATGTCTATACTTTGGTTTGTTATTCAATAAATGTCCATAAATTAACTGAATTCCGCCGTACCTAAAGTTTTTTTCTAAAAATTATTATTTTTTAAACCCGCAGATGGCCTAATACTTTTGGCCTGAACTGTACTGTACACCACACAACCAATACATGGCCAAAAGTATGTGGACACCTGACATTCAACATTTTATCCAAAATAATTTATGTTAATATGGAGTTGGCCCACCCTTTGTTGCTATAACAACTTCCACTCTTCTGGGAAGGCCCTATTCAAGATATCGGAGCACTGCTGCAGGGATTTGCACTGATTGGGCCATTAGGTCTGGCTCACAGTTGGCTTTCCAATCCCAAAGGTGTTGGATGGACTTGCAGTCAGGTTTATGTGCAGGCCAGTCAAGTTCATCCACACCATTCTCAAACCGTTGGGAAAGCATAGAATCATCCAGAATGTGATTGTATGCTGTAGCATTAAGATTTGCCGTCACTGGGCCTAGCCCAAACCATGAAGAACAGTCCCAGAACAAGGGGTGTCCAGATACTTTTGGTCATATGCAGTGGGTGCCAGACACAGGCGCTCTGTAGCTATACCAGAGTTTCCATCGCTGAGGACCATCCTGCTGAGGCGGGACTGGCCCATAGACTGGCACACCACCTGAAGCCCCAGCTGCACCCTGCTACAGGGAGGCAAGCTGCCCACGGTGAACACCGGGCTGCCCAGCGTGTGTCTGAAGCTCCTCTCCTCCAGGACGTGGCCAGAGCCGTCCACGTGGAAGACCGTGAGCAGGAAGGCGGTGAGGCCCGAGGCGGGGTCGCTCGGGGGGCAGTCCCATCCCACGGTCACGCTGCTGCTGTCCCAAGCGGTCACCCTGAAGTTCCTGGGCACGTCAGGATCTGGGCATTCACACAGGGAACTTAACACGGCACTCTGAGCACGCACCAGCACAGCCAAGCTTTACAATGTGATCATTCACACAAACAGGCTAACCCATGAGCCTCTGCATGTTCGGCTACAGTAATTGCACAATGCTAATGAACCTGCTGGTGCTCATATGGCAATAGGGCAGTTCACAGAAGTGAGCTACTTATCAGACCTCCAAAAGAAGGGAGTCAGCAAATTAGATAGATACAGTGCTCAGTAGCAAAATACCCTACTGGATCAGCATTATGTGAACCTTAGGTTCTCCATAATATAATGTGATCAAGTTTTGTATCGTTACAGTAGAAACCTGATAACATGGGAAACAAGTTGGTGTCTTTGGTGGTGGGGTGCTGACTAAAGATCTTGATACAAATGGGTCAGTGGCCAGCCAGATACCAAGGTTAACCCGGTGTGATAAGCTTACAGAGATAGCACAAGCAGGATCATTGATCTGTACTGTTTGGTGCGGATTGTGTTTTTATTTCATGACTTGGTGTTTTGTATCTTTTTGTATATATGGGGAAAGGTGCAATGGTTCAGGGAGACTCGTCAAAACTCGTCTCCTGCGCATATGCAAATGTGTATAGCTATTTCACCACTCACATTTTGCACCATTGTATATCGTTATTATTACTGGACACACAGAACAATAAACTGCATTCATTTTAACCTGCCATTCTTCGTTGACTCTTACCACTGTACACCTAGCAGTTTAAGGTCCTAACATACACATAGAACTGAGGATATCAGCACCTCGTAGTTACTGGCCTATACACTAGTGTTGTAACAGTTCATACTCAATTGTATTTATGCAGGCTACACAAGCCAGAGACATGTCTGCCTCTACCAAGTTTTAGACAGCGATCAGTATAGAGCCACACTACTGGTGGAAAGCAGTTTCCTCTGGCCATGCATTACTGTTAGCACCAGAGGAAAGGTGAAAACACTATTTTGGAGTCAGATAATCAAGATTACATGAAATTAATCCCATTCCAGCAAGACTACACACGTTCCTTCACCACTCAGATACTTCCACTGTTTGGTTTGCGGACGGGTTTCTTACAGTTGGTGACCTCCACATGCCGTTTGGAGTATCTGAGGGGTTTCTTACATGAATCTATTGGTGCTCACATATACCTGCTGGTGCACATCTGAATCTGCTGGTTCACATTTGAATCTAAAGGCTCTCTTACGAATCTACTGGTGCTCATATGAATCTAAAGGTTCTCTTATAAATCTACTGGTGCTCATATGAATCTAATGGTGCTCATATGAATATAAAGGTTCTCTTACAAATCTAAAGGTTCTCTTACAAATCCACTGGTGCTCATATGAATCTAATGGTGCACATGTATACCTGCTGGTGCACATATGAATCTAAAGGCTCTCTTACGAATCTCCTGGTGCTCATATGAATCTAAAGGTTCTCTTACAAATCTACTGCTGCTCATATGAATCTAAAGGTGCTCATATGAATCTACTGGTGCTCACATGAATCTAAAGGTTCTCATACGAATCTACTGTGCAAATGTACAGTACTCGGAAGTGGCTATGGATAACAGTGCTGCCCATAATGCACATAATGTAGAAAGCACAAGATACTAATAACAATGGCTATTTAGCAGGGAGAATTAAGTGAACAAAATGTCACGTGGTGGATGGAAGCATGAAAATTGGTACGAAAAATACATTTTAAAGACAAGCTGAAAACAGGAACATTCTTGTTACCCATAACATTTTTGTGTGTATTGGAGTGAAATGTATGTATATAGATGGTAATTCAACAAACTTTGTGGTCAGACTGTGAAACTTAACAATAGTCAGGGTTTTGAACAGAGTCTAACATCATACACATTAGTGTCACTTAGGATGTATATGAGAGTCGGTATAAATGCAAGGCATAAATATAACACGGTAATTATATTTTTGTTCCCTGCTGCTACAGTCATCATTTGAGGAATGTATACGCACAATGCAATCCTATTTCGAATGATTCATGGAAAAGAAACAGCATTTATCACATGCATTTATTATAAGCACACACCAGATTAGTCTGTATAGTAGGCTTTTGCTATTGGGTTTTGTGTTAGTTTTTAATGCAAAATTAATTGTTTTACATTGGCAAATTGCTCGTAGTTGTGTCTCTCCTGTCAGCATCTAGTTCCTCGTTTACGAAATAGGGAAATGGACAATTATTGAAATGACTGAATTATTCAAATAAACAATTATTGTTTAACATTTTCATGTGGGGAAAAATTATTTCTTTCGAGGCATCTTTGAGAGAGAGCAGCAAAGACGTGCTCAGACAAGAGACACCAGCTACAAGCAAGCGAGGGGAACGTGAAACCTGACACCATGATAGGCTGAATAAAAACAGGTATTAATTATTAAACGGTTTTTACTGACAGAGGTCAAAGTGTGCAATGATTTTAATGCAGGTTTTGGTGACGGTCAGGTGCGAATGTCTCGCCCTCTCCTCTGACGTGTGTTTGAGCTGCTGTTTGTAGCCCTTTGTAATTTCATTGGAGCAAATTTCATCCCGCTGTCTGTGGTTGTTGCTGTTTCAATGCCATTAAAATCCTTTTTGCTCAAATATACTGGCTTGTGCAAACTTATTTTCAATTTATCCTCAATAGCACTGTATCCTACAGTGTGAATATACTTTATATTTATAATGTTTGGTGTTTGAAGGTTCGGTTGCTAAATAGCCTGCCAGAGGAGAGACCGACACATTCGCACATCCGCATTCCGTATCAGCACCTGGCTATTGTCAGGCAGTGGGGGTGTGAAGACAAGCCAAACTCCAGTAAACAGTCCTAAAAAAGTTTTAGTCATCCAGTCAGACTTAGGCTGCATTCACACCAGATCAGGCAATGCGGCACCTTCCCGCAGGGTTGTGCGGAGGTGTGGGTGTGTCATTACATGGCCCATTTGCATGATGTCATGTTGTGAACTTTGACCTCCCCCCCTCCATTTCCTGTCTGCTAACTCAAACAAATGGAAACAAACCGAAGGAAGCCTCTTGCTATCGTTATTTTGCAGCGTAGATTGCAAGCCAGACGTCGAAGCTGGGTACACAAAATAAACCAAGCGAGGACACACCTAGGAGAGTATCATTGTTTGGTCCATGAACTCCATAGTGCTAGGTACAATAAACTAGCAAGAACTGCTAAATAGCGAATCTTTTTTTATACAGCTTAATTCTGAAGTTCAGAATTAATATTTAGCCAGTAATTATTGTTTTGGTACTTGTCCCATTACCCGGCACCGTCAAATCATGATGACGATCATAAAATCAAGTCTTAGGAAATTAATTCCATCAGTAATTCATCTGACAGTTGCTCAGTAAACAGCGGAATGCTACATGGTAATTTAAACAACTTGCGTGACTGGCCACCGCAGCGTGACGTCGGGTTGCGTTATGGCAAAAGTTGATTCTGGTTCTACTTCTTCCCCCAGGCCGCTACGTTTTTTTTCGGCACCCAATGCGGTCCCCACCCCGCAGCCTAAGTGCACCACCCCGATTCAAATGAATGGGAGGACTGCCGTTTTTCCTGCATTGCCTGATCTGGTGTGAATGCAGCCTTAGCATATATTATTGAGTTTGTTTGTTTAACATCCATATGTTCACCCAACTCAAAAAATGAGAAATGTTTTTATTAGTAAGCTAGCTGGCATGTATTAACTATCATAAACAAGTATGAACTATCAAGTCTAATCTTTCCACCGTAATTAAGACACGCGTGACAGAACGTTTCTGGCTGTAGCATACTATTCTAGTAGCTCGGGAGAACCTCCTTGTGGTATAACTTTGACATTTCCATCGCAAACAAGAAGTTTTGGCAACATGTTTTTGCTAACTGGTTGCCGGCTGGGTCAGACCAACATTACCAGTTCCAATTTATTTTTATTAGGCCTGTACAGTTCAAACGGAAAGACCCCAAACTGGCAGGTCAATTAAAGGCCAGTGCAGCACAGATATGGATGCATTTTGCATGATGCTTTACAATTGTGCGCCTGTTGTTCCCTCACCTAAATGTAGGGGTCGCATCTAAAAATTCATCTAAAAGTGCAAACAGCACAATTCCTTCAGAAATCAATCACCCTGTCTGTTTTGAGTATGAACACGGTAACTAGGGTGATTAAACAAACAAAAACTGTGGCCACCTTTGCAGGGTTCTACATCTTAAACCATTAAAAGGACTACGGGTAAATGGTAAATGGTAAATGGACTGCATTTATACAATGCTTTTATCCAAAGCGCTTTACAATTGATGCCTGTCATTCACCCATTCACACACACACACTCACACCAACGGTGAAAGGCTGCCATGCAAGGTACCAATCACGGCAGGGATCGAACCGGCAACCCTCCAACTGTCAGGCAACCACTCTTACCTCCTGAGCCCCCATAGGGTGATACCTATAATTTGGTGCGTCAGATGTTTTTTTGTTAGCCTAACCGTGTTTGTGATACAGCCTTGCTGCGCGATTACTGTGGTCAGAGCCCATGAGCTAGATTTCTGTAACAAACAAAGTGTGATATGCAGATACAGGTGCGCATTCCTTCAGTCACAGCGATATTTCTGAAATAATCGGGTCATGGGGCCCCCTAAACTGGCTCCGCACCCCCTGTCCTAATACTCAAGCTCTGCCACTGGGCAGTGGTCAAATAAAGCAAGGTGTTTTCACGTGTGCAATTATTTCAAAGGGTAATGAATCTCTTATTGCCTATATTACAAAAACACTATACTTCAGAAATACAACTGTTGGATCTGATCCAGCTGTGTACTTTATTTCAAGAAAATAGTTTTGCAACATAGCCTATTGTTTCATAATATGCATGAAGGTTGTTGTGAGAAGTAACGGAAGTAATAAAAAGACGCACTCTTACCGGTGAGCGCGGTGAAGCACAGGAACGTGGGGGGCGGGGGGCAGACGCACTCTTACCGGTCAGCGCGGAGAGGCACAGGACCGCGGGGCCGAGCGCCATCTCCACACACGCCACGTAGCTCCGGCAGCCGTCCAGGCCAGCGAATCGGTAGTGCCCCCTGCGCGTGGTCTCATTGCACAGGACCGTCAGGCCGTCCAGGTCCGGCCGGTACAGCGCCACTCTGTGCAGGGGGTCGGGGGGGACACGGGGGCTCCCTCGCCAGGAGACCAATAGCGTGGAGGCACCCCGAGACTCCGCCCTCAGTGGAAAGCGGTGGGTGTGGCCTGGGGAGAGCAGGGTGTGCTTGAGAAACTGGCATTGTCACCCAGGAGGTCATTTATGCCAAGCTGCACTGCTGATGGAGCCTTCAAAGACACCAGTTGCCATAGACAAGCTACTGTTAATGAAGAACAGTAAGCCAACATCTAATCTATTAAGCCATAAAAAGATAATGTTAGTAAAAAGCTAGAATTCTGGAAACCTGACATGAGGCAATGTTCATTTTTCAGGCGTCATACACTGCTAACAAACTAGTCATCAAATATACAAAAGCATTCTGATATTATATTCAACATGTAGAGTGATACAGGGACACTCTGTTGCGTTGCACATAAAGTCACGGATTAAAGCCAAATTTACAGTTACTTCAACTTTACACAGAAAAACTGCCCACACCAACAACTAATAATTATCAATATACCTATAGTAGTAGGTTTCATTAGGTCATATTGAATATGACCTAATGGAACCTATTACTCCATCTATTACACATCTAAACAGCAACCTGAATCGATGCTTTTAATTTTAATGGTAGTAAAACATACTGGCAGAAAAGTTAATAAAAAAATGAATTTTCAGAATGTTAGATTTAAATGCTTTTGCAATGCAAACAATTTGCAATATGTTAAAATGTTCAGATCTTTGACAACCTTATCTGGTCAAGTTCAGTTTATGTTGATGTCCACAAGAGTAAAGAGGGAGGCATACCAAGTGCAATGATAAAGTCCTCCTTTTGGTAGAGATAATGCGTGTCGTTTTCACAGGGAAACACTTCATTTGGCTGGAATGTCTTGAGAGCTTCCTGTTGTGAAAAAGTGAAAACAGGCACTTGAGAAGTGACGACAGCACTAAACTTTTCAGTTTTACTTTTCAATAGTTTCCATGTTCATTCAAACATCTTGAGCGGAGAAATTTGAAATGGCTCCAATTCAAAAGCACAAACCATGAGAGGGTCCACAGTGCTAAACATTCTGGTTTCTTATGTGTCAAAATAAAGCCCCACATTCACCAGCTGAGATCTGGTGACTGCAAAGGCCATACCATATGATTCACATCATTTTCATACTCATCAAACCGTTCAGTGACCCCTCGAGCTCGGTGGATGGGGACACTGTCATCCTGGAAGAGACCTCTCCCATCAGGATGGAAATGATTCATCACAGGATAAAGGTGATCACTCAAAATAACTTTGTATTGATTTGCAGTGATCGTTCCCTCTTAGGGGACAAGTGGACCCAGACCATACCATGAAATTGCGCCCCACAGCATAACAGAGCCACTGGACGCCCTCATTGTAGGGGTCATGCCTGTACTGTTCTCTTGGCATACCCCACACATGCACTTGCCCACTTGTGGAGAATATAACAAGGCAGTCCATTCTCTCCATTATTATTTGCTCTTGCTATTGAGCTCCTGGCCGCGAAAATAAGATCACATGACCATATACAAGGTATTAAGATTGGAGGGGAAAGTCATGTTATTTCTCTGCACGCAGATGGCATTTTACTTTACTTACAAGACCCCTTGCATTCAATTCCAACACTTTTTACAATACATGACCAGTTTGGCGATCTATCTGGTTACAAAATCAACTGGTCCAAGATCGAGATCATGCCAATTTCCAAATTTAATTCTGATTCTTTAAAAGGCAAGTTCAATTTTAAATGGTCTCCAGACTATATAAAGTACTTGGACATATTCATTCCCAGTAATATAGAAGACGCTCATCTACTTAACTATCCCCCAATAATTGATAAAGTTACAAGTGATCTGAAAAGAATGAACTAACTTCCGATCTCTTTTATGGGTAGAACTAACATTATTAAAATGTCTGTTTTACTCGAATTCCTTTATTTGTTTAAAAACTTATTACAGCTCCCATATAGTGCTGGTGGTCTAAACTTGCCAAACCTCAAACTCTACTTTCTCTCAGCTCAACTTACCCAGGTCAAGCAATGGTTTTCCAGCTCATTAAGTGCATGGGCAAGAGTGGAGTCCCGTGACATTCTTCCATAAGAGTTGAAATACCTGCCCTATATTGGTTTACAGGAGGATTAAAAAATTACCAAGAACCCTACTATCGTTAATAGTTTACAAATATGGAAGAGCTCCCATAAACTTATGGGTTACAGTGAACGCCTCTCCCCCGATACTCCCATATGGAGAAACCCCAATTTCTCACCCTGTTTTAATTAAGACACATTCAAGCCGTGGTACGACAAGGAGATAAGGGAAATAACAAATCTTTTTGATAATGGTCTATTTATCTCTTTTAATCAGTTGCAATTAATACAATCTACCTTCCACTCACTTATTCAGGTTTTCCCAAATTTGTCACATGACACAGACAAGTCAAGACACTCTAAAGGAACCCAAACCATCCAAAATAGAATGTCTCATCAATAAGGATGTAAAAATTTCTAGATGTATTTCTAAAGTATATAAATCCCTGTTAGAATGCTTGTTTACAAGCACAGATATTATGAGATGTAAATGGGAAAAGGATTTAGAAATGGATACAAGAAAAGAGGACTGGTCTCTTTTTTTTCTTCAAAATGAGTACTGCAATGTCCTTTCTTTGCTGGCGTTGCAAAAAACAAAAAGGCAACTTTTATCATATGTTTTGGTCCTGTAATCTGGTGTCAACATTTTGGAATTCTGTAATTGGCATTATAGCACTATGTTTAGACATTCATATCCCAAAATCGCCTCGCTTGTGTCTTCTTGGCACAAGCAACATGGACCCTTGGAATAAGCTTCACAAAAAACATTGACCTTGCTTTGATCGCAGCAAGGAAGTGCATTACAGTCCACTGGAAATCGGATTACCCTCCTACAGTATCGCATTGGTTAAATGAAATCTCCAGCTACATTCCATTAGACAAAATTGGCTACAACATAAGACTAAGAGTCAGGACTTTTTGAAAATATGGGAACCGCATATAGATTTTATGGCAAGAAGGGCAGTTTTAGGGACTAATGGTTGATATGCTGGGTTACAATGTTTTTCTTGTTTTTGGCGGTGTGGCGGTATATGGTGGTGTTTGGTTTTCTAGTGCAAATTGTAATGTGATATGGCATAATTTTGCTACTGTCAAACTGTCAATCAAAACCGTTTAACTCTTTGAAAAATTGTATTTATTTTTATACACTTTTGTCATGGTTCACAGTTAAAGTATTAAGTTGCTGAAGATGTTCACTGTTGTGAAGGCAATGCCCTGGTCAACTTTTTGGGCGACATGATGGGGTGTTGTGCCTGCCGGCGAGAGATTGAGAGAGAGGGAAGGAAAAGTATAAAGTGCAATCTGTCTGGGCGAGGGATCGCTAGGCAGTCAGCGCAGGCGTGTTGGGACGTCCGCTTGCTCAGCGTTGCCAAAAAGTGTTGCCTGAAGGGTTGGCCAGTGTATCACTACCTTTAATATACTTTTACTTGTGTACCTAGCTTACTTTGAGCTAGGGGTGCACCATGAGAGGGTCCACAGTGCTAAACATTCTGGTTTCCCCTGTGTCAAAATAAAGCCCCACATTCACCAGCTGAGATCTGGTGACTGCAAAGGCCATACCATATGATTCACATCATTTTCATACTCATCAAACCGTTCAGTGACCCCTCGAGCTCGGTGGATGGGGACACTGTCATCCTGGAAGAGACCACTCGCATCAGGATAGAAATGTTTCATCATAGGATAAAGGTGATCACTCAAAATAACTTTGTATTGATTTGCAGTGATCGTTCCCTCTTAGGGGACAAGTGGACCCAGACCATACCATGAAATTGCGCCCCACAGCATAACAGAGACACTGGACACCCTCATTGTAGGGGTCATGCATACAGGCCTGTACTGTTCTCTTGGCATACCCCACACATGTACTCACCCACTTGTGGAGAATATAACAAGGCAGTCCATTCTCTCCATTATTATTTGCTCTTGCTATTGAGCTCCTGGCCGCGATAATAAGATCACATGACCATATGCAAGGTATTAAGACTGCAGGTGAAAGTCATGTTATTTCTTTGCATGCAGATGGCATTTTACTTTACTTACAAGACCCCTTACATTCAATTCCAACACTTGTTACAATACTTGACCAGTTCGGCGATCTATCTGGTTACCGGTCCAAGATCGATATCACGCGAATTTCCAAATTTAATTCTGATTCTTTAAAAGGCAAGTTCAATTTTAAATGGTCTCCAGACTATATGAAGTACTTGGGCACATACATTCCCAGTAATATAGAAGATGCTTATCAACTTAACTATCCGCCAATAATTGATAAAGTTACAAGCGATCTGAAAAGAATGAACAAACTTCCTATCTCTTTTATGGGGTAGAACTAACATTATTAAAATGTCTGTTTTACTCAAATTCCTTTATTTGTTTCAAAACTTATTACAGCTCCCATATAATGCTGGTGGTCTAAACTTACCAAACCTCAAACTCTACTTTCTCTCAGCTCAGCTTACCCAGGTCAAGCAATGGTTTTCCAGCTCATTAAGTGCATGGAGAGTGGAGTCCCGTGGCATTCTTCCATAAGAGTTGAAATACCTGCCCTATATTGGTTTACAGGAGGTTTAAAAAATTACCAAGAACCCTACTATCGTTAATAGTTTACAAATATGGAAGAGCTCCCATAAACTTATGGGTTACAGTGAACGCCTCTCCCCCTATACTCCCATATGGAGAAACCCCAATTTCTCACCCTGTTTTAATGACACATTCAAGCCGTGGTACGACAAGGAGATAAGGGAAATAACAAATCTTTTTGATAATGGTCTATTTATCTCTTTTAATCAGTTGCAATTAATACAATCTACCTTCCACTCACTTATTCAGGTTTTTCCAAATTTGTCATATGACACAGACAAGTCAAGGCATTCAAAGAACCCAAACCATCCAAAATAAAATGTCTCATCAATAAGGATGTTAAAATTTCTAGATGTATTTCTAACGTATATAAATCCCCGTTAGAATGCTTGTTTACAAGCATAGATGTTATGAGATGTAAATGGGAAAAGGATTTAGAAATGGATACAAGAAAAGAGGACTGGTCTTTTTTTTTTTCTTCATAAAATGAGTACTGCAATGTCCTTTCTTTGCTGGCGTTGCAAAAAACAAAGAGGCAACTTTTACCATATGTTTGAGTCCTGTAATCTGCTGTCAACATTTTGGAATTCTGTAATTGACAATATAACACTATGTTTAGACATTTAGATCCCAAAATCGCCTCGCTTGTGTCTTCTTGGCACAAGCAACATGGACCCTTGGAATAAGCTTCACAAAAAATATTGACCTTGCTTTGATCGCTGCAAGGAAGTGCATTACAGTCCATTGGAAATCTGATTACCCACCTACAGTATCGCATTGGTTAAATGAAATCTCCAGCTACATTCCATTAGACAAAATTGGCTACAACATAAAATATAGGAGTCAGGACTTTTTGAAAATATGGGAACCGCATATAGATTTTATGGCAAGAAGGACAGCTTTAGGGACTAATGGTTGATATGCTGGGTCACAATGTTTTTCTTGTTTTTGGCAGTGTGGCGGTATATGGCGGTGTTTGGTTTTCTAGTGCAAATTGTAATGTGATATGGCATAATTTTGCTACTGTCAAACTGTATTTATTTTTTATTGTATTTATTTTTATACCCTTTTGTCATGGTTCACAGTTAAAGTATTAAGTTGCTGAAGATGTTCACTGTTGTGAAGGCAATGCCCTGGTCAACTTTTTGGGCGACATGATGGGGTGTTGTGCCTGCTGGCGAGAGATTGAGAGAGAGGGAAGGAAAAGTATAAAGTGCAATCTGTCTGGGCGAGGGATCGCTAGGGGGTCAGCGCAGGCGTGTTGGGACGTCCGCTTGCTCAGCGTTGCCGGAAAGTGTTGCCTGAAGGGTTGGCCAGTGTATCGCTACCTTTAATATACTTTTACTTGTGTACCTAGCTTACTTTGAGCATCACCGCACCATGGGGTGGGGGGTGGCCAGTGGGGGGTTAGGAAAACAAAGGAAACTGCACAATTGTATTTGTATCCATTGACCTTTGCAAGCTCAATAAAAAATAAATCACATGTAGAGAATATGGTGAAGGATGACTCATCTGACTATCACAGATCACAGCACAGCAACCCTACTACAGTATCTGTCTCTATGTAATTGCCAACAGACTGTTCTTGCTGACACAGTCTCATCACATCCTGCATTGACATTCTCAGTCACCTGAGGAAGAGCTGCTCTTCTGTTTTTTCCTCACATACTGCACTGATGCATGAGCATCACAGCCATGGAATGGCTGATTTCGACCACAATTTCTGACCCTATTTACTGTGGTCTTTCCCATAGATTTAAATGCAGATGTCACTTTAGTCACTTTCTCTATTGAAACACTAACCAGTTGGACAGTCATTGTGACTGAAGCTCATGCCATCCATGGCCCAATAATGAACCCTATTTCAAAGTCAGTTAGATCCTTTCCTCTTGCCATCATGACCCAAAATCAGGGTCAACTGAGCCTACTCAGATTTTTTACACATGCCACAGAGCATGATCGGATGTTAATTGCTTAATTGTATTATGCAGTACACCTGTATGGAAACATCTGCATTTGTTAAATTTCTCCTCTCACTCACTCCATTCAGGTGTTTCAGTTTAACCCTCCTGTTATGTTGCGGGTCAAATTGACCCATTTTAAAGTTTGAAAATCTAGGAAAAATACTTAAAATTATTTTTTCAGTATGAAACTTCTTCTACTGGCCTTAATTAGTGTAATCAACATTTTAAATGAAAATGGTTCATTTCATGTATTTGCAAACCCCCCCTGTATGGGGATTGACCCGGGAACATTTTTGCTGTACCTAAAAAATGAACAGAACAGGACGGTTAATTTCTCACCCGTCTGAACGTTGATTGATATATTGACACATATTGGTCTTTAGAGCACATTACGGAGCAATTTAGGTTGGAACAAAAAATCAGCATACATTTTTAAGCACAATTTGACTGTCACAATAACAGCAGCAGCTTTTTGAATGCATATTTACATAAGTTGCATCACTAGAATTTAACAGATGCTCTCATCCAGAGCAACTTACACAACTTGAACTATTTATACATAGCATCCATTTTTTCAGCTGAATACTAATATATATATATATATATATATATTCACATCAAGCACCTTGCTCAAGAGTATAACATCAGCGCCCTACCTGGCAATTTAACCAGTAACCTTTGGGTTACAAGTCCAGTTCCCATCTTTATAGAAGTAGTTGTTCAAATTAAGTGGCCTGCAGCATAATTTCAGAGAGCCATCAATCTGTCACAAGACAGAGGCAATGGACCATATTTTGGAAAACATATGTCTAGCCGTTTCTATTATTGACCATGACAACAGTCATCAACTAGGTTGAAAGGTCAGTAACACTCACCCCACTTCCGCTGGGGGGGAGATACGCAGTTCTGTGCGCACTGCTCACACTGATGGAATCTGATGAGAAAAGCATGTACAGCATTGGATCCTTGGATCCATCTACATCCCCCCCTGAATAACCAACGTCAGAGTCAGAAACGTGTGAACAACTGAATTTCACACTTACCGGAAACAACTGAAAAGTTCCACACATGGGAGAGTCCTCCATAGTCCGCGCGTAATGTGTGTACATCCATTGTCGTTACCATCAACGACACCATTTTGCCTTTACTTCCTATGGGTGTAAGTTCATTGCTGTCCAGCCATATCTTGGTATCTGGTCTGGTAAGGATTGAGAACAATGTCACCATACAAACAACGAGATGCAGAGGTTAAGTAAATGTGCTTTGAGAAGCTATGAACCAAAGGTTCTGATATTCTGAACTTAATACCTCTTTGCGGAGGTGCTGACGTTTAGAACCCAACAGACAGAGAAGACAGGACTGCTGCAGCTTCCTGAAAATGGCAAAGTTGGACACATTCGTGTGACTATACATTCAGGCCTATAACCCTAACTGAATGGACACACCCATTAATGAATTTTAAAAACAAAAGGTAAACGTTACCTATAGGCTACACATGCATAAGGCCATTTAAAGCCAAAACGACATTTCCCTTACATGTTACCAACACCAGCTGATTCACTCCACTACAGCTGCAAATTAAAATATAATTCTAATTGTACCTCCACTGTGATTCACTGAAACTGGTTCATGTAAACGAGTCATGCAAAAATAAATAAATAAACATTTACTCACCCAAAGAAGAAGAAAGCTGCAGTGATATCAGTAATGAGAGAATAAACGCGGAGGCAAACCTGCAAATGTACAGATGTAGATTGCATTAGTGGAGCGCCTATTACGAGGACGTATTTATTTAATATACAAACCCACAGAAAATGAGCATATGTACATTTTCAGAGAATAGTTGAACTACTGTCCCTCTGTGAGAAAGCGATATGAGCGAAACGAAACAAAACATTCAACTGTCGAGATCATTTCGCAACAGATTAGACCTACTAATACTGATATTGGGCGTATACTCTGCAAACCCTTTGATTCTAAAATCAGACCGAGTAATTAGACTATTAGCTACACCTTTCAATTAAAATATTGACCACCCTTTTCACTCAGTTAAAAAAGTAAGATGAGTGAAACGAAAATTCGTCAGAATCAACATCTGTGTTAGGTTAAATAAAAAAGCATTAGAACAATCTAACAGGACATTTTCTCTAGTTTTTCACGCAGGCTCTGTTGGTTTTTGTGGACATTAAACGCGGCAATAAATTTAGGTTATAACCCTTATTGTTTGCAAGCATCCTATTGTGTTGAAGATAGGCTAACTGGTAGGGCAACACAGAATAAACGTGTCAGGTAAATATAAAAGCAAAATAATTACAAATTATATATTGAGTCCTTTCATATGCCGTAAATGTGGCGATGTGTTTAATTGAATCGTAGGGCATGTCGCCATGTAGAATTCTTACAGATCCTTCTAACCCAAATGCGATACTGCGTGGTCAAAAGCTGAATTTTGGTCTTATCTGACCGTAACACTCAGTAGGTACATGTTTAAAAAGAGGGGTATTTTCTTCAGAATAATAATAATTATATATATATATAATTATTATTATTATTTTGAAGAAAATACCCCCCTTTTTAAACATGTTATACACATAGCTCATTGCTTGCTTATTTATAGAGCCGCCTTTGTTCACTTTTATCAAGTGTAAAAATAATTCTGGAAGGCAGTATATATAAAAAATGTAGGTTGTGTGTTGAAGTTGCTCTGGACAAGTTTCTGCCAAATGCTTACATTCTAGCAATCCCTCACTGAGCCAGCATAACCAATCCCTCAGAAACTCACGCTTACACGCATACATGCACACGCACACACAGAGATGCGCATACGCACAAACGCACGCTTACACGCATACATGCACACGAACACACAGATACGCATGCGTGCGCGCACAAAAAATGCACAGAAATGCGCACAAACAAGTTTCAAGTTTAATTGTCATTCCCAGATACATAGTATACGGGAACGAAATGTCGTTCCTCACGGTCCAAGGTGCTAACACAAAATACAACACAGTCCCGAAACATAAAAACAGAATAAAAGCACAATAAAAGCAGTGATAAATATAAATAATGCAGTATAAGTGTAATTATAAGAACTGTAAGAATACAGGTAATATAAATACTGCCTAACCAGTGGCCTCAGTGGTAATTATACATAGTATAAATAGGAGGCACAGCGGTGATGATGGCCCGGAATAAAGGGTCGGTACAGGGTAGTCATAAAATGTCCATTACAGGGGCAGAGAGGTGTAGTCCAGGTGCGCATCTGCGCACACACACAGATGTGCCCACACACACGCACGAACCCACACACACACACTCTCTCTTGCACTTTTATGAAGATGTGGGATGGGGCAGAAAATTAAAATTAACTCTTTTAAAATACTCCAGATATTACAACCATTTTTACCACACACCATTATTTAGAGCAATTTCACACTATATTTGGTATTTTTACATAGTATCAATTAATACAGCTGTCTACATACTGAAGCAATTCAGGTGAATTATTCTGCTTACGGTATAACAGCTGTGTCCTACCTGGAAATTGAACCTGAAACATTTAGAATGCAAGCACAGTTCCTCAACCACCAAGTTACTCACACATACAAAGAACTGTCAGCAGGTCATTAGTTCAAATAGTGTCGGTCATATTTTTTAGACTGAAGTGTTTTTTAATGGGCTATTGTACACAACAGACCTACTAATTGTTTGTACATTGGCAGAGGATCTATAGGGCTAGATAACATTAATTTAGAAATGTGGGTAGCTACAGTAGTTAAAAAGTAGTTATCAGTACAGGCGCAACAGTGAACGTGAACCATTTTTATTTAAAGAAAATCGATATACCTGGTGTGAGGAAGTCATTATCTTGCGCCAGTTTCTATACCGAATTGCAACACAGATTGTACTTAATTTCAGAGGCGTCTATCTCCACTAACATAATACACTCGGTCGGTCGTCTCTTTAACAAGGTAGATAACATTAAACTCAGTGAAAATGCAGAAAGCGGAACTGTCTAAAGTGGGTGTATTTTATTTGGATTTCAGAAATAAATGTTTCCCGCAAAGACATAACCGATGCAAAAGCAATAGCTTAAATGTTTGCTTTTTAGTTAGCTAGCAGGCCAGTTTAGAGTTAGAGGTTTGCTTGAGTCTGAGGGGGGATTTGAACCTGGGTTTGTCACTTGTCCATAATGTTCCATTGGCAAACGTTGCTACCCAGTGAACTACGAGGAAAACAGATGTTGGGGCTGCAAATTTTTGGTCTTTTAAACGTATGCACCTGTATGTATGTCCAATGAGGCAACCTATTCTGGTGCATCTGTGATGCTGTAATCAGGCAGGAAGAAGAAAACGCAAAATCCACTAAGTCTGGGGCTTTATTTTGTGGACGTGTGAGGTCAGAAGGTACAGAAATGAATGTTTTTAAGGGTTGAGTCTGTGATCATTGTGGTTATTTCTGTAAGGAAACCCTGAAAAGTGCCAAACTCTCTGTGCTGTATATGTATGGGGCATGCCACCCCACCAACATGTAACTTTGCAGGATGGCATACCTGCCACCCCAATTTCACATACTTAAGGTATGAATATACTATCACATGGGAGGACCTGGAACTTGTATAAATACATACAGCCATTCAAATTTGTGCATAATGAAAAACAGGATTAACAGAACATTTCTACTCTTCTGCCTCCTCTTCCTTCTCCTGGCTGTGTTCCGCCTGGCTGCGGATGTGGGAGTGAAGGATGAGGTCCACGGACAGCAGGCTTGACGCAGTGTGCAGGACGGAGAGGAGGAGCTGGTATTTACAGGCCAGGGACTCCAGCCCCCGAACCCTCCAGCTGGGGGGGGCGGCCCCAGAGGCCCTGAGGAAGTGTGACTGGGCATCCAGGAAGCGTGGGCCGGGGTACAGCCGCCTGGGCACGCTCAGTACTGCCCCCGCCACCAGCCGGCAGGCCGCGCGCAGGTCGGGGCAGCGCCGTTGGGAGGCCTGCTGCAGGAGGCAGTGGTGCAGTACGAACTCAAACGCGCCCCCTGCTGGTAGCACGCTGCCTGCCTCTATTAGGACACCTGAAGAGGCGGGGCCTGTTTCTCGGGTACGGGTCCCCAATGCTCCTTCTTTCCCTTCCCCAAAATGGATGCCGGGCCGCTCTCCTGATGCCTTGCCATTTCGTAGCAAGTCCGGAATTGGATGTTCAGGTTCTGCTTCGGGCTCTGTGCTGTCAGGATTTTGGTTTTGGCCTGCACATAGTGGCCCCTCACCCTTGTTTGGGTCCCTAATGAGGGCCTGTGGCCCCTCACCCCTGCTTGGGTCGCTAATGAGGACCTGTGGCCCCTCACCACTGTTTGGGTCACTAATGAGGGCCTGTGGCCCCTCACCCCTGTTTGAGTCCCTAATGAGGGCCTGTGGCCCCTCACCCCTGTTTGAGTCCCTAATGAGGGCCTGTGGCCCCTCACCCCTGTTTGGGTCCCCAATAATGGCCTGTGGCCCTCCAGCCTCTGTGCTGTCAGTGCTCAGGTGGGCATTGTCCCTCATGCTGGCGGGTGCTCTATCTAACCTTGTGCCATTGTGTAGGCCGGGTTGTTTGACCATGTAATGAGCTACGTTTTCACTGTCCTCCTCCCTGCCCTGCGGGTGATGTGACAGGACAGGACAGGACCGTGTGCGTGACGCGACAGGACAGGCTCGTACACGCGCTGAAGCATCCGGAACAGTCCGCAGAAGGCCGTGCTGCACTGCTCCGCCAGGCCGGGACTGGGCCCGCACAGAACCAGGCAGTGCGGTGCCAAGCCCCGCCCCTCTGGGAAGCCCACGTGGGCCAACCTGTCGGGACCCAGCACCACGGGCTTGCAGAATGTCACCGTGGCAACGTGCTCCTCTCCAATCAGGCTCCAGTCACCGGGGTCGGCAAAGAGCTCCGCCCCCGCCAGCCGACAGAACAGCGCCAGCTCGTCACTGTCCACGCACTCCACCACGGACAGGCCGGCCCGCCGAGCGAGGTCCAGCGCCAGCTCCGACTGCTTCGCTGCCGAGAGCAGCAGCCCCACCCTCAGCCTGCGCAGGCAGGCCACGCCCCGCTCTGCCCTCCCGCCCACCCCACCGCAGCACCTCTGCGCCTGCGCCGCGCTCGCCAGGTTCAGAGAGACGCCAGGGGGCGCCAGAGGGGACTGGAGCGGCACGCTTGTGGCCAGCGCTCGGAGCGGCCCGTTGCCAGGGCAACGCACCGCAAAGTCTCTGTGGATCACCAGGCCCTGGAGGACCCGGGACCGGCTCACGGGCAGGCCTGGTACGGGCGTGTGGAGCGCGGCGAAGTGGCGGGCGATCAGGGTCACGCCGGTGCAGTCCTGCTCACACCGCCACCTGCGGTAGAACTCGCAGGCCGTCTGGCTCAGGACCCCCCAGTGGGAGCTCGCCGTCTTTCCCCGGAAGTAGGCGTCCGTGAGCGGGCGCAGGTGGGCGGGGTCCTGGAGAAGGGACAGGGCGCGAGGGGCGAGGCCCTGCCCGATCACGCCATCCAAAACGAGCGTCTGGAAGGACAGCAGAATGTGAGCCGCGCGGCGGGCCTGAATGCCGTGGAGATGGTCGCCGTGGATACCCCGCAGAAGCGCCCCCAGCAGGAGAAGGAAGGACTTGGCTCCATCACCCGTGATCTTACAGTGTGCTGATACACATCCCACCAGGACTCTGTCACAGGCACAACACAACACCATTATCAGCACACACATCTCTATCCATAGTCTTTTACTCACTATTACTCATACAGCATGATTCACACAGTTACTCATACACATTGGTAATCACACAGTATTGTTTACACACTGTTACTCACACAGTATGATTTACACAGTTACTCATACACACTATTACTCATACAGTATGATTTACACAGTTACTCATACACATTGGTAATCACACAGTATTATTTACACACTGTTACTCACACAGTATAATTTACACACTGTTACTCATACAGTATGAATTGCAGTTACTCATACACATTGCTAATTGCGCAGTATTATTTACACACTGTTACTCACACAGTATGATTCACACACTGTTACTCACACAGTATTATTTACACACTGTTACTCACACAGTATGATTCACACACTGTTACTCACACAGTATGATTTACACACTTATGCACGCAGTATGATTTACACACTGTTACTCAAACAGCTTTTTCCACTTGCATACTTTCGTTTCTCATTTATAGTGCAAACGTCACATCCCCAACATCGAACTGTCCATACTGCAGTAAGACGTAGTGGTGAAAAACCGTTTTCTGAGCTGGAGGAATGGAAGAAGCCCCAGGTTGTTGGCTGTGCTGTATTTCAGTAAGAGGGAGAACAGGTTTGGGGGCCTGTTACCTGGCAACGGGATGGTCAAGCCGAAGGGAGGTAAGGATCCTCCGGCCATCCCTGGTGAGGAGGACCTCTCCAGAGTCGCGGGTGAAGAGGACCTGGCCCCCGGACGGACCGAAGCACGGGCCCACCACCGCCTCCAAGGCCTGGGTGACCTGCAGCAGGGTCCCCAACTCCACCCTCTGCACCCCCTTCATCTCCACACTGCCTTTAACAGGGGCCTGCTGTAATCACTGAGCTGCATTTCCAACACAGACACAGCGTAGTCAAACTGAAATGCACACGGTGCATTTCCCACAGACACAGCATACTCAATCTGAAATGCATACGGTGAATTTCAAACACAGGCACAGCGTACTCAAACTGAAATGCACGCGGTGCATTTCCCACACCGACACAGCGTACTCAAACTGAAATGCATCCGTGGGCAGCGTTAGTTCAGCACTGACCATTCTGAGAGAAAAAGCCGTAAAACCTTTCAGCTTGTTATTTTGTGTTCTGTAAGCATGTGATTCTCAACTATGAAAACAAGAAATGAAACTGTGGAGAGGTGGTGTGGTTAGGGCCCCCTCTGCAGTCAAAGAGGGAGAGGTTTAGCTGGCACTGCAACCCCAGGTGTGTGCAGTGACAATTCATTGCTAATTGTACACACCTGGGGTTGCAGTGCCAGCTAAACCGCTCCCTCTCCGCCTGCAGATGGCGCCCTAACCACACCACCCCTCCACAGAAACAAACTTGTTTGTTAGTTTTAATGTGTCTTGCTCTTAAATACAGGCTATGAAATCATTACCATAAGGTCGTAGACAGGATGAGATGTCTAATGGAACAGAGAGACCTATAGGATTCATGTCCCGCACACTCACCTCAGCAGAGAGGAACTACTCTCAACGAGACAAGGAGGGGCTTCCAGTCATCTTCGGAGTCTGAAGATACAAAATACCTATATGGGCATCCATTTACAATTGTGACATATCACAAACCCCTCTTGTCACTTTTCAATGAGATGAAAGCAATCCCACAGATCGTGTCCCTCCCCGAATCCAACGTTGGGCCGTGATTTTGATGGCATACGAGTACACCATCGTTTACGAGGCAGGGAAATACCACGGCAACGCTGACGCCCTGAGTCGCCTACCCTTGCCGGAGAACCCAGGTCCCAAAGAGCCAGAGGAGAGAGCGCTCATGTTGGACACATCAGACATCACACCGGTGACAGCAGAACAAGTGAGAGCGCTCTCAAGAGTGAGAGAAATGGTGCAGAGAGGTTGGCTGCCAGAGCAAGAGGGGACTGAGTTTGCACCATACACTGCTCGTAAAGATGAGCTGAGTGTAAAAAACGGCTGTGTGATGTGAGGAGCTAGAGTAGTCGTTCCCAAGCCGGGTCAGAAGGACTGTGGCTTGTCAACATGCATTTTGGCAAAGTCCAGTCTGGCTTTTATGTGTTTCCCTCTTAGAAGTGGGGTCTTCCTGGGTCTTCTACCATGGAGCCTATTTTCATTCAGACAGTGACAGATGGTGCGAAGCTATTGTACCTTGAACTTGAAGATCAGTTGTTTCTCGACCGTTCGAGCAATCCTTCTGTTCAATTTTCCTCTTGCGACCACGTCCAGAGATGTTGGCTACAGTTCCATGGGCCTTAAACTTATTAATAATATTGGTAATAGTGGTCACAGGAACATCAAGCGCTTTGGAGATGGTTTTGTAACCTTTATGTTGACCATGCTTGGCTATTACCTTTTTTCTAATCTCTTCAGACCACTTTCTACTTTTCCTTCTGTTTTCCATGTTCAATGTGATGCACACAGTGGCACAAAACAGCAGAGTGAGTAATTTTCTACTTTTAAACTGGCTGCATGAGTGATTATAAGATTTAAAATGCCTGTGATACTAATTGAAACACAATAGACTGCTTAAAGTATCACTACAAATCAATTATTTCTTACAACTTCTAAAGCAAGGGTAACCAACAGGTCGATCGCAATCGACTGGTCGATCTTCAAAGCCTTCACTGTTGATCCCTAGCATTCTCACATTTTCTAAAAAAAAAAAAAAAAGCAGTTTTTTCATGCTCTGGTTGGTTGGTTGTTTTAACAAGCTTTTTAGACCTAGCTCTGGCTCGTTGATTTGAATCACGCATATATTGGCAAGGCTACCGCCTGTGGGCATATGAGGCATATAGTCTTCTCATTCGCTGACGTGAAAAGAAATTCATGCTCCCATTCCGGGTGGAAATAATATGTTTTTGATTTCTTTTTCACCAAACCCTCAACCATATCTATGTTGTTATGTTAGTTAAGGTGCATTCGGCATCAATATGTTTATTTTGGCTTCCAAAAGTAAAAATAAAACTACAGGACTAACATGACAAGGTATCTGTAAATATGAATATTATGCATTGAATTGATAAACTAAATATTGTGCATTGAACAGATACTGTAAATATGAATATTATTAATTGAACTGAGAAACTAAATATGAATATTGTGAATTGAACAGATACTGTAAATATGAATATTTTGCATTGATCAGATAACTGTGCATAACTGTGTCTTTCTTTGTGAGTATGTATGCACGTACATAGAGCCTGTCATAACAGAAATTGCAAAAATAAGTATGACAGTGAACAGTCTTACTTATACACACAAATCTGCATACACCACACAGTCCACAATCCCTCCATACAACTTTACCTCTCAATTCCATCCGATACTTTGTCTACTTTTCTTTAAATGATCTTTTTTTTCTCGCTCTCAATCCCTGTTGTTTTTTTTTTTTTAAGTAGCAATGCTGTCATTATTATTATTCTATTTTTTGCTTGTTTTTTTTCATTTTTTAAAAAGATGATTTTTACTTCTCTTGAGTGTTGATTTGCCTTTCGATGGATGCTTCCTCATTTGCTTTTGTTATATTTTCCTTATAAAAATTGTTTAGGTAAAAAAAAAAAAAGCCAACACTGAATCTATAATTTTACACAACATAGAAGGTCCCTTAAAAATAAGAAACATCAGTGTCCCTGTTCTTGCTGAAAGCACGCAACCATTTAGGATGTCTACAACAATGACAATTTGATGATACTCGTAGAGCAACAGTAATACACAAAAAGCCAACCTTCATGCTGATGCCTGTGACGCGCTGACCAGAGAAAGCTACTGTAACCCATCTAGTGACAAGTTATTACAAGGCTAGCTCTCAGAACGTTACAGCTTTGTGTACTTGCTGTGCTTATTCTGTTATCGGCCTTTGTGAACAGCCCAAATGGTGGATTCTGGTTCAAGTGAGGAAGTGCCCATCAGACCAAAACTCAGTCATTTCCAGAACTACATAAGTGTACATATGCCTTAGTAATTGCAGCAGATATGGCTGTAAACTAAAATGTTTTACAAATAATTCATACAATGTTTGATCGATCAGAGAAACTGTTTTCATGTCTATATGAGCGCACATAGTGAATCACTGCCCATTCTTTCACTGCTCTGCCTCAGTTCCTGTAGATTCAGTGGCAAACCTGCAGTGATTAATGCACTTCTGACTGTGTTCTGCGGTGTACAGCTGCTTGGAGGCTTAAGGTAGTGAAGGGAAGTGTATGTTTCTGTATTTCTGTATGCACTCCTGGCCACTTCTGCCTAGGCCTGCAGTCTTGTCCCAGTCTCCACATTCCCAGTTACCGTGGCGATGAGGGAGAGGAGCGATGGAGAGCTACGGGGAGGATGGAATGCAGCTCAGGGCTGTCCCAGGTGCACTCCTGAGAGGACCCCAAAAAACAGGCGTTAAACAGGCGGAGATCAGAACAGGAATCAGCAAAACAAAGTCGGCAGGCAAAAAATGAGCGACCAGTTCGGCGTCCAAGAAATTCTTGTCGGCGCCAGAGTCGACCAACGCCTGTAGCCTGAGGGGTTGTTGGTCCTGAACCAGTGTGGCATCGAGCAGTAGCCTAGACTGGGCGGTAGGAGGGGAAGTGGTACGGCTCACCAGGGTCCCCACTCTAATGTCTTTTGGCCGAATAGGACAGGAGGATAATACGTGACCGGCTGTGCCACAGTAGATGCGAAGTCCCGTCCTGATTCGCCGCATACGCTCCGTTTGCGTGAGGCGGGCTCTTCCAAGCTGCACTGACTCTTCACTGGGCGTGCGGGGCGCGGTCGAACTCGGGGGTACACTGCTGCCGGGACCGGGACCGGGACTGAATTTCGCTGAAGGGCTCGCTGAGGGTTGGTGTCTGGCCGTCTGGCCGCTGAAGGGCTCGCTGAGGGTTGGCGTCTGGCCGTCTGGCCGCTGAAGGGCTCGCTGAGGGTTGGCGTCTGGCCGTCTGGCCGCTGAAGGGCTCGCTGGGGGTTGGCGTCTGGCCGTCTCTCTGCGGCGCTCACGGAGGCGGTTGTCCAGCTTGATGGCCAGCAGCGAGATCAGGGCATCGAGGTTGTTGGGATCGTCTCCTGCAGCCAGTTCATCCTTCAAAGCCTCGGACAATCCCGTCTCTGAAGACCCCCTGGAGCGCAGTGTCGTTCCATCCTGATTCCGCAGCAATAGTCCGGAACTCAGCTGAAAATGCCGCCGCGCTGCGCGTGCCCTGGCGCATCGACAGCAGGCGCTGATTATAGTCTCTCCCGCAAACGGGGCGATCAAAGACTTCTCGCATTTCTGCAACGAAACTGGAGCAGGTGAAGTTTGTAGGAGGTTGGCTCTCCCAAACTGCTGTTGCCCAGTCTAATGCAGATCCTTTCAGCAGCCCCACGATGCAAGAAATCTTTTTCCCATCGTTGTTGTAAGTGGTGGGTTGCTGGTTGAAGGTCGAGCGAACGCTGCATTAGAAACGCCTTGCACTTCCCCAAGTCTCCAGCGTAGCGCTCCGGAGCAGGAGTGTGCGGCTCCCTGGGCAGGAGGGCTGCGTGGGTGTAGAGCTGGACCGGGTCGGGAGGAGCCGTCGGGGCTTCGGGAGCGGGAGCCGGGAGGCGGGTGGTCAGCTGCTGCATCTGACCAGCGAGCGCTGTCAGCGAATACCGGATCTCACGGAGGGCTTGCTCGTGCCGTCCCACGAGTGCTGCCTTGGCTGGCGAGGGCGTTGCGCAGGTGCTCTGGGTCCGCTGGGTCCATACTGGCCAGATTGTTCTGTCACGGGTCGGGGTGTGGTGGACCCAAATGCAGACTTGTACAACTGAGTGTCGAAACTCCCGAAGGAGATGTTTAATTCAACGGTACACAATACAGCAGGCAGTCTCGTAGTCAGGCAAGATCAAACAGGCAAGATCAAAACACGAGTCAGACTAACGAGAGGTAAACGCTGGAAAGGCACTGTAAACAGAGGCACAATCTGGCACGGAAGAACAGGGAAACAGAGAATGTATACAAAAAGAACCAGGTGAGTGAAATGAGAGATAATTGAATGGAGCGTGAACATGCAAACAGGGAACAGGTGAATGAAATGAGTGATTAGCCAGTGCGTGAGAATGCGGCCAGAACAGGTGAGAGTGATCAACTGAGGGGAGAGAGAGAGAAAGAGAAAATCACGCCCATACTACAAAACCAAAACAAAGATTGTGCAGGAGAAAAGCAGATAGTCAACTAAAAAGTGAAGTGACAACAGAAACATAACAAGATGCTGGCAAGGTGTAATTTTATTGAAATTAGGCTTGGGGCTGCTGGATGGCTCATTTAGTTAAGGCCCCACGCTGAGGTGCATGGATAAGCCTCACGGCCTCGGGTCGAATCCGGACTGTGTCAGTGCCGACTGTGGCCGGTAGCTCCACAGGGCGATGCACGATTGGTGCCTGTGTTGCCCAGGGTACGGGAGGGTTCAGTCAGACAGGGATCTGCGTTTCATCTCTCTCTAGCGACCCCCCTTGGGCGCTCATATGACTGCATGTCAGAGCTGCTTATGAAAGGTCTTCCTCCGGCATGAAAAACAGATTTTGTGTTCTATTCCATTACAAAATATACATGCGCACAAGCTGAAATGTGGTAAATGTTTATTTTTCTCATCCAAGCAGAGTATAATAATCCATTAATGGGTAGGCTTGTTATCATACCAAAGCTGATTTTTTTTAAAGGAAAGCCTTAAGACTAAACATAAGGTCATGTCATGGCTGTGGCTCTATCACATGGGTGTTTGATGTAATTACAACAGGGAAAAAGTTACTCAGACGAGCTTGCTCCTGTTAAGATAATATACTCCATACTGGTGTGTGGCTTTAGAAAACTTCTGAGAATTCCTCTGCAGGCTGTGTAGTGTGTGTCTCCCTGGTGCCCCTTATGTTAAAGCCTGTTAAAGGAAACCTGTCTACCTCATGTACAGTGCCATGAAAAATATTTTCACCCTTCCTGGTTTCCTATATTAGGGCCTAGTTTCAGATCTTTACAAAAAATGTTATATTAGACAGAGGGAACCGGAGTAAGCAGTCAACGTTTTAGAAACTCCCAACTTCTGCCTTGAGTCTCACCCTCTGGAGTTCAGTCCCTTGTAGTAGCGTCACAAGACCACCGGATGGCGGAAAGCATCCACTTTGTGTTTCCAGTATTCCAATACAGCCCACAGGTCTGATAGCAAAAGTAAATACTCTGATATTTTCGACTATTTCAAGCTCCTGCAACGGCACATAATGGTTTTATTAAATTCCATTTAGCATGAGGATGGGGGTGTAATTTCAAAGAAACACTGCACTGGTTGATGCACTGAAGATGCTCATTTTTATTGTACACACAGAGCACGTACACAGCGCATCAATACACACACATGCACGAACATGCACAACCTGCACACAAACACACACACAAACACACACACAAACACATATACACCATGTTCACCTGATCATATAGATAGATGGTTTGATCTTTCTCAGGAGAGGCATCTCTGTTTGCCTCCTGTCTGCTGGTCTCCAGTAATTCCAGAAGCTTCCGCAGCAGCTGGTCATACCTCCATCTGTAGCACCCCTGTGCTGGAGCCGTCTCACAGCCTGACAGAACGTGCCGGAGGCCTGCTCTGTGTCCCTGTGCTGGAGCCGTCTCACAGTCTGACAGACCTGCTCTGTGTCCCTGTGCTGGGGACCTGCTCTGTGTCCCTGTGCTGGAGCCGTCTCACAGTCTGACAGAACGTGCCGGAGGCCTCATTTGGGGGCAGCACAGAGCGGACGGTCTCATCCGCACCAAACCATTAGTGCAGGTTCTGAGGAGAAGGCAGGGTGTCATAATTGGCCCTGATCAGGAAGCTAAGCCTGGCTTGTGGTATCTTCCACCAGTCTGACCCACTGAGCAATCGGTCCTCCATACTTTCCCACGCTGTCCATCCTCCCAGACCACTTTAGCAAACTGCTAAAACCTGCTACCTCTCCTGCGCCATCCATGGTGGGATGACCCAGAGTCTTCTGTGTCCTTCTGTTTCCCTGCTGGGGGGGGGGGGGGGGGGGGGGGGTTGTACCCCTCTGTTTTCCCGCTGGGGGGGTTGTGCCCCTCTATTTTCCTGCTGGGGGGGTTGTACCCCTCTGTTTCCCTGCTGGGGGTTGTACCCATCTGTTTCCCTGCTGGGGGGGTTGTACCCCTCTATTTTCCTGCTGGGGGGTTGTACCCCTCTGTTTCCCTGCTGGGGGGTTGTACCCCTCTGTTTTCCTGCTGGGGGGTTGTACCCCTCTGTTTCCCTGCTGGGGGGGTTGTGCCCCTCTGTTTCCCTGCTGGGGGGGTTGTGCCCCTATGTTTCCCTGCTGGGGGGGTTGTACCCCTCTGTTTTCCTGCTGGGGGGGGGGGGGTTGTGCCCCTCTGTTTTCCTGCTGGGGGGGTGTGACCCCCTGTTTCCCAGCTGAGGGGAAGCAGTCAGGTAGAAGCAAACTGCAAACAGAATGCATATCAGGCCACTGCTATATGTACCACAATTAAACCATCAGTGAAAGCCCAGGATATACTGGTATATTTATAAATCAATGACAAAGTATGTTCTACAGCATATCCAGCAATTTACCCACCAGATATCATTTCTGATTAACAATGTTGTACATTTTCAGCTCTCATAAAACGCCAGTAGTACAGATTCTGATGTAGTCAGCTGAAAAGAACTTTTTAGCTTACAAAGGAGATAGTACAGTAGAATGGGCACATCTAATTTGTTCAGGTGCAGGGCATAAACAATATGTAGAGTTAAAAAAATGTCTGATGTTTGAACAGACTAGGCAGAATGTGTCATTTCAAACAGATTGGAATATGGGTTTAACATCAGCATGTCTTTGGAGCTGAGTGAGTACTTTTAACATGGTCGGTGAAAATAGCGGCGATATGTGTTATTCAACCAATCATTTAAACAGAAACATTTACACTCTAGACATTTGACATGTAAACTGTAAAAATAACACATACAAATGCAACATTACACACTTGCACCAGCAGGCCTTATCTGATAGAAGAAAAATAATCACATTATCAGAACAGACAGAACAGACATTGCCACAGGAATACCTAACACAAATGCAATTTTCCCCCATGTGGAATAAGCCGGCATTTTGGAAAAACAGAGTTGCGCGGTCTCTAATAAGAATGATTAGCATGGCTTACAGGCTCGTCACGGAACAGAAATAATATAAAATGACACCAACACAACAATCCTGTAATGTAATTACAGTATCACATTTTGCACTAAATTACTCATCAATGTTCAGTCCAAAAGCTCTTATTAGATGCCACTGTTGACATTTTTAAGTTTGGCCTTTACAATCCTTCCAGCTTCTCCCATTGTTATGCCTGGATTTATGACATGGTCAATCACTGTGGCTCTAAATTCATTCAATACAGCAGAATTTCTTCTACCTGCTTGACCACAACCTCAGCCACAGCCTCAGCCACGACCCGTCTATCAGTACCAACTGTATTGGGCTGCTCCATGTTGTCAGACACTGCTGAATGTAGTGCTGTAAAACAGCCTTTTATGTTGGGACTACCAATCGTGCTGCAATGTGACTCACCTGGACAATGTTGCTGGAAGTGATGAGACAGAATTGCAAACATCTTGACTTCATTTCACAATCTGCATGTCTAGCAATAATCACTTGAACATTGTACTAATATGAGACGACTGTATTGTGAAAACTGAGTGTGATTTAGAGTTGTGCACTTTGTGGGTAGGTACTGCAATTAGTGTCTTAGGGTAAGAATTTTGCCAGTCAGTTAGGCAAATTGAGTTTTCCACATTGAGCCAAAGCAATCATAACATACTGTAATGCATTTGTAATGTGTGACTGCAGATATCAGAAATGCATCTGAAAAAATGAGAAAAACTGTAGGGTCAAAGGAACATCTCAGAGACTGGATGTCATGCAAACCACACTTCTGCCCTGATTTTGGCTTAGTGGTCTAATCCATTCAACTGATGTGCAGCAGATCCAGGTTCAAACCTACAGGAAAACCATTTATTTGAGAGGTAACATAAACATACCAGCTCAATAGACAAGCAGTGCCTTTTCAAAATGTATTGAGTTGTGGTCACACTACAGCAACAGAAGCAAGCATTCATCAGACACTACACAACTTCTCTTATAATGGATTTTATTTCCACTACTGTAGATGAATGTCATTGCTTCAACTGCAGATTTTAGCCCCATGCTGATCTACTCAAATTGAGCCCAAACATAATCCCATACAGAATATGAAATAAGTACTACTGTGTCACAGGAGTTCAATACATCACACAATAATAAATCACAACAGCAAAACA